>NC_069503.1:840600317-841210317 GCF_027579735.1 Bombina bombina | reverse complement strand
CTTTCTCCAGACCCTCCTGGAGAAAAGACAAAATCCTAGGAATCCTAACTCTACTCCAAGAGTAAGCCTTAGATTCACACCAATACAGATATTAACGCCATATCTTGTAATAAATAATTCTAGTCACAGGCTTACGCACCTGAATCATAGTGTCAATAACCGACTCAGAAAAACCTCGCTTAGATAGAATCAAGCGTTTAATCTCCAAGCAGTCAGCTTCAGAGAAACGAGATTTGGATGAAGGAAGGGCCCCATGAAGTAGAAGATCCTTCCTTAACGGAAGACTCAACGGTGGAGACAATGACATCTCCACCAGATCTGCATACCAGATCCTGCGAGGCCAAGCCAGAGCAATGAGAATCACCGACACCCTCTCTTGACTGATCCGAGCAATAAACCGAGGAAGAAGGGCAAACGGAGGAGACGCATATGCCAGACTGAACTTCCAAGGAACTGCTAGAGCATCTATTAGAACCGCTTGAGGATCCCTTGACCTCGATCCGTACTTTGGAAGCTTGGCATTGTGACGAGATGCCATTAGATCCAACTCTGGTTGACCCTACTTGAGAATCAGACTGGAAAACACCTCCAGATGAAGCTCCCACTCCCCCGGATGAAAAGACTGTCTGCTCAGAAAATCCGCTTCCCAATTGTCCACCCCTGGAATGTGGATCGCAGACAGACAACAATTGTGAGCCTCTGCCCACTGAATAATCCTGGCTACCTCCTTCATCGCCATGGAACTCAGAGTTCCTTCCTGATGATTGATGTAAACCACGGATGTTATATTGTCCGAATGAAATCTGATAAACTGGGTTGAAGCCAACTGAGGCCCGGCTAGAAGAGCATTGAAGATTGCCTTCAGCTCTAAAACATTTATAGAAAGAGCCGATTACTCCCGAGTCCACAGACCCTGAGCCTTCAGAGAACCCCAGACAGCTCCCCAGCCCAGCAGACTGGCATCCCTGGTCACGATCACCCAGGTAGGCCTGCGAAAACAGGTTCCCTGAGAGAGATGATCCTGAGACAACTATCAGTATAATCCCCGTTCCACTGTCTCAACATGCATAACTGCAGAGGCCTGAGATGAAACCGAGCAAACGGAATGATATCCATGACTGAAACCATCAGACCAATAACCTCCATACACTGGGCCACCGACAGCTGAGGAGATGATTGAAGAGCCAGACAAGAATTGAACATTTTTGACTTCCTTGCTTCTGTGAAAAAAAAAAAAAAAAAAAAAATCTTCATTTCCAGAGAATCTATAATGGTTCCCAAAAATACCTCTCTTGTAGCCGGAACCTAGGAACTTTTTCCTAAATTCACCTTCCAACCGTGGGAGCGCAGAAAAGACAACTCTGTGTGAGAGTTTGCTAGATGAAAAGATGGTGCCTGAACTAGAATGGCGTCCAGATAAGGAGCTACTGCAACCCACTGAAGTCTGAGAACTGCCAATAACGCACACAGGACCATTGAAAACACCCTGGGAGCTGTTGCAATACCGAAAGGAAGAGCCACAAACTGAAAATGCTTGTCTAGGAAAGCAAATCTCAGAAACTTGTGATGATCCTTGTGAATGGGAATATGTAGATATGCATCCTTCAAATCTACTGTAGTCATGAACTGACCCTCCTGGACCAGATGTAGAATTGACCGAAGAGTCTCCATCTTGAATGATGGAACTTTGAGGAATTTGTTTACCAATTTGAGATCTAAAATGGATCTGAACGTTCCCTCCTTTTTGGGAACGATAAACAGGTTGGAATAAAACCCTAGTCCCTGCTCCTGAACTGGAACAGGAATGATCACTCCCATGTCGGAAAAATCCTGAACACAATTTAAGAATGCCTCTTTAACTGATCTACAGATAACCTTGACAGATGAAACCTACCCCTGGGAGGAAAATTTATTTAACTCCAGTTTGTATCCCTGGGACATGATATCCACCACCCAGGGATCTGGAAAATCCCTGACCCAGGCTTGAGCAAACAAAGACAGCCTGCCCACTACGTGATCCATACCTGGATCAGGGGCAGACCCTTCATGCTAACTGAGTCAGCCGCAGGCTTCTTAGATTGCTTCCCCTTGCTCCAGGACTGATTGGATCTCCAAGAGGGCTTGGACTGGTCCTGTTTGGAAGAGGAAGATTTACCGGAGAAGTTACGAAAGGACCGAAAATTACTCTGACGACCCTTCTGTTTATTTCTCCTATCCTGAGGAAGAGAATTACCCTTCCCTCCCGTGATATCAGAAATAATCTCAGCCAAACCAGGCCCTAACAAGGTCTTCCCCTTATAAGGAATGGATAAAAGGTTAGATTTAGATGAGACATCCGCAGACCAAGACTTTAACCATTTTACCTGAATTAAATAGCCTATCCCTATACTTAACTTAAACTTGAACTTAAGTTCTCTCTATACATGAGGAACAGAAAGGAATAGTTGGCTCTACATTAGCATCTAAACACAAATTGCAAGTAACAGTTTTCAAGTCCTCATTGTCCATTTTACACACAAAAGAAATTTAAAATCACAAAAAACGCTACTGTCTCTTTAAATAGCGCTACTGGCTCTTTAAATACTACTGTCACTTTAAATAACTCTGCTGCGCTACAACAAGTAAAAATAAAAAAATAAATAACAAACCCTGAGTCCTTCAAGCACCTCTGCACACTACCCACTGAGGTGCTAAATGAACCTCCTACCAACCGGAGGATAACTTGTGCAAATGAGACAAACCGGTCACGCTGAAACTCCACCAGGAAACTGCAGCACCGGAGCCGACAGAATGAACCTCTCACTTCCGTAATGCAAAACATACAGAGAGGAAGAGTGCGCAACCCTCGCGCCAAACAAACCAAAACTCCGCCCATTGTGGGCGTATACACAACCTCTCAGTCGGCATGATAGTTAGTAAAGCACCGCAAGAAGAAAAACACGGAGGACTCCAAATGTGAATAAAACCTGCCTGTCAAAAGAATGCTACCAATGTTTTAACACACACACACACAATTGGCCACATACAAAGCCCAAACCACCAGACAGCCTCAGCTGCCCAAAACTACACAGCAGTGCCCCACAAAAACTGCCAAGAGTTAAATAAAAATTAACCGCTTAAGTGCCATATCTAACTAAGAACAGCACTTACCTCAAAAATAACCTGCCCGGCAGCAGGGCAGCTCACCAAGTTTGAAAGGGAACACTCCTTACATGGACCTGTGAATAAACAAAAAAGGCTGACTAAACTTACTCAGACTTTTTAAAAGAAGGGCAGCATAAACTACATGGGAGGCGCAGAGGGGATTATACCCCTCAAGTTCCCAAATGCTCAAAAGCCACCATTGCCCTGCTGAAGAGACTAACATGGACTACGGCTATAACCCAGAAAAAATACAGAGCATCTTGCCCTGCTTTAAAAATAACAAACTCTTGATTGAAGAATCAGACACCTACTTTACCACCTCCATGCAACTACAAGCAAAGAGAATGACTGGGGGTTGTGGGTAAGGGGAGTGGTATTTAACAGCTTTGGCTGTGGTGCTCTTTGCCTCCTCCTGCAGACCAGGAGTGATATTCCCAATAGTAATTATGATGATCCGTGGACTCACCGTGTCATTAAAAAGAAAGTATATTAATAAAACCGTGTTGGTTATGCAAAACTATGGAATGGGTAATACATGGATTATTCTATTATCTTTTAAAACAATAACAATTCTGGAGTAGACTGTCCCTTTAATCTATTCACATGCATGCTCCCTCCTGGGCATGCAGGACAACAGCACGCAAAATCACAGATTAGCATATTAAAAGAATGTGTGTGTGTGTGTATATATATATATATATATATATATATATATATATATATATATATATATATATATATATATATATATTAGAGCTGCAACAACTAATCGTCATAATCGATAATAATCGATTATAAAAATAGTTGTCAACGAATCTCAATCGATTAGTCGGTTTGCAATTAGTTGATCTGTGCACAACACCAGCTGCTTCGCTCCACTGAGCTCCTGCACATAGTATTGTGTTTTATGTTCTTAGCCTAAAGGACGTCTACAGACGTTTACTTTTCACTTTTTCAGGACAGTATACGTTTACAACTACCCCTGGCTTATGTGCAACCCAGATATAATAGTCATCATTTGGATTGTTTATATTAAGTCAGGTGATTTGGAACTATGCTTTGCATGATATAGTGCTGAGCTTGTTATTTATACCTAGCCCCTAGATTGATGGGAGTTATTTGAATTAATGTGCACTTTTATCAGTTTGCACAATTATTAGCGGATTGCTTGCTATTGCTGATTATATGTACTGTATAAATAAATGTGTAAGGCTTTGTCCTGTTATTGATATATAGTCATTAGCGCTTTTGATTTGTTTTTTATTGATGTTTTATATTTTTAATCAATTGTGAAAATATTTATCAGATTCAAAATGTATAAGTATAAATGTATTTTTAGAGTTGGCTAGATATTTTCCCCTAACCTTCTAGCTGGTTATTTACCATTGCATATAGATATTCAAGATATTTTTATGTTAGAATGAAGTGAGAGGCCCCTTGCCAAAGTGGAAGTTCTACCTCTTTTCAAACTGTTTTTGGTTTTGTTTAATTATAAAACTGTGCTCTGCTGCTTAAAAATTGGACAAACAGTTGTACTAATGTAAAGTTTTAGTCTGAAGTTTATATTTGTAACACCCAGTATGTGGATTCTATTTAAAATATAGGAAACAATTATTAATTCTTTTTTATCCGATTAGTCGATTAATCGAAAAAATAATCGGGCGATTAATCGATTATGAAAATAATAGTTAGTTGCAGCCCTAATATATATATATATATAACAGAATTTATGTTTACCTGATAAATTTCTTTCTCCAACGGTGTGTCCGGTCCACGGCGTCATCCTTACTTGTGGGATATTCTCTTCCCCAACAGGAAATGGCAAAGAGCCCAGCAAAGCTGGTCACATGATCCCTCCTAGGCTCCGCCTACCCCAGTCATTCGACCGACGTTAAGGAGGAATAATAGCATAGGAGAAACCATATGGTACCGTGGTGACTGTAGTTAAAGAAAATAAATTATCAGACCTGATTAAAAAACCAGGGCGGGCCGTGGACCGGACACACCGTTGGAGAAAGAAATTTATCAGGTAAACATAAATTCTGTTTTCTCCAACATAGGTGTGTCCGGTCCACGGCGTCATCCTTACTTGTGGGAACCAATACCAAAGCTTTAGGACACGGATGAAGGGAGGGAGCAAATCAGGTCACCTAAATGGAAGGCACCACGGCTTGCAAAACCTTTCTCCCAAAAATAGCCTCAGAAGAAGCAAAAGTATCAAACTTGTAAAATTTGGTAAAAGTGTGCAGTGAAGACCAAGTCGCTGCCCTACATATCTGATCAACAGAAGCCTCGTTCTTGAAGGCCCATGTGGAAGCCACAGCCCTAGTGGAATGAGCCGTGATTCTTTCGGGAGGCTGCCGTCCGGCAGTCTCGTAAGCCAATCTGATGATGCTTTTAATCCAAAAAGAGAGAGAGGTAGAAGTTGCTTTTTGACCTCTCCTTTTACCTGAATAAACAACAAACAGGGAAGATGTTTGTCTAAAATCCTTTGTAGCATCTAAATAGAATTTTAGAGCGCGAACAACATCCAAATTGTGCAACAAGCGTTCCTTCTTTGAAACTGGTTTCGGACACAGAGAAGGTACGATAATCTCCTGGTTAATGTTTTTGTTAGAAACAACTTTTGGAAGAAAACCAGGTTTAGTACGTAAAACCACCTTATCTGCATGGAACACCAGATAAGGAGGAGAACACTGCAGAGCAGATAATTCTGAAACTCTTCTAGCAGAAGAAATTGCAACTAAAAACAAAACTTTCCAAGATAATAACTTAATATCAACGGAATGTAAGGGTTCAAACGGAACCCCCTGAAGAACTGAAAGAACTAGATTGAGACTCCAAGGAGGAGTCAAAGGTTTGTAAACAGGCTTGATTCTAACCAGAGCCTGAACAAAGGCTTGAACATCTGGCACAGCTGCCAGTTTTTTGTGAAGTAACACCGACAAGGCAGAAATCTGTCCCTTCAGGGAACTTGCCGATAATCCTTTTTCCAATCCTTCTTGAAGGAAGGATAGAATCCTAGGAATCTTAACCTTGTCCCAAGGGAATCCTTTAGATTCACACCAACAGATATATTTTTTCCAAATTTTGTGGTAAATCTTTCTAGTTACAGGCTTTCTGGCCTGAACAAGAGTATCGATAACAGAATCTGAGAAACCTCGCTTCGATAAAATCAAGCGTTCAATCTCCAAGCAGTCAGCTGGAGTGAAACCAGATTCGGATGTTCGAACGGACCCTGAACAAGAAGGTCTCGTCTCAAAGGTAGCTTCCAAGGTGGAGCCGATGACATATTCACCAGATCTGCATACCAAGTCCTGCGTGGCCACGCAGGAGCTATCAAGATCACCGACGCCCTCTCCTGATTGATCCTGGCTACCAGCCTGGGGATGAGAGGAAACGGCGGGAACACATAAGCTAGTTTGAAGGTCCAAGGTGCTACTAGTGCATCCACTAGAGCCGCCTTGGGATCCCTGGATCTGGACCCGTAGCAAGGAACTTTGAAGTTCTGACGAGAGGCCATCAGATCCATGTCTGGAATGCCCCAAAGTTGAGTGACTTGGGCAAAGATTTCCGGATGGAGTTCCCACTCCCCCGGATGCAATGTCTGACGACTCAGAAAATCCGCTTCCCAATTTTCCACTCCCGGGATGTGGATAGCAGACAGGTGGCAGGAGTGAGACTCCGCCCATAGAATAATCTTGGTCACTTCTTCCATCGCTAGGGAACTCCTTGTTCCCCCCTGATGGTTGATGTACGCAACAGTCGTCATGTTGTCTGATTGAAACCGTATGAACTTGGTCCTCGCTAGCTGAGGCCAAGCCTTGAGAGCATTGAATATCGCTCTCAGTTCCAGAATATTTATCGGTAGAAGAGATTCTTCCCGAGACCAAAGACCCTGAGCTTTCAGGGATCCCCAGACCGCGCCCCAGCCCATCAGACTGGCGTCGGTCGTGACAATGACCCACTCTGGTCTGTGGAATGTCATCCCTCGTGACAGGTTGTCCAGGGACAGCCACCAACGGAGTGAGTCTCTGGTCCTCTGATTTACTTGTATCTTTGGAGACAAGTCTGTATAGTCCCCATTCCACTGACTGAGCATGCACAGTTGTAATGGTCTTAGATGAATGCGCGCAAAAGGAACTATGTCCATTGTCGCTACCATCAACCCGATCACTTCCATGCACTGAGCTACGGAAGGAAGAGGAACGGAATGAAGTATTCGACAAGAGTCCAGAAGCTTTGTCTTTCTGGCCTCTGTTAGAAAAATCCTCATTTCTGAGGAGTCTATAATTGTTCCCAAGAAGGGAACCCTTGTTGACGGGGATAGAGAACTCTTTTCCACGTTCACTTTCCAGCCGTGCGATCTGAGAAAGGCCAGGACGATGTCCGTGTGAGCCTTTGCTCGAGGGAGGGACGACGCTTGAATCAGAATGTCGTCCAGGTAAGGTACAACTGCAATGCCCCTTGGTCTTAGCACAGCTAGAAGGGACCCTAGTACCTTTGTGAAAATCCTTGGAGCAGTGGCTAATCCGAAAGGAAGCGCCACGAACTGGTAATGTTTGTCCAGGAATGCCAACCTTAGGAACCGATGATGTTCCTTGTGGATAGGAATATGTAGATACGCATCCTTTAAATCCACCGTGGTCATGAATTGACCTTCCTGGATGGAAGGAAGGATAGTTCGAATGGTTTCCATCTTGAAAGATGGGACCTTGAGAAATTTGTTTAAGATCTTGAGATCTAGGATTGGTCTGAACGTTCCCTCTTTTTTGGGAACTATGAACAGATTGGAGTAGAACCCCATCCCTTGTTCTCTCAATGGAACAGGATGAATCACTCCCATTTTTAACAGGTCTTCTACACAATGTAAGAACGCCTGTCTTTTTATGTGGTCTGAAGACAACTGAGACCTGTGGAACCTTCCCCTTGGGGGAAGTCCCTTGAATTCCAGAAGATAACCCTGGGAGACTATTTCTAGCGCCCAAGGATCCAGAACATCTCTTGCCCAAGCCTGAGCGAAGAGAGAGAGTCTGCCCCCCACCAGATCCGGTCCCGGATCGGGGGCCGATATTTCATGCTGTCTTGGTAGCAGTGGCAGGTTTCTTTGCCTGCTTTCCCTTGTTCCAGCCTTGCATTGGTCTCCAAGCTGGCTTGGCCTGAGAAGTATTACCCTCTTGCTTAGAGGACGTAGCACCTTGGGCTGGTCCGTTTTTACGAAAGGGACGAAAATTAGGTCTATTTTTTGCCTTGAAAGGCCGATCCTGAGGAAGGGCATGGCCCTTACCCCCAGTGATATCAGAGATAATCTCTTTCAAGTCAGGACCAAACAGCGTTTTCCCCTTGAAAGGAATGTTTAGTAGCTTGTTCTTGGAAGACGCATCAGCCGACCAAGATTTCAACCAAAGCGCTCTGCGCGCCACAATAGCAAACCCAGAATTCTTAGCCGCTAACTTAGCCAATTGCAAAGAGGCGTCTAGAGTGAAAGAATTAGCCAATTTGAGAGCATTGACTCTGTCCATAATCTCCTCATAAGGAGGAGAGTCACTATCGAGCACCTTAATCAGTTCATCAAACCAGAAATATGCGGCTGTAGTGACAGGGACAATGCATGAAATGGGTTGTAGAAGGTAACCCTGCTGAACAAACATCTTTTTAAGCAAACCTTCTAATTTTTTATCCATAGGATCTTTGAAAGCACAACTATCCTCTATGGGAATAGTGGTGCGTTTGTTTAAAGTAGAAACCGCTCCCTCGACCTTGGGGACTGACTGCCATAAGTCCTTTCTGGGGTCGACCATAGGAAACAATTTTTTAAATATGGGGGGAGGGACGAAAGGAATACCGGGCCTTTCCCATTCTTTATTAACAATGTCCGCCACCCGCTTGGGTATAGGAAAAGCTTCTGGGAGCCCCGGCACCTCTAGGAACTTGTCCATTTTACATAGTTTCTCTGGGATGACCAAATTTTCACAATCATCCAGAGTGGATAATACCTCCTTAAGCAAAATGCGGAGATGTTCCAATTTAAATTTAAAAGTAATCACATCAGATTCAGCCTGCTGAGAAATGTTCCCTAAATCAGTAATTTCTCCCTCAGACAAAACCTCCCTGGCTCCCTCAGATTGGGTTAGGGGCCCTTCAGAGATATTAATATCAGCGTCGTCATGCTCTTCAGTAACTAAAACAGAGCATCCACGCTTACGCTGACAAGGGTTCATTTTGGCTAAAATGTTTTTGACAGAATTATCCATTACAGCCGTTAATTGTTGCATAGTAAGGAGTATTGGCGCGCTAGATGTACTAGGGGCCTCCTGAGTGGGCAAGACTCGTGTAGACGAAGGAGGGAATGATGCAGTACCATGCTTACTCCCCTCACTTGAGGAATCATCTTGGGCATCATTGTCATTATCACATAAATCACATTTATTTAAATGAATAGGAATTCTGGCTTCCCCACATTCAGAACACAGTCTATCTGGTAGTTCAGACATGTTAAACAGGCATAAACTTGATAAGAAAGTACAAAAAACGTTTTGAAATAAAACCGTTACTGTCACTTTAAATTTTAAACTGAACACACTTTATTACTGCAATTGCGAAAAAACATGAAGGAATTGTTCAAAATTCACCAAACTTTCACCACAGTGTCTTAAAGCCTTGAAAATATTGCACACCAATTTTGGAAGCTTTAACCCTTAAAATAACGGAACCGGAGCCGTTTTAAGCTTTAACCCCTTTACAGTCCCTGGTATCTGCTTTGCTGAGACCCAACCAAACCCAAGGGGAATACGATACCAAATGATGCCTTCAGAAGTCTATTATCAGTATCAGAGCTCCTCTCACATGCGACTGCATGCCATGCCTCTCAAAAACAAGTGCGCAACACCGGCGCGAAAATGAGACTCTGCCTATGCTTTGGGAAAGCCCCTAAAGAATAAGGTGTCTAAAACAGTGCCTGCCGATATAATTATATCAAAATACCCAGAATAAATGATTCCTCAAGGCTAAATAAGTGTTAATATCAATCGATTTAGCCCAAAAAATGTCTACAGTCTAAATAAGCCCTTGTGAAGCCCTTATTTACAATCGTAATAAACATGGCTTACCGGATCCCATAGGGAAAATGACAGCTTCCAGCATTACATCGTCTTGTTAGAATGTGTCATACCTCAAGCAGCAAAGGACTGCAAACTGTTCCCCCAACTGAAGTTAATGCTCTCAACAGTCCTGTGTGGAACAGCCATGGATTTTAGTTACGGTTGCTAAAATCATTTTCCTCATACAAACAGAATTCTTCATCTCTTTTCTGTTTCTGAGTAAATAGTACGTACCAGCACTATTTGAAAATAACAAACTCTTGATTGAATAATGAAAAACTACAGTTAAACACTAAAAAACTCTAAGCCATCTCCGTGGAGATGTTGCCTGTACAACGGCAAAGAGAATGACTGGGGTAGGCGGAGCCTAGGAGGGATCATGTGACCAGCTTTGCTGGGCTCTTTGCCATTTCCTGTTGGGGAAGA
This sequence comes from Bombina bombina, assembly GCF_027579735.1. Taxonomy (NCBI): domain Eukaryota; kingdom Metazoa; phylum Chordata; class Amphibia; order Anura; family Bombinatoridae; genus Bombina; species Bombina bombina. Next base: position 841,199,647 of record NC_069503.1, on the reverse strand, counting down.
GAATATCCCACAAGTAAGGATGACGCCGTGGACCGGACACACCTATGTTGGAGAAATATATATATATATATATATATATATATATATATATATATATATAGTAAATAAAAGTGCTTTGTGTTAGCAGTGTTTGGAACAATGTCATACACAGTTGCAACAGAGCCCCAATAAACTGTTAGACACATGAATGCTGCTGAGCTTCTATGACCATACCTAGGACACGAGGAGAATAGACCAAATTTGATAATAGAAGTAAATTGGAAAGATGTTTTAAACTGTATGCCCTGAGCAATTAAAGTTTGACTTTAAAATTTGACTTTACTGTCCTTTTAAAAATGCTTCAGCCAAGTGATAATTTGTAGACTTTATACATATTGAAAATGAAAAGAAGAACAGCTAAAAGAAATATGCTTAAATGTAAAAGGGATAGAAAGGTGAAAACTAAAATGTGCATGGGTGCATTTCAGTTTAAATAGAAATATGTATGCAATATACTTCCAATAGCAAAAACGCTTCTTGTAAAAGTTATTACTGTTTTTTAGCAGCATACACATATATGCTGTTAGGGCCCTGTGCACCAGTATTCAAACACTACACCTTATAGAGGGCCCAATTATCTAAACATCGCCAGTTGTAACAGGGTTTTTCTCGTTGACCCTCGCAGGGGCTGCCCTGGTGGAATTAGTGTAAAAAGGGGGCCATCCCAAGGCCTTCAAAATTAGCATATGAGCCGATATTGGTTTAGCTTTCAAAAAATATCAAGAAATATTTTTTTTTTATAAAAGTAAATTGGAAAATTGCATGCCCCATGTATATCATGAAAGTTTAATTTTAACAAGACTATCTCTTTAATTTTCGATTTATGCTGTGCATATTTAATATTATTTATATCACATTTGTGCTGTGGTCTCAGATACTTTGTCAGCTCTCTGAGCAGGCATGGTGTTTGAATACTGGTGCATAAACCCTCACGGCACATGTGTGTGTCACTGAATAGTAGTAACTAACTAGAAGCATTATCGCTAATGGACGTATACATGCACATGTAAAAACAAATATTTGCCTTTAAGAGAAATACCTTTAACAAATATGTTACACTTGTATTTCACTATGCTGTTCTGTTCTCAAGCAGTGTTATTATCTAAAAAGGGTGGGATGTCCCATTCCAAAAGAGATAGTACCACTTTTGGGCAACATCTTAAAGAGAAGTTTGATACAACATCTGTCTGTGTTGCACTGAATGATGACTATCAGCACTGTTGCATGCTATTAACACCTTATCCGAAACCCAAAGATGTGTTTATAGTTTAAACTGCAGTGCTTGACGAATATGTTCAAAAATTAGGAGCCAGTAAGAATATTTAGGAGCAAGGAATATTTTTAGGAGCCAGACAGTTGGATTTGTATATAGATATATGGAGAATAACCCAAAAAGTTAGGAGCCAGGGGTAAAATTCTAGGAGCCAGTGGCTCCCAGGCTCCTGGGTTTGTCAAGCCCTGGTTTAAAGGACCAGTAAACACAGTTGATTTGCATAATCAACAAATGCAAGATAACAAGACAATACAATAGCATTTATTCTGAATTTCAAATGTGTTGTAGATTTCAAAGTTATGTATATTTCCACTCCCCCTGTACCATGTGATAGCAATCAGCCAATCACAAATGCATATACCTATAGTCTGAATTCTTGCACATGCTCAGTAGGAGCTGGTGACTCAAAAAGTGTAAATATAAAAGAATGTGCACATTTTTTTTTAATGGAAGTAAATTGGAAAGTTGTTTAAAATTACATGCTCTATCTGAATCATGAAAATTTAATTTGACCTTAGTGTTCCTTTAATCATTGCCTTGTTTTATAAGCGGATTACTGATTTATGTTAGTTCAGCAAGTTCGCATAAATAAAAGGAGAGAAGCGCTCAACCTGGGAACGAACAATAGCATAATAGCTTGTTCTATGGCTAGCTACCACCCTAGAAGCAGCCTCTTTTTGCTCAATATGTGCCTTTCACAGAGAAGAACTTTCCTGTAGCATATCAGTCTGATCCTGACTTAACAGTGCAGTCCAGCCCCGAAATACCAGACAATCCCTCTCTGAACAAGGGAAACAGCAGAACCCCAGACGTACGTTTCGGCCTATTGTGGGCCTCGTCAGTGAGGTGCAGCCATATCCCTCTAGGAACACTGAGCAACGGGTCCACGTCTGGATTCCCGCATCACACTTAGGGAGACTTCCCTAAGTGTCATAATTTGCATAAATAAAAGGAGAGAAGCGCTCAACCTGGGAACGAACAATAGCATAATAGCTTGTTCTATGGCTAGTTACCACCCTAGAAGCAGCCTCTTTTTGCTCAATATGCACAGAAGTTTTTCTAGCTATTGTTCTGTCTCAGTGAGTGCGTCTCTCTATTTTCTTGATTTTATGTAAATTACTCTTAGGTCTCCCTAAGAGTAAAAGGGGGAAACCAGACGTTGGACTCCTTGCACACATGCCCTAGAGATATGCAACTGCACCTCACTGACGAGGCCCAAGAGAGGCCGAAATGTATGTCTGGGGTTTGTTGTTTGTCTTGTTCAGAGAAGAATTGCCTGGTATTTCGGTGCTGGACTGTCATTGGGCAGGATCAGACTGATATGCTACAGGATATTTTTTCTCTGTGAAAAGGCATAGTGTGCAAAAAGAGACTGCACCCTGAGTGGCACTGGCCTTGTGGACAAGCACAGAAGTTTTTCTAGCTATTGTTCTGTCTCAGTGAGTGCGTCTCTCTATTTTCTTGAGTTCAGTAAGTTCATAATAAACACTTTACTGCATTTTCGTTTGTTTTCCCTTTTTCTTCTAATGCGAGACATAGTTTGAACTGCAAAAATGCTTCTATTTAACCCCTTAACAACCAAAAACGTGCCAGGCACGTCCTACAAAAAACGGTCATTAACGACCAAGGACTTGCCTGGCATGTCCTCAGGCGTTTCAATCGCTGGAAGCCATCGTGATCGCTTCCAGGGTATTGCAGTGATGCCTTGATATTGATGCATTCTGCAATATCCTCTGGTAAGCAACTGATGCAGAGAGGGCCAGCGATGGTGCCAATTGTTGGTGGAGTGGGAGGGACAGGAGGGAGGTGGGTGGTCGGCCCATCGCTGGAGGAGGCAGGAGGCGGCCTGAGTGTTCTCAGTGAGGTCCGAGAGCGAGCGCGGGTGGGAACGCTACACTATGGCACAAGATTTAACAGTCATTCTCAATAGTGGTTTACAGTTTTGCTTTTCAACAAGATTAAAAAATGGTAGAGTTTAAAAGAATGTGGTTTTAAAGTCAAAATTGAATACCCCATAAAGGGCTAGATAATGAGTGGAGTGCAATATCACAGTTACGCGATATTTGCACTCCACTCAGTAAAAGTGCGCTGGTATTACAAGTGCGGTGCTCACGCGAGTACGCTTCCATAGGCTTCAATTGGAGATTTGTTTTCAGGCCGAAAGACATCGAAAACCACCTAGCTCAGCGGGCAAATCGCGCAGCGTAGGGCAACAATATATATATGTATCTGCTTATATACATATATATTTATGTGTGTGTGTAATATATATATATATATATATATATATATATATATGTATATGTATATATGTATGTAAGCATATACATACATATTTATAGAGAAAATGCAGTCCCCCACTGACCTCCATGTAAATGCACTTTCAGTGCTATTTTTTCTAAAACCCTACAAATCCTTCATTTTAACCCCTTATAACTGCTTTGTGCAGTTTTTTTTGTTTTTAAATAAAGATGCTTATCTTTTATGTTAATGTATGTTAATGTGCAGTCCTTCTTATTTGGGGGCAATTGGAGCAACTTCTGGTCTGATCTCTGTTTAATTATTTCTAGCGCTAAGTGTAAAAGTGAGCTCACGGTAGCATTAATCAGCCACTTGTAATGGACGGTTATTTAAAATTTGCTGGGACCAATTTGCCTCTTTACCGGCGAATGTTAAGAAAGCACCTCACTTGTAATCTAGCCCAAAATGTTTAGAGGTTGCAATATTATACAGCTATAAACACATGTAACTAGGAATTTCCACTACAATTCATTGCGTTCTTTTATTCCAAAAACTGCCACACAGAGCAGGGGGACCATACTCTGTTAAAGGGGAGTAAACACTTTGTAATTGCAAGACAATTGTGTTGCGTTGCAATAGAAATGATGAGGGAAGTCTAAACATTTTTAAAATAAACATTCTTTTTTTACTACAATAGTTTTTCAACAGCCAAACTCCACCAACCATTTGCCTTATTTTGAGGAGCCAATCCGGGCTTGAGTATGCAGACAACTCCAAGAGCTGTAGTTAACATGCTTTGCGCAACATAAAAGTTTCACGAAACACTTCCAAAATACATTACAAAGTACAGTTACACTCATACTGGAGATCGCGGGGAATTTACATTGACATACATACACATACAAAGAGAAACATGGATTTATATGTATAGACATATGTGGAGATAATGAAAAGACTTCACATTACAATCTTATGCACATTAAACAGTATCTCAGAGGGATAGTCAAAGCGATATTTGCATATAGATCTCGAGATATCTAGACATATTTATATATTCATATACATATCTCGCTATAGATATAGCAGTCCAAAAATCATCACATATATAGAGAAATAGTTATTTATAAATGAATGGAACATATTCCGTTGTGAAAATTTTTTCTCAATATGAAATATTTTTGCATTGTCATGTACACTGTAAGGGGGATTACGTCAAGGGCTTTGCGCAACATATTAGGGTTTTTGTGTGTGTTTTTTTCTATTTGTTTTCTCCATTGACTTCTATGGGGAATACGTAAAAACACTGCAATTTGGCTGTTTGCATTACGCGGCTTAACACAAAATAAGTTATTTCTCAACTTGTAATAGTTGCGCAACCCCAAAAGCGAAAAAGCCATAATGAGCGCAGTCTTTTCGCAACTGATTTGCCACGAGACTTGTAATCTTGCCCTAAAAATACTGTCCATTTAAACCTTTTCTAAGCAATCACTATGCAGCACATTACAGGTCCAGATGAATCACAGCATAATAAACAAATATATAAATAAGTAAAATATATAGAACAAAAAATAGAAAAGAAAAAAAAGATTTGAATTGATTTTGGAACTATCTAGCATCCAATTTGAGCACAGCTCTATCACCAAGGACAGATTGATCATAACTTCTACAGCTCTATTGTACAAAGCTTTTATGGATAGAGAGAATAGAGAAAGAAAAAAAATATTAGGCAAAATAGATAAATACTTTATTAATTGTAGAATTGCTTCGTCATTTTCAGAAGTAGATTTTCACTACAAATTTTCAAAACCAGATGTAACAAATTACAAGAAGCCACCTCCCATTTAGTCATAAAACCAAGAGTTAAATTACACACAGACATAGATTAGAGTCTAACGCATATGCACAACGGCTCCATGTGCATTTACAAAAGGAAATTCAAAAAAGTGTCTACAATAGCCAAGGAATGAAAGAATAAGCTGTTACTTTGACCTTCCCCTCCCCTTAACCGTTGCCTTCTTTGTGCTTTTTTAAATGCTTACCATGCCTTCAAATCCAACCCTGTAAAGATTTTTTGCTCCATTGTCCCAAAGAACATATGCTGCACTGTGTGGGCTTGATGCACTCCAGTCCTGGATCTCGGTTACCTAAAGATTTAAAAGCAAAATACATTACACTTATTTTAGTCCCCAACCTAATTATGAACATGACATAACTGCTCCTTAAATAATCTGCCAGATTCATTTCTAATAGCCAATAAACCCCAGAGAAGGGACTATGGAAATGTAATTAAACTTCAGCAGACATTAAGAATACAAACGTATTAGTATATGGGTATATTTAGAACCATTCTACAATTTAGATGTACTGTATGCTATTTTTCATTCAAAGCTAAAACATGCCATATCTTTGTGGTAAAACAGATCTAACATACAGCAGGTTAACAAGCTGCACAATTCCACGATAAATTAAATTTCTACCTACTATCAAAAACTAAACCTTGGCTCTTCAACACATCCACATGTCAGAGAGTACATTGTGCTTTAAAGGGATATGCACCCCAATACATTTATTTTTTGATTCACAGAGTATACAATTTTAAAATAGTTTCCAGTTTATTTATATCATAAAAATTACATGATATTCTTTGCTGCAGAGATACTCAAGTAGGTGTTCGGAGCACTACATGGCAGGAAATGTTGTCGTAACCTAGTTTTCTTGCAAAACTGCTGCCATATAGGGCTCCAGGTATGTGCACGCTCCTGAGCTTACATCCCTGCTTTTCAACAAAACATACCAAAAGAACAAAGAAGAGTTGATAATAGAAGTAAAATTGCATGCTCACTGTATGCTGTATGGCTAGCTGAGAGTAAAGGTTAAATGGTAGATACCATACTTGCTAACCAGGCCCCTGCAGTGTCAGTGTGCCCGGGGGAAACTGATTTCCAGCACGGAGCTCTACTTCCTGGGTCCTCACAGAGTTTATTGGCTTAACTTGCTTTCCTGGGTCCTTGATATAACATAACATTGCAGCAATGAAAGTGTTACAGGCACCGCTGTACTTAAAGGGACAGTCAAGTCTAAATTAAACTTTCATGATTCAGATAGAGCATGCAATTTTAATCAACTTTTCAATTTACTTTTATCATCAAATGTGCTTTGTTCTACTGTTATTCTTTGTTGAAAGCTAAACCTAGATAGGCTCATAAACTGATTTCTAAGTCATTGAAGGCTGACCTCTTATCTCAGTGCATTTTGACAATTTTCAGCTAGACAGTGCTAGTTCATGTGTGCCATATAGATAACATTGAGCTCACTCCTGTAGACTTATTTATTAATCAGCACTCATTGGCTAGAATCCATGTTTGTCAAAAGAACTAAGATAAGAGGACAGTCTGCAGAGGCTTAGATACGAGGTAATCACAGAGGTAAAAAGTGTATTAATACAATTGCTGTGCTTGTAATTCATACAATGCAGTTGTGATATATCAAGTGTCTATTCAGTTTTTTGCAACTAAGTAGTAAGTCACCACACTAATCTGGAAAACAGGCCTATATGTCGTTTTCAAGGACTTAGTTATCTAATGGCATCATAGTGACTTGGTGTAATGCCTGCCTCATATTTTGCTTAATGAATTTTAATATATCTGTCCCTATTGCTTTAATAGATGGACGTCCTCAGTACGGAAAATTATACTGTATATTTGAATCTTTCCACAAACTCATTAATGATAGATACAATAAACATCTGCCATGATTTATTAGCACCCTACAATGCCCATCTTTTGTTTGACATCTTCAAGTCCTTGGTAAGTTTCTTTATTTTATCAAATTCAGAAAATTCACTTATTATTATTATTATTATTATTATTATTAGTTATTTGTAGAGCGCCGACAGATTGTGCAGCGCTAAACCTGCATTTTCACTGGCTCTCTCTGATGCTGTAAACTTCCATTAACAAACTCACTTTGAAATTTAGCAAGACTTAAAATAACCAGTCCAATAAAAAATATTTAAAGGGACAGTCTACTCCAAAAATGTTATTGCTTAAAAAGATAGATAATCCCTTTATTACCCATTATCCAGTTTTGCACAGTCATCATGGTTATAATAATATACTTTTAAGCCTCTTCTGACAGCCCACTTATCACATGGCTATTTATTTATTAACTTGCATTTTAGCCAATTAATGCTGTGTCCTGTACAACTCCACAGGAGTGAGCACAATGTTATATATATGTCACACATGAATTAGCAGTCTCTTGTTGTGAAAAGATAATAAAAAAAGCATGTGATAAGAGACTGTATAAAGTGGTTTGGAAACAGGCAGACATTTAGAGGTTTAAATGTTATAAAGTATATTAATATAACAATGTTGCTTGTGCAAAGCTGGAGAATGGGTAGTAAAGGCATTACCTATCTTTTTAAACAATAACAATTTTGGTGTAGCCTGTCCCTTTAAAAGGAAAAGGGGCAAAATAAATAATAAAAACATTATGTAAGAACTTACCTGATAAATTCATTTCTTTCATAGTGGCAAGAGTCCATGAGCTAGTGACGTAAGGGATATACATTCCTACCTGGAGAGGGCAAAGTTTCAAAAACCTCAAAATGCTTATAAATACACCTCCTACCTCACTCATACTTCAGTTTAACGTATAGCCAAGAAGTGAGGTGTAAAAAAGCAGTACAAAGCATACAAAAAAGAGGAACTTGAAAAAAATAATGTGCTTTATACAAAAAAAATCATAACCACAAAAAAATAGGTTGGGTCTCAGACTCTTGCCAGTATGAAAGAAATAAATTTATCAGTTAAATTCTTACATAAATTATGTTTTCTTTCATGTAAGTGGCAAGAGTCCATGACCTAGTGACTTATGGGATATAATACCCAAGATGTGGACGTCCACGAATCCCTAGAGAGGGAGGGATAAAATAAAAATAGCTAAATCCGCTGAGAAATTAAATCCAAAAAAATTATTAAGTTTTCTTAAAAATGTCAGAAAAACTCAAATCAAAAGGCATTAGAATCAAAATGAGACAACTGCATGAAGAACCTTTCTACCAAAAGCTGCTTCAGAAGAAGCAAACACATAAAAATGGTAAAATTTAGTAAAAGTATGCTAAGAAGACAAAGTTGCTGCTTTGCAAATTTGATCAACTGAAGCTTCATTCTTAAAAGCCCAAGAAGTGGCAACTGATCTGTCCCTCCTCCAAATAAGCTTTGTGAATCAAAAGTTTCAATCAAGATGCCAAAGAAATGGCAGAGGCTTTCTGACCTTTCCTGGAGCCAGAAAACAGAATTTATGCTTACCTGATAAATTACTTTCTCCAACGGTGTGTCCGGTCCACGGCGTCATCCTTACTTGCGGGAATATCTCTTCCCCAACAGGAAATGGCAAAGAGTCCCAGCAAAGCTGGCCATATAGTCCCTCCTAGGCTCCGCCCACCCCAGTCATTCGACCGACGGACAGGAGGAAAAAATAGGAGAAACCATATGGTACCGTGGTGACTGTAGTTAGAGAAAATAATTCATCAGACCTGATTAAAAAACCAGGGCGGGCCGTGGACCGGACACACAGTTGGAGAAAGTAATTTATCAGGTAAGCATAAATTCTGTTTTCTCCAACATTGGTGTGTCCGGTCCACGGCGTCATCCTTACTTGTGGGAACCAATACCAAAGCTCTAGGACACGGATGAAGGGAGGGAGCAAATCAGGTTACCCAAACGGAAGGCACCACGGCCTGCAAAACCTTTCTCCCAAAAATAACCTCCGAAGAAGCAAAAGTATCAAATTTGTAAAATTTGGCAAAAGTGTGCAGTGAAGACCAAGTCGCTGCCTTACATATCTGATCAACAGAAGCCTCGTTCTTGGAGGCCCATGTGGAAGCCACAGCCCTAGTGGAGTGAGCTGTGATTCTTTCAGGAGGCTGCCGTCCGGCAGTCTCGTAAGCCAATCGGATGATGCTTTTAAGCCAAAAGCAAAGAGAGGTAGAAGTCGCTTTTTGACCTCTCCTTTTACCAGAATAGACGACAAACAGAGAAGATGTTTGTCTGAAATCTTTTGTAGCTTCTAAATAGAATTTTAGAGCACGGACTACGTCCAAATTGTGTAACAGACGTTCCTTCTTTGAAACTGGATTCGGACACAAAGAAGGTACAACTATCTCCTGGTTAATATTTTTGTTAGAAACAACCTTTGGAAGAAAACCAGGCTTAGTACGCAAAACCACCTTATCTGCATGGAACACCAGATAGGGCGGAGAACACTGCAGAGCAGATAACTCTGAAACTCTTCTAGCAGAAGAAATAGCAACCAAAAACAAAACTTTCCAAGATAACTTAATATCTATGGAATGTAGAGGTTCAAACGGAACCCCTTGAAGAACTGAAAGAACTAGATTTAAACTCCAGGGAGGAGTCAAAGGTCTGTAAACAGGCTTGATCCTAACCAGAGCCTGAACAAATGAAGGTCCTGTCTCAAAGGTAGCTTCCATGGTGGAACCGATGACATATTCACCAGGTCTGCATACCAAGTCCTGCGTGGCCACGCAGGAGCTATCAAGATCACCGAGGCCCTCTCCTGTTTGATCCTGGCTACCAGCCTGGGAATGAGAGGAAACGGTGGAAACACATAAGCTAGGTTGAAGGTCCAAGGTGCTACTAGTGATTCCACTAGAGTCGCCTTGGGATCCCTGGTTCTGGACCCGTAGCAAGGAACCTTGAAGTTCTGACGAGACGCCATCAGATCCATGTCTGGAATGCCCCATAATTGAGTCAACTGGGCAAAGATCTCCGGGTGGAGTTCCCACTCCCCCGGATGGAATGTCTGACGACTCAGATAATCCGCTTCCCAGTTTTCCACACCTGGGATGTGGATCGCAGATAGGTGGCAGGAGTTATCCTCCGCCCATTGTATTATTTTGGTCACTTCTTTCATCGCCAGGGAACTCCTTGTTCCCCCCTGATGATTGATATACGCAACAGTCGTCATGTTCTCTGATTGGAATCTTATGAATCTGGCCTTTGCAAGCTGAGGCCAAGCCCTGAGAGCATTGAATATCGCTCTTAGTTCCAGAATGTTTATCGGGAGAAGAGACTCTTCCCGAGACCATAGTCCCTGAGCTTTCAGGGATTCCCAGACCGCGCCCCAGCCCACTAGACTGGCGTCGGTCGTGACAATGACCCACTCTGGTCTGCGGAAGCTCATTCCCTGGGATAGGTGGCCCAGGGTTAGCCACCAACGGAGTGAAACTCTGGTCTTCTGATCTACTTGAATCACTGGAGACAAGTCTGAATAGTCCCCATTCCACTGTTTCAGCATGCACAGTTGTAATGGTCTTAGATGAATTTGCGCAAAAGGAACTATGTCCATTGCTGCAACCATCAACCCTACTACTTCCATGCACTGAGCTATGGGAGGACGTGGAACAGAATGAAGAACTTGACAAGCGCTTAGAAGTTTTGACTTTCTGACATCTGTCAGAAAAATCCTCATTTCTAAGGAATCTATTATTGTTCCCAAGAAGGGAACTCTTGTTGATGGAGACAGAGAACTTTTTTCTATGTTCACCTTCCATCCGTCAGATCTGAGAAAGGCCAGAACGATGTCTGTATGAGCCTTTGCTTTTGAAAGGGACGACGCTTGTATTAGAATGTCGTCCAAGTATGGTACTACTGCAATGCCCCTCGGTCTTAGAACCGCTAGAAGGGACCCGAGTACCTTTGTGAAAATCCTTGGAGCAGTGGCTAATCCGAATGGGAGGGCCACAAACTGGTAATGTTTGTCCAGAAAGGCGAACCTTAGGAACTGATGATGTTCTTTTTGGATAGGAATATGTAGGTACGCATCCTTAAGATCCACGGTAGTCATAAATTGACCTTCCTGGATAGTGGGTAGAATCGTTCGAATGGTTTCCATTTTGAACGATGGTACCCTGAGAAATTTGTTTAGGATCTTTAAATCCAGAATTGGTCTGAAGGTTCCCTCTTTTTTGGGAACTACGAACAGATTTGAGTAAAAACCCATTCCTTGTTCCGTCATTGGAACTGGGTGTATCACTCCCATCTTTAACAGGTCTTCTACACAATGTAAGAACGCCTGTCTCTTTATTTGGTTTGAGGATAAGTGAGACATGTGGAACCTTCCCCTTGGGGGTAGTTCCTTGAATTCCAGAAGTTAACCCTGAGAAACTATTTCTAGCGTCCAGGGATCCTGAACATCTCTTGCCCAAGCCTGAGCAAAGAGAGAAAGTCTGCCCCCCACTAGATCCGGTCCTGGATCGGGGGCTACTCCTTCATGCTGTTTTGTTAGCGGTAGCAGGCTTCTTGGCCTGCTTACCCTTGTTCCAGCCTTGCATCGGTTTCCAGGCTGGTTTGGACTGTGAGGCATTACCCTCTTGCTTAGAGGATGCAGAATTAGAGGCCGGTCCGTTCCTGAAATTACGAAAGGAACGAAAATTAGACTTATTCTTGGCCTTGAAAGGCCTATCTTGTGGGAGGGCGTGGCCCTTTCCCCTAGTGATGTCTGAGATAATCTCTTTCAATTCTGGCCCAAAGAGAGTTTTACCCTTGAAGGGGATGTTAAGCAATTTTGTCTTGGATGATACATCCGCTGACCAAGACTTTAGCCAAAGCGCTGTGCGCGCCACAATTGCAAACCCTGAATTTTTCGCCGCTAATCTAGCTAATTACAAAGCGGCATCTAAAATAAAGGAGTTAGCCAACTTAAGTGCTTGAACTCTGTCCATAACCTCCTCATATGGAGTCTCTCTACTAAGCGACTTTTCTAGTTCCTCGAACCAGAACCACGCTGCTGTAGTGACAGGAACATGCACGAAATGGGTTGTAGAAGGTAACCTTGCTGTACAAAAATCTTTTTAAGCAAACCCTCCAATTTTTTATCCATAGGATCTTTGAAAGCACAACTATCCTCGATAGGAATAGTAGTGCGCTTGTTTAGAGTAGAAACTGCCCCCTCGACCTTAGGGACTGTCTGCCATAAGTCCTTTCTGGGGTCGACCATAGGAAATAATTTCTTAAATATAGGAGGGGGAACAAAAAGGTATGCCGGGCTTCTCCCACTCCTTATTCACTATGTCCGCCACCCGCTTGGGTATAGGAAAAGCGTTGGGGTGCACCGGAACCTCTAGGAACTTGTCCATCTTGCATAATTTTTCTGGAATGACCAAGTTGTCACAATCATCCAGAGTAGATAAAACCTCCTTAAGCAGTGCGCGGAGATGTTATAATTTAAATTTAAATGTCACAACATCAGGTTCAGCCTGTTGAGAAATTTTTCCTGAATCTGAAATTTCCCCATCTGACAAAACCTCCCTCATGGCCCCTTCAGATTGGTGTGAGGGTATGACAGAATAATTATCATCAGCGCCCTCCTGCTCTTCAGTGTTTAAAACAGAGCAATCGCGTATTGCACACCAATTTTCAGAGCTTTAACCCTTAAAATAACGAAACCGGAGCCAGTTACAGATTTAACCCCTATACAGTCCCAGCTACAGCCTTTGCTGTGACTTTACCAAGCCCAGAGGGGAATACGATACCAAATGACGCCTTCTAGGAACTTTTCCAACTACTTTCAGGTCCTCACACATGCATCTGCATGTCTTGCTCTCAAAAACAACTGCTCAGTAATGGCGCGAAAATGAGGCTCAGCCTACAACTGGGAAGGCCCTTCCTGACTGGAAAAAGGTGTCTAACATAGTGCCTGACGTTAAAAAACGTTCCCCAAGTTTATAAGTGTGAATTTTCAGCATAAACATGTATAAAATGTCCAAATAAAGCAATCGATTTAGCCCATAAAAGTGTCTACCAGTTTTATAGCCCATATTAAGCCCTTTATTCTGTTTGAGACTAAGAAAATGGCTTACCGGTCCCCATGAGGGGAAATGACAGCCTCCCAGCATTACACAGTCTTGTTAGAAATATGGCTAGTCATACCTTAAGCAGAAAAGTCTGCTAACTGTTTTCCCCCAACTGAAGTTACTTCATCTCAACAGTCCTATGTGGAAACAGCAATCGATTTTAGTTACTGTCTGCTAAAATCATCTTCCTCTCACAAACAGAAATCTTCATCTTTTTCTGTTTCAGAGTAAATAGTACATACCAGCACTATTTTAAAATAACAAACTCTTGATAGTAGAATAAAAAAAAACTACAACTAAACACCACATACTCTTAACCATCTCCGTGGAGATATTGCCTGTGCAACGGCAAAGAGAATGACTGGGGTGGGCAGAGCCTAGGAGGGACTATATGGCCAGCTTTGCTGGGACTCTGCCATTTCCTGTTGGGGAAGAGATATTCCCGCAAGTAAGGATGACGCCATGGACCGGACACACCAATGTTGGAGAAAAAATAACAAATAGACTAGAAGTCTTACTGAAATCTTTAGTAGCCTCAACATAATATTTCAAAGCTCTTACCACATCCAAAGAATGTAAAGACCTTTTTAAGAGTATTCTTAGGACATAAAGAAGTAACAACAATTTCCCTATTGATATTGTTAGAATGCACAACCTTAGGCAAAAATTTAAATGCAGTCCGCAAAACAGCTTTATCTTGATGGAAACTCAGATAAGGAGACTCACAAGAGAGAGCAGACAATTCGAAAACTCTTCTAGCAGAAGAGATAAGCAAAAGAAATAACACTTTCCAAGAAAGTAGTTTAGTATCCAAAGAATGCATAGGCTCAAAAGGAGGAGCCTGCACAATTTCCAAAACCAAATTCAGACTCCAAGGAGGAGAAATAGATTTAATAACAGATTTGATACGAATCAAAGCCTGACCCAAAAACAGTGAATATCAGGAAGTTTAGGCAGAAAAATGTAAGCAGGTTGGTAAAACCAAGGAACTGCTAGAGCATCTACCATCTCCGCCTGAGGATCCATGAACCTGTAAAGGTATATATTGGAAGCTTTTTGTTCAGACGCGAGGCCATCAAATCTATTTCTGGGTGACCCCACATCTGTACCAGTTGAAAAAACATCTGGATGGAGAGACCACTCTCCCGGATGTAAAGTCTGTCGACTGAGATGATCTGGTTCGCAATTGTCTACTCCTGGGATATGAATTGCAGAAATTTGAAAAGAGTTGGATTCCGCCCAAGAAAGTATCAGAGATACTTCATTCATTGCTGAAGGACTGCAAGTCCCCCCTTGATGACTGACATATGCCACTGTAGTGATATTGTCTGTCTGGAATTGAATATAACGTTCTCTCTTCACTAGAGGCCAAGCCTGAAGAGCTCTAAAAATAGCACAGAGTTCTAAATATTGATTGGTAACCTCGCCTCCTGAGGTTCCCAAACCCCTTATGCTGTCAGAGACCCCCAGACAGCTCCCAAACCTGTAAGACTTGCATTTGTTGTGATCACAGTCCAGGAAGGACGAACAAAGGAGGCCCCTTAAACAATAAGGTGATGGTTTAACCACCAAGACAGAGATTGTTGAATGTTGAGACTTAAGTATATCAACTGTGATATCGGAGTATAATCCCTGCACCATTGGTGCAACATGCAAAGCTGAAGAAGTCTCATGAAAACGACCAAAA
This sequence comes from Bombina bombina, assembly GCF_027579735.1. NCBI lineage: Eukaryota > Metazoa > Chordata > Amphibia > Anura > Bombinatoridae > Bombina > Bombina bombina. Next base: position 841,184,527 of record NC_069503.1, on the reverse strand, counting down.
GGGGATTGTGTCCGATGCTGCAATCATGAGACCTAAAACTTCCATACACATAGCCACTGAAGGGAATGATAGAGACTGAAGGTTTAGACAAGCTAACACTAACTTCATTCATCTCTTGTCTGTCAAAGAAAGAGTCATGGATACCGAATCTATCTGGAAACCTAAAAAGGTGACCTTTGTCTGAGGAATCAAGAAACTCAAGAAACTCTTTTGTAAATTGATCATCCAACCAGGTATTTGAAGAAACAACACAAGTTGTTTCGTGTGAGATTCTGCCAAATGAAAAGATTGAGCCAGTACCAAGATAGTGTCCAAATAAGGAAACACTGCAATACCCTGCTTTCCGATTACAGATAGAAGGGCACCGAGAACCTTTGAAAAGATTTTCGGAGCTGTCGCTAAGCCAAATGGAAGAGCGACAAATTTGTAATGCTCGTCTAGAAAAGAGAATCACAGAAACCGAGAGTGGTCTGGGTGAATCGGAATACGAAGATAAGCGTCCTGTAAATCTATTGTGGACATGAAATGGTCTGAATGAATCTTGATTCTTTTTGACAATGAACAGATTTGAATAAAAACCCAAACCCTGTTCCTGTAGAGGAACTGGAACAATCACCCCTGAAAGCTCTAGGTCTGAAACACACTTCAGAAAAGCCTGAGCCTTCACAGGGTTTGTTTGAACATGGGAAAGGAAGAATCATCCCATGGGAGGTCTTATTCTGAAACCTATTCGATACCCCTGAGAAACAATATCCTGAATCCACTGATTTTGGACAGAATCTGCACAAATGTCTTAAAACCAGTTGAACTGGTTTGAGGGCCGCCCCTTCATGCAGTCTATGGGGCTGTATTTGGTTTCTTATAAGGCTTGGATTTATTCCAATTTGTGGATGGTCTCCAATTGGAACCAGAGGCCTTAGGGGAAGGAGTGTTTTTTTGTTCCTTAGTCTGATGAAAGAAACGAAAACGATTGGGAGATTTAAATTTACCCTTAGATTTCTTATCTTGAGGCAAAAAAACTCCCTTATCCCTAGTGATAGTGGAGATAATAGAATACAATTGAGAACCAAATAGATTATTACCTTGAAAAGATAAAGATAGTAATCTAGATTTAGACACCATATCAGCATTCCATAATTTAAGCCATAAAGCTCTTCTAGATAGAATAGCTAAAGACATAGATTTAATATCAATCTTAATAATATCAAATATAGCATCACAAATTAAATGATTAGCATGTTAAAGTAAAAGAACAATGCTAGACAAATCAGGATCTGATAACTGCTGTGCTAAACTGTGCAACCAAAAAGTTGAAGCAGCAGCAACATCAGCAACGAAATAGCCAGTATGTAAATATGCCTTCCTACCTAAGGGATCCTTAAAAGAAGTACTATCTTCCATAGGAATAGTAGTACGTTTAGCAAGAGTAGAAATAGCGGCATCAACCTTAGGGACTTTTTCCCAAAGCTCCAAATTAGACACAGGTAAGGATACAACTTTTTAATCCTAGAAGAAGGATTAAAAGAAGTACCAGGCTTCAATCATTCCTTAGTAATCATATTAGAGATAGCATCTGGAATAGGAAAAACTTCAGTAGTAACCTCAGAATTCTTAAAAACAGAATTCAAAAGTTTGCTATTCTTGTTATCAAGAGGACTAGATTCCTCAATACCCAAAGTAAACAAAACTTTCTTTAACAAAGAACGGATATATTCAATCTTAAAAAGAAAGGTTGATTTATCAATTTCAGTCTTTGAAGTAGGATCCTCTGAGCCAGAGAAATCCTCATCAGCAGAAGATACTTCAGTATGCTGTTGATCAATACAAACTTCATCAGAATTATGAGGAGAGACATTTTACGTTTATTTGAAGGCGGAATAGCAGTCATAGCCTTCTCTATGGCTGCAGCAATATAATCTTTTATATCTACAGGAATATCATGTTCATTTGACTGCAAAGGTTTAACAGTTGATGTATTTGTACTTATAGAAACATTATTAGCCACATACTTGAGCTGAAGAAGGAAGATCAGCCAATTTACAACATACACACTTAGCTTTGTTAGATTTGTTTTCAGGCAACTTGGTTCCTACAGTAACATCAGAGGCAGGATCAGTTTGAGACATCTTGAAAAATGTAACAAAAAATAAAAAATAACATTTAAACAAAATATCCAATTTCCACAAAATAGCAGTTTCAGGAATGAGAAAAAATGCTTATATTAAAAGCAAAAGCAAATATAGCCCCCTGTAACAAATGAAAGCAGAGAGCAAAAGAGGGAGAGAGACTTAATAACAAAATTTTCGGCGCCAAAAATGACGCCAACAAAGATGACGCAAATGCTGAGAAAAAAAAAAAACTTTTGGCGCCAAGGTTAACAGGAAATGACAAGATTTGCGTCACAACAAACGTAACCTTCACAGCCAAAAAAATCGCGCCAAGAATGACGCAATAAATAGATGTATTTTGCACCATTTCGAGCCTAATTTGCCCACGAAAATTTGAAAGAAACAAGACCAATTGGAACTTTAGGTAAGAAAAAAAATTACTAAATTTCTCCCAAACAATTTTCCATGCTGAAACTGTTAGAATGCAAAGGGAAATAAACATAGACCTGACTCATGGCAAATATATGCAATATATATTTAAAACTTTAAAAATATAAAGTGCCAAACATAGCTGAGAGTGTCTTAAAAAACAAAAAAGATATATACAGTTGCGCTCATAAGTTTACATACCCTGGCAGAATTTATGATTTCTTGGCCATTTTTCAGAGAATATGAATGACAACACAAAAACTTTTCTTTCACTCATGGTTAGTGTTTGGCTGAAGCCATTTATTATCTATCAACTGTGTTTACTCTTTTTAAATCACAATGACAACAGAAACTACCCAAATGACCCTGGTCAAAAGTTTACATACCCTGGTGATTTTGGCCTGATAACATGCACACAAGTTGACACAAAGGGGTTTGAATGGCTATTAAAGGTAACCATCCTCACCTGTGATCTGTTTGTTTGTAATTAGTGTGTGTGTATAAAAAGGTCAATGAGTTTCTGGACTCCTGACAGACCCTTGCATCTTTCATCCAGTGCTGCACTGACGTTTCTGGATTCTGAGTCATGGGGAAAGCAAAAGAATTGTCAAAGGATCTGCGGGAAAAGGTAGTTTAACTGTATAAAACAGGAAGGGGATATAAAAATATATCCAAGGAATTGAGAATGCAAATCAGCAGTGTTCAAACTCTAATCAAGAAGTGGAAAAAGAGGGGTTCTGTTTGATAACATACTGCATTCATCTTGCCGTCAATTCTGACCAAATTTCCTGTGCCTTTGTAGCTCACACCCCCCCAAAACATCAGCGATCCACCTCCGTGTTTCACAGTAGGAATGGTGTACCTTTCATCATAGGCCTTGTTGACTCCTCGCCAAATGTAGGGTTTATGGTTGTGACCAAAAAGCTAAATTTTGGTCTCATCACTCCAAATTTCTTTGTGTCAGAAGGTTTGAGGCTTGTCTCTGTGCTGTTTGGCGTATTGTAAGCAGGATACTTTGCGGGATTTGCATAGTAATGGCCTTCTTCTGGCAACTCGACCATGCAGCCCATCTTTCTTCAAGTGCCTCCTTATTGTGCATCTTGAAACAGCCACACCATATGTTTTCAGAGAGTCCTGTATTTCACCTGAAGTTATTTGTGGGTTAGTCTTTGCATCCCGCACAATTTTCCTGGCAGTTATGGCTGAAATTTTATTTGTTCTACCTGACTGTGGTTTGGTTTCAACAGAACCCCTCATTTTCCACTTCTTGATTAGAGTTTGAACACTGCTGATTTGCATTCTCAATTCCTTGGATATCTTTTTATATCCCTTTCCTGTTTTAAACAGTTCAACTACCTTTTCCCGCAGATCCGTTGACAATTCTTTTGCTTTCCCCATGACTCAGAATCCAGAATCGTCAGTGCAGCACTGGATGAAAGATGCAAGGGTCTGTCAGGAGTCCAGAAACTCATTGACCTTTTATATATACACACACACTAATTACAAGAAAACAGATCACAGGTGAGGATGGTTACCTTTAATAGCCATTCAAACCCCTTTGTGTCAACTTGTGTGCATGTTATCAGGCCAAAATCACCAGGGTATGTAAACTTTTGATCAGGGTCATTTGGGTAGTTTCTGTTGTCATTATGATTTAAAAAGAGTAAACACAGTTGATTGATAATGGCTTCAGCTAAACACCACTAACCATGAGTGAAAAACGTTTTTGTGTTATTCATATTCTCTGAAAAATGGCCAAGAAATCATAAATTCTGCCAGGGTACGTAAACTTATGAGCACAACTGTACTTACCAGAAGACACCCATCCACATATAGCAGACAGTTAAACCAGTACTGAAACATCAGCAGAGGTAATAGTAGAGGAGTATAATGTCAATCTGTAAAGGGAGTTGGCAAAAGAATCCCCACAACCAAATTCACAGAAAGTCTTAGAATAGATTTCCCATAGGTGAAAACAAGGCATCATTAGGCAAATACTCCCTTCACATCCCTCAGACAAACACTGTACTTTGAGAGGAACTGGGCTTCAAAATGCTTAGAAGGGCATTTCACAGAAGAAATCAAGCACGATTTGCTTTACCATCCTCCAACGAAGGCAAAGTTTGTAAAACTGAAGTATTAATGAGGTGGGAAATGTATTTATAGGCATTTTGAGGTTTGGGAAACCTTGCCCCCTCCAGGTAGGAATGTATATCCCATACGTCACTAGCTCATGGACGAAAGTCAATTTGCCAGGCGAGTGGCATTATTAAGTAGCGGAGTTGGGTTAGTTTAATATCTTGCAATATTATATTAGTTTCTGTTATTTATAAATGTTACTAAAGGGACAGTAAAACACATAATACCTGCTGTCATGTTTGCTCGCACTCAAAGAATGCTGCATTGCAAGCTGAGATTAAAGATTAAATGGCAGTTACCATAATAAAAGTCAGTGTTTACCACATAAAGCCTGGAGGTAGGTGGTATTATTAAGTAGCTAGGTTGGGGTAGTGTAATAGCTTGCAATATTATATTATGATGATGAGTTGAAAGCTAGATTTTAATATGGCGGTACCCATGACTAGAGGTAGGCAGGTAATAACTTCAATACTATGCTTATAAAAAGTAAATGTATGCTTACCTGATAAATTAATTTCTTCTACGATACGAAGAGTCCACGGATTTCATCCTTACTTGTGGGATATTAACCTCCTGCTAACAGGAAGTGGCAAAGAGCACCACAGCAGAGCTGTATATATAGCTCCTACCTTCCCACCACCCCCAGTCATTCGACCGAAGGTTTAGGAAGAGAAAGGAAAAGCTAAAGGTGCAGAGGTGACTGAAGTTCTAAAAAAATAAATATCTAAATCTGTCTGAAAAATGACAGGGAGGGCCGTGGACTCGTCGTATTGTAGAATAAATTAAATTTATCAGGTAAGCATAAATTTACTTTTCTTCTACAAGATACACGGATTTCATCCTTACTTGTGGGATACAATACCAAAGCTACAGGACACGGATGAAACGGGAGGGACAAGACAGAGACCTAAACGGAAGGCACCACTGCTTGAAGAACTTTTCTGCCAAAAACAGCCTCCGAAGAAGCAAAAGTATCAAATATGTAAACTTTGAAAAAAGTATTAAGAGATGACCAAGTCGCAGCCTTGCAAATCTGTTCAACAGAAGCATCGTTTTTAAAAGTCCATGTGGAAGCCACAGCCCTAGTAGAATGAGCCGCAATTCTTTCAGGAGGCTGCTGTCCAGCAGTCTCATATGCCAGGCGGATGATACTGTTCAGCCAAAAAGAAAGAAAGAGAGGTAGCCGTAGCTTTCTGACCCCTACGCTTTCCAGAATAAACAATGAATAATGAAGATGACTGACGGAAATCCTTAGTCGCCTGCAAGCAAAACTTCAAGGCACGGACCACGTCCAGGTTATGTAACAGACGCTCCTACTTAGAAGAAGGATTAGGACACAAGGAAGGAACAACAATTTCCTGATTAATATTCTTATTTGAAACAACCTTAGGAAACAATCAAGTTTTGGCACGCAAAAACACCTTATCAGAATGAAAGATAAGGCGAATCACATTGTAACGTTGAAAGCTCAGAAACTCTACGAGCAGAGGAAATAGCAACCAAAAACAAAACTTTCCAAGATAACTAAATTCAAACTCCAAGGTGGAGCAATTGGTCTAAATACAGGCTTAATTCTGGTTAGAGCCTGACAAAAAGACTGAACATCTGGAACATCTGCCAAAACTGACAAAGCAGAAATCTGTCCCTTTAAGGAACTCGCTGATAACCCTTTCTCCAATCCTTCTTGGAGAAAAGACAGAATCCTGGGAATCCTAACTTTACTCCATGAGTAGCCCTTGGATTCACACCAAAAAAGATATTTACGCCATATTTTATGATAGATCTTTCTAGTGACAGGCTTACGTGCCTGTATCAAAGTATCAATGACCGAATCTGAGAATCCCCGCTTAGATAAAATCAAGCGTTCAATCTCCAAGCAGTCAGCGGCAGAGAACTTAGATTTGGATGTTGGAAAGGTCCTTGAATGAGAAGGTCCTGTCTCAATGGACGTTTCCACGGTGGCAGAGAGGACATGTCCATTAGATCCGCATACCAAGTCCTGCGTGGCCACGCAGGCGAGATCAGAATTACCGAAGTTCTCTCCCGTTTGATCCGAGCAATCACGCGTGGAAGGAGAGGAAATGGTGGAAAAACATAAGCTAGGCTGAACTGCCAAGGCATCTATCAATTCGGCCTGAGGATCCCTCGACCTGGATCCGTATCTTGGAAGCTTGGCATTCTGTCGAGATGCCATCAGATCCAATTCCGGTCTGCCCCATCGGAGAATTAGTGAGGCAAACACCTCCGAGTGGAGTTCCCACTCCCCCGGATGAAAAGTCTGTCGACTTAGAAAATCCGCTTCCCAGTTCTCTACTCCTGGGATGTAGATTGCCGACAGATAACAAGAGTGGGCCTCCGCCCATCGAATTATCTTGGATACTTCTGTCATCGCCAAGGAACTCCTCATTCCCCCCTGATGATTGATATAAGCCACAGTCGTGATATTGTCCGACTGGAATCTGATGAATTTGGCCGAAGCCAACTGAGGCCATGCCTGAAGCGCATTGAATATTGCTTTCAATTCCAGAATATTGATTGGAAGTAGACACTTTACTTGAGTCCATACACCCTGCGCCTTCAGGGAATCCCAGACTGCACCCCAGCCCAGTAGGCTGGCGTCCGTTGTCACCATCACCCACGAGGGTCTGCGGAAACACGTCCCCTGGGACAGATGATCCGGCGACAACCACCAAAGAAGAGAGTCTCTGGTCTCTTGATCCAGAGTTATCTGAGGAGATAAATTTGCATAGTCCCCATTCCACTGTCCGAGCATGCACAGCTGCAGTGGTCTAAGATGAAAACGAGCAAACGGAATGATTTCCATTGCCGCTACCATTAATCCAATTACCTCCATACACTGAGCCACTGATAGCCGAGGATTGGACTGAAGGGCTCGGCAAGTATTTAGAATCTTTGATTTTCTGATCTCCATCAGAAATATCTTCATGGCTACCGAGTCTATCAGAGTTCCCAAGAAGGGAACCCTTGTCCGTGGAACTAGTGAACTCTTTTCTAGGTTCACCTTCCATCCGTAAGCTCTCAGAAAAGACAGCACTGTGTCTGTATGAGATTTCGTCAGATGATAACTTGACGCCTGAATCAAAATATCGTCCAGATAAAACACCACTGCTATGCCCCTCGGCCTGAGAACCGCCAGAAGGGACCCTAGAACCTTTGTGAAGATACTGGGTGCTGTGGCCAACCCGAAGGGAAGAGCCACGAACTGAAAATGTTTGTCCAGGAAGGCAAACCTTAGGAACTGATGATGATCCTTGTGAATAGGAATATGAAGGTATGCATCCTTCAAGTCCACGGAACTCTGAGAAACTTGTTTAGACTCTTGAGGTCTAAAATAGGTCTGAACGTTCCCTCTTTTTTTTCGAACTACGAAAAGATTTGAGTAAAATCCCTGTCCCTGTTATAGTCTTGGAACGGGACGAATTACTCCCATAGTGGAGAGGTCATTTACACAACGTAAGAATGCCTCTCTTTTTATCTGGTCTACAGACAATCGTGAAATTTCCCTCTTGGGAGAAAATCCTTGAACTCCAATTGATACCCGTGGGGTCCTGAACGTCTCTTGCCCAAGCCTGGGCAAAGAAAGAAAGTCTGCCCCCTACTAGATCCGGTCCCGGATCGGGGGCTGCCCCTTCATGCTGTCTTTGTAGCAGCAGCGGGCTTCTTGGGTTGTTTACCCTTGTTCCACGCCTGGTTAAGTCTCCAGACGGACGTGGACTGAGCAAAATTTCCTTCCTGCTTTGTGGAGGAAGAGGAAGCAGAGGGTACTCCTTTAAAATTTCAAAAGCAACGAAAATTATTTCGTTTACCCCTCATCTTAACAGACTTATCCTGAGGTAGAGCGTGACCTTTACCTCCAGTAATGTCAGAAATTATTACCTTCAACTCAGGTCCAAATAGGGTCTTCCCTTTGAAAGGAATAGCTAAGAGCTTTGATTTAGATGACACATCAGCAGACCACGATTTTAACCATAACGCTCTACAGGCCAAAATGGCAAATCCTGCATTTTACGCTGCCAACTTAGCAATTTGAAAGGCAGCATCTGTAATAAAAGAATTAGCTAGCTTGAGAGCCTTAATTCTATCTAAAATGTCCTCTAAAGGGGTCTCAACCTTCAGAGACTCTTCTAGAGCATCGAACCAAAAAGCTGCTGCAGTAGTAACTGGAACAATGCAAGCTGTTGGTTGTAAAAGGAAACCCTGATGAATAAATAATTTCTTTAGAAGACCCTCTAACTTGTTATCCATAGGGTCTTTGAAAGCACAGCTGTCTTCAATAGGTATAGTTGTACGCTTAGCCAGGGTAGAAATAGCTCCCTCCACCTTAGGGACCGACTGCCAAGAGTCCCGAATGGTGTCTGATATGGGATACATTTTCTTGAAATTAGGAGGAGGAGAGAACGGTATACCCGGTCTGTCCCATTCCTTTTTTATAATTTCTGAAATTCTTTTAGGAACCGGAAAAACATCAGTGTAAGTAGGTACCTCTAGATATTTTTACACAATTTCTCTGGTGGTATTACAATAGGGTCACAATCATCCAGAGTCGCTAAAACCTCCCGAAGTAACAGGCGGAGGTGTTCAAGCTTAAATTTAAAAGACATGACGTCCAAATCTGTCTGAGGTAACATACTTCCTGGGTCTGAAAGATCTCCCTCAGACAACAATTCCCTGACTCCCAACTCAGAGCCCTGTGAGGGTACATCGGAAATAGCCAACAAAGCATCAGAGGATTCAGTATTCACATTAATACCTGACCTACTGCGTTTACCCTGTAACACTGGTAACTTAGATAATACCTCTGTAAGGGTAGTTGACATAACTGCAGCCATATCCTGCAGAGTAAAAGAATTAGACTTACTTTAGGTACTTGGCGTCGCTTGTGTGGGCGTTAAAGGTTATGACACTTGGGGAGAATTAGATGGCATATCCTGATTCTCTTCAGACTGAGAATCATCCTTAGGCACACTTTCATTACCTAAAATATGCTTTTTAAATTGTAAGGCCCTTTCAGTACAAGAGGTACACAAAGTAAGAGGGGGTACCACAATGGCTTCTAAACACATAGAACAATTAGCTTCCTCAATGTCAGACATGTTGAACAGACTAGTAATAACCACAATAGTCGTAGATCACCTTATTTATTGACAAACAATTTTTTGAAAAATGTGTACTGCGCCTTTAAGAAATAAAAAGCGCACAATTATTTCTCAGACTGCCTAAAACGTTAAAAAACGCTACACAATTAAATATAGAGATTCAATTGGCCCAAAAATTATTGCACCCTAAAAGTAAAAGGTGAATTTACCCTCTAAGAGACATTTTAACCAAAAAAACAGAATTTATGTTTACCTGATAAATTTCTTTCTCCAACGGTGTGTCCGGTCCACGGCGTCATCCTTACTTGTGGGATATTCTCTTCCCCAACAGGAAATGGCAAAGAGCCCAGCAAAGCTGGTCACATGATCCCTCCTAGGCTCCGCCTACCCCAGTCATTCGACCGACGTTAAGGAGGAATAATAGCATAGGAGAAACCATATGGTACCGTGGTGACTGTAGTTAAAGAAAATAAATTATCAGACCTGATTAAAAAACCAGGGCGGGCCGTGGACCGGACACACCGTTGGAGAAAGAAATTTATCAGGTAAACATAAATTCTGTTTTCTCCAACATAGGTGTGTCCGGTCCACGGCGTCATCCTTACTTGTGGGAACCAATACCAAAGCTTTAGGACACGGATGAAGGGAGGGAGCAAATCAGGTCACCTAAATGGAAGGCACCCCGGCTTGCAAAACCTTTCTCCCAAAAATAGCCTCAGAAGAAGCAAAAGTATCAAACTTGTAAAATTTGGTAAAAGTGTGCAGTGAAGACCAAGTCGCTGCCCTACATATCTGATCAACAGAAGCCTCGTTCTTGAAGGCCCATGTGGAAGCCACAGCCCTAGTGGAATGAGCTGTGATTCTTTCGGGAGGCTGCCGTCCGGCAGTCTCGTAAGCCAATCTGATGATGCTTTTAATCCAAAAAGAGAGAGAGGTAGAAGTTGCTTTTTGACCTCTCCTTTTACCTGAATAAACAACAAACAAGGAAGATGTTTGTCTAAAATCCTTTGTAGCATCTAAATAGAATTTTAGAGCGCGAACAACATCCAAATTGTGCAACAAGCGTTCCTTCTTTGAAACTGGTTTCGGACACAGAGAAGGTACGATAATCTCCTGGTTAATGTTTTTGTTAGAAACAACTTTTGGAAGAAAACCAGGTTTAGTACGTAAAACCACCTTATCTGCATGGAACACCAGATAAGGAGGAGAACACTGCAGAGCAGATAATTCTGAAACTCTTCTAGCAGAAGAAATTGCAACTAAAAACAAAACTTTCCAAGATAATAACTTAATATCAACGGAATGTAAGGGTTCAAACGGAACCCCCTGAAGAACTGAAAGAACTAAATTGAGACTCCAAGGAGGAGTCAAAGGTTTGTAAACAGGCTTGATTCTAACCAGAGCCTGAACAAAGGCTTGAACATCTGGCACAGCTGCCAGTTTTTTGTGAAGTAACACCGACAAGGCAGAAATCTGTCCCTTCAGGGAACTTGCCGATAATCCTTTTTCCAATCCTTCTTGAAGGAAGGATAGAATCCTAGGAATCTTAACCTTGTCCCAAGGGAATCCTTTAGATTCACACCAACAGATATATTTTTTCCAAATTTTGTGGTAAATCTTTCTAGTTACAGGCTTTCTGGCCTGAACAAGAGTATCGATAACAGAATCTGAGAAACCTCGCTTCGATAAAATCAAGCGTTCAATCTCCAAGCAGTCAGCTGGAGTGAAACCAGATTCGGATGTTCGAACGGACCCTGAACAAGAAGGTCTCGTCTCAAAGGTAGCTTCCAAGGTGGAGCCGATGACATATTCACCAGATCTGCATACCAAGTCCTGCGTGGCCACGCAGGAGCTATCAAGATCACCGACGCCCTCTCCTGATTGATCCTGGCTACCAGCCTGGGGATGAGAGGAAACGGCGGGAACACATAAGCTAGTTTGAAGGTCCAAGGTGCTACTAGTGCATCCACTAGAGCCGCCTTGGGATCCCTGGATCTGGACCCGTAGCAAGGAACTTTGAAGTTCTGACGAGAGGCCATCAGATCCATGTCTGGAATGCCCCATAGTTGAGTGACTTGGGCAAAGATTTCCGGATGGAGTTCCCACTCCCCCGGATGCAATGTCTGACGACTCAGAAAATCCGCTTCCCAATTTTCCACTCCCGGGATGTGGATAGCAGACAGGTGGCAGGAGTGAGACTCCGCCCATAGAATAATCTTGGTCACTTCTTCCATCGCTAGGGAACTCCTTGTTCCCCCCTGATGGTTGATGTACGCAACAGTCGTCATGTTGTCTGATTGAAACCGTATGAACTTGGTCCTCGCTAGCTGAGGCCAAGCCTTGAGAGCATTGAATATCGCTCTCAGTTCCAGAATATTTATCGGTAGAAGAGATTCTTCCCGAGACCAAAGACCCTGAGCTTTCAGGGATCCCCAGACCGCGCCCCAGCCCATCAGACTGGCGTCGGTCGTGACAATGACCCACTCTGGTCTGCGGAATGTCATCCCTCGTGACAGGTTGTCCAGGGACAGCCACCAACGGAGTGAGTCTCTGGTCCTCTGATTTACTTGTATCTTTGGAGACAAGTCTGTATAGTCCCCATTCCACTGACTGAGCATGCACAGTTGTAATGGTCTTAGATGAATGCGCGCAAAAGGAACTATGTCCATTGCCGCTACCATCAACCCGATCACTTCCATGCACTGAGCTACGGAAGGAAGAGGAACGGAATGAAGTATTCGACAAGAGTCCAGAAGTTTTGTCTTTCTGGCCTCTGTTAGAAAAATCCTCATTTCTGAGGAGTCTATAATTGTTCCCAAGAAGGGAACCCTTGTTGACGGGGATAGAGAACTCTTTTCCACGTTCACTTTCCAGCCGTGCGATCTGAGAAAGGCCAGGACGATGTCCGTGTGAGCCTTTGCTCGAGGGAGGGACGACGCTTGAATCAGAATGTCGTCCAGGTAAGGTACTACTGCAATGCCCCTTGGTCTTAGCACCGCTAGAAGGGACCCTAGTACCTTTGTGAAAATCCTTGGAGCAGTGGCTAATCCGAAAGGAAGCGCCACGAACTGGTAATGTTTGTCCAGGAATGCAAACCTTAGGAACCGATGATGTTCCTTGTGGATAGGAATATGTAGATACGCATCCTTTAAATCCACCGTGGTCATGAATTGACCTTCCTGGATGGAAGGAAGGATAGTTCGAATGGTTTCCATCTTGAACGATGGGACCTTGAGAAATTTGTTTAAGATCTTGAGATCTAGGATTGGTCTGAACGTTCCCTCTTTTTTGGGAACTATGAACAGATTGGAGTAGAACCCCATCCCTTGTTCTCTCAATGGAACAGGATGAATCACTCCCATTTTTAACAGGTCTTCTACACAATGTAAGAACGCCTGTCTTTTTATGTGGTCTGAAGACAACTGAGACCTGTGGAACCTCCCCCTTGGGGGAAGTCCCTTGAATTCCAGAAGATAACCCTGGGAGACTATTTCTAGCGCCCAAGGATCCAGAACATCTCTTGCCCAAGCCTGAGCGAAGAGAGAGAGTCTGCCCCCCACCAGATCCGGTCCCGGATCGGGGGCCGATATTTCATGCTGTCTTGGTAGCAGTGGCAGGTTTCTTGGCCTGCTTTCCCTTGTTCCAGCCTTGCATTGGTCTCCAAGCTGGCTTGGCCTGAGAAGTATTACCCTCTTGCTTAGAGGACGTAGCACCTTGGGCTGGTCCGTTTTTACGAAAGGGACGAAAATTAGGTCTATTTTTTGCCTTGAAAGGCCGATCCTGAGGAAGGGCATGGCCCTTACCCCCAGTGATATCAGAGATAATCTCTTTCAAGTCAGGACCAAACAGCGTTTTCCCCTTGAAAGGAATGTTTAGTAGCTTGTTCTCGGAAGACGCATCAGCCGACCAAGATTTCAACCAAAGCGCTCTGCGCGCCACAATAGCAAACCCAGAATTCTTAGCCGCTAACTTAGCCAATTGCAAAGAGGCGTCTAGAGTGAAAGAATTAGCCAATTTGAGAGCATTGACTCTGTCCATAATCTCCTCATAAGGAGGAGAGTCACTATCGAGCACCTTAATCAGTTCATCAAACCAGAAATATGCGGCTGTAGTGACAGGGACAATGCATGAAATGGGTTGTAGAAGGTAACCCTGCTGAACAAACATCTTTTTAAGCAAACCTTCTAATTTTTTATCCATAGGATCTTTGAAAGCACAACTATCCTCTATGGGAATAGTGGTGCGTTTGTTTAAAGTAGAAACCGCTCCCTCGACCTTGGGGACTGACTGCCATAAGTCCTTTCTGGGGTCGACCATAGGAAACAATTTTTTAAATATGGGGGGAGGGACGAAAGGAATACCGGGCCTTTCCCATTCTTTATTAACAATGTCCGCCACCCGCTTGGGTATAGGAAAAGCTTCTGGGAGCCCCGGCACCTCTAGGAACTTGTCCATTTTACATAGTTTCTCTGGGATGACCAAATTTTCACAATCATCCAGAGTGGATAATACCTCCTTAAGCAAAATGCGGAGATGTTCCAATTTAAATTTAAAAGTAATCACATCAGATTCAGCCTGCTGAGAAATGTTCCCTAAATCAGTAATTTCTCCCTCAGACAAAACCTCCCTGGCCCCCTCAGATTGGGTTAGGGGCCCTTCAGAGATATTAATATCAGCGTCGTCATGCTCTTCAGTAACTAAAACAGAGCATCCACGCTTACGCTGACAAGGGTTCATTTTGGCTAAAATGTTTTTGACAGAATTATCCATTACAGCCGTTAATTGTTGCATAGTAAGGAGTATTGGCGCGCTAGATGTACTAGGGGCCTCCTGAGTGGGCAAGACTCGTGTAGACGAAGGAGGGAATGATGCAGTACCATGCTTACTCCCCTCACTTGAGGAATCATCTTGGGCATCATTGTCATTATCACATAAATCACATTTATTTAAATGAATAGGAATTCTGGCTTCCCCACATTCAGAACACAGTCTATCTGGTAGTTCAGACATGTTAAACAGGCATAAACTTGATAAGAAAGTACAAAAAACGTTTTGAAATAAAACCGTTACTGTCACTTTAAATTTTAAACTGAACACACTTTATTACTGCAATTGCGAAAAAACATGAAGGAATTGTTCAAAATTCACCAAACTTTCACCACAGTGTCTTAAAGCCTTGAAAATATTGCACACCAATTTTGGAAGCTTTAACCCTTAAAATAACGGAACCGGAGCCGTTTTAAGCTTTAACCCCTTTACAGTCCCTGGTATCTGCTTTGCTGAGACCCAACCAAACCCAAAGGGGAATACGATACCAAATGACGCCTTCAGAAGTCTTTTATAAGTATCAGAGCTCCTCTCACATGCGACTGCATGCCATGCCTCTCAAAAACAAGTGCGCAACACCGGCGCGAAAATGAGACTCTGCCTATGCTTTGGGAAAGCCCCTAAAGAATAAGGTGTCTAAAACAGTGCCTGCCGATATTATTATATCAAAATACCCAGAATAAATGATTCCTCAAGGCTAAATAAGTGTTAATATCAATCGATTTAGCCCAAAAAAGGTCTACAGTCTAAATAAGCCCTTGTGAAGCCCTTATTTACAATCGTAATAAACATGGCTTACCGGATCCCATAGGGAAAATGACAGCTTCCAGCATTACATCGTCTTGTTAGAATGTGTCATACCTCAAGCAGCAAGAGACTGCACACTGTTCCCCCAACTGAAGTTAATTCCTCTCAACAGTCCTGTGTGGAACAGCCATGGATTTTAGTTACGGTTGCTAAAATCATTTTCCTCATACAAACAGAATTCTTCATCTCTTTTCTGTTTCTGAGTAAATAGTACGTACCAGCACTATTTGAAAATAACAAACTCTTGATTGAATAATGAAACACTACAGTTAAACACTAAAAAACTCTAAGCCATCTCCGTGGAGATGTTGCCTGTACAACGGCAAAGAGAATGACTGGGGTAGGCGGAGCCTAGGAGGGATCATGTGACCAGCTTTGCTGGGCTCTTTGCCATTTCCTGTTGGGGAAGAGAATATCCCACAAGTAAGGATGACGCCGTGGACCGGACACACCTATGTTGGAGAAATATGTTTTGACAGAAAA
The DNA here is from genome assembly GCF_027579735.1 of Bombina bombina. NCBI lineage: Eukaryota > Metazoa > Chordata > Amphibia > Anura > Bombinatoridae > Bombina > Bombina bombina. Next base: position 841,168,617 of record NC_069503.1, on the reverse strand, counting down.
AATGACCCCTGCACCTCGCCACAGCTCTGCTGTGGCGCCTACCTTCCCCCAGGGTACTGCAAAATGACTCAACAACGATCCGGTGAACAGAACACAAGTTTAGGCCCCACCGGAGCTAATGCCTGCTGCCTTCTCAGTCAGAGTAAACTGCACGTCTAAGCGCGCAAAATAGGCCCCGCCCATCATGGACGTCGTCCTAACACTCTGTCTAACCGCATGGGAAGCGGTTTTGAAAAATAAGCCATGTGGTCCCCTTAGAATCTCTTAATAAAAACTGCAGCCCTACTGACTGAAATAAAATATAAAATGTCAAGCTGCCTCCCAGTGTCCAGCCCAATACAGTGTCAAAGCAATATATATATAAACACAGGATCTTCAGTAACACCCTCAGTGTACAGGTCTACTGCTTACTCCTTCCCTTGCAGGAAAAAAATGTCAGCCAGTTCTGATATACAAAGTCTCCTCAGAAATAAAAGACTGAACATACCTCAATGCTGCTTGTAGCATGACACCGTTCTCCCCACTGAAGATTTCTCTTGCACTACCTTCAGAAGCTCTGTGGGAACCAACATGGATCTTAGTTACATCTGCTAAGATCATCAACCTCAGGGAAGAAATCTTCTTCATTTCATATCTCCCTGAGGAAAATAGTACTCACTGGTAGCATTTAAAATAAAAAACTTCTTGATTGAAGAATCTAAAACTAACATCTCGCTTTACCTCTTCCTATTACTAACACAGTCAAAGAGAATGACTGGGGGTGAAGGGAAGGGAGGAGCTATATATACAGCTCTGCTGTGGTGCTCTTTGCCACTTCCTGTTAGCAGGAGGTTAATATCCCACAAGTAAGGATGAAATCCGTGGACTCGTCGTATCTTGTAGAAGAAAAGTATTTAGTGTTTAATGTTCCTTAAAGCTGTCAAAACACAAATTATTTACATAATATAACAAATTACTTTAATGATGATTTGTGCAACAAATGATTTTTTAAAATGAATACTGCTAACTTAGCTTAATATTGGATTACATTTAAGCCAGATCTTATGCCCATTATATAGGGCCTGAGGAGAACACTGAAAGTATACAGTACATTTTTATTACATAGTTACTTTACATTTCCTAGTCTATCTCCTTGCGTCAGCCATGCAACAGTGATTTAACCACCGCAAGCACTGCCGCTCCAAAGCAGAAAATAGACAGGGACTGGTAGGTTGTGCAACTGCTACTCCTGATTAGTGTTCTGCTTGGGGCTTTAATGCTTGTAGCTTAAAGTGAAGGTAAACTTTGATGAATGAAAGCCCCGTTTTTAAAAAATTCTATTAAAATCAGGGGCACTTTCATTCATCACAGTTTAGAAAGCAGCCCTTTTGTTTAAAAACGGGCACTTTCATTCATCAAAGTTTAGAAAGCAGCCGTTTGGTTTAAAAACTTACCTTTCTTCTTTTCACAGCCAGAACAGCTTACCCCACCCGGAGATCCTCTCTTCACACGTCAACAATGACTAATCTGGCTTCCTCCAATCACGGCTTCCCCCCCAGGGGAGTCATTGCCTGAGGCCATGCCGTGATTGGAGGAAGCCGGATTAGTCATATAGCAATGCACATGGTTGAGCCAATCTATGTGCAGCCACCAATCAGCAGCTACCAAGCCTATCTAGACATGCGCAAAGAATATCAAATGAATGAAGCAAAATTAGATAATAAAAGTAAATTAGAAAGTTGTTTAAAATTGTACGCTCTTTCTAAATCATGAAAGAAAGAAATTGGGTTTCATGTCTCTTTAACCTATAAAAAAATAAAAAAGAAAAAAGAAATATGACATGCTCTAACAATTGTTTTGCATTAGAATGTGCATGAACTTTGCTGATCTTAGCTTTAATTTTTAATACTGAATATTTACTTTATGCTAAAAGGACTGATAGGCTTTTAAAGAGCTAAAATGTCTTAGTTACATTTTAGACACAATAAACTCAACAAATGTCTAGTCACAGTATAGTGCATATTAAAAAGTTCTGACTGTACATATTTCTGTGCTTATACCAGCATTAATAGTTAGAAATGCTCCCCAGTCAGCACCTGTGGGTAAATACAGAGCTTGTGCATGCAGCACTGTATGTTGTTCACCCTCAGCATACTACTGAATTCCATGTCCATTTAACCCTTGCACTACAGACAGCAACATGTGTCATGTCTTCATATATTCTAATAATGCAGTTATTTCTGTTGTAAAGAAATAGAAAAAAATAACTACAAATTATAATATTAATATTGGTAGGGAGCAAAAAAAAATCACTGTTGGCAGGAAGTTTATACTAAATGGAGAAAAGCAGGAGTGTGTTATGGAGGGAAGAGAGCTTTAGAAAGGACGAGGAAAAAGGAAGCACAGATCTGTAGGACAAATTATATAGCAAAGTCAGTGTACAAAAGGTAGAGAAAAGATACAGATAAAGCCAGTTAATGCACAAGCAGGATTCAATGAGTACATAGCTTACCTTCCCTCTCCTTCCATTGCCGCCATCTTGATCCTCCCACTGCCAATCTACGCCACGAACCACCCTAGCACCAGCAAATATTCCCCTTGCTGTAATCTTCTTAGACTTTCTACGAGATTCCAAAAGTACTCTAAAATATACAAATAATAATAATTATTAATTGGTACTAAACCTATAATTGTGCTGACACGATCACCTCCTGTTTAGCCTATGAAGGGGTTTATTTTTGGCAGTTACACATGTACGCCACCTTTGACTGACTAACATTTGCAAAGCATTATTTATTTATTTATTAAATATTTTACCAGGAAGGATACATTGAGATTTCTCTCGGTTTCAAGTATGTCAAACAGTTTTCAAGTATGTCAAACAGTCAAACATATTGGGCCCATTTATTAAGCTGTGGCTGCAGCTTCGGACCTTAAATGGGACATGAAACCCAATTTTTTTCTCTTTTATGATTCAGATAGAGAATACAAGTTTAAAAAAAGTTTCCAATTTTCTTCTATTATCAAATTTCTGTCATTCCCATAGTATTCTTTGTTGAAGAGATACATAGGTAGGGGTCTGGAAAACTACATGACAGTAAATAGTGCTGCCATCTAATTCTCTTGCTAATTTATAACTTTGCTGCAAAACTGCTGCAGACACGTGCACACTCCTGAACTTACCTTCCTGCTTTTCAAAAAAGGATAACAAAAAAAAATTGACAATAGAAGTAAATTGGAAAGTTGTTTAAAATGGTATGTTCTATCTGAAGCATGAAATAATTGTTTTGGTTTTATGTCCCTTTAAGCATTTCAAACTCGCTAGTTAAGTAGCCTCCTAAAGTGTGGTAGAGTTAAATCATCCCGATCCAATCAGGAATATTAACAGCCTTCCCTAGTCCGCCCGGCTTTTAATAAGTGGAGCCCATAGTTTCTGTTCCAACAACAGTGCAGTAATAAAATGCTCTAGCACATTACAGCATTTCATTATTGCTCATTTAAAGGGACAGTCTAGTCAGAATTAAACTTTCATGATTCAGATAGGGCATGCAATTTTAAACAACTTTCCCATTTACTTTTATCACCAAATTTGCTTAGTTCACTTGGTATTCTTTGTTGAAAACTACACCTTGATAGGCTCATATGCTATTTTCTAAGCCCTTGAAGGACGCCTCATCATTTTGACAGTTTTTCACAGCTAGACAGCACTAGTTCATATGTGCCATATAGATAACATTGGGCTCACTCACATGGAGTTATTTATAAGTCACTACTGACTGGCTAAAAGTCTGTCAAAAGAACTGAGATAAGGGGGCAGTCTGCAGAGGCTTAGTTAAAAGGTAATCACGGAGGTTAAAAAGTGTATTCAAAACTAGGGAATGGGTAGTAAAGGGATTATCTATCTTTTTAAAGTGCCATAAAACAGGTTGAGATCTGTGCATATCCTAAAATGGCTAATTAAAATAGTTTGCATAAAAAAATAGTTTGAAAATTGCCGACAAGTATTTAAAAATAATTTTCAAAAATAAGCAAAATTACATAGCTAAGCTGCCTGGAGCAGCTAACTCCACCCCTCTTATCAGTGTTTAGACACAGGCATTGTATTTCAACTGAGTTCACAGCTTCTAGGCATGCTCCAGCAGATAATCCCTACTCGCGTATGCATTCTAAAAGAACAATAAACATAGATACAGCCATAAAAGGAATTGGGGGGGGGAGTTAGAGCTTTATAATTCAGAAACTAAAAAGAAAGGGTTAATGGTAAAGTAATTAAAGTACATATTATATTGTCTCTATCCCAACTTGTTTTATGTCCCTTTAAACAATAAAAATGCTGGAGTAGACTGTCCCTTTAAGTGTCTTTAAAAGCAAACAAAAAACTGATCAAGCCTTGGATTATAAAAGTTTAGGCACTCATACAATATTAAAATTCATTATTGTATAAGGCGAAGAACAAGGCTGTTGTGTTTATACCTCCAGTTTTATCACTGCTACTATATATGATGACTTTCTGCATAGCTCCTTCATTTAAATTCCTCAAATATTGTTTTTATCTCCCCCTGTAAAATTAAGCTCAACTTTTTTCAGAACATTTTTGACTAATCCGGAAGAAACATGTTCATTTGTGGTGAGTATCTTGAAGGTTCCTAATTTAAATTTAAATAAATAAAGCACACATCAACTGCAAATTATTTGGAAAAACACAAGAGTAACACAGTGACCAAGAGCCCCTTACCGTTCACTTCCTGGGGTTGTGATCCTGTAAAATCGATGTCTAAGGTGATGTTTGTCTCCATGATAGCACACAGTGCACAAATCATAGTTGGTACACTCTGCACATTTCCAGCGGATTCCAATTATAGGCTGCTGGCGACAAGTGTCACACATAGTCCCATCATGTTTGATGCCTTTAAAAATGTACAGAAATAAACATGAAGTATTTTCTTTATAACATTTATGGTTATTAATGGATAATAATAATAATAATAATAATAATAATAATGGATAAAATCAGCAAATACATGGTTAAGGAAATATATTATGGTTAAAATATTGTGTGTTTTTAAAACAATTGAGTAAATGTTGCTAAAATAAAAGTATTTTTTAAGACTAAACAAACAAATCTAAGATCAATGCTTTTAACTCCAATACATTCCATGTATTGCTGTGACTGTATTATGGAAAAATTATTAAACTGCACCAGCAAATGAATGTTTAGTAGAACAGCGATTCCATAACTAACTTGTCATGAAATATTGGTAAATCACAGCACAATGAAGTCATGTGTGTGTGTGAAAGCATTGTGTTTACACTAGAAGTCTAGAATGTACCTTTAAAGAGACATTACATGAGGGCGGAGTTTGACCGCAGACGGAGATGGAAGCATAACTGCTTAGCTCCGTGCATGATAATATAAAAAGGGGATTTTAAACCTGCAAAAGATGACCAAACTGCCATAGGCAGGTAGAGACAGACCTCCAGGATAATCGGAAGGTGACATTGAAACTTTTAGTGATCGCAACCAAGAATAAACATGGGACACAGCAAAGAGGCCGTTCTGAGAGCAGCTAGAGGCAGCGCCATCTTGCCGGACCACGTGGAGTAGCGCTTCGGTAACGAAAGCAGCAAGTCAGCGCAAATACACTACAAACTCCACGGAGGTAATATGTAAAATCCTGGCTAGTCATATGTGAAGATAGAGGCGGCAGGGCTGTTTGAAAGATACCGGGGAAGGGAAAGGGGATTCCCCACATTATCCACATTAACAGACACGCTGTCACCCTACCCTGATGACAGAATTACTAAGCAGAATAACGGAATGGAAATAAATCCTTCTCCTGGCATTAGAAGCTCCCTTATTTGAAGCGGAACCCAAATGGTGATTACTTTAACACTGTGATTGCGGCTAGGAGGAAAATATAACAGGCTGCAAGGGACCAAAATTATATATGAGCAAATACAGCCCACACTGGCTATAACAGAAGTTTGGAACACACTATAAATGCTGGGATCTGATCTTAGGAACTCTGTTTAAAGATACAGACACCCCAATTATATTTACACAGCCACCATTTCACACATTATACTATATAAGGGGACAGTTTGCTTCACTATTGAAGTAAATTCTTGGCCCATACACAATGGCGGCCAGAAAGATGAACAAACCATCTGCAGCAGGAAAATCGGCAGCGGCCAGTTTATTTTTTAAATCTTCCAAGGGGGAGAAAGCAATAGCACCCCAAGATCTAGAACAAGAGGAGGAGTCAGATGTAGAACAGGGGACACAGGTCAGCACTGACGACACCACACCGGTCACGAAAGCAGATATTCTGGCCCTAGTCTCAAAAACGGACATAGACAAGAACTTTGAAAAAATGTGGCATAAGATGGATTCCTTTCAAACCACCATCACCAACAGTCTAGCGGAATTAAAACATGAGATGCTTGACTTAGGCACCAGAGTGTCCGCTTTAGAGGACAATGAAAACAATGTAGAGGAGATGGTGACCACATTAGCACAAAAGTCACAAGATCATCAACAAGAACTAGATACTCTCCAGGATAAACTGGAAGATCTAGAGAACCGCTCACGCCGAAGCAACCTGAGAATCAAAGGAGTCCCAGAGAGCATAACACAGTCTGATCTGCAGAATTACCTAAAGCAATTATTTAAGGCAATCACAGGGTGTACAGAAGAAGACTCTTTTCAGATAGAAAGGGCACACAGGGCCCTTAAGGCAAAACCAAAGGGAGACTACCCCCCCCGTGATGTAATAGTTAAATTGCTCCGATTCCCAGAAAAAGAAGCCATTCTTCAAGCTTCAAGAAAGAGTCCTACTTTCAAATACCAAGGTGTGGTAGTACAATTCTATCAAGATCTATGCGTACGTACTTTACAACGGAGAGGTGCACTCAGACCTCTCACCTCATTGCTCAGAAAAAATCAAATAACTTATCGTTGGGGATTCCCTTTTGCATTATACATCCTCCACGAGGGGAAAACTCTGACAATAAAGGACAGACAAGACATCCCAGAAATATGCTCATATATTGGATTAGATACACCAGATCTACCTAAAGAAAATGGCGACCCCGAAGAGGAGCGACACCCCCGAGGTGAAGACAACAATAAAAGAGCAAAGTGGACTAAAGTAGCAAAGAAGAAACCAAAATGACATCAGAAAGAAAAGGGGACTGATGCTTAGCCTACTGCCGTATCCTCAGGCCTTTCGGAATGACAAGTAACAGATAAGTATTTAAAGTGATGTTTGGTTAATAATTGTACATGCTTTAAAGACTGTCAAATGGCTACGGGACTCTAGAAAGATCATAAGAGGGATTAAGTAAGCCATGCTGTCATAAGACTGGACACTAAGAAAGGTCTTCAGGACTCACACCATGATAGAGTCAGGTTGAAATAACCTTTGTTATTATAGCTTAATCTATATAATACTACTATCCTGCACGTAGTATTTAACAGTTTTTTTTTTTCTCTCTCTATTACTTTTCATCTTATTTCCTGTGTTAGTATGATATATAAGGAAACCAAGAGTAATATGCAGGCGTTAAGCCTAGTTAAATATTGTTATGAGTTCAAACTGTTCAAAATTTCTGTGTGTTGTTCTTTCTATGTGGTCAACTGGGTTACCGATTTTTTAATGAAACTATGTCAGTCTAAGATAACGAAACATATGGTATGGTTTAAGAGATTGAAAATTTTTACCATTGTATGCAATGTCCTCCACACTTACTATTCTCTCGCATAATGTGAGAGGCCTAAACACAAATGTCAAACGTAAAATAGCCCTTACTCAATATTTACGACTGAAAGCCAAGATTATTTTCCTTCAGGAAACTCATTTCACACAAACATTAACCCCAAACTTCTGGCATAAGTCCTTTCCCACACACTTCCACTCCACCATTGATCAAAAAAAAAGAGGGGTTACTATTCTCATTCACTCATCCCTGGATTTTGTAAAAGAAGAAGTTATAACTGACCCAGAAGGTAGATTTCTTATAGTTAGGGGAAGAATACACAACACGAAGGTTACACTCTGCAATGTTTATGCCCCGAATGAGCAACAACACTCCTTTTTTAAAATGATCTCTCATCACCTCACTCAATGGTCCCAATCCAGAACAATCATAGCTGGAGACTTTAATATTTCTTTGCCATCACATAAAAGGAACACAGGGCAAACATTTACAAAGAAACAACAGAGACAAAGCTCGATTGCCAAATCAGTGAAAGATTCATTAGACTTACACAACTTAGTGGACACTTGGGAGATACTCTACGGTCAAACGTCAGACCACACTTTCTACTCACATGCACACAAGACGTACACTAGACTAGATTATGTGATGATTAGCCAGATCATGATCCCCAATCTCATAAGCGCGTTCATACACCCATGTGTATGGTCAGATCATTCGGTGGTGCAGGTAGACCTGACAGGAATACTTAACTTCGACAGACAGAGATCGTGGACGTATGACCCAAATACACTTAATAACGAACATACACGTAACCAAACTATTAAATTAATAGAGGAATATTGGCAACGTAATGAGCATTCCACCAATAATCCACTGTCCTCTTGGGCTGCGCACAAACCTTATGTAAGAGGGATTCTCATACAGGAAAAATCAAAGCTCATTAGAACCTCTCACAAAAATATAGATCAGTTACAAGCAGAAATACACACATTGGAGGCTATGCATAAACAAAATTTGTCAGGAACCACTTTCAAACAACTTCAGACTAAAAGAATGCTTCTTGAAAAGTTATTAAATGATTCGGCACTGAGAGCAATCCAGAGACTGAAAACAACTTACTTTATACATTCAAACAAGCCTGACAGGTATTTAGCCAACAAACTCAGAGAAAGAACTAAAATGCACTCTATCCCATGTATACAGATCCAGGGGGGGAAACAGACTTCTAACCCACAAGAAATAGCAGATACGTTTGCCAATTTTTACGAAACATTATATGATGGTAGGAAAGTTATAAGATCAGATCAGACACAGAGACTGTTGACGAGATTTTTACAACAAACCAAAGGTAAGACTCTTGGTATTACTGATATAGAGGGACTGAATGCAGAGATCTCAGAGCAGGAAATAGTTAACGTGATCAAGGAGATCAAGACAGGCAAAGCAGCAGGACCGGATGGCCTGCCTGGCGAGTATTACAAATTATTCAAGATGGCACTAGTTCCCCATTTTAAGAAATTCTGTAATGACATTATGAAAGGGGCAGAGATCCCAATAGATATTCTAAGAGCCAAGATAGTTGTCATCCCAAAGCCAGGGAAAGACCCCACACAATGCAAGAATTATAGACCAATTTCCTTGATCAATCAAGATGTAAAAATCCTTACGAAAGTATTAGCCAATAGACTCAAATTAGTACTCCCAGACATTATACACCCTGACCAGGTGGGGTTCATTCAGGGGAGAGAGGCCCCGGATAACATCAGAAGGACCATAGATTTAACGGAATACTTGAAGATGACAGGGACGCCTTCTCTGCTCCTATCACTGGATGCGGAGAAGGCGTTCGATAGAATAGACTGGACATACATGTTTGAAGTTTTATCACATTATGGTTTCAAGGGAGAGTTCATACAAGCAGTTAAGGGAATCTATTCGGCACCTTCAGCAACAGTCAGTGCTGCTGGCTACCAATCCAGATCCATAAGTATTTTAAATGGTACGCGACAAGGCTGCCCCTTATCCCCATTGCTGTTCGCAATTTGTATTGAACCGTTGGCAGCCCGAATAAGACAGTCAGAGGACATTAGAGGAGTTAGATTAAGTGGTTCTGAATACAAGCTCTCGCTGTTTGCAGACGATGTCTTGCTGACATTAACTAAGCCCTTAGACTCCTTGACACACTTATATCAGATTCTGCAGGAATTCTCGGAAATCTCAGGATACAAGGTCAACTTGGACAAATGCGAGGCCCTGCCATTGTCGATCCCCTCTCATACAAAAAAAACTAATAGAAACTAATTTTGAGATCACATGGGCAAGGCACTCACTTCCCTATCTGGGAACCAAATTAGCAGACTCAATAGATAAATTATATAAACTCAATTATATCCCACTATATAAAATTATCAGACAGGATCTAAAAAAGTGGAAAAAGGGAAAGTTTTCATGGTATGGTCGTCTGTCCATTATTAAAATGAATGTATTCCCCAGGTTGCTGTATTTGTTCAGGGCACTACCTATTACTATACCCCCCCTGGATCTGCAGAAATTACAATCCGACCTCCACTCCTTTTTACGAGGAGATAGAGGGGCGAGAATAGCATCCCATGTCCTGGCCCAGCACAGACAATTGGGAGGAGTTGGGGTGCCAAATTTGACAGATTATTACAGAGCTTCAAGGATATCTCAAGCCTCGCTTTTAAGCAAGCAGACACATAATGTTGTCTGGACAATAATAGAGAAAGAACTATTTGGCCAAGACAACTCAGATAGTATACTATGGGACTCTGGATTGAAACCGAGACGAGACAGTAGTGGGACTCCCATTATTTCAGACACAATATCCCTGTGGAATTCCCTCACAAAAACCCAAGAACTCTTGCCAACACATACGTGGGTTAGACCCTTGAGATACCTACTACCCAAAGAAACACAGAGACAGATGGGTAAATTGATAAACAAGGGGCTTTATAGAGTAGCAGACTTTATGATAAGTGGTCGTATAGTCACCTTCAATCAGCTACAAGAAACCCTACAACCAGATAAATTACACTGGTACATTTATTTACAGATTACATCAGCCCTAACTAAATACATTAAACATTATAAACGACAACCAAATACAAATCTCGAAAGGGCATGCAAGTCGACAGATAGGGAAAAACATATGATATCCAAACTCTATAGTTTTATAGTATAGGGGTTGTGGAGAGAAGGGCTCATATAAGCATATGTGGTGGGAATGCAGGTTAATTAGACCCACGTGGAACAAGTTAAATGAGCTACTGAGCCAATTACTAGAAGAAAATATAACTTTGACCATGTTCCAGGCACTTCTGAATAGAGGGTATCCGAGGTTTATACCACCAATTAATAAATTTATTAAAATTATATGTACAATAACTAGAGTCTGCATAGCTCGTTACTGGAAAGAGGGAGCCCCTACATGGAAGGAGGTAAGGGATAAGATCCAAGATGTTTACACAATGTCAGAGGGAGCCTCAAGGATTTAGGGCACAGTAGACCAGTTCCAGAAGATCTGGTATTATTGGAGCTTAAATAGTGCCACAAGGAACACGTGAAATAGGAATAAGATGGGTAGGCATAAAATAGCGGGACAGATAGACAGACATGTGAATTAAGATACTTGTTTAGAAACCCAGATGAAGATGTTCATAAGATGCTGTAAAAAGAAAGACGACCACATAGAACAGTTGCATTAGTTTTTTCTTTTTTTATTTTTCTCTTCCTTTTTTTTATTTTTTTTCAGTTTTGTCAATTTACATAGTTTACCGTTTAATTTGTTAAAATTTGAATAATAATCCTAAGGTATGACCCCGAGTGTATAGAATGGGCACAAACCCAACTAGATTGTAAGTTACATCAGAAAAGATAGGGTATTAGAAATATTTATTTGTGTTAATCACCAGCTAAGACAGAAATGACCCTAAAAGGATAATCAGAAAACTGTTTCAATGTATATAATTATTGTATTGTTTTATTATGCATCTGAAATACAACCTGAGCTAGATCAAAGGTAACAATGTGATTGCTCATGAATGTAAACTGTATTTGCCTTATGGATTGAAATAAAAACTCTTTTAACATAAAGAGACATTACATTTATAGTATATATCAACATTTAAAAAGGGACGGTAGACTTCTTGAGATCTTAAAGGGATAGGAAAGTCAAAATTAAACTTGCATAATTCAGATAGAGCATATTATTTTATGACACATTTAAATTGACTATTTTCAAATGTGCTTCGTTCTATTGGTATCCCTTGTTGAAAAAGAATATGCAAATATACTACACTAATGAGAGCTAGCTGCTGATTGGTGCTTGCAAACATTTGTCTCTTGTGATTGGTTAAAGTTAAAGTAAATTTTAACAATCAACATTAATGCCATGGATTACAATTATCCTATTATATCTAGTCGCTAACTTTTTTTTTGGTATTCCTTCTCATTTTTAAATATATTATACTTACATCCCTTATTACCGTCTCCTATCCTCCTCCGCCCACCCTTCATTTCCTGCTTTTGTTATTTTACACGTAAGAGCGGTCCCGCCCGCTTTTACGTGTTCATCCGTGCGCATTCTTGAGCAGTTAAATGTATTGTGCACGCGTGCTTAGTGCCGATACATCTAAGTCATTGGCTGTGTCTTTTTAGAGCTCTATGCGCATGCGAGTCTTATGGACGCGCTTCTAGACACAGTACATTCAATGAGACACGCATGTGCAATTGAAGGTGGGGGCATTTAGTGTAATTCCCAGACGCCACTGGGGGACCAATAGAAAGATTTATAACTACATTTTTCATTGGAAAATAAAATAAAAATTTGAGGCAGGCGGAGGAACGGCGATATAACGATGCAAACTAAAAGGTACATTTAAGTGAAAAATCTATAATATCTAAAATAATCATGAATTAAACAAGTTATTTTGAGCTGTATTTTGTTTGGGGCATAGAGGTGCAGGCAACTTTACTTTTCCGTTAACTAGATGTGTTGATCTAGCTGCCAGTAGTGCACAATACTGTTCCTTTAATATTGTTCCTTTAGCAAATGATAACAAGAGAATGAAGCAAATTTGATAACATAAGTAAATTGGAAAGTTGTTTAAAATTGTATGTTCTATCCAAATCCTGAAAGAAAATTTTGGAGTTCCCTGTCCCTCCCTGCATCAGCCATCGATGGTGCCGATTGTTGGTGTGGCCCTCCCTGCATCAGCCATTGATGGTGCCGATTGTTGGTGGGTGGGAGCAGCAGCAGAGAGGTGGGTGGGCGGCCCATCAATAGTTGGATCCGGATTCTGTGCACACTGATGTGTGCGTGTTGACTCGTGCCGTGGGGTGGATGTGGGGGGCGTGCGCACGCCACATTTACATAGAAAACAACAAGAATGGATATAAAGGAGGGAGAGGGAGGAAGAGGGAGGGGGGGGAATAATAAATATTGGCCAAGGGATCTGGGAGGAGGGTGGGCAGCTACACTACAGAAAAAATAATTGTGCCAGTACCCAAGATGGCGGCAAGTAGGTAGAGGGGGGAGGGTTAGAAAGCTGTATGGGGGGGGGGGGGTCAGGGAGGTTGGGGGGACCCAACACTGCAGAATCAATAAAAAATTTTTTTTAAAAAAAATGCTTTTTATTTTAGTACTGGCAGACTTTCTGCCAGTACTTAAAGGGACAGTCAACACCAGAATTTTTGTTGTTTAAAAAGATAGATAATCCCTTTATTACCCATTCCCCAGTTTTGCATAACCAACACAGTTATATTAATACACTTTTTACTGCTGTGACTATCTTGTATCAAAGCATCTCCTGACCGCCCCTAATCACATGACTTTTAGTTATTATCTATTGACTTGCATTTTAGCCAATTAGTGCAGTGTCTGCCACAACCCACGGGCGTGATCACAATGCTATCTATATGGTTTACCTGAACTACTCTCCCCTGTTGTGAAAAGCAAATACAAAAGCATGTGATTAGAGGCGGCCTTCAAGGGCTTAGAAATTATCATATGAGCCTTCCTAGGTTTGCTCTCAACTAGAATACCAAGAGAACAAAGCAAAATTGTTGATAAAAGTAAATTGGAAAGTTGTTTAAAATTACATGCCCTATTTGAAAAATAAAAGTTTTTTTTGGCCTTGACTGTCCCTTTAAGATGGTGGGGACAATTGTGGGGTTGGGGAGGGAAGAGAGCTGTTTGGGAGGGATCAGGGGGTGGGATGTGTCAGGTGGGAGGTTGATCTCTACACTAAAGCTAAAATTAACCCAACAAGCTCCCTAATTAACCCCTTCACTGCTGGGCAATACACATGTGGTGTGCACAGCGGCATTTAGCGGCCTTTTAATTGCCAGAAAGGAATGCGAAAGCCATATATGTCTGCTATTTCTGAACAAAGGGGTTCCCAGAGAAGCATTTACAACAATTTTTTTGCCATAATTGCACAAGCGGTTTGTAAATAATTTCAGCGAGAAACTTAAAGTTTGTGAAAACGTCTGTGAAAAAATGAACAATTTTTTTTATTTGATCGCATTTGGCGGTGAAATGGTGGCATGACATATACCAAAATGGGCCTAGACCGATACTTTGGGTTGCCTACTAAAACAAAATATATACATGTCAAGGGATATTCAGGGATTCCTGACAGATAGTGTTATAAATTAACTATCGCTAATTTTGAAAAATAAAGTGGTCTGGAAATAGCAAAGGGCTACTTGTACTTATTGCCCTATAACTTGCAAAAAAAGCAAAGAGCATGTAAACATTGGGGTATTTCTAAACTCAGGACAAAATTTAGAAACTATTTAGAATGGGTGTTTTTTGCTGGTTGTAGGTGTGTAAAAGATTTTGGGGGTTAAATTTAGAAAAAGTCTGTTTTTTTCAATTTTTTCCTCATTTTATATTTTTGATAGTAAATTATAAGATATGATTAAAATAATGGTATCTTTAGAAAGTCCATTTAATTGCAAGAAAAACTGTAAACAATATGCGTGGGTGCAGTAAATGAGTAAGAGGGAAATTACAGCTAAACACAAACACCGCAAAAATGTAAAAATAGCCCTGGTCCCAAACGGTCAGAAAATTGAAAAGTGCTGTGGTAACGAAGGGGTTAATGTAATTTTTTTCGTTATGAGCAGTAAAACAACTTTGCAATATAATTTAATAATTCCCCCCTTTGATGTAATTTAGCTCTGAAAATTGTCAGAGCTGTAAATTCCCATTGCAGACTTTTCAAGGCTAACCCTGTTACATATATTTCCCTAATTGGCCTTAGCAGATAATATGAAGTGCACTGCAAAGCCTGGTGAAATTCATGTTCTTCACCTCCCGCACTATGACTAGCTAGAGACAGATATAAATTATTTGTGCTCTGACCTAACCAATCACTGTGCAGAACATGGAAGGCTGAAGTAAGTTTCACTAAACCCCTATGGTGGAGACACTCCCGCCTCTTTGGAGGGCGTGGAAGTAAAATAATAAATCAGAAATATTTTTCTAAGTTTTTCTCCATTTTAATGAATTCCCAATGATCCGTTTTATTTTTTTTACTAAAAGCCTATTGACCATAATTTTGTCATTTTAAATAACTGATTCTACCATTTGAAGCCACCAAATATACTGAAAACAAATAGTATTCTTCGTAGAAAAACTATGTAAGAAAGAGGCAGTAAGCAGCAACCAAGTTTCCAGCAAGGGTAAAAGAAATAGGTGATATTTTTCCCTTTTAAATGCTCTAAGCACATAATAGATTGATGTTTTAATTAGCCCAACCGCTTTTTCATATTACAAAATAAACATAAATGTGGAATTTCCCATATATTTTATACAGCTATTATGACAAGCAATTGGGAAAACATTATGAGGAAACCAATTTTACAATACAATGCCCCTTTAATTAAACTTTTACAGGAAGGTTAAAGGGTCAGTCTAGTCCAAATTAAAGGGACAGTCTAGGCCAAAATAAACTTTCATGATTCAGATAGAGCATGTAATTTTAAACAATTTTCCAATTTTCTTTTATCACCAATTTTGCTTCGTTCTCTTGGTATTCTTAGTTTAAAGCTTAACCTAGGAGGTTCATATGCTAATTTCTTAGACCTTGAAGGCCACCTCTTTTCATAAGCATTTTAACCGTTTTTTCACCACTAGAGGGTGTTAGTGCACGTATTTTCTATAGATAACACTGTGCTCGTGCACGTAAAGTAATCTGGGAGCAGGCACTGATTGGCTAGACTGCAAGTCTGTCAAAAGAACTGAAATAAGGGGGCAGTTTGCAGAGGCTTAGATACAAGATAATCACAGAGGTTAAAAGTATATTATTATAACTGTGTTGGTTATGCAAAACTGGGGAATGGGTAATAAAGGGATTATCTATCTTTTAAAACAATAACAATTCTGGTGTAGACTGTCCCTTTAAACTATCATGATTGAAGCAAATAGTTCAGCAAAATTGGTAATTTATGACAAATGGGAACAAGATTTAGCTATAACCTATGATAGAGAAGATTGGAGCCAGATTTTCTCCTCAATGAGGAGAAGCTTAATAGGGGCAGACCTTATCGAAAACTCAATAAAAACCTCATATAGATGGTACCTTACACCACTGAAATCCTCACATTACACCACACAGGGTAGTAGATTATGTTATCGGGGATGTAAAGGGATAGGGACCTATTTCCACATGTGGTGGGAGTGTCCAAAGATACAACCTACATGGGACAAGCTTTCTCAACTATTTAAGGTGATTCTAGACGACTCCTTTACATTATCAGCCTCACAGGCCTTACTACATATCCCCCAGGAGTCACTGAACTCAATTACTAATAGATGGGTTAATATTATATGTACAGCAACCAGAATATGTATAGCTAGAAAATGGAAAGTGGGGGCTCCAGAATGGGGTGAGGTAATGATCAAAATTGAAGATGTTTATAATATGCTAGAATCAGCTGCATGGATACAAGGGACATCTGAGAGATTCCAAAACATGTGGATACACTGGATTTTAAATAAACAGAAATATGTAGGTACATACAGATCAACACTAAGTAACCAATAAGGCTTTTTAGGGCAATTAAATTGGAGAGAATAGGAACTTTCTTAAATATAGATATAGCGTTCTAAAGAAATCTACAACATTGTCACTGCTCGACGGGAAAAGTTTAAAGTTAAAGATTTTTCTTTGTATACAGTTATGAAGTTTAGGTTTAGGGAAATGGTATAAGAGGGGGGAGGGGTGGAGAGGGAGTTAGGGAAGGCAGAGGGGAAGGGGGGAGAAAAATTGATGAAAATGATATAAACAGGGTGCTGTAAACTTTAATTATTTTAAGAATACTAGGACATTGTAACCCAGCACACTGTTTTATTATGTTGTATTTGATGTGATCCATGACAATAAAAATTATTTCAACTAAACTATCATGATTGAGACAGGGCATGTCATTTTAAACAACTTTCCAATTTATTTTTATCATCAAATTTGCCTTGTTCTCTTGGCATAGGCTCATATGCTAATTTCTAAGCCCTTGAAGGCTGCCTCTTATCTGAATGTATCGGATAACATTGTGCTCACTCTTGTGGAGTTACCTAGGAATCAGCACTGATTGGCTAAAATGCAAGTCTGTGAAAAGAAATGAAATAAGGGGGCAGTTTTCAGAGGCTTAGATACAAGGTAATCACAGAGGTAAAAAGTATATTTATATGACTGTGTTGGTTATACAAAACTGGGTAATGGGTAATAAAGGGATTATCTATATCAGAGCTTTCCAAACTTTTCATGTTGGTGACACACTTTTTAGACCTACATCATTTCGCGACACGGTAATTCAGTTGTACTAGCAAACAGGAGGTTAAACTAACTTGTTTTAAGAGATATGGACACATACATAAATGATATAATAACAAAATGTATTTACAAGTAACAGTAAGTATGTGCAAGAATTAAAAAAAGTTTAATATCACTAATAGCTACTTACTATTTTAATGGGATGTATGAGGTTGATGGGATGAACAGTTTCAGAATATTTGGTGGAATATTAGATAAAGACACTCGCATTTCATCATCAAGCATTTTTAAGCTTCCACTTCCTATCCATATATCAAGAACAGGAGCAGCAATGCACTACTGGGAGCTAGTTGCAAAAAAATCCCACTGACTTCTGCTCAGCGTTTAAGCTGCCACCCTCAGAGCTCTGTGAGTCCGACTGACTACTGCCCGGGCTGCAAACACACTGCTGTCCCACTCACTGGCTACACGTGCAGTCACAAGCCAATGTGTCGCCAATGGTAATACTTTCAGTTCCCACTGAGCTGTGCCAATTGGTTAAGATGATCTGTGACCCACTAGGTATCAATCACGTGTCAACCATGTGATATCTGTGTAGCAGGCAGGTGGAAAGTCAGAAACCAAAAAACTATTTAAAAAAAAATAATTTAAAAAAAATTTGTGCTGAAGCAGGGACACACCTACACACTGCTGCCGACACACTAGTGTGTCCCGACACACAGTTTGGAAAGCACTGATCTATATTTTCAAACAATAACCAATTTTTTTCTTTCGTGATTCAGATAGAGCATGAAATTTTAAGCAACTTTCTAATTTACTCCTATTATCAATTTTTCTTCGTTCTCTTGCAGGCATGTAAATCTTAGCAGCCAGCCCATTTTAGGTTCAGCACCATGGATAGCGCTTGCTATTGGAGGCTTACATTTACCCACCAATAAGCAAGCATAACCCAGGTTCTCAACCAAAAATGGGCCGGCTCCTATGCATCACATCACAATAGGAGTAAATTAGAAAGTAGCTTAAAATTGCATGCTCTACCTGAATCATGAAAGAAAATTTTGGGGTTTAGTGTCCCTTTAAGTATTCAATTTAATTTCCCTTTAACTCCAGATCTAAATTAGTCCTGAAATCAAAACATTTTAAATCATTACGCAGCAATGATATTGAATTATCTATATGTGTAATTAATGCCCCTTTTCTTTTTCATATACAATATTGAATTTGACCATTAGTTTCCCAGTAAGATCAATCTCACTGTCAAACTTCATGAAGATTAGTGCAGCAGTTTTCTTTTTTTAATTTATTTATAATGTACAGTGTTAACATATTATATCATCATACAATACACGTGCAGCAGTTTTCATAGTAATCTTGTCTAAGCATTTTCGCTCTAACTTAAAGGGATATAAAACATTTTTGTCTGTTCTTCATGAATGTACTTAACTTATAACCCTTCCCTGGCTCCTATAAAATGTGCAACTGGCTCATAAATTTGATATAAATGTATTTTGGCCTGCTATTTATGTGTACTATATTCAGTAGTGGAAACAACCAAATCATGTCTAGAATATAACTTAGGCTTCCATTGAGACTCATCACAATTCCTGTTTAGAACCACCATATTATAAGCTCAGGTGGGCAGCTGTTCCAATAAACGAGCAGAGCAGCAATTTAAAGGGACAGTGTAGGTAAAAATGTCTCTCTTTTAATGTGTTACCAATTATCTATTTTACCTGCTGGAGTGTATTAAGTTGATTACAAATAGTTTCTTTAGCTTAAATTTGTCATTTGAAATAGCTAATTTTGCCTGTTGTATCCCCATCTATACTGAAAATTTCAATACTTAAGTACTGGCTTTGAAAAACGCTATGTAAACGTAACCAGGAAAAGAAATTACAACCCCAGTGGGAGAGGTATGAGAGATAAGTACTAAAATGTTAAAGGACCATAATAAATAATGATAATCTTCATACATTAAAATAATATAAACTATGTTTAATAAATGTGCATGTTTGTTTTGTTTTTTTTTAATGATTATTTTATATAACCTTACTTATCAAAGAGTCAGCAAAATAGTCCCACGATGATCTTTTTCCAAACGCCCCTAAAAATGGGCATCATTTATTTATTTATTTTTACTTATTTTGCTGTGTCCAATCAGCATTGCCTTGCTGGTCAGACACGGGAGCGAACACGAAACAGGGCGCTAACAGATGATAATGATCAATACCTGACTGACTCGCTAGCAGAGAAACTGGCCGCCTCTAGTAACGTTTACACCAGCTCTACTAGCGTGTTAGTTTAGGCAAGCTGCTGCAGTTGTATGTGTGAAGAAAAAAAAAAACCTTGTATTGAGTGAGAAAGTCTATATATATATATATATATATATATATATATATATATATATATATATATATATATATATATATATATATATATATATATATATATATATATATATACACACATAGGTAGCCCTCAGTTTACGCCGGGGTTAGGTTCCAGAAGGAATGGTTGTAAATCGAAACCGTTGTAAATTGAAACCCAGTTTATAATGTAAGTCAATAGTAAATGAGAGAGTTGGGTTCCAGGCTCCTCTCAAAATTGTCATAAGTAACACCTAATACATTATTTTTAAAGCTTTAAAATGAAGACTTTAAATGCTAAACAGCATTATAAGCCTAATAAAATAATCACACAACACTGAATATATAATTAAAAAGTTAAATGAACAAAAACATTTGCTAAACAGCATTATAAACCTAATGAAATAATCACACAAAACAGACTTCACTTGCATTTTTCTGCAAACAGTTATCTCTATGCATTCCAATCTGGACTGATTTATACACAGGAAGATCTTGTTCCTTTGAAATCTGCTCGATAGCTCAAGTCTGGTTAAACTGATTGATTTCAGCTTGCTTGGCTTTGCTGCAACACAAGCGGACAGCTCCACCTACTGGCTATTTTAATAAATGCACCGCTTCTCAATGCTTTTCAATAGCAGTCACATGTATGTAAGACCACATAAGAAATAAATTATAAAATAGTAAAAATTATATAACAGAATTTGCCTACGTAAATATAGCAGTATACCTTTAAAATATATGTGTTGAGTCCAATATGATTCCAGCAAATAAAAAATGTATAAAGCTAAAGCAGTATCCAAAACAAATGAAACTGGTAAGAATCTGTAAATCTAGTTTTCTTCAAAGCTGTTCATGACGCTTTAATGGTTGCTATAGCAACCGTTGAGGATCGTCTCTCTTGTGAATGTGCTTAGAGCATTTGATTGACAGGTGGAAGCCTGAACTACTTTCTAGACGCAGAGAGGAGCAATATGAATATAGTTATACACATGCTCCATCATGGTGGTCGGACGATTCGAAACTCCATTGGGATATTAAATGAAGAATTTTATTGGCAGTGGAAGGGAGATAGCCACAGAGTGGCTCTCTCTGAATCGGTTTGTAAAAAAATGGTATTGCAGGATGCCTCAATATCGAGGCATCACTGCAATACCATAAAAGCGTCTGGAAGCGATCAGGATCGCTTCCACCTCTTGAAAGACCAGAGGACGTGCCAGGAACGTCCTTGGTCGTTAAGGGTGTTATATATATATATATATATATATACATACACACACACACACAAACATATACACATATACATACAGTATATACATTATACACAGTATCTCACAAAAGTGAGTACACCCCTCACATTTTTGTTAATATTTTATTATATCTTTTCATGTGACAACACTGAAGAAAATACACTTTGCTACAATGTAAAATAGTGAGTGTACAGCCTGTATAACAGTGTCAATTTGATGTCCCCTCAAAATAACTCAACACAGCCATTAATGTCTAAACTGTTGGCAACAAAAGTGAGTACACCCTTAAGTGGAAATGTCCAAATTGGGCCCAGCCATTTTCCCTACCCGGTGTCATGTGACTCATAAGGTCTCAGGTGTGAATGGGGAGCAGGTGTGTTAAATTTGGTGTTATCGCTCTCACACTCTCTCATACTGGTCACTGGAAGTTCAACATGGCACCTCATGGAGAAGAACTCTGAGGATCTGAAAAAAAAGAATTGTTGCTCTACATAAAGATAGCCAAGTCCCTGAAACTGAGCTGCAGCACGGTGGGCAAGACCATACGGCGGTTTCACAGGACAGGTTCCACTCAGAACAGGCCTCGCCATGGTCGACCAAAGAAGTTTAGTGCAAGTGCTCAGCGTCGTATCCAGAGGTTGCCTTTGGGAAATAGACGTATGAGTGCTGCCAGCATTGCTGAAGGTTGAAGGAGTGGGGGGTCAGCCTGTCAGTGCTCAGACCATATGTCGCACACTGCATCAAATTGGTCTGCATGGCTGTCGTCCTAGAAGGAAGCCTCTTCTAAAGATGATGCACAAGAAAGCCTGCAAACAGTTTGCTCAAGACAAGCAGACTAAGGACATGGATTACTGGAACCATGTCCTGTGGTCCGATGAGACCAAGATAAACTTATTTGGTTCAGATGGTGTCAAGCGTGTGTGGCGGCAACCAGGTGAGGAGTACAAAGACAAGTGTATCTTGCTTACAGTCAAGCATGGTGGTGGGAGTGTCATGGTCTGCGTCTGCATGAGTGCTGCCGGCACTGGGGAGCTGCAGCTCACTGAGGGAACCATTAATGCCAACATGTACTGTAACAAACTGAAGCAGAGCATGATCCTCTCCCTTCGGAGACTGGGCCGCAGGGCAGTATTCTAACATGACAACGACCCTAAACACACCTCCAAGACGACCACTGCCTTGCTAAAGAAGCTGAGGGTAAAGGTGATGGACTGACCAAGCATGTCTCCAGACCTAAACCCTATTGAGCTTTTTTGGGGCATCCTCAAACGGAAGGTGGGGGAGCGCAAGGTCTCTAACGTTCACCAGCTCCGTGATGTTGTCATGGAGGAGTGGAAGAGGACTCTAGTGGCAAGCTGTGAAGCTCTGGTAAACTCCATGTCCAAGAGGGTTAAGGCAGTGCTGGAAAATAATGGCGGCCACACAAAATATTGACACTTTGGACATTTCCACTTAGGGGTGTACTCACTTTTGTTGCCAACAGTTTAGACATTAATGGTTGTGTGTTGAGTTATTTTGAGGGGACAGCAAATTTACACTCTTATACAGGCTGTACACTCACTACTTTACGTTGTAGCAAAGTGTCATTTCTTCAGTGTTGTCACATGAAAAGATATAATAAAATATTTACAAAATTGTGAGGGGTGTACTCACTTTTGTGAGATACTATATATCTTCTAATACATTAACTCATTAAATTATTTGTGTATGGAATCAGACGCTAACCCTAATTTTGTTTAGCAATGCTATGAAATAAAAATCTACTGAGAGCTTACAATAATGAGACAAATATGACTTTACTCTGCAGAGTACTCAGTTGCCATCCTGAACTGTCAGCACTAGGTATGTGCATTTAGATCCTTCGTGAGGATTCGAATGCAAAAGTAAAAAGTCACTTGTTCCCTTAACCCCTTAAGGACCAGCGACGTACCCTGTATGTCGCTGGCCTTTTTTTGGGACTTATTGTTTTATAGCGCGGTCTTGCCACCAGCGTTGAGACTGCTCTATTCCACAAAGCCTTCTGGAGGGAGGACATTAATAGCGTGTTCTTGCTAGACTTGTGCTATTATGTCCTGAAAAAACCCTTAACGACCAGTGACATACAGGGTACATTGTGGTCATTAAGGGGTTAAGATATTTTCGTAGCCAGATTGATTCCAGTAAAAGATCCCCCGCTCCTAAGATTTGGATTTATACAGTGGGTGATCTTTTACAGGAATCAACCAGGCTACGAAAATATCCAACGGGAACGAGTGGCTTTTTAGTTTCGCATTTGGATCCTCACAAAAGGATCCGAATACACATACCTAGTCAGCACCAAATTAAGTTGCGTTTTTCTTTTTCGTTTTTTATTTTATTTTTTATGGATGGTAAAACAGTCTTTTTTATTGTTGTAATAACAAAAACACTAAGCAGTAGGTTATACATAACAGAAATCATTGAAATACGAACTATTCATCATATTAAAAGGATTTTACCTTTTCCCCCCCTTATTTTAACTTAATTAGTGCAGGGTCCATTACTTCCCGTCAAGGCTAATCTAGCTTGATTTCATATATCTTATAAAGCAACTTGAACTTGTCTACTATTCAGATAATGCTAGAAACAGTAAGTCTGTTTTGCTGATGCTCAAAAGAAGCAGAATGCAACAAGTTCAAAACAGGTCTGTTCTCATCTACCTGAGGGCAGGGGCTACAATGAGAAATTTTAAGCGCTCATTTTGAAAGAAAACAAGTAAGTTGTTTGCTGCTTTTTTACACAATCTTTCTTGTTTTACGGTCAATTTAACATATTTGTTTTTACTATAGGAGTACTGTTTGATAGTACTGTTCAAAAGTTAAAAAAGCTAGTCGTTTTGATGGCACAGGTTGGCAATTGAGTATAATCATTTAAAAAGCAAGTACAAAAAATAATAATAATAATAATAATAAAGATAGTCCCTTTAACAATGAATAGCAATCCACAACATATTAGCAAATTCCATTTCATTTTGAGCACCTCTATAATTATTATGCCATTGGCAATCAAATTAACGCACACAATCATATTTAATTTAATTACAAGTTTCTTAGTTTAAAAGTGTGATTCGAGCAATATTTTGAACTTTTTTATCAAACACAAAAATAATAAACACAAAACTTTAACATTGGGGGAAAAAGCAAAAGAAGAAAAAAAAAATACTCAGGAGTGTGAATGTGTTTAGAATAATTTAAGGCATCAATGATCGCAACAATGTTATACAAATAGTACTTAAAACACGTGCATGCTCCTGAACCTACCAAGATATGCTCCATGAAAGGGCCTAAGTTTGAAATTTAAATTGCATGCTCTGTCTGAATCATTAAAGTTTAATGATGACTTATATCCCCCTTTACTGAAAATTGGTTATCTTGGAGGATTTCAAATGAAATGCACTTAGTTGAAATTTAACCTTTTAACGCCGTTACAACATTGTATTCCGTCCGAATTTTGCTGGGCTTTAACGCCGATGGACGGAATACAACGTCATAACAGCTTGGCTTTCCTGAAGCCACTGGCGCTTCCCTGAAGGGATCGCGGTCTGGAGGGCGTGCCTAGCATCATAGGGCCGCCCTCTGACGCGATCCCATCATTGAAATCTCGTAATCACGCGCACAATCGCAAAATTTCAAATGGTTAACATCAGAACAGTTGTTCCGATGTAGACATGTTAACCCCGGCATGAAAGGGTTAAAAACAGCCCAAAGAACAATAGAATCAAATAATCAGAAAGGCTAAGAACAACAAGTTTAAATGGTTTCCTGTCTTTTTAAATTAATAGTTTCTCTACCTCTGAAAAATATTAAAGTTCCTTATTATGAAACTGCTTTGTGCTTTTCTGTACTTGCAGGACCCAGGTCTTATTCTCTCACATTATCATCAAGCTCAAACATTTCAACAGGTAACAAAAAAAGTATTTTACATCCCTGCATGGGATTAGGACCTGCCTCTCAAGTAGACAATTCCCCCATCAGTGGTTTCCAATTTGTGGCTTGATGACAATAAGGTTTGGATTAAAATAAAATATTTTCAGGACCTGACCAAAGCTATGTTAAAGGGATCACCTACATTTTTCTTTCATAATTCAGATACAGAATACAATTTTAAACAAATTACTGATATATTTATATCTATCTGAACCATGAAAGAAATATTTGTGGCTTCATGACCCTTTAACCACTTGGCTGCCAGACAAGTTGGCCAATGGGTTAGTCATACATCCCCTCTGTACTCCTAATAGTATCAAATAAATAGATAAAACTTGTGCTTTGGCTACGGCCAGAGGTGCCCCACTAGCAGTGTGTGTCTGCTTTGGCTACGGCCAGAGGTGCCCCACTAGCAGTGTGTGTCTGCTTTGGCTATAGCCAGAGGTGCCCCACTAGCAGTGTGTGTCTGCTTTGGCTACGGCCAGAGGTGCCCCACTAGCAGTGTGTGTCTGCTTTGGCTACGGCCAGAGGTGCCCCACTAGCAGTGCGTGTCTGCTTTGGGTACGTCCAGATGTCCTCCCCTAGCAGTGTCTGCTCTGGTACAGCCTGTAAAGCAGGGTTTGAAAAATCTATTTAAAAAGTTTAGGAGCCAGTAGGAATATTTAGGAGGCAGAGTTATTTGTATATAGATATATAGAGCATAACCCAAAAAGTTAGGTGCCAGGAGTAAAATTCTATGCGCAACTGGCTCCTTGGCACCTGGGTTTCTTGAGCCCTTAATTTAAGGACCAGCGACATACCCTGTATGTCACTGGTCTTTTTTTGGGACTTTATTGTTTTATAGCGCGGTCTTGCCACCAGCGTTGAGACTGCTCTATTCCACAAAGCCTGCTGGAGTGAGGGCATTAATAGCGTGTTCTTGCTAGACTAATGCTATTATGTCCTGAAAAAAACCTTAACGACCAGTGACATACAGGGTACATTGTGGTCATTAAGGGGTTAAGGTGTCATGTTGGATACAGCCTGCTTTACAACCCTATAAGTATCTGTTTGGGTACAGTAGTGCATTCCTAACAAGATTTATTTGGGCACAGCTTATTGCCCCCCCCCCCCTTTGAAGTGTTCCTATAGCATTGTTTACTTGAGTAAAGCCAGTTGTATCCCTAATAATGACTATATGGGTACAACCTGCAGTATTTATTTTGGCTACAGCTGTGTGTACCCCAAGCTGTCTATGATAAGTGCCTGCGAGTTACCCTAGAGTTTTAAGGACACATTGTGCTGTGTATCCATAGCAGTGGCTAAGATAAAGATGCAGTTAAAACTCCACCCATGCCCATGGTATTTAAAAGCCCTGAAACACCAAAACTCTCACCGGTGGGAGCGCTGTCCAGCACCCTCAGGTCATAGGCTCCAGAGCAGCGATAGTTGGCGGCTGTGCCGTTGTCCCAGACCACCACAACCTCCTCGGGGCTCTCGAAGCTACGTACAGTGCC
This sequence comes from Bombina bombina, assembly GCF_027579735.1. Classification (NCBI taxonomy): domain Eukaryota; kingdom Metazoa; phylum Chordata; class Amphibia; order Anura; family Bombinatoridae; genus Bombina; species Bombina bombina. Next base: position 841,142,060 of record NC_069503.1, on the reverse strand, counting down.
AACATGACCCTCGCCACCATCCTGTTTGCCCCACTTCCAATCCGGGCCACGGGAAACTCGAGCACCCACCCCTTCCACCATCACCCGATTATTACGGGAGCCGCTCATCCCCCGGGGGATGGAGTCGGAGTTCCGAGGGCCCGGCGTCCCTTTCTTCCCTAGGCCTCCGCTTCCGCTGATTTACACAACAAGATAAAGTGGCACAAATCGCTTATGTCTAACAAGCAACAGCTCCCCAAACACCACAAACTTTACTCCGATACTGCGTAAAAACCAGGCCGTAAAATGCTGTTCATAATATGCTGCCACACACACTGAATAGGACAATTCCCTGTGTGCGCGCGCACAAGGGGGAGCGCGAGCATAGAGGGAGGAAGGCACAAATTGGGGGCGCGCTTCATTGAAGGCGAGAGTGCTTGCAGTGCCAACAGGAGTGCACGAATTAGACCAGAGTGAGCTTTGTCCATATATCTTAGATTTGTTTATTTGAACTGAAGTTGTATACAGAGCTGGCCGATCTGTTTTAGACGGATCATTGTTGCAAATTTTGCCGACAGATTTAAAATACTATTTAAAAACAGGTGGTCAAGTCCTTTACTAATGCTCTAAAAAAAGTACTACTGAAATAAATATACTATAACTACATTTAATACTTTTTTGCGCTACTTAGAGTCAAATTTGGGACATTCTGTTATCGAGTGGTACTACATATATATCTCAGAAAATATAGTCCTTGCAACGTTTAAGATCACTCAATTGCTCTTGTCATACATGCAGTAAAGAACTAATTTGATTATTTATTGCATTCTTTTTTTTTTTTAAACCACAAAAAAAGACAGTGAATTAAAGGCCAAATTAACAAAAACAAATTAATTCGTTATTATAAACAATGCAGGCAGTCGGTTGGCCGATTAGAATTGCCCTTCTGTTCAGGGATTTGATTGATTGTGACAGCAACCTGTCAGTGCCAATCCCGATTGCCCATGTGATGCCTGAAAGAAACATATAAGGCTATGCATGCAGTTCTACTTTTCCAAAATTATAGTGGGGTAATAACAGGAGTCTGAAAATCAACTCAATGTTATTTTAAAATAAGCAAAACTATACTTTAAAAAAAAAAAAAAAAAGCTGAATAGATTATATAAATGAATCATCTACAAAACATGTATGCAAAGATAAATCTAGTGTATAATGTCCCTTTAAGTCACCTGGGGGATACTATTCTGCTGCCAATTGCTGAGCCCACATTGCTAAAGGGCCAGTTAGAGCCCCTGGTGTATGTGCTTGATGGTGCCACTGTATGCATGATATTATGATGAAATGAGGAAGTGCAAAGGGCCAGAAACACTTCTCATTTTTATAAATGTAAGTCTTCTAGAGCTCATATTTCTTCTTTCCCACCACTTACATGAACAAATAACCCATTACTTGGAAGGGGACACTTGCCTATCTAGGATCACCATACAATGGCACAATATGGCAATCACCTGCAAAACAGTTTTTGGAAGACTATTTGATTATTTTAACCAGTTTAGATATGAAAATGTGTCCCGTTGGTACTGTATGTCATTAGTACTGGAGTAAAAAAGAATTGCGTTAGAGCATGTCATTTTAGCCCTAGCCACTCTCCAAGTCTATGTGCTTAATCCCCCAAAATGCTGGTCCTGAGTGGACATGCCCTGTGAGCCAATCAGCAACAATAGTTACACAACCCAGCTGTGTGATAAAAACTACTTTTTTTTTCTGTGCTACTTATTTTTTCCACAATTCTGACTGAATGGAATTCTCTAGCAAGAATATGGTTATACAAATCTGTACTATAAATGTTCTCCAAGACAAGATTGCTTGGTTAGCAATTTCACACAATACACATTGTGGCAATGTGAAAAAATGCAATGCTATATTGTTTCCTGCAATAATGCACTACATTTTAACAGTCTGCTGCCATATACTGCTCAAGTCACATGCATGCTCCTAAGCTTACCTAGGTATGCTCTCATTGAAAGTAGCCAAGTTTTAAGGTTTCAAAGAGAATCGGGTAAATTTGATAATGTAAGTAAATTGAAGGTTTTAAAATGCTATACTGAATCACAAAAGTTTAATTTTTGGCTTCCATGTCCCTTTAAAGGGACAGTTTACTCAAAAGTGTTCTCTTTAATTTCTTCCCAATTATCCACTTTACCTGGTGGAGTCTATTAAATTGTTTACAAGTATTTCCTTTACCCTTATATTGTCATTTCAATTCAGCTATTGACCCCTTAAGGACCGGGCATTTCAGACAAAAACTTCCCCAAAAGATAATAGCTTTTTTAGCATTTTTGCCATCACTACGTTTAAACAGAAATAGAGCCCTTTTTTATATTTACATATCAAAACTATGTATATATTTTAGTAGACAACCAAAAGTATTGATCTAAGCCCATTTTGGTATATTTCATGCTACCATTTCACTGCCAAATGCGATCAAATAAAAAAATCATTAACTTTTCACAAACTTAAGGTTTCTCACTGATATTATTGTAAAAGCTTCTCTGGGATCCCCTTTGTTTAGAAATAGCAGACATATATGGCTTTGGCATTGCTTTTTGGTAATTAGAAGGCAGCTAATTGCAGCTGCACACCACACTTTTATTATGCCCAGCAGCGAAGGGGTTAATTAGGTAGCTTGTATGGTTAATTTTAGCTTTAGTATATAAATTACCCTCCCACCTGACACATCCAACCCTCTGATCCCTCCCTGACCCCTCTCAAAAAGCTCTCTTCCCTCCCCCACCCCCCATTGGTTACCCCCATCTTAAGTACTGGCAGAAAGTCTGCCAGTATGAAAATAAAAGGCTTTTTTTATATATTATAAAATATATATATTTTCTACAGTGTAGGATCCCCCAACATCCCTGACCCCCCCCCCCCAAACAGCTCTCTAACCCTCTACCTACTGCCATCTTAGGTACTCACAGCTGTCTGCCAGTACCCAGTTTGCTGCAGTTTTTACTTTTATTTATTTTTTTAAAACCCCATTTTTTTTCTGTATTGTAGCTGCCCCTCCCCTCATTACCCTCCCGTTCCCAGATCAATTTCCCACAACGGGTCCCACATAGGATCCCCCTCTCCCTCATTCCCCCTCCTCCCCCCTCACTGCCACTGTAGCTTAATTTTTTTTTACTGCATAGCGTACCGTTTCCAGCCGCTCCCGCCCCCCGCCTCCCTCCTTACCCTTTCACCCACCAACAATCTGCACCACCACTGCCCAATGCATTGGTACCTCTGCCCGTCTATTTCTGCACTGCCCCACTTGTGGGGCATACAGAAATAGCGCAATCTCGCTAGTTTTAGCGAGATCGCGGCAGAGAGAGACCCAGGACAGTCCTTAAGGGCTTAATGACCAGCGTCGTACAGGGTAAGGCGCTGGTCGTTAAGGGGTTAATATACACAAATAAACCTTAAAAAGCAAATTCTCATACAAAACTTAATTGAAAACATATTAAGTAAAAAACATTTTTACTGTATACTGTCCCTTTAAGTTGCACTAAATAATGAAGCTAACTATTCAAATGGATATGAAAGTTAGTTATCAATTTTGTTTATTTTTTTAAAAAAAATTTAAATATACCATTAGCAACCTTCAGCATACTCTTAGTTTTATATATAGTTAAATAATATTTTTGGTAGTAATAATATATATATATACAACAAAAGTTGTAAAATGTATTATTGTTATAATAAAAAAAATATTATTGTTAGTATAAAAGCACAGTAGCCTTCAATTTTGGTTCTGTAAAAATGCTAATTTTTCTCGCCTTTTAAATTGATTTAGTAACCATGCAAAATGACTGCAACAAGTTAATCTTTAATCTTTTTTGTTATGTAAGTAAAATGCTTTCTCTTCATAGCGCTGCAAAAAGTTTAAGAGCCAGTAAAGTCAAAATTAAACTTAAACTGACCGGATAGAGTATGATATTTTAAACAACTTTCCAATTCTATTGTATTATCAATTTTGCTAAGTTCTCTTGGTATCATTTGTTCAAGAATAATTCTAGGTGAGTTCAGGAGCTTTCATATGTCTTTAGCCATCTGGTATGGAATAAGATTGATGTCAAAAAAGGTGTGTGTGTGATTCTTTAGCATTGTACATTAAAGTGTGACATATGAATACAAATCTTTAATTACAAATACAATTTTATTTTTGAAAGTACAATCTTTTTTTTAAATTACACTTGTGTTTTAGAAATACTGTACAATGATTTTTTTCTTTTGGAAGTACAATCTTTTTTTTAAATTACACTTGTGTTTTAGAAATACTGTACAATGATTTTTTTCTTTTGGAAGTACAATTCTTTTTTTTCTTTTTGGAATTACACTTCCAGTATGTGTCAAAACACTAAAAAATAAATCTATTTCCTATTTTCCTAAAGGAAATGTTAGGTCAAAGCATTCTTTTACTTTCAATTAAATGTGGAGAAATGGCTGACAACCCCAGCACATCAGCATCTCAGGTAAACTTTTAACATTTATCATGTAACATACAACATAGCTTAACAATGCAAGAAGTGATTATTCTCATTTGCATATTAATACAGCACTATACAGAGGAATATTAATTACAGTTTTCATGGTACAGCAAAAACTCACTGTAGCATGTGGTCTTATTTCAGAGTATGTTTTGTTTTACCACACAACGTGCTTTAACATGCCCAAAGTGCTTATTTTGCCTTGTTTTATACAATACTTTACTAAGTAATATTGCTTTTAATAATTTAATCACAACTTTTATATTAGCAGCTTTTTTTCTCCACACGTAATTGAAAACAAAAGAGCAGCTACTTCCCAAGCAAACTACTGAAGTGACTGCTGTGACATCCCAAGTCTTTGTAGCAAAATGGGAACTAGATTTATTTTTTACAGTATTTTAACAAATAATGGAAGTGTCATTTTAATTCCAAAAACAAAATTGTACTTCCAAAAAAAAAAAGAATTGTATTTGTAATTTAATATTTGTATTCTAAAAACAAAATAGTATTTAAAAATTTAGATTTTTATTCGTAGGTCACAATTTATGTAAAATGATAATTACACACACTTGTGTTTTTTTACAGCAATCTTATTCCATATCTGGCAGCAACATTGTTTATTGTAGTGTTATACAATGTTGCAAACACTGCTGCTATAGACTGCTAAAGACATGTGCCCGCTCCTAAGCTCCTATCAGCCTACCTAGGTTTATTCTTCAACATACGGCATCACACAATCCTGGCACTGAAGAATCCTACCAAACATTGAAAGCAAAATCAGTTCATCTTCATTCAAAGATAAAAACACATAGGGACACAGCAGTATCCAGTAACACAGTTACAGAGAGATAGGAGGACTGTAGCCCACCCATATTATATGCGTTTCATGCCTCCCAGGCTTTTGTTCACTGATGCCTGGGAGGTATGAAACAAGTAAGATGCGGGTGGGCTATGTTCCTCTTATCCCCCTGTAACTGTGTTACTGGATACTGCTGTGTCCCTATCTGTTTTTATCTTTGAATAAAGATGAACTGATTTTGCTTTCAATGTTTGATCAGATTTTCAGTGCCCATATTGTGTGATGTCATATTTGGAATGAGACTATCCAGGGGCTGTTCCTTGAGCACCTAAGGACACTCCCACTGCATGTGTGTCTACACAGAAGAACGCCAAAGACAGAAGAGCGTGTGTCGGCTGGAGCATCCTACCCTCTGTGTTTGTTCTTATTCTTCAACATAGAATGCCAAGAGAACACAGCACATTTTATAATAAAAGTAAATTGGAAAGTTGTTTAAAATTGCATGCTCTATCAGAATCATGAATGTGTAATTTGTACTTTACTGTCCCTTTAACATATTGCGCATATCACAATTTTGTAGAGTTGTTGTACAAGTTTTTATATACTATTTGTGCAGGAATGCATTGATTGCACATAGCTTAATTGCTTGAAATTTAATAACAACATAATATTATACTGTATGTTTAACCCCTTCATACCAGTACTGGTACTAGTAGTGTTAACATCGGAACATCGTAAAAATGAAGTCATGCGATCACGTGATTTCAAAACCGGGATCGGATCATGGGGGCTGCCTACGCTGCAAGGCACACCCGACAGGCCGATTCTTCACTTCATCAAAGGGGGAAGCTGCAGGACGCTGTATGGTAGGACGTTCCATGCTGCCCATCGCTTTTAAGATGGCATGGAACTTCCTAACGTTGTGAAGGGGTTAAACTTTTTCCTTTTTTTTTTTAAATTTCATAATACACTGACATGAGATCCACTTTTTTTCTTCATAATTCAGATAGAGAATACAATTTTAAACAACTATTCAATTAAAGGGACACTGAATCCAAATTTTTTCTTTCATGATTCAGATAGAGCATGACATTTTAAGCAACTTTCTAATTTACTCCTATTATCAATTTTTATCCGTTTCCTTGCTATCTTTATTTTAAAAGCAGGAATGTATATCTTAGCAGCTAGTCCATTTTAGGTTCAGCACCATGGATAGCGCTTGCTTATTGGAAGCTTACATTTACCCACCAATAAGCAAGCATAACCCCGGTTCTCAACCAAAAATGGGCCGGCTCCTATGCATCACATTCCTGTTTTTTAAATAAAGATAGCAAGAGACCGAAGAAACATTGACAATAGGAGTAAATTAGAAATTTGCTTAAAATTGCATGCTCTGTCGTAATCATGAAAGAAAAAATTTGGGTTTAGTGTCCCTTTAACTTATATTATCATGTTTGCTTCATTCTCTTCTCTTGTTATTCTTATTTGAAGGAATAGCAATGCATTACTGGGATGTAGCTAAACATTGGGCGAGTGAATGAGAAGAGGCACCGAATACATTTTGTTTTATTTAAAACATTTAAAAATAAACAACTAGTACTAATAGTACTTTTTAAATTAATACTATACTATAATTTAGTAAAATTTAGGCTTAAAGTGACAAAATTAAACTTTCAGGATTAAAAAAAGCATGCAATTTTAAACACCTTGCCAATTTACTTCTAGTATCTAATTTGCTTCCTTCCCTTGGTATCCTTTGTTGAAAAAGTTGAAAATGCCTCTTGATTCCCTAGATGTGTACAGCTTGCTCCCAGGAGTGCATGGCTGCTATTTCAACAAAGGATATCTAGAGAATAAAGCAAACTTAATAATAGAAGTACAATGTAAAGTTGTTTATAATCACATTGTGTCATACAGGGTTAAAGTGTCAGTAAACTCTGACGATGTTGAAGCTAACTATAAACTCCAATATCTAATTATAATTTATCAGCATTGTGCAATTATCGATAAAAGCAATCCTAACATGTTTTATTCTATCTTTATGTTTGCATCCTGACCGTTTTTTTCTCTCCGTTCTCCAACCCCTCCACGGCGTCTCCAATGTGGGCGGTATAGACTTACTCTGTACTTCCCACATGTAAATGATCTGACGTACATTTATCCGCCCTCAAAAGCTCGATCACGCTCCTGTGTATGTCATCTCTAATTTACGATAATGCTACTGCGCATGAATGTATGTCGCATCATTACATCGTAATTATTATATCTACATTTGTTAATATATTATCCCCTTAGCGAAGGTAAATCACTAGCGTTAGCGTTTTTACATATATGTCTTTTCGTTGCTTTTGATTAAAGACATAATCAATTATATATAACTTACATTTATTATTTATTGTAAATTATTTATTTAAACAACAAAATTTATTATATATAAATAGGATATGAATGTTGCCGCGCCAAATATTAGATTTCCAAAAGTAGATATGTAAATCATTTTTCAACCAATTAATAAATATATATATATATGCATTCAAAGTTGTATTGGCCATGATAGCTTTAAACTGAAAAATAATGTAAAAAGTGACATATAGATCGATATTACAATGATCATATGTACACCTGTACAGGAGCTGAGAAATGGACAAAAAAAACTATGTAGATTACACACATTATAGAGGGACAGTGACATAGTAAGATGTAATAATTAAAAGATGTATAATGATACTTGTATATGAACATATAAATGTTTTCAGTGGTAGAGGGATAGGTAGTTGAAATGTTATGTATAGCGCATGAGATGTAAAACAGAAAGTGTGAAATTTTAATCTAATTACTGTTAGTGGTATAGATGCATAGTGTTATATTTACACTGATGCACTTATATTATTGCTCTATTGTCTTTGATCATATTACAATGATCATAAACAATAGAGCAATAATATTAGTTCATCAATGTAAAAATAACACTATGCATCTATACCACTAACAGTAAATAGATTATAATTTCACACTTTCTGTTTTACATCTCATGCGCTATACATAACATTTCAACTACCTATCCCTCTACCAGTGAAAACATTTATTTGTTCATATACAAGTATCATTATACATCTGTCCCTCTATAATGTGTGTAATCTACATCGTTTTTTGTGCCTATCTCTCAGCTCCTGTACAGGTGTACATATCCCATTGGCCTTCTCTCTCTATATATATATTATATATACATGTCCCTATATCTGTTTTTCAATATCCTTATTCAACTGGACCTGTACATAAGCCCATATCCTGCATAGATTTATTCCCTATATACATTGCACTATATCGCTAACCCTTTATTCCTTTCTAAATCACCACATATCAATTTATCCCTATCCTTTGGTCCATATACCTTTGCCACTGCCCTTATTACTCTATCCTTCAACCCTATATATATATATATATATATATATATATATATATATATATATATATATATATATATATATATATCCATATCACTCTGTCCCTAAACCGCAGTTTCATCATCCCTCAGTCCTTATCCCTCGTTTTATATTTTTTTTACTGACCCCTATATCCCTGTCCCTATATCTTGATAATTGTCACTGTCAATTGCTTTTTTTTTTTTTTTTTTTGGTTGCTGACCTAGACAATCATAATTATTATGACCACATACACCCCCTCCACCCCCCACAATGTTATTTTTATTTATTTTTTTTAGATTTTTTAATATTAGAACATGGTGTAACAAGCCAATTTTTATTATTCATGTCAATAAAAAAAAAAAAATGAACACCTTTTAAATAACACTGTCCTATACTCAAGTGTGTGCACCTCATTACATTAATTCACAAACTCTTACACTCTCAAACAGTTAGAATTAATATTGTACCCTATTTCTCCTACACTCTCTCAAAGGTACCACCATTTTTCAACAGACATTCACACACACATACACACTCTTACAGAATTTTACAGAATCTAAATCACATTCAAACACACTTACACACTATCACACACAAAACAGGAATAGAATAATTATGAAGATGATTGAAACTTTATTTTCAATTTATATTTTTAGAAATAAATCTAAAATTATTGTTAAAAGAATAAATTAAAAATTGATGGTCTGCATGGATTTTTATGATGATATCTCAATTGACATGCATAAAACATTGCCTAAAATTGCTCTTGCAACAATGCTTGTTCATCAAGTTTTTAATAAATTCCTGTTTAAAGCATAATATCAACCAATAATATCTGTAATCCACTGTTGGATCATAAAATTCACATATCACAAACCACCTTTACATCTGCAATCATACCTCACACACATTGACAAAGAGGTTCACTTTTTGTAAAATGTGTGGACACATATCTTTTTATATATATATATATATATATTATATTAAATATATATATTAATAAAAATTATATATATATATAAGTATATATAAATATCGAATCTACATATATCCTCTTCTGCTCATAATTTTAGACTCAATGATAGAAAGTAATATTTCTTTGTCACTGTGTCATAGGATAGGAATGATAATATCAAACCTTATTATTTCTCTCATGTTTAGTGTTTGGATAAATCCATTTATTAACAATACAATGTATTTCCTTTTTTTTTAATTAATAAGGACAAAATAAACGAACCAAATGAACAATAACAATATTTTACATACCCTGATTAATTGGTCCTGATCACATTCACACAATCTGACACAAAGGTGTTTGAATGTCTATGAAAGTCTACCACCCTCAACTGTGATCAATTGCTTGTAATTAGTCTAACATTATAAAATGACAATGTATTTATGGACTCTTGACAGACCCTTGCATCTTTCATCCACTGCTGCACTGACATTTCATTTTCTTGAGTCATGGGGAAAGGAAAAGAATTGTCAAAGGCTATGTGTTAAAAAATTAGTTGTATTGTATAAAACAGGAAAAGGATATAAAAATATCTCCAATGAATTTATAATTAAATTCATGACTTTTATAACTATAATAAAGAATTTGAATAAAATCTTTTTTTTTTAAAACAAAACGAATTTCAGGTTTAACCACTAAAATATAATACCCAACTATCATGAAAAATGTTCAGTATGCTAAGACAAAGCCAGTAATAACTTCATTTGAAATACAGGCAATGTGGAGCTACGAGCTACAAAGCGACATGAAAGTTGTTTATTATTGAAGGGAAGATAAATGCAGTATGATATCAAACATAACACCTTATTTTCAAAATCTTTCCAATAGTAAGAACAATGCTGATTTGCATTATCAATTACTTGGATATCTTTTTCCATTCCTTTTATGTTTTTATACAGTTTCACTTTCTTTTTTTAAAAATGATTAGTTGACAATTGTTTGTCTTTCAACATGACTCTGATTCCTTTGAATTGATAACAGCACTGTCTGAAACACTCAATGTTGTTCCAGGTGTCCTGAAACTCATTGACCTATTATACAAACACACAATAATGAGAATTAAAATATAGCACAGTTGAGGATGGTTACCTTTAATAGCCATTACAATCACTTTGTCTCAAGTTGTGTGCATGTTATCAGGGTAAAATCAATCTTGTATTTCAAATTCTGATCATGTTCATTTTGGTTGATTGATGTGTATATACATACATACATACATACATACATACAAACACACAGACATATATTTTTATATATATATATATATATATTCATATCCTCTTTAAATATTTATATATATATATATATATATATTTATATATCTAAAAATATTTTTTACAGGTAATATAATAAAAAATATATATATATATATATATATATTTAAAAAAATATATATATATAATATATATATACATATATAAAAATCAATATTTATATATATATTTAAATAGTTATTTAAAGATTTTATCTCATTATTTCTCTTTTTTATTATTTTAATAACAGACTGAGACAGCATGTCTGATTGTATTGTTCAAAAGTGTTCCAGTTCTACCAGAAAGGGTCGATCTAATCCTCTGGTATCCTTACATGTCTTTCCAAGAAGCAGAGAGAGAATTAGCAAATGGTTGGAAAACACAGGTCAATTTCAAAATAATTTAGAAGAAATGATACAACGTGTAGTCGACACCAATCATTATCAGAAGTATCGTTTATGTTCTCTACATTTTAAACATGAAGATTACTTTCAACACGGTGTCCGTAAATACCTCAAAAGTGATGCTGTACCATCCATTTTTTCTTCTTTATATTCTGAACCTAATTTATCTTTTAGACACACCTCGTTACAAGTTGATTCTACATCTACATCAACAACATATGACCCATCATTAGTGAATAAACAAAATCCATCAAATCAACCTCAAGAACCCGCAAATAAAAAAAAAATTGTAATATCACTCGAGGATGGAAAGCCTGTACATAGAGTTGTGGAATTACATACATACAGCCAAGTTGATTTCTCATCAACATTACAGCAACAGGGATGTTGTCTTTGCAATTGTCATAAAAAAAATTTTGTTGATAATACCACCAATACCGAAAACATCACAATGAAAGATCAAAGTACGGAATTTGACCATTTCCATGGTACATTAAGTGCTAATATACAAACTACAAAAATGCTGGGATTAAAAAACAAATCCACTCTAACTCAAAAAATCGTGAAGACAAAAGAACAGTACACATGGACTATGGGAGATGTCAATACATCTGAATATAGTCTATTAATGGAAAAAAAAGTTGTAACAGAAATAAAAGATAATACATCCGATGCCGAACAACAAACAGAATTAACAATTTATTCTCCAGATGTTGTCTTAACCGTTCAAAATAACACAAGCCATCTCTCCAAAAAAAATTCATTAGGATCCAGAATTTCATCACTTTGTTCAAAATCAATTGAAAGTGAAACTCCATGTGAAGATGAAATGTTTATGGATGATAGTACAATTAACTCATCAAAATGTGAATTGGAATCCATATCCAAAGATCCAGATTATATAAATGAAGCCAATGAAACAACTTTAGAAGAACTTTCATTTATAAATAATCCGTCCAATATTGATTTTCAAAAAGAACGTAAATATATAATATTTGAAAGTTGTTTAAATGAACTTTTATCCCTCCTTCCTTGCAATCACTCAAGCAGTTGTAAATCCCCAATTATTTCAATTCATAAGAAGAAAGTTGGAAGCATGATTATTGTTTATGGTGATTGTCTTGATGGGCATCATAGTAAATTGTGGAAATCGCAATCAACGATTGGACAAATGCCTCTTGGTAACATATTGGCTTCTGCATCCCTTCTATTCTCGGGCAATAATTTCGACAAAATTGAAGAATTTTTTTCTTTTTTGAAATTAAATTTTATTACAAAAAAAACTTATTATAATTTTCAAAAAAAATATCTTTTTCCTACAATCGATCTCCATTGGCAAAAAGAAAGAAGTAATACAATCGAATCAATAAAGAACAAACCTCTCACATTGTCCGGTGATGGACAATGTGATAGTCCCGGTCACTCTGCAAAATTTTGCACATATACTCTTCTTGAAGAGACAACTAAGAAAATAGTTGAATTTAAAATTGTGCAGGTTTCTGAAACTTCCTCTTCAGTAGCAATGGAAGCTAAAGCTTTTAGAATTTGCTTGAATACTGTCATTAATGAAGGTCTATTGGTAGTTGTCATAGCAACGGATAGACATGTTTCCATTCGTAAGATATTGAGAACAGATTATCCCAATATATGCCACCAATTTGATCTTTGGCATTACGCCAAAAGCCTGAGAAAAAAATTAATGGCCATCAGCAAAAGGAAAACGTGTTCAGAAATTTCAGATTGGATACCAGCAATAGTGAACCACATGTGGACAGCTAGCATGATGTCCAAAGGAAACTATGAATTAATGAAGGAAATTTGGCAATCGGTTCTGATGCACACTGTGAACATTCATCAATGGGAACATGGTCATCTAGTAAAATCGTGCCTGCATAAACATCTTGAAGATAGTGAAGAGAGAAAAAGGAAGTGGCTGAAGAAGGATTCAAACTGTGTGCGAGAACTTCAGAAAATTGTCTGCAACAAACAAATTGACAACGACATCAATCATCTTACGCGTTTTTGTCATACCGGTAATCTAGAGGTTTTTCACAGTTTAGTGCTGAAGTATAGACCCAAACGCATCCATTTTCAAATGGATGCTATGGAAGCTCGTACTAAGTTGGCAATACTTGATCACAATTTCAATGTTGATCGTGTTCAAGAGACTGTTCAGTATCCAAAAATGAACTCTGCAAGTTTTGGTGAACCTAAATTTTAGACTTTTTATCCAAAATCAAAAAAAAAATGGCAGGTACGTCCAATATACCAGCCGATGAAAAAGGATCACATCAATGCTATGATGATTGATGTTATAAGGATGGTTGAAGGAGACCTCGAACATAGTTGGTTATCTAGAAATTATTTCTTACCGCCCAATATTGCGTCTACTCCAAAGCCAGATAAGAAAAAACTTATAGATGAATTGACCACACGATTTTCAAAAAAGTGACCGTTAACTACAAATTGAAAAGATAGTCTGTCTACATAATGTTTTTTTTTGTTATAATTAGTTGATAGATTAAAATATCAATGTTCATTTTGTATTACATGATATGTGTTCATTCTATTAAAAAAAATTTAAGTTAAATTTAAAATTGTTATCTATTCTTATTGTGAGAGTATAATATTTTTTTTTTTTTTAATAATTTAAAAAAATAAAAATAATAATATCAATATATGTATACGCTAGGGATCATTATTAATTCATAAATCTTACCAAAAAAAAAAAATCAAAATTATAATAGCATCTCCATAAGAAAAATATATAATACCTAATCAATTCACCAATTAGATATCAAAAAATTATAAGATTTTACTCTTCACTAGTATAAATTCATATATGCACTTGTTACCTCAATCAACCCAAAAAAAGGGTCTACTGTCAAATCTCCCATTTAATAAATTCCATATTTATAAGCCCTCTATTCCATCTACTAATCTTTAAAATTTTTCATATGTACCGATTTCAAATTTCAAGTATTTATTAAATTTTGTAATGTACACAAAAAGTCATTATGAAATGTACACATATATAAGAAAATTTTTTTTTTGAAAACACACAGTCATACACTTCAAAAATGTATATACCTATCCTATCAGATATGTCAGCATCCTTTGAGAGTGTTGAAAACCCTATTTTAGTCATCAGCCAACAATCCTAACACATGCAAAAGACATGTCTCTCTCCATTCTTTTCAAATCCATTGAAACCTATATTTATTTTTAAATCATAAATTGTTATTGTTATTTTTTAACTGTGTTACAAATAAAAGAATCCTATAATAATAAATAACATCATTTAAATAAACATAATATTTACTTGTTGATTTAAATATTATAAAACTTTATTAATTTTACAACAAAGATAATATTTGAATCAAAAATTCAAAACAACAGAGACATTATTTAAATAATGTGACCATACTTATTTAAATTCAACATTGGTAAATGAACAGAAAAAAAAATAAAAATATATATATACCCTTTAATGATTCTGCTCATTTTGGCTTTTTTAAATATTCATTTAACTTTATTTATTACACCTTTCTTTATTATAAAAAAAAATATCAATTCAAATACAGAATCTTAGTCTTTTTTCCAAAAAAAAAAATGCAATGTTATAATTCACATTGCCTAAAAAGGTAAAACATAATGCTCAACATGTGTTTGTTATTGACAAACAAGAAATAACAACATTTTTGTTCTATTTATTCATACATTATAACATCGTTAGCAGCACCCTCCAAATCAACATTCAAGAATCCCATGTAATGACCGTCATGTGACGGAAAACGTTCTCTTATCATAGATACTACACAAGCTGGTATCACTTTTCGGTTCATTGGTCCAAGGTAGCCATGCACCTTTACGGTAAAATCACGGTATGCTATTTTTCGGTATTCACTGTAAAAAACATAAAAATTAATTAATAATTTTAAAAATAATCAAAAAAAAAGTGAATCACATTATGAATGAATTTGTTCTGTGTGGTTTATACATTTTTTCGCACTTTGTTTAGTTTAGAATGATATTGAGTATGTTGTATGCCATTGTTTATTCATGTTTTATAATCGTCTCTGTGAAGTATGACAGTGAGTGTTGGATGCGATTTTGTGTTTATAATTTTTTTTTTGGAGTTTAATAGTTTATCAATTTTGTGTTTATAGTGTGTGAGTATGTGTTAATGTTGTTTAGTGTGTTATTTTTTTTCATTATTGACTTAACTATTGTGTGTGTTGTTTGATAGTGTGTGTGTATTATGAATTTTTGGGTGTGGAATGATAATAAAAATGAATTTATTATAATGGTTTGTGTGTGTTTTATTCTCATTTTTTGTTTGGGATGAGAGATTGTATGTTTAATGTGAGTATGAGTGAGTCTTGGATAGTGTTGTGTGTGTTTTGATATAATATTTATATATGTTTTATAATGTCTTTTAGGTTTTATTTGAGTGTGTGTGTTGTATTCGACATTGTGATGGTTTTATGAAAGTGTGTGGTTTGGATGATACTTTTTGTGTGTGTCTATGATAATACAGTGTGTCTTGTATGACTGTGTGAGTATTTTACTGTATGTGTGTGTGTTATTGTTGAGTACAAATGTGGGTTATTTTTATGTGTATTTGTGTGTAATGACAATGTGTGTGAATGTTTTATATGGTTGTGTGACGTGTATTATTTACGTCTTTTAATTGTTAAGTTTTGTGGTAAATGTGTTCTAAGAAAGTGTGTTTGAAATGCAATTTATATGCTAACAGTTCATGTAAATGTGTGTGTGTTATAGTATTGTATTGGAGTATCCTTTTCTTGATTTACATTCGATTTCAATTTTGTCAATATTTTCAAATATAGAAAATATACTTTTAAAGATTATTTATTTACCTTTCTGTGAATTCTCTGTGCCGGGGAAGCTTCATTTTTCTGAAACTGGCAGCAAACTTATACATATGGGTTAGATGTGTGGTGTCTCTTAGATTTCCACTCACATAAGGATCGTCACAAACACAGGATGAGCCAACAGGAATGTATTGAGCTATATTCTCTATTTCACTACAACAGATGCATTCTTGATCGGTTGGCATGGAATCACAATTTCCACAGATGCACCAGTCTTTGTTGTTGATTCTTGAATCATTGACAGTAGTTGGTGTATCTGAACAATCCTGAATTTCTGTATCAATTCCTTCATCAACATCATTATGGTTATTGATAATTGGATCCCAAGAGTGACTCTGTGTGGCATCAAATAGCATTGGTCTTGAATTACGTTCTGTGTCCAATTGCTCCCTCTATTAAAATAAAATTTTAAATAATAAATAAAAATAGCGTTAAAATAATATATATTTTGGGGGGCGTGTCCGAACAGCGATCTCGTATGGTCGCATTTTTCCTGAGCTCCATCTGAACACTCCTAATCCGCCGATTACAAGAGGGATTTAACAGAGCAAAAACATAAATTTTAATCTATAAGACTTTACTGCCCAGCGGAGTCTTACATACTGAAGGATTGCACTGTATAAGTGAAGTCGGAGCCCTGCATCGGATAAGAAGGCCTAGAGCGGCGGCTCACACATAGGCAGCGTCACCCCCCTCGAGCAATCGAGGGTTCCCGCCATTGCCAGAATTGCTCAGATTCTCTGCATATAACTTTACAGCAAGAGGGGATATTGGCAGCGGAGCTACGATTAATTAAGGAGAAACAACTCTAGAATCAGTGTAATCTCTGCACCTAAAATGGCTACCGCAACGCAACCAGACCTAAAAGACAGCATGGAGTGCATCATCAACCGGATCGGCACTGCAGACACAGTGATAAAGTCCACAGAGGAGATGGGCATAGACATAAACACGCAGAAATCAGAACCTCTTTATTATGTGATCAACCCTGAGATGTTACTCGTTTCAAAACAAGGCGACTCAACAAAGGAAGCCTCTTATAGTGATTTAACAGCTGTTCCAGACAAAGGGCATCCTGTAAATACCACGACCAACAAGATATATGCCGATACACAAAGAGAATTTTTAAAGATGGGAAAATATTTAGCAGCACGCATGGCGGGACTGGAGGCGGGGGTGTACTCCCGGACTGCCAAGAATAAACAACATGAAGGTTCCCTGCTTTGCAACAATGAGCTGGACACTTTATTCACTAACAAAACCTATCACCTTGAGGCTCTTCCCTTGGGAAAGAATGACAAGTGGTTCACGAGCTCGGTAGAAGGGACTATAGCAGACTTAGACGTCATATCATTCTTGCTAAAAGCCTGCTATATTAACTCTTTTCACAGAGACGCTTACAGCACGAGTAAGATTCAGCACTTCCTGAGGGCTAAATCCTGGGGTTGACAATGTTTTCACGAAATGCTTCCCCTACCACTAATTAAAAGAAACAGGCTATGTTAATGTGGGAAGGGTACTGTTGGCAATTATTGTCGGTGTCTTGTTAAATGTATTATAGTTAACATTATATCTTCTGTTCTGGTTAAAAACATGGGAGTAAAGCAATAAGTGGGATAATGACCTTTAGGCTTCATTGATACTCGCTGCATCTACTTACTAGGCTATACATGATATAGATGCGACACTTCCCAACATACAGTTTTGAATTACATGTGTCTAGCCAGTAATGTGGTAGCCTCCTCTCTTGTGGCCAGCGGCCGGGGCTACGGGGAAGGAGGAAAATTCTTGTTTCTAACTGTGCTATAGGAACATAACACATTAATTAATAGAGTTTAACCACATACAAACTGCTACATGGGGAGTGTAAAAATGTACCAACCTAAGCTCTGAAGAATATGAAGATTAATTGTTATGTCTGTATCGTTTAGAATTTATCTGTTCAGCAATGCATTAGGGGCTGGCAATTAATTCTACTCCCATATAAGATTTATAATTCCCATACTCCAACACCATTAAGATTTTATATTTGCTCCGCTGCCTTTAAGTCTTAAAGCCTCTACTAACCAGGTTTATAGGTCCCCACCCTACCTTGTGTTCTGTATAAGAGCAGAGATCAATACACTATATATCCCACGTCACATTACCAAATTTGGCTTTGGTCTTTCCATTCCCTATTCCCTCTTTGTTTTCTTTATCAATACCAAAGATCCAAAAGTGGTCTTAACCTTTATGTAAAGGGACTAAAAAGAGGATTTAAGTTAATGCATCTTATTAACATTCCTAATACAATGTCTGTTGTATGAGTAAGATTTATTTCCTGTATGACTATGTGAGACTTGTATTTTGTATAATTCCTCAATAAAAAAAATAAAAAATAAAAAAAAAATATATATATATTTTAGTATTTTAAAAATAAGGCTCTATACTAGTCTCATGTATACACCAATTTTCATCAATGAATTCGAATAATTAAATAACACACTTGTAGATAGTGTGCATAATACTAGTGGGTATTTCTTCAAACTTTTTCACAGTTGATTTGCGTAATCAACAATAAAAAGAAGATTAATTTTTTTTTTTAAATTTAACTCACCAATCGCCTAACTTCGTCCTCGCTACAATCCATTATATTGCGGTTCATTCCGTCATGTCCAGAAGCCATTTCTGTAAAAGTTTAGATTACATTGATTTAAGATTTGAATATGCTTTGATGTAAGAAAAAGATACATCGACATACAAATTTATTATATTAAATTATTAGATTATTTTTATTTATAAAAAAAGAAAATGTGTATATATATATAAATATATATATATATATATATTTATATATATATATATAAAATATATATATTTATATATATATCTATCTCTCTATTTCTCTCTCTCTCTATCTCTCTTTCTCGCTCTCTCAGTTTCTACTTCCTGGGCGTTTAGGAATGAAGCTTCGGTTGATCAGATTTGCAAAGCAGCAACTTGGTCCTCTTTGCATACTTTTACTAAATTCTACCATTTTGATGTATTTTCTTCTTCTGAAGCAGTTTTTGGTAGAAAAGTACTTCAGGCAGCGGTTTCAGTTTGAATGTTCTGTTTATGTTTTTCATTAAACTTTATTTTGGGTGTGGATTATTTTCAGCAGGAATTGGCTGTCTTTATTTGTATCCCTCCCTCTCTAGTGACTCTTGCGTGGAGTTCCACATCTTGGGTATTGCTATCCCATACGTCACTAGCTCATGGACTCTTGCTAATTACATGAAAGAAAACATAATTTATGTAAGAACTTACCTGATAAATTAATTTCTTTCATATTAGCAAGAGTCCATGAGGCCCACCCTTTTTTGTGGTGGTTATGATTTTTTTGTATAAAGCACAATTATTCCAATTCCTTATTTTATATGCTTTCGCACTTTTTTCTTATCACCCCACTTCTTGGCTATTCGTTAAACTGATTTGTGGGTGTGGTGAGGGGTGTATTTGTAGGCATTTTGAGGTTTGGGAAACTTTGCCCCTCCTGGTAGGAATGTATATCCCATACGTCACTAGCTCATGGACTCTTGCTAATATGAAAGAAATGAATTTATCAGGTAAGTTCTTACATAAATTATGTTTTTGTCATTCACCCTTGTCATTCCATAGAAAGCAGCTATAATCTGACGTAATCTCACTTTCAGAATATGCTACTGTACCTGGGGAACATATCTGGTAAATAGCTACTTCATATGACTCATATTTTTGTTGCTATGGCACTAAATGTAATCCCATTATAGTCTATGGGCATTCTATTATGTTATTCACCCTTGTCATTCCATAGAAAACAGCTATAATCTGAAGTAATCTCACTTTCAGAATATTCTACCGTACCTGGGGAAGATATCTGGTAAATATATATTTGATATGTATCATAGTTTTGTTTATATAGCACTTTTAAATGTAATCCCATTATAGTCTATTGGCATTCCATTATGTCATTCACCCTTGTCATTCCATAGAAAGCAGCTATAATCTCACGTAATCTCACTTTCAGAATATGCTACTGTACCTGGGGAACATATCTGGTAAATATCTACTTGATATGTCTCATATCTGTGTTTCTATAGCACTAAATGTAATCCTATTATAGTCTATGGGCATTCCACTTTGTCATTCACCCTTGTCATTCCATAGAAAGCAACTATAATCTCACGTAATCTCACTTTCAGAATATGCTACTGTACCTAGGGAATTTATTTAGTAAATATCTATTTGATATGTCTCATATTTTAGTTTCTATAGCACTTTTAAATGTAATCCCATTATAGTCTATGGGCATTCCATTATGTCATTCACCCTTGTCATTCCATAGAAAGCAGCTATAATCTGACGTAATCTCACTTTCAGAATATGCTACTGTACCTAGGGAATTTATTTAGTAAATATCTATTTGATATGTCTCATATTTTAGTTTCCATAGCACTTTTAAATGTAATCCCATTATAGTCTATGGGCATTCCCTTATGTCATTCACCCTTGTCATTCCATAGAAAGCAGCTATAATCTGACGTAATCTCACTTTCAGAATATGCTACTGTACCTAGGGAATTTATTTAGTAAATATCTATTTGATATGTCTCATATTTTAGTTTCTATAGCACTTTTAAATGTAATCCCATTATAGTCTATGGGCATTCCATTATGTCATTCACCCTTGTCATTCCATAGAAAGCAGCTATAATCTTACATAATCTCAATTTGAGAATATGCTACTGTACCTGGGGAACATATCTGGTAAATATCTACTTGATATGTCTCATATTTGTGTTTCTATAGCACTAAATGTAATCCTATTATAGTCTATGGGCATTCCACTTTGTCATTCACCATTGTCATTCCATAGAAAGAAACTAAAATCTCACATATTCTCACTTTCAGAATATGCTACTGTACCTGGGAAATTTATTTGGTAAATAAGAGAGAGAGAGATATAAAGATAATGAGAGAGAGAAGTTTATTGCTCTATTTAGCAATAACGATATAACTAGATCATCAATAAGAATGTATTAGGATGTTGAAGATCGATGTTACAGACGTTAAATGAAGTTAATAATTGGGGATTCAAATTAGAACAATTACAAATTATCAGAAAGAATATCGATTTATTATTATGGGACATATAGATATAAAAAATTTTTTTAGACATGATCGTATGTGTTAACGATTTAAAATCAATAGATTGATTCAATTGGCTAATTAATTATAAAAAAAATAGTTAAGTAATGATTTTGATATACCTATGGATGTTCAGAATGGAGAGCGGATCTATTAGAAGTAGAGAGATGCGTCTTCAAGAGAATACACTGCGCAATGAGCGTGAGCGGGTAGATGTAATATTCTAAGCATCGAACGCTTGGCGTGGACGTATGATTTGGGGGCATGCGCAGAACGCGGAATATTGGAAAGCAGGCGAAGATGAAGTAATTGTGCGCGCGCTCGCAAAGAAGGTCAATAGCTCGACCGAGATGATAGTTATAGGCTAAATCTAAATTCTTCAAATATATGAAAAAAAAGCGGCGGTAAAGAAGGCAGACTGTGGATACACAAGCGGTACACATTGGAATATAAATTTTATAATAAAAAAACTGTACATTAAAATTTTGATGAATGAAAGTCTACTTGAATACATGTTGCACATTTAAAAATGGTATTTTAATTTGGGAGTATACTGTCCCTTTAACCAACCCTGCACCAGTTACCAGTTTGTCACTGAAAGGGTTAACAGACCCGTTCCACCTTAAAGGGACAGTCTAGTCAAAATTAAACTTTCATGATTCAGATAGGGCATGCAATTTTAAACAACTTTCCAATTTACTTCTATTATCTAATTTGCTCAATTCTTTAGATATCCTTTGTTGAAGAAATAGCAATGCACATGTGTGAGACAATCACACAAGGCCTTTATGTGCAGCAACCAATCAGCAGCTACTGAGCATATCTAGATATGCTTTTCAGCAAGTGATATGAAGAGAATGAAGCAAATTAGATAATATAAGTAAATTAGAAAGTTGTTTAAAATGACATGCTCTTTCTAAATCACAAAAGAAAAAAAATGGGTTTTATGTCCCTTTAACTAGTTTGTCACAGTCTAGCCATTACTGGCAAGCCTGTGACTTTGTTTAGTGGGGAAAGGGTAAACAAACATGCCCAAACTTCCCTTTAATGCCACTCACACTAAACTATCTCTGCTGCCACGACTCTAAGATTATTATATGTGAAATCCTAAGGAAAAACACATACTAACAGAATAAAAATCCAAAAAGACAATTTAGTGAAAAACTAGTCTGAAAAATAAAACAGTACTGTTTTTACCAGTCTCTTCAGTAATGTCGTTCAAATATTAAACAAAGCTAAAAACCTACTTAAGAAATATTTGTTATAAAGAAAAAAGAGTCACAGTGCATGTATGTAAAAAAGGAGTTAAAAACTGTTGCTTTGTGTAATTGTTTGTTAAAACAAAATACTGTACTAGCCTAATATTTGTGCCTGGGGAGCTGGTATAGAAAAGACTATCACTTGTATGTATTAAAATATCTCAAAGTATTACCTTTAATTAACCTAAAGCCTGTGCCTTGATAGAGAGAGTGGTTTATGTCACTTTGACATCTTGGACCATAAACTGACTGTAGGCACCAGGCTTCTGGTTGTGTGCAATACAATTTGCTCAAGTGAAACTTAACTATTTAGTACAAGGTGTGTTTTTTAAGGATAGACCAAGGGAAATACTTCATATGAAAAAAACATACTAATTAGCACACAGAGAAAAAGTTAACCCCTCACATCTACAATCATGAGATCAAGACATGCATGCTCTATCTAAATAATGAAAGAAAAAAATGGGTTTCCTTTAAACTCAGACATAAAACACAAGAATAATTTGGTAATTAGCATGAAGATCAAGTTTCACAGCCACAGGACTAATGCTCTCAATAATTTGTAAGGGACCACAAAGTGAGGACCCAACTTCCTAGAAGGACAGGACGACTTTAAATGCACTGTAGACAACCATAACAAATATCAACAAGTATAGGCAGAAACAGGAGAACGCAATCAGTCCACACAAAAAAATCTGCTGTCGCTGAGTCTGAAGCAAAGTGTCATCAAGCAATTTAGAATTCTTGGCCAAAAAAGACAGCTGATTCAAATCTGGAACAGGTGAAGAGGAAGGAAGATCCGGAAGAAATGCAGGATGAATGCCATAATTAGCAAAGAATGGCAACATCTATATGGACCTGATTTTTTATATGCAAATTCCACTTTAGGAAGCAAGGAAGATGTCATGTTCAAAAGGAAAACAAGGGGCGCCTCATAGTGTTTTCTGTTGTGAAAAAAGTAAGAAAAATAAAAAGAGCACAATCACAATTGTGGTGGCACCTCTATACGAACAGAGTGCAAATCAGGCGGGCTGAGACTTGCAGTGGTCAGCTAACTGGTCTCTGGCTGCAGATTACCAAGTGAGGGTTGTTCCGGCTGCAGCTGCTAAGACTGTCACTTCAACTGTCTGTGCGTGCCGCTCATGGTCTCTGTTGGATGGAGACAGTTGCTCAGCTAGACAGGAACTGTGGGAAGTACATGATAGAATGAGCCAACCGTCCAGACTGGAGACTGCTTCAAAATGGGAAAGTTCCAGGCAACATCCGTGTTGATAAAGGCAATAAAAGAGATTTCTTTCATGTAATTGGCAAGAGTCCATGAGCTAGTGACGTATGGGATATACAATCCTACCAGGAGGGGCAAAGTTTCCCAAACCTCAAAATGCCTATAAATACACCACACCCACAATTCAGTTTTACAAACTTTCAAACTTTGCCTCCTATGGAGGTGGTGAAGTAAGTTTGTGCTAAGATTTCTACGTTGACATGCGCTTCTCAGCATTTTGAAGCCCGATTCCTCTCAGAGTACAGCGAATGTCAGAGGGATGTGAAGGGAGTATCACCTATTGAATGCAATGGTTTTCCTCACGGGAGATCTATTTCATAGGTTCTCTGTTATCGGTCGTAGAGATTAATCTCCTACCTCCCTTTTCAGATCGACAATATACTCTCATATACCATTACCTCTACTGATAACTGTTTCAGTACTGGTTTGGCTATCTGCTATATGTGGATGGGTGGCTTTCGGTAAGTATGTTTTTATTACTTAAGACACCCCAGCTATGGTTTGGCACTTTATGCATTTATATAAAGTTCTAAATATATGTATTGTACTTATATTTGCCATGAGTCAGGTTCATGTATTTCCTTGTGCAGACTGTCAGTTTCATATTTGGGGAAAATAAACATATTAAGAAATATTTTTTCTTACCTGGGGTTTAGTCTTTTTTTGACTACATTTTTCTTGCAAATTGCGGGCAGTACTAGGCCCGTGGGTGCGCCCAATGGTAGACTTTATTGCGTCATGCTTGGCGCGAGAATTTTTTGGTGAGAAAGTACGTCCGTTGACGCAAGTTCGTCATTTCCGGCGTTGTAGTTGACGGCAAGTCCTTACACAGGGTTGCGTCGTTAGTGACGCAAGTGTGTAATTTCTGGATGTTGCTGGCGCCAAAAAATTTCAGTTACGTTGTGCGTCATACTTAGCGCCAAATTTTTCATTAATTTATTTAGTTGTCATGATAAACTTTTACATGCAGACAATGTGTCCATCAGTAATAATAGTACATTGCCGGTTGCAGTTCCTTCAACTTCTAATGTGCATGATATACCTATGAATTTTAAAGAATTTGTTACTGATTCTATTCAGAAGGCTTTGTCTGCATTTCTGCCTTCTAATAAAGTAAAAGGTCTTTTAAAACTTCTCATAAAGTTGATGAAATTTCAAATGACCGACAACATTTATCCTCTTCTGACGAGGATCTATCTGATTCAGAAGATCCTTCCTCAGATATTGACACTGACAAATCTACGTATTTATTTAAAATGGAGTATATTTGTTCTTTGTTAAAAGAAGTGTTAATTACTTTGGATATTGAGGAAGCCAGTCCTCTTGACGTTAAGACTAGTAAATGTTTAAATGCTGTTTTCAAACCTCCTGTGGTTACTCCAGAGGTTTTTCCTATTCCTGGTGCTATTTCTGATAGGATTTCTAAGGAATGGAATAAGCCAGGTACTCCTTATATTCCTTCTTCAAGGTTTAAAAAAAATGGTATCCTTTACCAGCAATTTCTATAGAGTTTTGGGAAAAGATCCCCAAAGTTGTTGGGGCTATTTCTACTCTTGCTAAACGTGCCACTATTCCTATGGAAGATAGTACTTCTTTTAAAGATCCTTTAGATAGGAAACTTGAATCTTATCTAAGGAAAGCCTATTTATATTCAGGTCATCTTCTAAGGCCTGCAATTTCTTTGGCTGATGTTGCGGCTGCATCAACATTTTGGTTGGAAAATTTAGCGCAACAAGAATTTGGTTCTGACTTATCTAGCATTGTTCGCTTACTGCAACATGCTAATCATTTTATTTGTGATGCCATTTTTTATATTATCAAAATTGATGTTAGATCCATGTCTTTAGCTATTTTAGCTAGAAGAGCTTTGTGGCTTAAATCTTGGAATGCTGATATGAGATCTAAGTCTAGATTACTATCTCTTTCTTTCCAAGGTAATAATTTATTTGGTTCTCAGTTGGATTCTATTATTTCAAATGTCACTGTGGGAAAGGGAGTTTTTCTGCCTCAGGATAAAAAACCTAAGGGTAAATCTAAGGCTTCTAACCGTTTTCGTTCCTTTTATCAAAATAAGGAACAACAATCTAATCCTTCCCCCAAGGAATCTGTTTCCAATTGGAAGCCTTCCTCAAATTGGAATAAATCCAAGCCTTTTAAAAAACCAAAGTCAGCCCCTAAGTCCGCATGAAGGTGCGGCCCTCATTCCAGCTCAGCTGGTATGGGGTAGGTTAGTGTTTCTCAAGGATATTTGGATAAATTCTGTCCAAAATCAATGGATTCAGAGCATTGTCTCTCAAGGGTATCGAATAGGATTCTGTGAGAAGATTTTTTCTCTCACGCATCCCAGCAAAAGTAAAAGCTCAGGCTTTCCTGAAGTGTGTTTCAGACCTGGAGTCTTCAGGGGTAATCATGCCAGTTCCTTTTCAGGAACAAGGTCTGGGGTTTTATTCAAATCTATTCATTGTCCCAAAGAAGGAAAATTCATTCAGACCAGTTCTGGATCTGAACATTTTGAATCGTTATGTAAGAGTACCAACTTTCAAGATGGTGACTATAAGGACTATTCTGCCTTTTGTTCAGCAAGGACATTATATGTCTACAATAGACTTGCAGGATGCATACCTTCATATTTCGATTCATCCAGAAAATGATCAGTTCCTGAGATTCTCTTTTCTAGACAAGCATTACCAATTTTTTGCTTTTCCATTTGGCCTAGCAACAGCCCCAAGAATCTTTTCAAAGGTTCTAGGTGCCCTACTCTCTGTAATCAGAGAGCAGGGTATTGCAGTGTTTCCTTATTTGGACGATATCTTGGTACTAGCTCAGTCTTTACGTTCTGCAGAATCTCACACAAATCAACTAGTGTTGTTTCTTCAAAAACATGGTTGGAGGATCAATTTACCAAAAAGTTTCTTGATTCCTCAGACAAGGGTCACCTTTTTAGGTTTCCAGATAGATTCAGTGTCCATGATTATGTCTCTAACAGACAAGAGACGTTTGAAATTGGTTGCAGCCTGTCGGCACCTTCAGTCTCAGTCATTCCCTTCAGTGGCTATGTGCATGGAAGTTTTAGGCCTCATGACTGCAGCATCGGACGCGATTCCTTTTGCTCATTTTCACATGAGACCTCTCCAGCTTTGTATGCTGAATCACTGGTGCAGGGATTATACAAAGATATCACAATTAATATCCTTAAATCCCAATGTTCAACACTCTCTGACGTGGTGGTTAAATCACCAGCGTTTAGTTCAAGGGGCTTCCTTTGTTCGGCCAACCCGGACTGTGATCATTACAGATGCAAGTCTTTCAGGTTGGGGAGCTGTTTGGGGATCTCTGACAGCGCAGGGGGTTTGGAAATCTCAAGAGGCGAGATTACCAATCAATATTTTAGAACTCCGTGCAATTCTCAGAGCTCTTCAGTTTTGGCCTCTGTTGAAGAGAGAACCGTTCATTTGTTTTCAGACAGACAATATCACAACTGTGGCATATGTCAATCATCAGGGTGGGACTCACAGTCCCCAAGCTATGAAAGAAGTATCTCGGATACTTGCTTGGGAGGAATCCAGCTCCTGTCTAATCTCTGCGGTGCATATCCCAGGTGTAGACAATTATGAGGCAGATTATCTCAGCCGTCAGACTTTACATCCAGGGGAGTGGTTCCTCCATCCAGATGTGTTTTCTCAGATTGTTCAGATGTGGGGTCTTCCAGAGATAGATCTGATGGCCACTCATCTAAACAAGAAACTTCCCAGATACCTGTCCAGGTCCAGGGATGTTCAGGCAGAAGCAGTGGATGCGCTGACACTTCCTTGGTGTTATCATCCTGCTTACATTTTCCTGCCTCTAGTTCTTCTTCCAAGGGTGATTTCCAAAATCATCATGGAACAATCGTTTGTGTTGCTGGTGGCTCCAGCATGGCCACACAGGTTTTGGTATGCGGATCTTGTTCGGATGTCCAGTTGCCAACCTTGGCCACTTCCGTTAAGGCCGGACTTACTGTCTCAAGGTCTGTTTTTCCATCAGGATCTAAAATCATTAAATTTGAAGGTATGGAAATTGAACGCTTAGTGCTAAGTCATAGAGGTTTCTCTGACTCAGTGATTAATACTATGTTGCAAGCTCGTAAATCTGTCTCTAGAAAGATTTATTATCGAGTTTGGAAGGCTTACATTTCATGGTGTTCTTCTCATACAGTGGGGGAAAAAAGTATTTAGTCAGCCACCAATTGTGCAAGTTATCCCACTTAAGAAGATGAGAGAGGCCTGTAATTTTCATCATAGGTATACCTCAACTATGAGAGACAAAATGTTGAAACAAATCCAGATAATCACATTGTCTGATTTGGAAAGAATTTATTTGCAAATTATGGTGGAAAATAAGTATTTGGTCAATATCAAAAGTTCACCTCAATACTTTGTTATATATCCTTTGTTGGCAATGACAGAGGTCAAACATTTTCTGTAAGTCTTCACAAGGTTGTCACACACTGTTTCTGGTATGTTGGCCCATTCCTGCATGCAGATCTCCTCTAGAGCAGTGATGTTTTGGGGCTGTCGCTGGGCAACACGGACTTTCAACTCCCTCCAAAGGTTTTCTATGGGGTTGAGATCTGGAGACTGGCTAGGCCACTCCAGGACCTTGAAATGCTTCTTATGAAGCCACTCCTTTGTTGCCCAGGCGGTGTGTTTGGGATCATTGTCATGCTGAAAGACCCAGCCACATTTCATCTTCAATGTCCTTGCTGATGGAAGGAGGTTTGCACTCAAAATCTCACGATACATGGCCCCATTCATTCTTTCATTTACACAGATCAGTCATCCTGTTCCCTTTGCAGAGAAACAGCCCCAAAGCATGATGTTGCCACCCCCATGCTTCACAGTAGGTATGGTGTTCTCTCTCCTCCAAACACGACAAGTTGTGTTTCTACCAAACAGTTCTACTTTGGTTTCATCTGACCATATGACATTCTCCCAATACGCTTCTGTATAATCCAAATGCTCTCTAGCATACTTCAGACGGGCCCGGACATGTACTGGCTTAAGCAGGGGGACACGTCTGGCACTGCAGGATCTGAGTCCCTGGCAGCGTAGTGTGTTACTGATGGTAGCCTTTGTTACGTTGGTCCAGCTCTCTGCAGGTCATTCACTTGGTCCCCCCGTGTGGTTCTGGGATGTTTGCTCACCGTTCTTGTGATCATTTTGACCCCACGGGGTGAGAGCGTGGAGCCCCAGATCGAGGGAGATTATCAGTGGTCTTGTATGTCTTCCATTTTCTAATTATTGCTCCCACAGTTGATTTCTTCACACCAAGCTGCTTGCTTATTGCAGATTCAGTCTTCCCAGCCTGGTGCAGGTCTACAATTTTGTTTCTGGTGTCCTTCGACAGCTCTTTGGTCTTCACCATAGTGGAGTTTGGAGTGTGACTGTTTGAGGTTGTGGACAGGTGTCTTTTATACTGATAACAAGTTCAAACAGGTGCCATTAATACAGGTAATGAGTGGAGGACAGAGGAGACTCTTAAAGAAGAAGATACAGGTATGTGAGAGCCAGAAATCTTGCTTGTTTGTAGGTGACCAAATACTTATTTCTCTTGTTAAGTGTATCCAGTCCACGGATCATCCATTACTTATGGGATATATTCTCCTTCCCAACAGGAAGCTGCAAGAGTCCACCCACAGCAAAGCTGCTATATAGCTCCTCCCCTAACTGCCATTACCAGTCATTCTCTTGCAAGTCTCAACATAGATAGGAGGTCGTGAGAGTCTGTGGTTTTTTATACTTAGTTTATTTCTTCAATCAAAAGTTTGTTATTTTTAAATGGCACCGGAGTGTGCTGTTTATCTCAGGCAGTATTTGGAAGAAGAATCTGCCTGCGTTTTTTCTATGATCTTAGCAGACGTAACTAAGATCCAGTTGCTGTTCTCACACATTCTGAGGAGTAAGGTACTTCAGAGGGGGAATGGCGTGCAGGTTTTCCTGCAAATAAGGTATGTCCAGTAAAATATTTTTCTAAGGAATGGAATTGACTAAGAAAATACTGCTGATACCGAAGTAATGTAAGTACAGCCTTTAAATGCAGTGAAAGCGACTGGTACCAGGCTGATTGATAGAGATATATGCTAAGGTATGTGCAGTAATATATTTTTCTAAGGAATGGAATTGACTAAGAAAATACTGCTGATACCGAAGTAATGTAAGTAAAGCCTTAAATGCAGTGATAGCGACTGGATCAGGCTTATTAATAGACATACATACTCTTATAAGAATGTGTTTTAAAACGTTTGCTGGCATGTTTAATCGTTTTTTAACATATGTTTGGTGATAAAACTTATTGGGGCCTAATTTTTCCACATGGCTGGCTTAAATTTTGCATAGAAACAGTTATAGGGAAGGTAATCCACAGCTCAGCTGTGGCAGTTTTGTTGTGTCTGTTTAAAAAAATGTCGTTTTTTTTTTTTTTTTTTTTTTTTATCTGTTTTTTGCATTAAGGGGTTAATCATCCATTTGCAAGTGGGTGCAATGCTCTGTTAACTTATTACATGTACTGTAAAAATTTCGTTTGATTTACTGCCTTTTTTCACTGTTTTTCAAATTTTGACAAAATTTGTTTCTCTTAAAGGCACAGTAACGTTTGTTATATTTGCTTGTTAACTTGATTTAAAGTGTTTTCCAAGCTTACTAGTCTCTTTATTAGTTCTAACATGTCTAACATAGAGGAGGCTCTGTGTTTATTATGTTTAAAGCCATGGTGGAACCCCATTTTAGAATGTGTACCAGATGTACTGATTTCATGTTAAACAATAAAGATCATTTTTTGTATTTAAAAACATTATCACCAGAGGATTCTGTCGAGGGGGAAGTTATGCCGACTAACTCTCCCCACGTGTCAGACCCTTTGACTCCCGCTTTAGGGACTCACGCTCAAATGGCGCCAAGTACATCAAGGGCACCCATAGCGTTTATTTTACCAGAGGATTCTGTCGAGGGGGAAGTTATGCCGACTAACTCTCCCCACGTGTCAGACCCTTTGACTCCCGCTCCAGGGACTCACGCTCAAATGGCGCCAAGTATATCAATGGCGCCCATAGCGTTTATTTTACAAGACATGGCAAAGGTTGTGTATAATACACTGGCAGCAGTATTAGTCAGACTACCTGAAATTAAAGGAATGCAAAACAGCTCTGGGGGTAGATACAGAGCATACAGACGCTTTAAGAACCATGTCTGATACTACCTCACAATATGCTTAGTCTGTGGGTGATATTTGTGACTCAGGGAAGATGATTTAACCTGATTCTGATATTTCTACATTTAAAATTTATGCTTGAGAACCTCCACTTGTTGCTCAGGGAGGCTTTAGCTGCTCTGAATGAATGTGTACAATCGCAGTGCCAGAGAAATTGTGTAGACTGGATAAATAATATGCAGTGCCGGTGTGTACTTATGTTTTTCCAATACCTAAAGAGGTTTACTAAAAATTTTCATAAGGAATGGGATAGACCAGGTGTGCCGTTCTCTTCCCCTCCTATTTTTTAGAAGAATGTTTTCTAATAGTTGCCACCACACGGGACTTATGGCAGACAGTTCCTAAGGTGGAGAGAAGAGTTTCTACTCTAGCTAAGCGTACCACTACCTCTGGCGAGGACTGTTGTGCTTTTTTAGATCCAATGGATAAAAAATGTTTATTCAACAAGGTTTTATCCTGCAGCCCCTTGCACGCATTGCTCCTGTCACTGCTGCTGTGGCGTTCTGGTTTGAGTCTCTTGATGAGGCTTTACAGGCTCCATTGGATGAATATATTTGACAAGCTTAGAGCACTTAAGCTAGCCAATTCCTTTGTTTTCTGATGCCTTTGTTCCTTTGACTAGACTAACGGCTAAGAATTCTGTTTTTTACTATACTGGCGCGCAGAGCGCTATGGCTTATATCATGGTCAGCTGTCGTGACTTTAATAAATAAGCTACTTAACTTCCCTTCAAGGGGCAGACCCTATTCAGGCCTAGTTTGAAGGAGATTATTACTTATATCACTGGAGGAAAAGATCATGCCCTTCCTCAGGACAGGTCCAAATCAAGGGACAAAAAAGGCCTAATTTTCGTGCCTTTCGAAAATTCAAGGCAGGTGTGGCATCAACTTCCTCTAAGGCAGACAACCGGACCTGGAACAAAGATAAGCAGGTCAAGGAGCCTGCTGCTGCCTCTAAAACAGCATGAGGAACGGACCCCTATCTGGTAACGGATCCTATAGGGGGCAGACTTCATTCTTCGCCCAGGCGTGGGCAAGAGATGCCCAGGATTCCTGGGCATTGGAAATTATACCCCAGAGATATCTTCTGGATTTCAAAGCTTTCCCCCCCAAAAAAGGGGAGTTTTTGCCTTTCACATTTATCTGCAAACCAGATAAAGAAAGAGACATTCTTGCATTGTGTACGTGACCCATTCAGTTCCAATAGAGGAACAGGGACACAGTTTTCCTCAAATCGGTTTGTGGTTCCCAAGGAAAGGAAACCTTCAGACCTATTTTGGATCTAAAAGATCTTAAACAAATTCTTTAGAATTCTATCATTTAAGATGGAAACTATTCGTACCATCTTAACTATGATCCAGGAGAGTCAATAGAGGACTACAATGGATTTGAAGGATGCTTATCCTCACATTACGATGCATAAAGATCACCATCGGTTTTTCAGGTTTGCCTTTCTAGACAGGCATTACCAGTTTGTAGCTCTTTCCTTTGGGTTAACTACAGCCCCTAGAATCTTTATGGAGGTTCTGGGGTCACTTTGGCGGTCCTTAGGCCGCGGGGCATAGAAGTGGCCCCTTATTTAGACGACATCCTGATACAGGCGTCAAACATCCAAGTTGCCAAGTCTCATACGGACGTAGTACTGGCATTTCTGAGATCGCATGGGTGGAAAGTGAACAAGGAAAGAGTTCTCTATCCCCAATATCAAGGGTTTCCCTCCTAGGGATTCTGATAGATTTTGTAGAAATGAAAATTTACCTGACGGAGTCCAGGTTGTCAAAGTTTCTAAATTTCTGCCGTGTTCTTCATTCCATCCGCGCCCTTTGGTGGCTCAGTACATGAATGTAATCGGCTTAATGGTAGCGGCAAGGGACATAGTACCGTTTGCACGCCTACATTTCAGACCACTGCAACTATGCATGCTCAGCCAGAGGAACGGGGATTACACAGATTTGTTCTCCTGTTAAATCCGGACCAAGAAACCAGAGATTCTCTTCTCTGGTGACTATCTCGGGTCCATCTGTCCAAGGGTATGACCTTCCGCAGGTCAGATGGGACAATTGTTACAACAGATGCCAGCCTTTTAGGTTGGGATACAGTCTGGAACTCCCTGAAGGCTCAGGGATAGTGGACTCAGGAGGAGACCCTCCTTCTAATGAATATTCTGGAACTGGGAGCGATATTCCATGCTTTTCAGACTTGGCCTCAGTTAGCAACTCTGAGGTACATCATATTTCAGTCGGACAATATCACGACTGTGGCTTACATCAACCATCAAGGGGGAACAGAAGTTCCCTAGCAATGTTAGAAGTCTTAAAATAATTCACTGGACAGAGACTCACTCTTGTCTAAAAGCTATCCCTATCCCAGGTGTTGAGAACTGGGAGGCAGATTTTCTAAGTCGTAAGACTTTTCATCCGGGGGAGTGGGAATTCCCTCCGGAGGGGTTTGCACAAGATCAAGCAGGAGAGTGCTTTGGTGCTTTTGACAGCGCCTGCGTGGCCACGCAGGACCTGGTATGCAGATCTGGTGGACATGTCATCCTTTCCACCACGGTCTCTGCTTCTGAGACAGGACCCTCTACCTCAGGGTCTTTTCAACCATCTAAATATAACTAATCTGAGATGGACTGCCTGGAGACAGAACGCTTGATGTTATCAAAGCATGGCTTCTCCGAGTCAGTAATTGATACCTTAATACAGGCATAAAAGCCTGTCTCTAGGAAAATTTAACATAAGATATGGTGTAAATATCTTATTGTTATGAATCCAAGGGTTACTCATGGAGTAAAGTCTGGATTCCCAGGATATTATCTTTTCTCCAAGATGATTTTGAGAAAAGGGTTGTCAGCTAGTTCTTTAAAAGGACAGATTTCTACTCTGTCTATTCTTTTGCACAAGTGTCTGGCAGGTATTCTAGACGTTCAGGCATTTGGTCAGGCTTTGGTTAGAACCAAGCCTGTGGTTAAAAATGTTGCTCCGCCATGGAGCTTAAAGCTGGTTCTTAAGGTTCTTCAAGGAGTTCCATTTGAACCTTTTCATTCCATAGATATCAAACTTCTATCTTGGAAAGTTCCTTTTTGGTAGCTATTTCCTCGGCTCATAGAGTCTCCGAGTTATCTGCGTTGCAATGTGATTCTCCTTATCTGGTTCTCCGTACGGATAAGGTAGTCCTGTGTACCAACCTGGGTTTTTACCTAAGGTGGTATCTAACAAGAATATCACTCAAGAGATTGTTGTTCCATTCTTGTATCCTAATCCTTCTTCAAAGAAGGAACGTCTATTACACAATTTGGACGTGGTTCGTGTTTTAAAGTTTTACTTACAAGCTACTACAGATTTTCATCAAACATTCACCTTGTTTGTTGTCTATTCTGGACAGAGGAGAGGTCAAAGGACTTCAGCAACCTCTCTGTCTTTTTGGTTAAAAAGCATAATTCATTTAGCTTATGAGACTGCTGGACAGCAGCCTCCTGAAGGGATTACAGCTCATTCTACTAGAGCTGTGGTTTTCACTTAGGCCTTTTTTAAATGTGGCTTCTGTTGAACAGATTACAAGATGGAGTCTTGGTCTGCGTTTCATACTTTTTCAAATTTAACAAATTTGATACCTTGCTTCTTCGGAGGCTATTTTTGGGAGAAAGGGTTTTTTACAGGCAGTGGTAACTTCCGTTTAAGTACCTGCCTTGTCCCTCCCATCATCCGTGTACTTTAGCTTTGGTATTGGTATCCCATAAGTAATGGATGATCCGTGGACTGGATACACTTAACAAGAGAAAACATAATTTATGCTTACCTGATAAATTTATTTCTCTTGTGGTGTATCCAGTCCACGGCCCGCCCTGTCACTTTAAGGCAGGTAATTTTTCCATTAAACTACAGTCACCACTGCACCCTATGGTTTTCCTTTCTCTGCATGTTTTCGGTCGAATGACTGGTAATGGCAGTTAGGGGAGGAGCTATATAGCAGCTTTGCTGTGGGTGGACTCTTGCAGCTTCCTGTTGGGAAGGAGAATATATCCCATAAGTAATGGATGATCCGTGGACTGGATACACCACAAGAGAAATAAATTTATCAGGTAAGCATAAATTATGTTTTTCCACAATAATTTGCAAATAAATTCTTTCCAAATCAGACAATGTGATTGTCTGGATTTGTTTCCACATTTTGTCTCTCATAGTTGAGGTATACCTATGATGAAAATTACAGGCCTCTCTCATCTTCTTAAGTGGGAGAACTTGCACAATTGGTGGCTGACTAAATACTTTTTTCCCCACTGTATATTCTCTTGGCATTCTTTTAGAATTCCTAGAATTTTACAGTTTCTTCAGGATGGTTTGGATAAGGGTTTGTCTGCAAGTTCCTTGAAGGGACAAATCTCTGCCCTTTCTGTTTTATTTCACAGAAAGATTGCTAAACTTCCTGATATTCACTGTTTTGTACAGGCTTTAGTTTGTATTAAGCCTGTCATTAAATCAATTTCTCCTCCTTGGAGTCTTAATTTGGTTTTGAAGGCATTACAGGCTCCTCCATTTGAGCCTATGCATTATTTGGACATTAAACTTCTTTCTTGGAAAGTGTTGTTCCTTTTGGCTATCTCTTCTGCTAGAAGAGTTTCTGAGCTATCTGCTCTTTCTTGTGAATCTCCTTTTCTGATTTTTCATCAGGATAAGGCGGTTTTGCGGACTTCATTTAAATTTTTACCTAAGGTTGTGAATTCTAACAACATTAGTAGAGAAATTGTTGTCCCTTCCTTGTGTCCTAATCCTAAGAATTCTTTGGAAACATCCTTACATTCTTTGGATGTGGTGAGAGCTTTGAAATATTATGTTGAAGCTACTACAGATTTCAGAAAGACTTCTAGTCTATTTGTTATATTTTCTGGTCCTAGGAAAGGTCAGAAGGTATCTGCTATTTCCTTGGCTTCTTGGTTAAAGCTTTTGATTCATCAAGCTTATTTGGAGTCGGGTTAGACCCCGCCTCAAAGAATTAAAGCTCATTCTACGAGATCAGTCTCCACTTTGTGGGCTTTTAAGAATGAAGCTTCTGTTGATCAGATTTGCAAAGCGGCAACTTGGTCCTCTTTGCATACATTTACTAAATTCTACCGTTTTGATGTATTTGCTTCTTCAGAAGCAGTTTTTGGTAGAAAAGTTCTTCAGGCAGCTGTTTCGGTTTGATTCTTCTGCTGATGTTTTAAGTTTTTCTTGTCATTAAAGAATAAACTTATAATTTGGGTTGTGGATTTTTTTTTCAGCGGAAAATGGCTGTTTTTTATTTTATCCCTCCCTCTCTAGTGTCTCTTGCGTGGAGTTCCACATCTTGGGTATTGATATCCCATACGTCACTAGCTCATGGACTCTTGCCAATTACATGAAATAAAACATAATTTATGTAAGAACTTACCTGATAAATTAATTTCTTTCATATTGGCAAGAGTCCATGAGGCCCACCCTTTTGTATGGTGGTTATGATTTTTTGTATAAAGCACAATTATTTCCAAATTCCTTTGTTGATGCTTTTTACTCCTTTCTTTATCACCCCACTACTTGGCTATTCGTTAAACTGAATTGTGGGTGTGATGAGGGGTGTATTTATAGGCATTTTGAGGTTTGGGAAACTTTGCCCCTCCTGGTAGGATTGTATATCTAATACATCACTAGCTCATGGACTCTTGCCAATATGAAAGAAATGTATTTATCAGGTAAATTCTTACATAAATTATGTTTTTATTGTAACGCGTTTCTCGACCACACACTGGTCTTTTCTTCAGGCATAAAAAGCAAACAATTGTTATATGTTGCCTGGTACTTTCCCCTTTTGAAGCAGTCTCCAGTCTGGATGGTTGGCTCATTCTATCATGTACTTCACACAGTTCCTGTCTAGCAGAGCACCTGTCTCAATCCAATAAAGACCACAAGCGCCACGCACGGGACAGCTGCAGTGACAGTCTTAGCAGCTGGAACAACCCTCACTTGGTAATCTGCAGCTGGAGACTGGTTAGCTGACACTGCAAGTGTCAGCACATCTGATTTGCACTCTGTTCATATGCAGGTGCCACCACAATTGTGAGTGTGCTCTTTTTATTTTCTTTAATTCTTTCACAACAGAAAACACTATGAGGCGTCCCTTGTTTTCTTTTTGAATCTTTCAGAGGTGACCTTTTCATGTGGTTGTCGAAGTGGAGCTTGCCTTGTACCATTTTACTCATCTTTTGGAACAATCTCACAATGTATCCTTACACTGGATTTATACACACATTGTTGGTTTTGCCTTTTTATGATTAACCATTTGCAAAGTAGTATTTGTTAACAATTTGATTAAACTGTTGTTAGGGAAATCAGTGCTACATTTCCACTGATTATCCGATTTAGTGTCACTATTTTTTTGTATCTTAATGGAAGTGCGCCTCCTTTAGGGTTTCTGTTCTAGATTTCCCTAGTTTATTAAGCTGTCATGTACCTTTCTATCCCATACCTGTTTAGTGGACATAGCTAAAAGGGGTTTGAACCTGGGTCTTTCCTGCGTTAGGCTCAAAAAAGGGTGCGTTGAGCCTAATGTACCGTCACTTCAACCCTCAATACCAGCATTGCTTACGGTAGCGGTAAGCAGCTAAAACGGGCTCGTGCACGATTCCCCCATAGGAAACAATGGGGCAGTTTGGGATGATAAAAAACCTAACACCTGCAAAAAAGCAGCGTTCAGCTCCTAACGCAGCCCCATTGTTTCCTATGTGGAAACACTTTCTAAGTCTGCACCTAACACCCTAACATGAACCCTGAGTCTAAACACCCCTAACCTTACACTTATTAACCCCTAATCTGCTGTCCCCGCTATCGCTGACACCTGCATTACACTATTAACCCCTAATCTGCCGCTCCGGATACCCCGCAACCTACATTATACCTATGTACCCCTAATCTGCTACCCCTAACATCGCCGACCCCTATATCATATTTATTAACCCCTAATCTGCCCCCCACGTCGCAGCTACCTTACCTACACTTATTAACCCCTAATCTGCCGACCGGACCTCACCGCTATTCTAATAAATGTATTAACCCCTAAAGCTAAGTCTAACCCTAACACCCTGTAAATTAAATATAATTTTAATCTAACGAAATAAATTAAATATTATTAACTAAAGTCTTCCTATTTAAAGCTAAATACTTACCTGTAAAATAAACCCTAATATAGCTACAATATAACGAATAATTACATTGTAGCTATTTTAGGATTTATATTTATTTTACAGGCAACTTTGTATTTATTTTAACTAGGTACAATAGCTACTAAATAGTTATTAACTATTTAATAGCTACCTAGCTAAAATAATTACAAACTTACCTGTAAAATAAATCCTAACCTAAGTTACAATTAAACCTAACACTACACTATCAATAAATAAATTATCAATTAACTACAAGTACCTACAATTACCTACAATTAAATAAACTAAACTAAATTACAAAAAAAAACAAAACACTAAATTACAAAAAATAAAAAAAGATTACAAGAATTTTAAGCTAATTACACCTACTCTAAGCCCCCTGATAAAATAACAAAGCCCCCCAAAATAAAAAAAATTCCCTACCCTAATCTAAATTAAAAAAGTTAACAGCTCTATTACCTTACCAGCCCTTAAAAGGGCTTTTTGCGGGGCATGCCCCAAAGAAATCAGCTCTTTTGCCTGTAAAAAAACCCCCACAATACCACCCCCCAACATTACAACCCACCACCCACATACCCCTACTCTAACCCACCCAAACCCCCCTTAAATAAACTTAACACTACCCCCCTGAAGATCTCCCTACCTTGAGCCGTGTTCACCCAGCTGGGCACCGATGGACCAAAAGAAGACATCCGGAGCAGAAGAAGTCTTCATCCTATCCGGGCAGAAGAGGACATCTAGACCGGCAGACATCTTCATCCAAGCGGTATCTTCTATCTTCATCCATCCGACGAGGAGCAGCTCCATCTTCAAGACCTCCGGCGCAGAACATCCTTCTTCAACGACGACGAATGAAGTTTCCTTTAAGTGACATCATCCAAGATGGCGTCCCTCAAATTCCGATTGGCTGATAGGATTCTATCAGCCAATCGGAATTAAGGTAGGAAAAATCTGATTGGCTGATTGAATCAGCCAATCAGATTCAAGTTCAATCGGATTGGCTGATCCAATCAGCCAATCAGATTGAGCTTGCATTCTATTGGCTGTTCCGATCATCCAATAGAATGCAAGCTCAATCTGCCACTCCGGGTGTCTTCTTTTGGTCCATCAGTGCCCGGCTGGGTGAACACGGCTCAAGGTAGGGAGATCTTCAGGGGGGTAGTGTTAGGTTTATTTAAGGGGGGTTTGGGTGGGTTAGAGTAGGGGTATGTGGGTGGTGGGTTGTAATGTTGGGGGGTGGTATTGTGTTTTTTTTACAGGCAAAAGAGCTGATTTCTTTGGGGCATGCCCCGCAAAAAGCCCTTTTAAGGGCTGGTAAGGTAATAGAGCTGTTAACTTTTTAAATTTAGATTAGGGTAGGGAAATCTTTTTATTTGGGGGGGCTTTGTTATTTTATTAGGGGGCTTAGAGTAGGTGTAATTAGCTTAAAATGCTTGTAATCTTTTTTTATTTTTTGTAATTTAGTGTTTGTTTTTGTAATTTAGTTTAGTTTATTTAATTGTAGGTACTTGTAGTTAATTGATTTAATTTATTTATTGATAGTGTAGTTTTAGGTTTAATTGTAACTTAGGTTAGGATTTATTTTACAGGTAAGTTTGTAATTATTTTAGCTAGGTAGTTAGGTAGCGGCGACGTTGGGGGGGCATATTAGGGGTTAATAAATATTATGTAGGTGTCGGCGATGTTAGGGGCAGCAGATTAGGGGTTCATAGGGATAATGTAGGTGGTGGCGGTGTGCGGTCGGCAGATTAGGGGTTAAAAATATTTATTATTGTGTCGGCGATGTGGGGGGCCTCGGTTTAGGGGTACATAGGTAGTTTATGGGTGTTAGTGTACTTTATAGCACAGTAGTTAAGAGCTTTATAAACCGGCGTTAGCCCAGAAAGCTCTTAACTACTGACTTTTTTCTGCGGCTGGAGTCTTGTCGGTAGAGGCTCTACCGCTCACTTCAGCCAAGACTCTAAATACCAGCGTTAGGCAGATCCCATTGAAAAGATAGGATACGCAATTGGCGTAAGGGGATCTGCAGTATGAAAAAGTCGAGGCTTGAAAGTGAGCGTTAGACCCTTTCCTGCCTGACTCTAAATACCAGCGGCAGGCCAAAAGCAGCGTTAGGACCCCTTAACGCTGCTTTTGACGGCTAACGCAGAACTCTAAATCTAGGCCATTGTAAGTAATGTTTTAAAGTCTGATTTCTTTGTTCTACAGGAAAACAAAATAGCGACGCTGTTCTCCCCTGGGACTCGCTGTGGAATCTTTAAAATATTTCTCTTCAAATGGCTTCCTGACTTCAGTAATCTCAGAAAGAAAACACAGATATAGTGCAACATTGTCAATCTTTAAAGGTGCACTAAATGGAATGTACTCACAGGAATATGTAGAAATAAAAATGATGTTTATTTAGAAATCAGGGGCCCGATCCGATATGCAGCATCGTCCGCAAAAACTGGCGACGCAGAATTTTGTGCGGGTTTGGTATCCTATATACAGCGTAACCTAGATGTTACGCTCGTATATTTCTGCCTTCCGCCATGTGCAATGTCTATCTACCTGTCAACCTCGATCTGCTAAATGAAACCTAACACCTAACGCATGCGCAATGTCTATCTACCTGTCAACCGCGATCCCCCACCGCAATCCCTAATAAAGTATTTAACCCCTAAACCGCCACTCCCGGACCCCGCCGCCACCTACATTAAAATTATAACCCCTAATGTGATCCCCCTACACCGTCGCCAGCTACATTACATACCCCCTAATGTGAGCCCCTTACACTGCCGCCATCTACATTACCTACCTCCTAATGTGAGCCCATTACACCGCCGCCATCTATATTACCTACCCCCTAATGTGAGCTTCTACCCCGCCGCCAGCTATATTAAAATTATTAACCCCTAATTTAATCCCCCTACCCCGCCG
Organism: Bombina bombina; assembly: GCF_027579735.1. Classification (NCBI taxonomy): domain Eukaryota; kingdom Metazoa; phylum Chordata; class Amphibia; order Anura; family Bombinatoridae; genus Bombina; species Bombina bombina. The sequence continues at coordinate 841,100,732 of NC_069503.1, read as the reverse complement.
CCAGCTATATTAATTACATTAACCCCTAATTTAATCCCCCTATACCGCCGCCAGCTTTATTAAATTAATTAAGACCTAATCTAATCCCCCTATAACGCCGCCAGCTATATTAAATACATTTACCCCTAATCTAATCCCCCTACACCACCGCCAGCTATATTAACTATATTAACCCTAATTATATTAGGGTTAATATAGTTAATATAGTTATTATATTATATATATTAACTATATTAACCCTAATTATATTAGGGTTAATATAGTTAATATCGTTATTATATTATATATATATTAAGTATAATAACCCTATCTAACTCTAACATCCCTAACTAAATTCTTATTAAAATAAATCTAATTAATATTAATATTATTAATTAAAATGTTCCTATTTAAATCTAAATACACCTACACTATCAATAAATTAAATAAACTACAAATATCTAAACTAAAATACAATAAAATAAAATAAACTAAATTACAAAAAAAACAAACACTAAATTACAAAAAATAAAAAAAGATTACAAGATTTTTAAGCTAATTACACCTATTCTAAGCCCCCTTATAAAATAATAAAGCCCCCCAAAATAAAAAAAATTCCCTACCCTATTCTAAATTAAAAAAGTTAACAGCTCTATTACCTTACCAGCCCTTAAAAGGGCCTTTTGCTGGGCATGCCCCAAAGAAATCAGCTCTTTTGCCTGTAAAAAAAAAACACAATACCACCCCCCAACATTACAACCCACCACCCACATACCCCTACTCTAAACCCACCCAAACCCCCCTTAAATAAAGCTAACACTACCCCCCTGAAGATCTCCCTACCTTGTCTTCACCCAGCCAGGCAGAACTCTTCATCTGATCCGGGCGATGTCTTCAATCAAGCGGCAGAGAAGAAGTCTTCCATCTGGCGATGTCTTCATCCAAGCGGCAAAGAAGAAGTCTTCCATCCGGCGATGTCTTCAATCAAGCGGCAGAGAAGAGGTCCTCCATCGGGGCGAAGTTTTCTTCCCAGCGGCATCTTCAATCTTCTTTCTTCGCTCCTCCGACGCGGAACATCCATCCGGCACGACGACTTCCCGACGAATGAGGTTCCTTTAAATTACGTCATCCAAGATGGCGTCCGTCGAATTTCGATTGGCTGATAGGATTCTATCAGCCAATCGGAATTAAGATAGAAAAATCTGATTGGCTGATTGAATCAGCCAATCAGATTCAAGTTCAATCCGATTGGCTGATAGGGTAGGGACATTTTTTTATTTTGGGGGGCTTTATTATTTTATTAGGGGGCTTAGAATAGGTGTAATTAGCTTAAAAATCTTGTAATCTTTTTTTATTTTTTGTAATTTAGTGTTTTGGTTTTTTTGTAATTTAGTTTAGTTTACTTTATTGTATTTTAGTTTAGATATTTGTAGTTTATTTAATTTATTGATAGTGTATGTGTATTTGTAACTTAGGTTAGGATTTATTTTACAGGTAAATTGGTAATTATTTTAACTAGGTAGCTATTAAATAGTTATTAACTATTTAATAGCTATTGTACCTAGTTAAAATAAATACCAAGTTACCTGTAAAATAAATATAAACCCTAAAATAGCTACAATGTAATTATTAATTATATTGTAGCTATTTTAGGGTTTATTTTATAAGTAAGTATTTAGATTTAAATAGGAATATTTTAATTAATAATATTAATATTAATTAGATTTATTTTAATAAGAATTTAGTTAGGGATGTTAGAGTTAGATAGGGTTATTATAATTAATATATATATAATATAATAACGATATTAACTATATTAACCCTAATATAATTAGGGTTAATATAGTTAATATATATAATATAATAACGATATTAACTATATTAACCCTAATATAATTAGGGTTAATATAGTTAATATAGCTGGCGGCGGTGTAGGGGGATTAGAATAGGGGTTAATGTATTTAATATAGCTGGCGGCGGTATGGGGGATTAGATTAGGGGTTAATTAATTTAATATAGCTGGCGGCGGGGTAGGGAGATTAAATTAGGGGTTAATAATTTTAATATAGCTGGTGGCGGTGTAGGGGGATTAGATTAGGGGTTAATTAATTTAATATAGCTGGCGGCGGGGTAGGGGGATTAAATTAGGGGTTAATAATTTTAATATAGCTGGCGGCGGGGTAGGGGGATTAGATTAGGGGTTTATAATTTTAATATAGCTGGCGGCGGTGTAAGGTGCTCACATTAGGGGGTAGTTAATGTAGGTGGCGGCGGGGTAGGAGCTCACATTAGGGGGTAGTTAATGTAGGTGGCGGTGGGGTAGGAGCTCACATTAGGGGGTAATACAGGGAGTGCAGAATTATTAGGCAAATGAGTATTTTGACCACATCATCCTCTTTATGCATGTTGTCTTACTCCAAGCTGTATAGGCTCGAAAGCCTACTACCAATTAAGCATATTAGGTGATGTGCATCTCTGTAATGAGAAGGGGTGTGGTCTAATGACATCAACACCCTATATCAGGTGTGCATAATTATTAGGCAACTTCCTTTCCTTTGGCAAAATGGGTCAAAAGAAGGACTTGACAGGCTCAGAAAGTCAAAAATAGTGAGATATCTTGCAGAGGGATGCAGCACTCTTAAAATTGCAAAGCTTCTGAAGCGTGATCATCGAACAATCAAGCGTTTCATTCCAAATAGTCAACAGGGTCGCAAGAAGCGTGTGGAAAAACCAAGGCGCAAAATAACTGCCCATGAACTGAGAAAAGTCAAGCGTGCAGCTGCCAAGATGCCACTTGCCACCAGTTTGGCCATATTTCAGAGCTGCAACATCACTGGAGTGCCCAAAAGCACAAGGTGTGCAATACTCAGAGACATGGCCAAGGTAAGAAAGGCTGAAAGACGACCACCACTGAACAAGACACACAAGCTGAAACGTCAAGACTGGGCCAAGAAATATCTCAAGACTGATTTTTCTAAGGTTTTATGGACTGATGAAATGAGAGTGAGTCTTGATGGGCCAGATGGATGGGCCCGTGGCTGGATTGGTAAAGGGCAGAGAGCTCCAGTCCGACTCAGACGCCAGCAAGGTGGAGGTGGAGTACTGGTTTGGGCTGGTATCATCAAAGATGAGCTTGTGGGGCCTTTTCGGGTTGAGGATGGAGTCAAGCTCAACTCCCAGTCCTACTGCCAGTTTCTGGAAGACACCTTCTTCAAGCAGTGGTACAGGAAGAAGTCTGCATCCTTCAAGAAAAACATGATTTTCATGCAGGACAATGCTCCATCACACGCGTCCAAGCTGGCAAGAAAGGGTATAAAAGAAGAAAATCTAATGACATGGCCTCCTTGTTCACCTGATCTGAACCCCATTGAGAACCTGTGGTCCATCATCAAATGTGAGATTTACAAGGAGGGAAAACAGTACACCTCTCTGAACAGTGTCTTGGAGGCTGTGGTTGCTTTCCTCACGCAATGTTGATGGTGAACAGATCAAAACACTGACAGAATCCATGGATGGCAGGCTTTTGAGTGTCCTTGCAAAGAAAGGTGGCTATATTGGTCACTGATTTGTTTTTGTTTTGTTTTTGAATGTCAGAAATGTATATTTGTGAATGTTGAGATGTTATATTGATTTCACTGGTAAAAATAAATAATTGAAATGGGTATATATTTGTTTTTTGTTAAGTTGCCTAATAATTATGCACAGTAATAGTCACCTGCACACACAGATATCCCCCTAAAATAGCTATAACTAAAAACAAACTAAAAACTACTTCCAAAACTATTCAGCTTTGATATTAATGAGTTTTTTGGGTTCATTGAGAACATGGTTGTTGTTCAATAATAAAATTAATCCTCAAAAATACAACTTGCCTAATAATTCTGCACTCCTTGTATAGTTAATGTAGGTGGCGGCGGGGTCCGGGAGCGGCGGTTTAGGGGTTAATACATTTATTGTTAGGATAGTGAGGGGGGATAGCGGATAGAGGGTTAGACGTGTCGGGCTATGTTTAGTAGGCGTGTTAGACAGTACGGGAGATTTAATAATTTAGTCAGGTTTTGTAGGCGCCGGCAGTTTCTAAAGTGCCGTAAGTCACTGGCGACTCCAGAAATTTGTACTTACGCAGATTTCTGGACATCGCTGGTTTATCCGACTTACGGCACTTTAGCATCTGACGGCGCCATATATGGGATAGCTCGAGTTGCGAACTGAAACTACGGGCGGCGGGGGTTCCCTTGCTTGCGCCGCAAACTTCGATCTTTATCGGATCGCGCCCTTAGTCTTTTTCCATCTAAAACAGAATCCAGTTAATATAAATATCCAATATAGGGGGGACGGAGCTGACTCCTGAAGTGGCAGGACGCGTCTCTATGAAACTCTGGATTTTCACATAATAATTAAAGGGACACTGAACCCAAAAATTTTCTTTCGTGATTCAGATAGAGCATGCAATTTTAAGCAACTTTCTAATTTACTCCTATTATCAAATTTTCTTCATTCTCTTGGTATGTTTATTTGAAAACCAAGAATGTAAGTTTAGATGCCGGCCCCTCATGGGGACCGGTAAGCCATTTTCTTAGTCTCAAACAGAATAAAGGGCTTAATATGGGCTATAAAACTTTTATGGGCAAAATCGATTGCTTTATTTCAGCATTTTATACATGTTTATGTTTGAAATTCACACTTATAAGCTTGGGGAACGTTTTTTAACGTCAGGCACTGAGTTAGACACCTTTTCAGTCAGGAAGGGCCTTCCCAGTTGTAGGCTGAGCCTCATTTTCGCGCCATTACTGCGCAGTTACTTTTGAGAGCAAGACATGCAGATGCATGTGTGTGGATCTGAAAGTAGTTGGAAAGGTTCCTAGAAGGCTTCATTTTGTATCGTATTCCCCCCTGGGTTTGGTAAAGTCGCAGCAAAGGCTGTAGCTGGGACTGTAGAGGGGTTAAAACTGTAACCGGCTCCGGTTTCCTCATTTTAAGGGTTAAAGCTCTGAAATTTGGTGTGCAATACTTTTAATGCTTTAAAACACTGTGGTGAAAATTTGGTAAATTTTGAACAATTCCTTCATACTTTTTCACATATTCAGTAATAAAGTGTGCACTGTTTAAAATTTAAAGAGACAGTAACGGTTTTGTTTTAAAACGGTTTTTGTGCTTTATTGACAAGTTTAAGCCTGTTTAACATATCTGTACCTTCAGATAAGCTATGTTCTATATGTATGAAAGTCAATGTGTCTCCCCCTTCAAAATTGTGTGATAATTGTGCCATAGCGTCCAAACAAAGTAAGGACAGTACTGCCACAGATAGTAAAATTGCCCAAGATGTTTCATCAGATGAAGGGAGTAGACATAGTTCTACATCATCTCCTTCTGTGTCTATGCCAGTTTTGCCCACGCAGGAGGCCCCTAGTACTTCTAGCGCGCCAATGCTTATTACTATGCAACAATTGACGGCAGTAATGGATAACTCCATAGCAAATATTTTATCCAAAATGCCTGCATATCAGAGAAAGCGCGATTGCTCTGTTTTAAACACTGAAGAGCAGGAGGGCGCTGATGATAATTGCTCTGTCATACCCTCACACCAATCTGAAGGGGCCATGAGGGAGGTTTTGTCAGATGGGGAAATTTCAGATTCAGGAAAGATTTCTCAACAGGCTGAACCTGATGTTGTGACATTTAAATTTAAATTAGAGCATCTCCGCGCACTGCTTAAGGAGGTGTTATCTACTCTGGATGATTGTGACAACCTGGTCATTCCAGAAAAATTATGCAAGATGGACAAGTTCCTAGAGGTTCCGGTGCACCCCGACGCTTTTCCTATACCCAAGCGGGTGGCGGACATAGTGAATAAGGAGTGGGAGAAGCCCGGCATACCTTTTGTTCCCCCTCCTATATTTAAGAAATTATTTCCTATGGTCGACCCCAGAAAGGACTTATGGCAGACAGTCCCTAAGGTTGAGGGGGCAGTTTCTACTTTAAACAAGCGCACTACTATTCCTATCAAGGATAATTGTGCTTTCAAAGATCCTATGGATAAAAAATTGGAGGGTTTGCTTAAAAAGATTTTTGTACAGCAAGGTTACCTCCTGCAACCCATTTTGTGCATTGTTCCTGTCACTACAGCAGCGTGGTTCTGGTTCGAGGAACTAGAAAAGTCGCTCAGTAGAGAGACTCCGTATGAGGAGGTTATGGACAGAGTTTACGCACTCAAGTTGGCTAATTCTTTTATTTTAGATGCCGCTTTGCAATTAGCTAGATTAGCGGCAAAAATTCAGGGTTTGCAATTGTGGCGCGCAGAGCGCTTTGGCTAAAGTCTTGGTCAGCGGATGTATCTTCCAAGACAAAATTGCTTAATATCCCCTTCAAGGGTAAAACTCTCTTTGGGCCAGAATTGAAAGAGATTATCTCAGACATCACTGGGGGAAAGGGCCACACCCTCCCACAAGATAGGCCTTTCAAAGCCAAGAATAAGTCTAATTTTCGTTCCTTTCGCAATTTCAGGAATGGACCGGCCTCTAATTCCGCATCCTCTAAACAAGAGGGTAATGCTTCACAAACCAAACCAGCCTGGAAACCGATGCAAGGCTGGAACAAGGGTAAGCAGGCCAAGAAGCCTGCTGCTGCTAACAAAACAGCATGAAGGAGTAGCCCCCGATCCGGGACCGGATCTAGTAGGGGGCAGACTCTCTCTCTTTGCTCAGGCTTGGGCAAGAGATGTTCAGGATCCCTGGGCACTAGAAATAGTCTCTCAGGGTTATCTTCTGGAATTCAAGGAACTACCCCCAAGGGGAAGGTTCCACATGTCTCACTTATCCTCAAACCAAATAAAGAGACAGGCATTCTTACATTGTGTAGAAGACCTGTTAAAAATGGGAGTGATACACCCAGTTCCATCGGCGGAACAGGGAATGGGATTTTACTCAAATCTGTTTGTAGTTCCCAAAAAAGAGTGAACTTTCAGACCAATTCTGGATTTAAAGATCCTAAACAAATTTCTCAGGGTTCCATCGTTCAAAATGGAGACCATTCGAACGATTCTACCTACAATCCAGGAAGGTCAATTTATGACTACCGTGGACCTAAAGGATGCATATCTACATATTCCTATCCACAAGGATCATCATCAGTTCCTAAGGTTCGCCTTTCTGGACAAACATTACCAGTTTGTGGCCCTCCCATTCGGGTTAGCCAATGCTCCAAGGATTTTCACAAAGGTACTCGGGTCCCTTCTAGCGGTTCTAAGACCAAGGGGCATTGCAGTAGTACCTTACTTGGACGACATTCTGATACAAGCGTCGTCTCTCTCAAAGGCAAAGGCTCACACAGACATCGTTCTGGCCTTTCTCAGATCTCACGGATGGAAGGTGAACATAGAAAAAAGTTCCCTGTCTCCGTCGACAAGAGTTCCTTTCTTGGGAACAATAATAGATTCTTTAGAAATGAGGATTTTCCTGACAGAAGTCAGAAAGTCAAAACTTCTAAACGCTTGTCAAGTTCTTCATTCTATTCCACTTCCTTCCGTAGCTCAGTGCATGGAAGTAGTAGGGTTGATGGTTGCAGCAATGGACATAGTTCCTTTTGCGCAAATTCATCTAAGACCATTACAACTGTGCATGCTGAAACAGTGGAATGGGGACTATACAGACTTGTCTCCAGTGATTCAAGTAGATCAGAAGACCAGAGACTCACTCCGTTGGTGGCTAACCCTGGACCACCTGTCCCAGGGAATGAGCTTCCGCAGACCAGAGTGGGTCATCGTCACGACCGACGCCAGTCTAGCAGGCTGGGGCGCGGTCTGGGAATCCCTGAAAGCTCAGGGACTATGGTCTCGGGAAGAGTCTCTTCTCCCGATAAACATTCTGGAACTGAGAGCGATATTCAATGCTCTCAGGGCTTGGCCTCAACTAGCAAAGGCCAGATTTATAAGATTCCAATCAGACAACATGACGACTGTTGCTTATATCAATCATCAGGGGGGAACAAGGAGTTCCCTGGCGATGAGAGAAGTGACCAAAATAATAGAATGGGCGGAGGATCACTCCTGCCACCTATCTGCGATCCACATCCCAGGAGTGGAAAACTGGGAGGCGGATTATCTGAGTCGTCAGACATTCCATCCGGGGGAGTGGGAACTTCACCCGGAGATCTTTGCCCAATTAACTCAATTATGGGGCATTCCAGACATGGATCTGATGGCTCGTCAGAACTTTAAGGTTCCTTGCTACGGGTCCAGATCCAGGGATCCCAAGGCGACTCTAGTGGATGCACTAGTAGCGCCTTGGACCTTCAACCTAGCTTATGTGTTTCCACCGTTTCCTCTCATTCCCAGGCTGGTAGCCAGGATCAAGCAGGAGAGGGCCTCAGTGATCTTGATAGCTCCTGCGTGGCCACGCAGGACTTGGTATGCAGACCTGGTGAATATGTCATCGGTTCCACCATGGAAGCTACCTTTGAGACAGGACCTTCTTGTACAGGGTCCATTCGAACATCCAAATCTGGTCTCCCTCCAGCTGACGGCTTGGAAATTGAACGCTTGATTCTATCAAAGCGTGGGTTTTTCAGATTCTGTGATAGATACTCTGGTTCAAGCCAGAAAACCGGTAACTAGAAAAATTTACCATAAAATATGGAAAAGAGAGCTCCGCTCTATAACTCTAAAAATCTGCTGTTTTTCTTGCTCCAAGGCGATCATTCAACCCCCACTGCCTATTTCTTACTGGGTGACCGTGTCCTGGTTCTCGCCAGTCGAAAATCTACTAGTGTAGGGCGTACCATCGGCCCTAGCCCCCGGTTGTCGCAACAGAAGCTATGGAAGCAACAATGGAGACCTATCCTGTTGATCCGGTTCTCCCTACACAAGACTTTATAACTTCTATACAAGACCTATTTCTTCCGGCATTAAATAAGCTGGAATACTCCTTACAAAGACTGCTTACAGAAGCCCGAATTGCAGATCCCTTGCGCTCTGCTGCAAAAAGGCGCCAAAGCAATGAGAGGGACTGCATGATTCTAGCGGAACATACTGAGAGATTCCAATGGTGGCGGATGGGGTCTCCATCACATAACTCACTTGCATCAGCTCAATACCCCGCAGCACAGCTCAGGGAGGAGGAAGCCACTACAGACATGAAAGACACAACGGCGAACAGCAGGCCCCTACTGTGTAATGATTCTGACATTTATTCTTTCTCCCAACAATCCTTAAACAAAGCTATCTCGCAAGCTATAAACCAGCAACATGATAGGGGGGTACATCGAAGATTACAACCGCAAGTGACTCAGCTAATGCTAACACCTACAATGGAATTGCTGGCAGATACACCGCATTCACAGAGGGCGCGGCTATGTGTGCAGCTGTTGGCGAATGAATCACCTCTCCCATGCTGTCCTACACACCAAGGGCAGTGGTTGTCTGACCGTTGTCCCTTAGAAGCACCTAAACGCACCCGCAGAGCAAGAGGCATCGGCTGATGTCTTCCCCCCCCCCTCCCGGACTGACTCGTACGGTATCATGGGGCATATCTTAGAACTTGAATTCATGTGAACGTATGTCCAAAGTTGTATTGACTTTTGCAGCAGAGCAGGGGGGTATTGGCTGGCTGACTGTTTGAACGCCTTGATTGCGGGATGGGACACCGCCTTGATTATCGACTGTTTGAACTGCCTGTAGTCGCTGTGTGGGACATACATGAGGGGATGCATTAGAGACAGAGACACTGTGTATATCTAGTGTGGGCTTGACTGTTCGTTGCACCTTAGCTGGGATGACCCGATTGCTCTTGCTGAGATAACCTGCAAATCAAGCCGTCATCTTATCAATATCACTGTGCCTGTAAATGTGATAACACGAATGCTCCCTGTTATTTGATTATGTTAACTGTTTGAAGGGCGGGTAATAGTACAGCAGATGTTCACTATTTTATTTAAGGCACCATCTCGTGTGAATGTGCTTGTTCATGTTTTGTATCCATGTGTGTTCAAATCTGTGGGGATGCAACTTTCAATTACACCACTGTGTTAACCCTTGTGATATTACTACATTACACACGCCTGTATAATTAACATCCTTGATCGAATACAGTCATATATTTAACCATATATAATGTCCAGGCATAGTAAATAAGCCCTACACTTAAAATATGACAGCACCTGCTTAGCTAATGAGACTAGAGCTGTTGTAGACTCCAGTAAGGAAATTCTAACGTTACCACAAACATTTAGCTCACTCCCTGACTGGCAACATGGGCGGGGATGGTTATGGGGACAATAATGTTTGGTTTTGCTGTTTGGTTATGTGTTATGGTTGTCTTGTTGTTGGTTATGTCTGTCTATGTCCCTGTCGTTTTACTTTGTTTTTGCTGTGCCCTTGCTGAGATAGCTTGCAAGTCATGCCATCATTTTATCACTATAACCACACTTGTTAATATGATGACACGAAGGTTGACACCATTTATAATACCTGTAAAACTATGGCCATTTCTCCCAAAGCAGCCCGGGACATGCACGTTCATACTCATAGGGGGGTCACTACGCCTCTTTTAAACCTAAGTCACTTATAGCTCAACTCGTACCGACCTATCATATGTCCAATTGGGCTTCTGACAATGTCATCATGCAAGGATATAGCAAGTACTCCCTACATTATTTCAAGCATCAACTCGAATGACTTATAAGGTATTTGCTAACTTAACTGTATATCCCCAGTACGGCCTTGGTCGTGGTGGGGGCCATGGGAATGGTTTAACTAGTCAATCAGTATATCCTGAAGTTTACATGTGTTTGTGTATGCTGTGTACCTGGGTATATCCAGCGGCGTGAGGGGTGTCATTTTCAGGCTCACTGCTGTACTATCTCCTTAAATAATTCTACATAACACACGCTCAAATATCTTTCTTGCTTGATTGTATGCAATCATATATTTAACCTCATACAGAGACTAGATATAGCTCACGACCTCTACATTTAAATTATATCATCCGCTCAGCTAGCAGGGCTAAAGCCTTTTTGTTTTGTTTCATTTTGGTTTTGTTTTGTCTGTGTGTCTATTAATTGTTGTTTAGTTTGTTATGTTATAAAAAAGGAAAAATCCCAATTCTGTATGCAAATACTTCTTGAGCGAAAGTTATTGATCTCTTAGTAACGTATAAGGAAAGCATACCAACAAGAACTGTCTTTATGTCTATACAGTACCTACTAAAATGTGCCGGATTTTCAATTTTTCACTCAGTTTATGATACTAAGCCCTGCGTGGCGCATTTACATGTATTGTTTTGTGATCCTGTATACAGTGTTGGATATAAATAAAATTTAAAAAAAAAAAAAATATGGAAAAGATATATCTGCTGGTGTGAATCCAAGGGATTCCCATGGAATAAGATCAAAATTCCTAAGATCCTTTCCTTTCTACAAGAAGGTTTGGATAAAGGATTATCAGCGAGTTCTCTAAAGGGACAGATTTCTGCGTTATCTGTCTTACTACACAAACGACTGGCAGCTGTGCCAGATGTTCAAGCATTTGTTCAGGCTCTGGTTAGGATCAAGCCTGTTTACAGACCTTTGACTCCTCCCTGGAGTTTAAATCTAGTTCTTTCAGTTCTACAAGGGGTTCCGTTTGAACCTTTACATTCCATAGATATTAAGTTGTTATCTTGGAAAGTTTTGTTTTTGGTTGCTATTTCTTCTGCTAGAAGAGTTTCTGAGTTATCTGCTTTGCAGTGTTCTCCGCCCTATCTGGTGTTCCATTCAGATAAGGTTGTTTTGCGTACTAAACCTGGTTTTCTTCCAAAGGTTGTTTCCAACAAAAATATTAACCAGGAGATAGTTGTACCTTCTTTGTGTCCGAATCCAGTTTCAAAGAAGGAACGTTTGTTACACAATTTAGACGTAGTCCGTGCTCTAAAATTCTATTTAGAGGCTACAAAAGAGTTCAGAAAAACATCTTCTCTGTTTGTCGTCTATTCTGGTAAAAGGAGAGGTCAAAAAGCGACTTCTACCTCTCTTTCCTTTTGGCTTAAAAGCATCATCCGATTGGCTTACGAGACTGCCGGACGGCAGCCTCCTGAAAGAATCACAGCTCACTCTACTAGGGCTGTGGCTTCCACATGGGCCTTCAAGAACGAGGCTTCTGTTGATCAGATATGTAAGGCAGCGACTTGGTCTTCACTGCACACTTTTGCCAAATTTTACAAATTTGATACTTTTGCTTCTTCAGAGGCTATTTTTGGGAGAAAGGTTTTGCAAGCCGTGGTGCCTTCTGTTTAGGTAACCTGATTTGCTCCCTCCCTTCATCCGTGTCCTAAAGCTTTGGTATTTGTTCCCACAAGTAAGGATGACGCCGTGGACCGGACACACCAATGTTGGAGAAAACAGAATTTATGCTTACCTGATAAATTACTTTCTCCAACGGTGTGTCCGGTCCACGGCCCGCCCTGGTTTTTTAATCAGGTTTGATTAATTATTTTCTCTAACTACAGTCACCACGGCACCCTATGGTTTCTCCTGTTTTTTCCTCCTGTCCGTCGCTCGAATGACTGGGGTGGGCGGAGCCTAGGAGGGACTATATGGGCAGCTTTTGCTGGGACTCTTTGCCATTTCCTGTTGGGGAAGAGATATTTCCCACAAGTAAGGATGACGCCGTGGACCGGACACAACGTTGGAGAAAGTTATTTATCAGGTAAGCATAAATTCTGTTTTTTTTTAAATCTTTAACCCGCCTCCCAAAAATAAACACGACACCTAAAAACCCTTATATCCGCAATCCCCCCACATCGCAACTAATAATAAAAGTATTAACCCCTAAACCGATAACGCCCACAACGCAATATGCCAATTTAAACTATTAACCCCTAACCCGCCATTCACCCACATTGCGATCTCGCTAATATATGTATTAACCCCTAACCCGCCATTCACCCACATCGCAAACTACCTAATAAATGTATTAACCCCTAACCGCCATTAACCCACATCGCAATTAACCTAATTAAACTATTAACCCCTAATCTGCCATTAACCCACATCGCAATTAACCTAATAAATCTATTATCCCCTAAACCGCCAAACCCCACAACGCAATTAACCTATTTAAATTACTAAGCCCCCTAACCTAACACCCCCTAAATTAACCCCAATTACCTCAATTAAAAAATACTAAGTTACAATTAAAAACCTAACATTACTTTAAAATAAAATAAAAAACTAAATTTAAATTAATCTAAAATTACAAAAAATAAAAAAGTCTAACATTACCGAAAATAATAAACCAAATTATCAAAAATAAATAAAATTAAACCTAATCCCTATGAAAATAAAAAAGCCCCCCAAAGTAAAAACACCCCATAATCTAATACTAAACTACCAATAGCCCTAAGTTAAACAGCTCTTTTGCATTAAAAATATTCTAAGCCCCCCCTAACAGTAAACCACCCCACCCACCAAACCCCCCAAAATAAAAAAAAAACTAACAATCAAAAAACCAGGGCTTTCAGCTTTTTTACAGTGCCCAAAATCCCTATTCTAAAAAAAAAAATCCTAACTCTAACCCCCAAATAGGTACTCACCTTTCCTGAAGTCTGGCAGTGAAAGTCTTCTTCCAAGGGGTGATATCTTCTTCCATCGTGGCGACGTCTTCTATCTTCATCCAGGACCATCCCAACACAGAGCGGAGATGACCAGCGGCCGCGGAGACATAGAGCGTGGAGATCCTCTTCGTACGATCACCACCGCACACTGAGGATTACATTCAAGTTACACGTTTAAATATGGGGTACCTTGCAATCCTATTGGCTGTTTTGGATCTTCAAATTAAAATCAGCCAATAGGATGAGAGCTACTGAAATCCTATTGGCTGATTTGAACATTTACTGTTAGGGGGCAACTTAGATTTTTTTTACCGCAAAAGAGCCGTTTAACTTAGGGCAATGCCCTACAAAAAGCCATTTTAAGGGCTATTGGTAGTTTAGTATTAGATTAGGGGGTGTTATTATTTTGGTGGGCTTTTTTATTTTCATAGGGATTAGGTTTAATTTTTTTATTTTTGATAATTTGATTTATTATTTTCGGTAATGTTAGACTTTTTTATTTTTTGTAATTTTAGATTAATTTAAATTTATTTTATTTTTTATTTTTAAAGTAATGTTAGGTTTTTAATTGTAACTTAGTATTTTTAATTTAGGTAATTTGGGTTAATTTAGGGGGTGTTTGGTTAGGGGGCTTAGTAATTTAAATAGGTTAATTGCGTTATGGGGGTTTAGCAGTTTAGGGTTTAACAGATTAATTAGGTTTATTGCATTGTGAGGTTTGGCGGTTTAGGGGTTAATAGATTTATTAGATTTATTGCAATGTGGGTTAATGGCAGATTAGGGGTTAATACATTTATTAAGTTTATTGCGTTGTGAGTTAATAATGGATTAGGGGTTAATAGTTTTATTAGGTTTATTGCGATATAGGTTAATGGCAGATTAGGGGTTAATATACTTTATTAGTTTTTGCGGTGGGGGTTGGCGGTTGGCAGGTAGATAGATATTGTGCATGCGTTAGGTGTTAGTTAATATTTTCAGGCAGTTACGGGAGATACGGTACTTTCATACTCAGCGCAAGGCTTGCTGCCATTTCTCCATTTTCTCTGCGTAAATCCTTGCGCTGAATATGTAATACCGATTTGTGACGTGGTTCTATGTTAGCTTATGGAAGTAAAAATTGAGGGCGACGGGTAAAAAATATGCGCCGCATTTATATGTGGCGCTGTATATGTGATACAAAAACCGCGTAAAAAAACGGCGTCGCCGGATTTTGTGTCAAAGCAGCATATGTAATCTTGCCCCAGGAAGGCTGATTTTTCATACATGGGAGAATACCTTAACAACTATTTAAAAGGGCAAACTATTACGGGGGTTCAAGAACAGTGGGTTTTTGAAGGGTGCATTTTTAGATGCAACCGCACACTGTATTAGACATGTCAGTAAAAGAAAGAGGAAACCAATATGGTTTTTCAAAGTAGCACATGCTGTAAAGACACAAAAGACAGCTTATAAAAATTACAGACACACACAGTTAGATGATGCTATGCAAATATGGAGACTCCAACAAAAAAAGACTAAGGGCGCGATCCGATATACGGCATAGTTTTCTGCGCAAGTGAGGGAACCCGTGCCGCTCGTAATTTCACCTTGCAACTCGACCTATCCAATATACTGCGCCGTCAGATGCTAAACTGGCGTAAGTAGGAAAAACCTGCAATCAACTAAAATGTGCGAAAATACACATTTTAGTCATCGTAAGTACTTACGCCAGTATTTTGTTCACGTAAAGTCTCAATAAAGTGTAGTTTTATGCAAATTAGGCTACGAATTGTAAAAAACAACGGCCAATTCTAAAAGATGCGACACGTAATTGCGCCATTCAAAATTCATACATAAACCCATGCACAGCGGCCATTTTCTTTAGTGTGTTTGGTTGGTTCTTGGAGCTACAGCACACTACAGTGAGTAGAGAGATTAGTGGTAAGAGTAGTGAGAGAGGAGCATTTCATTAAGTTAGTTAGGTCGGATTGTTGGATTGTTAAGCCTGTACATTTACTTAAACTTTTTTTACATATTGCACACATTTTGCATACACACATATACAAAATACACAACACTTTTTTTTTCTAACACCTCACACATTTTATTTATCTTTTACAGTGTTATAGGCTGAGTGTTTGGTTGTGATTGTGTGTGATTGAAGTGTGAGTGAGTGTGAGTGTGTGTAGTTTGAGGATGACAGGGAGAGCTAGGGCGGGGGGGGGGAGGAGGGAAGGGGAGTTGCAGGGAGAGGATTATGGACAGGAGGAGCAGCAGGGTCCCCGTCAGGGAGTAAGTGGAGGGGGGAGAGTTAGAAGGGAGGATGGGAGTGGGGTTGCCCCAAGGTCAGGCACACTCAGAAGAGGGACAGAGGGTGCACATGGGGATAGAAGGGGGGAGGAGGGAGAGGATAGGGAGGAAAACACACCAGGGACATCCCAGGGAGGGAGCCAGGCGGCCCAGGACGAGGAGCACATGAGGTGCCCCAACTTCTCTTTTGCCGAAAACCTCGCGCTAGTCCAGGCCGTCCTGGAGAACCACACCGCCCTCTTTGGTCAAGAGAAGGGCAAAGGAGTTGCCCGAAGGTGTAAAGATGCATGGCTGAGGGTCGAGGAGGCAGTCAACGGTGTGGCCCAGCAGAGGAGGAATGTGGATGGGCTCAAGAAAAGGTGGAATGACTGCAAGAGGCGGGTCAAGGAGAAAATGGGCCAAGAAGCCATGCAGCAGAGGGGAACAGGCGGTGGTCCTCACCAGGAGACGGAATATAATGAGTGGCAGGAGCTCATTCGCAGGTCCCTGAGCGTCACAGCAGTCCGTGGACTTCCAGGGGCTCGTGACTCAGGGATTGCAACATCAGCACAGCATGCTGGTGAGTAACATCCCACACACCAGTATTATATGTATTTGAGATATAACATCCTTTAATGTCACACATTCATGTACACAATGAGGAGCATGGTATTTGGCCTACTAACAAAAACATCTACAATTAGATTTCACATTAAAGGGACATTAAACTAAAGCTTTTTATGTCATTATTCAGATAGAGAATACAGTTTTAAACAACATCCCAATTTACTTCTATTATGTAATTTGCTTCATTATTTTGTTATTCTTTGTTTATTAAATATCAATGCACATGGGTGAGCCAATCACATGAGGCATTGATGTGCAGCCACCAATCAGCAGCTTCTGAGCCTATCTAGATATGCTTTTCAGCTAAGAATATCAAGAGAATGAAGCAAATTAGGTAATGGAAGTAAATTACAAAGTTGTTTAAAATTGCATGCTCTAGTTGAATCATGAAAGAATAAAAATGGGTTTAATGTCCATTTAATGCTACTTAACACATTGAAATTCATGATATGAGGTGGAATAGTGAAATACTAACATGTCTCGGAGTAACACAGGCCACAAGCCACATGTAGAGTTTTCAGTAAATGGACACTATAGCCATCACAATACTTTTAGCTCAAGAAAGCACGTTATGTGCCTACATCAGGCTAAAGGAAATTGTGTGACCATAGTGTCACTTAAAGAACACATTTTCTCCATCACTGACATGTACACAGAACTATTGTATGAAACACATACATGTATACTTTGCATATTAAAATCCCTCATATCACAAATCACAATGTGCACATGCATGTTATAGAGTTTGACATGAGAATGAGTATAGGCCCTAGCATGTATCAATGTACATTGTATGCCCACATGGATATATATATGATTGTACTAATACCTCTCATCATTTGACTCCTCCACAGAACCTCCTGTCACCAGGGTGCAAACAGCCATGCATCCACCGCAACCACCAGGCCAGAGGATGGCTCCAGCACAACCAGCAGGCCAGAGGATGGCTCCACCACAACCACCAGTCCAGAGAATCCCTCAACATTATGCTCCCAGACATGAGGTGGGTTGGATTGCCTCTGTTGAGGACCCATATGTCATGCCACCAAGATTTGAAGAGGAGCCCTGGCAGGAGCCCTGGCCGGAGGACTATTCTTTTGGTTATGAGGGGCAGCCAAGGCATCCCCAAAGGGTAGATATCTTTACCCCCCCCCTCCCAATATCAGGCCATTCAGGACTTTTACCACCAGGACATACAAACTGGTCAGGCTGAGTGGTCGCACACCAGTATTCAATGGGACTACCAGTCCACCCGGAGAGCTCCACCATCCGCTTCCCTTATAGCTGTGGTAGTTCCTCCTGAGGCACCAGCCATTATTGTTCCTCCTGAGGCACCAGCCAGCATTGTTCCTCCTGAGGCACCAGCCAGCATTGTTCCTCCTGAGGCACCAGCCAGCATTGTTCCTCCTGAAGCAACAGCCATCATTGTTCCTCCTGAAGCAACAGCTGACATTGTTCCAGATGCAACAGCAGCTAGAGGTGAACCTGCGCCTATAATCCCTGCTGGTGAACAGCCTTTAGATCCTCTGACTTCTGCCCTGGGCGACGTATACATTGCCCTCCAGAGGAGGCAAACATCAACCTGCGAGAGGCTCACATCAACCTGCGAGAGAATGCAGAGAGACCAACGCAGGTTTTACAGGAGCCAACAGACTTACTACAGCGTTCCATTGAGCTGCAACGGGACATGGCAGCATCTTTAAGTGGTATCGTCCAGAACCAATCTCAGATGCTGAGAGTTATTTCGGACATGCAGATGCAGAGTGACAACAGATGGCGGGAACAAAACCAACTGTTGGGTGTGTTGGTGGAGCATTTCACACACCAGCAGGACATTGCCTCCAGCCTCTCATCTGTGGCCAGCACTCATGCAGAATCCTCTGAATCCACACAACCCAGGAGAGGCAGGAGAGCCACTCCAGGCACCTCAGCCCCCTCATCTAAGAAGCTTAAAAAAAAAAAATATTGTTATATTTCATCCTAAATCTTGTCCTCTGTTATTTACCATATAATTGTCATCCACATCCGTGTGAGGGGTGTTTTAGTACACTAATATATTTGAAAAATATAATAAGGCCTGTGTGGAAATGGCCCAGAAAAGGTAATATCATCATGTTTATGACATATTCATGTTCTCTAAACCACATCACATAGTTGTGTATGAAGGGTATATATAGTGATATTCACTTTTAAGATGTAAATCAAGGTTTCTCACATCCAATAGAAATTGGCCCATGTGCAGGGATAGGCACAAGCCAAGGCTGTGGCGGACATTTTCTAAAGTAAAGACTTTTAGTGAAGGACACCTTGCCTATCCCTGCACATGGGTATATATATCTAAATAATAATGTTTTTACAGAAGGTGTGAACATAAGGTATAAACATCCATTTTTATTCCTCGAAATGCTAGTCAATAAATCATAGTGACCAAAACATGAATTGAACTAATGATAGATATATTTTCAGTAATTAGGGTGGTTAAGGGAATGGGGGTGGGATGTAGTAGTTTCACTTACATGCAGTGGACATCCGCAGTATGTAATTCGATGACCAGCTGCAGCAGTGGCAGCACCATCACCATAGACCTCAGCAGCAACTATAGAATCAGAATGTGTAGACAGAACAACAGGGGATTGTAGGGCTTCCAGCACCCCTTGTGCCCCATGATGACCCCTTGTGCCCCATGATTGACCCCTTGTGCCCCATGATTGACCCCTTGTGCCCCATGATGACCCCTTGTGCCCCATGATGCACCCCTTTGTGATTGGTTTGACAAACTTGCAGAGGCAGGAATAATAAATGCTTTGAAGAGGTTAACTATTTGTGATCAAGCTGCTGATATGTATGTTGTTAAGCATGCACTTGTTAGGCCTTCAGAGAGTTACGTTGGTTTCTAAGTCAGTGCAAGGGTTGCTGTGCCTTCAATTTGTGGCGAGATGAGAATGGAGTAGATTTTCTGAAATCTGCGTGCGTAAGTCCTTACGCCGTATATTGGATACCAAACTACGCGTGTTTTGTATGTCAGTCTATGGGCCAAAAAACGACGGGCGAAGTCAGAAATATACGCCGTATATAGGATACCAAACCCGCGCAAATATTGGCGTCGCCGGCTTTTGCAGGCGACGATTTATATCGGATCAAGGCCTAAGTAGTTAATTAGGAAGGTTCAAGCTCATGCAGAAGAGAAGATAGCACATTCAGTAAAACCTGGGGACAAAACATTCTTTAGATATGTTAGTGAGAGAAGAAAAACTAAGGTTGGAATAGTAAAATTTAAAACAGTTGATGGTAGAATAGTAGAAAGAAAAAAAAATTGCAGACTGTCTCAATAATTACTTCTGTTCCGTTTTCACAAAAGATTGTGAAGATAGAATATCTACATTAAAGGGACAGTCTAGTCAAAATTAAACTTTCGTGATTAAGATAGGGCATGTAATTTTAAACACCTTTTCAATTTACGTTTATCATCAAATTGCTTTGTTCTCTTGGTATTCTTAGTTGAAAGCTACACCTAGGTAGGCTCGTATGCTAATTTCTAAGCCCTTGAAGGCAGCTTTTTATCTGAATGCATTTGAAAGTTTTTCACAGCTAGAGGACGTTAGTTCATGTGTGCCATATAGATAACATTGTGCTCACGTCCGTGGAGTTACTTATGAGAGGGCACTGGCTAAAATGCAAGTCTGTGAAAATAACTGAAATAAGGGGGCATTCTTCAGAGGCTTAGATACAAGGTAAAAAGTATATTATTATAACCGTGTTGGTTATGCAAAACTTGGGAATGTGTAATAAAGGGATTATCTATCTTTTTAAACAATACAAATACTGGAGTAGAATGTCCCTTTAACGGGATACTACAAAAAATGGAAATGTCTGACTAATGAAATTGACTTTTTTGATTATGTAACAAAAGTCTTAGACCAGACCTGTGATGCTTAGGCAGTCTGAAGTCCAGTAAAGCATCATGGGAAATGTAGTTCTGAAACATCTGGAGTGCCAAGATTCACAATCACTGGTCTAGACTCAAAAATTGTGAACTGGGTAGAATGCTGGTTTAAGGATAGAAAACAGAATGTCTTAGTAAATGGAGTACATTCATCAGAGGGGGCTGTTACTAGTGGTGTTCCTTAGAGGTAAGTTCTGGGGCCTGTTTTGTTTAACATATTTATCAGAGATATCAGCAAAGGGCTACAGGGGAAAGTATGTTTTCAGATTATACAAAAATTTGTAATAGAGTAGATGTTCCAGGGGGGTAGACAAAATGAGAAGTGATATACAAAAATTGGAGGATTGAACAAATGACCGGGATCTAAAGTGTAAAATTATGCATTTAGAGAAAAAAAAATCCAAATGTTAATTACAGGCTCAATGACACTTTACTGACTGTTACAAATGAGAAACAGAATTTAGGAATTATTATTTAAGATGATTTAAAATTTAGCAAACAATGTAGTATTGCAGTGAGTAAGGCCAGCAGAATGCTTGGATATATTGGTAGAGGTATGAATCTGTGCAAAGGAGGGCTACCAAAATGGTACATGGTCTAAAAATAAAACGTACCAGGAGAGGCTCAATCACCTAAATATGTATAGCTAAGAAGAGAGAAGTAAAATCGGTGATATGATAGCAACTTTCAAGTATATTAAAGGGCTTAAAAGGATGACGCGGTCATGATCTCAAGCTGAAGGTAGTATATTCAGGAGTCATTTGAGGAAGCACTTCTTTACAGAAAGGGTAATTGATTCATGGAATAAACTTCCACAAGAGGTGGTAAAGACAAACACTGTGGGGGACTTAAGAATGTCTGGGATAACCATAAGGCTGTCCTACTAACTAGATAAGTTTATACTTTTAGGAAATATCGGGCAGACTTGCTTGGCCTATGGCTCTTATCTGTCGTCAAAAACTATGTTTCTATCATGTCACCTCTTTCCCTTCTCTCCTCTTAAAGGCACACTCTACACAAGCATTTTTGTTGTTTAAAAAGATAAATAATCCCTTTATTACCCATTCCCCAGTTTTGCATAACCAACAAAGTTATAATAATGCATGTTTCACCTCTGTAATTACCTTGTTTCTAAGCCTCTGCAAACTGCCCCCTTATTTCAGTTCTTTTCACAGACTTGCATTTAAGCCAATCAGTGCTGACTCCTAGGTAACTGTACACAATAGGCCTAACTAGTGATCTGTAAAGTAGCATAAGGAAACATTGAGCTCGCATTGCCCAGAAGCTAAGCAATCAGAAGAGCGCACTTCCATAGGCTTCAATGGGATCCTCGTTCTGATGCCGATAGACACTGCAAACCAGCTAGCACAGCGCAGGGGGCAAATCACACAGTGTTGGGCAGCAATAAATAAATATATATGTATATGAATATATACATATATATTTATTATATGTGTATATACACATATTAACACATAAATATATATATATATATGTATATAAGCATATACATATATATATTTATAGTGAAAACACAGTCCCCCATTGACCTCCATGTAAAGGCACTTTAAGTGACTTTTTTTTTCTAACAACCCATATCCTCTCACTTTATCCCCTTATAACTGCTTTGTGCAGTTTTTTTTCCTTTTTAAATAAAGATGCTCATTTATTTATGATGTCTGGTTAATGATTTCTAGCGCAAAGTGAAACAGCAAGTTTGCGGTAACATTAACTAGCCACTTGTAATGGCTGGTTATTTAACGTGCGCCCATAAACGGACAAATTGTCCCCTTTACGGGCGCACGTTAAGATAGCACTCCATTCATAATCTGGACCTTTAATTTTAAAAAATACATTTAGACAAACAGGAACTCATAAAAAAAACAAAAACTAGGCTAAAGCAAGTGGAGGTTATAGTCCGGTTGGAGAGATATTACTATTTTTCCACAGGGAAATTAAATATGTACCAAGATATAGTATTCCTTTGGGATCAATTTAGAAACGCTGATGCCAACGCTGGACTTCAGTAATCTATAGCTGGAAATATAGGAAACGTACAGATATGGTCTGGACCTCTCTCTCCTCCGCCTGTGTAATAATGTTGATGGTGGCATGTTGAATGAGTCAAAGTTGCCTACTGTGCTGTGTGGTGGTGGTGGTAATATTGTTGTTATTGCTTGTCATTATAGCTTTGTATAAACAGTCTCAACTATGCATCAGTGTGTGCACAAACTGTAATTTTTCTCTTTTGAAATATGGTTCCTGTTGATTTCTGTTTAGGACTCATCCTTTCAAAACCTCAAATCACTGTTGTTGACTGCTTTGTTTGCAGAGACTTTTTTCTTTTTCACAGAAGCAGTGACTAGTGAGAGATGGATAGTATTATACGCTTATCTTGAATTCAAGGACTTAAGTAAGATTGATGTATATGTGCATACTGTTATGAACCAATGATGGATATTGACTTGACTGTTGTTTAATATGTTATATTTTAAATAAAGAAACAATAAATAAAAAAAATTAAGAGATACTGCCCAATTTATTACAGGATTATGCAGTCTCAGCCAAGGTAATCCCAAAATAAGTGTGAATAATGGAGAAGCTACCACATCAAGTCTCTACATGACCAGAGCACAGAGACAAAGACACTGCGACAAAAAGCTGAACAGGAGAAATTCTTGATTATAGGTGAAATTTAATATTTTTAGCTAAAGTAGAAGAAATGAACAACAAGGGTAATCATGCTCTCCAGAACACTGGGTGGGCCTACTTGAGCCACTTCATCTTTTAACTGTTCCGAAAGCACCAAACAAAACTGATCCAGGTCAGTAGAAGCATTTCAGTCTTTATCATTAGAGACAACAAAAATCAAAAACATACTCCTCAACAGGTTTCTTACTCTGCCATACAGTGCAGATTCAGCAGAAGAATCACAGTGTGGAACATCATACAGGATACTCATGGCATTAACAAAAGTAATAAGAATTTCACTATTCTTCTGTACCAGGTTATGGACCCAGCTCTGAGGTTCACTAGTCGTGAATAGTAGTGCAAACCTTAACAAAGTCTGAAGGATAAGTCCAAGGTCAGCGTCGACATCAGGGGGTGAATAGGGTGACTCCTGTCATGGGCCCAGTGGGGCGCCATGATGCAAGCACAACTATTATTTAAAAAAACATTTATTTATTTTATTTTTTTACATTTTGGCAGCCACCAGAGGGCGCTACAGTAGAGTGATATTGAGCGTGGTAAATGTCATTACAAGGAGTAAAACATTAGCATTTGAGAGGATTTCTGAGTGTGCACTAAACCACTATGCACAATGTGAGACAGACTCAGCACTTCAGTTTGTACAGTGTGTGCCTGAGTCAGACGGCAGATCACTTTCATTTGCAGAGTAGGTAGGACTTACTTAGTAAATGTTTTTTATTTCTTTGTGCAATTACGGATTGTAACTTCAGTGTGGTAGTTGTGTGGTGGGGCCAGGGGTCCATAAAAACTCACTTTTTAGCAATATGCAGCAGTGTATTTATGATTATTTGACAATGTTGTAGAAATTCTATATTTAAAACCATGCAGAAATGTTTCCTTCTCAGTACACAAATGGTAGGTGCCCTTTTGGCAGATATGATTTTGTTATTTATATATATATATATATATATATATATATATATATATATATATATATATATATATATATATATATATATATATATATATATATATACAGGGAGTGCAGAATTATTAGGCAAATGAGTATTTTGACCACATCATCCTCTTTATGCATGTTGTCTTACTCCAAGCTGTATAGGCTCGAAAGCCTACTACCAATTAAGCATATTAGGTGATGTGCATCTCTGTAATGAGAAGGGGTGTGGTCTAATGACATCAACACCCTATATCAGGTGTGCATAATTATTAGGCAACTTCCTTTCCTTTGGCAAAATGGGTCAAAAGAAGGACTTGACAGGCTCAGAAAAGTCAAAAATAGGGAGATATCTTGCAGAGGGATGCAGCACTCTTAAAATTGCAAAGCTTCTGAAGCGTGATCATCGAACAATCAAGCGTTTCATTCAAAATAGTCAACAGGGTCGCAAGAAGCGTGTGGAAAAACCAAGGCGCAAAATAACTGCCCATGAACTGAGAAAAGTCAAGCGTGCAGCTGCCAAGATGCCACTTGCCACCAGTTTGGCCATATTTCAGAGCTGCAACATCACTGGAGTGCCCAAAAGCACAAGGTGTGCAATACTCAGAGACATGGCCAAGGTAAGAATGGCTGAAAGACGACCACCACTGAACAAGACACACAAGCTGAAACGTCAAGACTGGGCCAAGAAATATCTCAAGACTGATTTTTCTAAGGTTTTATGGACTGATGAAATGAGAGTGAGTCTTGATGGGCCAGATGGATGGGCCCATGGCTGGATTGGTAAAGGGCAGAGAGCTCCAGTCCGACTCAGACGCCAGCAAGGTGGAGGTGGAGTACTGGTTTGGGCTGGTATCATCAAAGATGAGCTTGTGGGGCCTTTTCGGGTTGAGGATGGAGTCAAGCTCAACTCCCAGTCCTACTGCCAGTTTCTGGAAGACACCTTCTTCAAGCAGTGGTACAGGAAGAAGTCTGCATCCTTCAAGAAAAACATGATTTTCATGTAGGACAATGCTCCATCACACGCGTCCAAGTACTCCACAGCGTGGCTGACAAGAAAGGGTATAAAAGAAGAAAATCTAATGACATGGCCTCCTTGTTCACCTGATCTGAACCCCATTGAGAACCTGTGGTCCATCATCAAATGTGAGATTTACAAGGAGGGAAAACAGTACACCTCTCTGAACAGTGTCTGGGAGGCTGTGGTTGCTGCTGCACGCAATGTTGATGGTGAACAGATCAAAACACTGACAGAATCCATGGATGGCAGGCTTTTGAGTGTCCTTGCAAAGAAAGGTGGCTATATTGGTCACTGATTTGTTTTTGTTTTGTTTTTGAATGTCAGAAATGTATATTTGTGAATGTTGAGATGTTATATTGGTTTCACTGGTAAAAATAAATAATTGAAATGGGTATATATTTGTTTTTTGTTAAGTTGCCTAATAATTATGCACAGTAATAGTCACCTGCACACACAGATATCCCCCTAAAATAGCTATAACTAAAAACAAACTAAAAACTACTTCCAAAACTATTCAGCTTTGATATTAATGAGTTTTTTGGGTTCATTGAGAACATGGTTGTTGTTCAATAATAAAATGAATCCTCAAAAATACAACTTGCTTAATAATTCTGCACTCCCTGTATATATATATATATATATATATATATATATATATGTTATGGTATAACCCGGATATTGAGGGTTAATACCAGATGAAAGATGCCCTTAATACGGGAATAGCAACACACGAACCCAGTTAATACACCGAACGGGGAAAATACACAAAATCTTTCTCTCCTGGCAAAAGAATAATCCAAAGTAGCAATTCCCCCCAAACACGAGACCAAGCTCCGCCTTGGGGGTAAAACAGGAATCTACTTTATTGAGGGCTATATGCCTGGTATTTATGCAGGTCCCCCACCTGATTGACACTCCCCTAGGGGACCAGATGGGAGAATGGAAGAGTATAGTACATTAGATAGAGGGAAGACGTCCTTTTACAGGATACAATAGAATTACATTACGTAATCAAATAAACAATCAAACACAAGAAAACAATGGATTCCTTCCTGGCACCTGGCAGTCTGGAGGTGATTAAACAAGGTGAACGCTTATCACCTAAACCTAATTACAGTAAACAATAGCTGATGCCAGGAAACCTGTATCAGAAAATACAGTTACTCAAAACTGAACAAGGAGAGAGTTAACCCCTCCAGTACTGTTGGATTCACACCCTGTACCTATAATGGGCACAGGGTGACTTAACATAATGCCCGAATCCATAATCCGTAGGGAGGTTGACAGAGGGGTCTGTCACATGGCTCCCTCCTGGTGGGACACTCCAGCAGACCCGACTTGACCCTTTGGCGGGTCAACTTGGGGATGACCGGACTAGGAGGTGGTAGGAATGTCAGTTTGCCAGGACAATCCATCTGCATTCCCGTTATGAGAGAGAATTCCTGCCCGTATAAATAAGGGTTCAACTTCTTCAGTGCCCAGACCAGGGCTAAACAATCCTTCAAGTTTTTGTTTTCAGAGATGCTTCTTTCCAGTTGGAGACAAATCTCATTGGCTTCTTTACGAGTTTTTTGTACCTGCTCTTTATAGGTATCCACAAGCCCTTCATACTGACGTAGGGTGCCCTTGAGTTGCTGCACCTCACTATGAGCCAGCGTCAGCTTCTCCTCCAGTGTGGCTGTTTGTCTTTAATGTTTCATGTTCCACTCTGAAGCTGGTGTTTTCTGCGGTCTGTCTGTGCAGCTTGTCTAGCAGAGATTCCCGTTCTAAACGCGCTTTTTCCTCTGCACTCCTCTTCTCTCCCGCTAGCACCGTTACGTGATTGTTTAACATGACCATTTCATCCTCTACTTGACTCTTCTCCTTCATCAGCGCGTTGTAACGGGACTTCCACGTATCAATAGCGGATAGAGATTTACTGAGCTCAGCGTCCTGGGGCTTAGCTGCAGGTGGGTCGGTCTCGGCAGCATGGATCTGGGCATGGGTAGGTACAGGGTTAACATCGGCGGGACCCATGGGAGCGTAGGCAGAAACAAGGGGGCCAAGTTATTTCCAAGGAGAACATCAGCTGGTAAGTCCTTCATGACCCCCACATTCACATGTCTAGCCCCCACTCCCCAATCCAAATGTACCCGGGCAACAGGTAGGCGGAACACAGCACCCCCTGCTACCCTCACAGCCACAGTGTCTCCGGTGTGCTGGTTCTCAGACACCAAGTTCTTTTGGAGAAAGGTCATGGTAGCACCAGTATCCCATAGACCACTGACCTCCTTCCCATTCACTTTAACCAGTTGCCTGTGCTGTTGCCGGTTCCCGGTGGGCAGCTTGCATGGGGTCTGCTTCATGTAGGATGCCCCAGCATTCTTCTTCCTCTACACAGTGGGCAGCAGGCTGAGGGTTACGTGGGTTTCCGCCGGTGGGTGTTCTCCCGGACTGTGCTTGGTTCGCTGTGTTTATGGGACACTCTGGTCTTTTGTGCCCTAGTTGCTTACATCTGAAGCACCAAATGGGCTGTGAGTAGTCCCGTGAGTTGAACCAGGCTGCCTGAGGATAGTTTGTGGCTGGAGGCGGTGTGGTGGAGCGGTGCACCGGGGGTTGGTAACTGGTAGCTGCTGGGGTGACTGTGGGTCTGTATTCCACTCTGGCAGATATCTTAGTGGTAGCAGTGTCCAGTTTGCGGGCATCCGTATACTCATCTGCCAGGCGAGCAGTTTCATGCAGGGTGGAGGGTTTACGGTCCCGAACCCACTCTCTAACTCCTGCGGTTAACTTGTCAAAGCAATGTTCCAACAGGAATAGCTGCAGCACCTCTTCCCCGGATACGGCTTGGCACCCCGCCATCCAGTGAGCTGCTGTGCGGTGCACTCTACATGCCCACTCGACGTAGGAATCTCCAGCTAGTTTAACAGTGTCTCTGAACCGCCTCCTGTATGCCTCCGGTGTAACCACATACCTGGAGAGCAGAGCCTCTTTTACAGCATTATAATCCCCGACTTCCTCATCCGGAATGGCCCGAAAAGCCTCGCTGGCCCGGCCGGATAATTTTCCGGATAATATTGTGACCCAGTCCTCTGCTGGTACCTTGTGTAGTGCACATTGCCTCTCAAAATCCGCAAGGTACCCATCAATCTCTCCTTCTGTTTCAATTAAGTTTTTAAAAGCCGCAAAATGTACTTTTCTCTTTTCCACTGGGGTTGCTGTGACTTGGGCTGCTACAATGCTGCTTTGGCGAAGTAGGTTGGCCTCCACAGCGGCTATGACCCGGTCGATAATTTCTGTAGTCGGGTTGGGGCCATAATGTGCCAGTCTTATTTTAACCGCCCGGTCAAAGCTTGCTTCTTCGGGGGTTCTGTCGGATATGCTGGGCCCATTGGTTCCTTCGGTCCTTGGTACCATCTCGGTCAGTATTATAATAATCTCCCTCTTCCTCAGGTTACTGGCTTGTCGGCCCCGTTGTTCTAGCAGGTCTTTAAGGGTAGCTCTTTTCAGCCTTTCATACGGTACTCCCATTAGTTCCGGATGTGTAGTTGCTCTTCTGGGCGATGAGGATCATCGGGTCGCTTGCCACCAGTTGTTATGGTATAACCCGGATATCGAGGGTTAATACCAGATGAAAGTCACCAATCCACAACTTAACCTATAAATTATTGTTTAGACAGTTCAGGGCCCTTCCTTTCAGCCACTGCATGGTGTTGTCATCATATAGTTGGCATCTTCCTTGACAAAAAGACTGTAGTCTACCTCATTACTTGTCAGGTCAATGTAAACAAGTGCTGAGTGTCTGTGTGGGTGTCTATGTCTGAGTGTGTGTGTGTGTTTCTTTGTATATCTGCTAGAGTGTCTATATGTGAATCTTTATGTGTGAGTGTGTGTGTTTCTGTCTTTCTTTGCGTGTCTGCTAGAGTGTCTGTATGTGAATCCTTATGTGTGTCTGTGTGTTTCTGTTTGTGTGTTTGTGTGTTATTACCTTTACAACATTTCCAAGTTTGACTACACTTAAGAATAAAGTGCATATACGTTTTAGTAAGACAAAGTTGTTATGATATTCACCATCTACACTGGATCCATCTTGGCTTGGTTATGATATAAGGTAATTAGAAAATACACTGGTTTAAAACTGTATGTTCTATCAGAATCAAGAAAAAATTGGTGTTTAATGTCCCTTTAAATTTAAAAGGTTGCAATAGATTGCCTTTGGTAAATAAGAACCTTGTTATTGAGGTGTCTTTTGTACTACCTGCCAGCTTTGAAAACAATTTTATAGTGTGCATTAATTTTTTATATGAAATGTTTAGTTATGCATAATGAAACAATTTTGCAGTATATTTTTATTATTTACTTTGCCACTTTTCATGTAATTTAGCTCTTATTCTCAGAACTTGAAATAAACCCTGAGGATTTCTGAAGACTAACTCTGCTACACATCTGTCCCTTATCAGCTTTATCAGATATCAACTGCAAAGCAATGCATTTTATACTAACTTTATGACAATGGCTAGCCATGTTTTCTGTGGGCTAAAGCCCAGGTAGGCTCCTCCAAATAAGGCAAATGTTTTAAATAAATGTTTAGACTTGGCTGATATATTATTCTATAGCAACACAACAGAAATATATTGTAATCACAAGCGGCTAGATTACGAGTTTGGCATTAGCCTTAAAAAGCAGCGTTAAGAGGTCCTAACACTGCTTTTTAACGCCCGCTGGTATTACGAGTCTTGAAATGACAGGCTCACCGCTCACTTTTTTGGCCAGACTCAGAAATACAGCAAATCCACTTATGTCAATTGCGTATCCTATATTTTCAATGGGACTTGCATAGCGCCGGTATTACGAATCTGACCAAAAGTGAGCGGTACACCCTCTCCTGTCAAGCCTGGTACCGCATTTAAAAGTCAGTAGTTAAGAGTTTTACACTACAACGCCGTAGCATAAAACCCTTAACTAAAGTGCTAAAAAGTACACTAACACCCATAAACTACCTATTAACCCCTAAACCGAGTCGCCCCCCCCACATCGCAAACACTAAAATAAAAATTTGAATCCCTAATCTGCCGAACCAGACATTGCCGCCACTATAATAAATATATTAACTCCTAAACCTCCACACTCCCGCATCACAAACATTAGTTAAATATTATTAACCCCTAATCTGCCGTCCCTAACATTGCCGCCACCTACCTACATTTATTAACCCCTAATCTGCCGCCCCAACGTCGCCATCACTATAATAAAGTT
The DNA here is from genome assembly GCF_027579735.1 of Bombina bombina. Lineage (NCBI taxonomy): Eukaryota > Metazoa > Chordata > Amphibia > Anura > Bombinatoridae > Bombina > Bombina bombina. The sequence goes on along the minus strand of NC_069503.1, from coordinate 841,070,430 downwards.
ATTAACCCCTAAACCTAAGTCTAACCCTAACCCCCCCTAACTTAAATATAATTTATATAAATCTAAATAAAATTACTACAATTGGGGGGCGTGTCTGAACCACAATCGGGAGCGGTCGCATTTTTCTGGGCTCCAGCGGAACCTCATTTAATCTGCCGGTTATAAGAAGGGCCATACAGCTATCTTACCGTTTTCATACACTGTACTGCCACATTTGAGTGTGGCAATTCATATCATATACCTAAAGCTGTATTTTTGAAGCTGCAGCGGGAAATCAGACTAAGAGGCCTAGTGCGGCGGCACATAATAGGCAGCGCCACCCCCTCGGGTAACCGAGGTTTCTTGCTACGGCTGGGCAGACTAGCGGATATACCGGAATCTCACTAACAGCATTCTCAACTATTAACAGATAAAGGAAAAAGGGACAAATAACGAATACTAACGACAAACAGACGCCAAAACTTACTACGCAATAGGGTCAAAATGGCTGCCGCAGAGGATATCAGCTCTCAGGACATTTTTAACAATGAGCATTGGCGAAGATTCGAGGCACTCTGTTTGCGCCTCATTGAGTGCGCACCCCATGATGCATGGCTGTCACAATACACTGAGAGGGCAACTGAGGGACTTACGGAGTTATCTCTCCCAAAGAAAATACAGCAGCCAGCAGATACTCCGGAAACTATTAGCATCTCCCCTTCCAGGCTGATATGTGGCACGACGCAACTGGAGACATCAAACTTCATGCAAACCGGAGATATAATCTTAGAGAGGAAAGGTACCACGCTGATGGGGACTCCTGCTCTTGATGGTACACGGATCGGTCCTCCGCAGTCTCCAACATATTTCTTGCTGGTTGCGACCCAGAGGGGTCTTGGGGGGATCCCCGGGGAGCCGAAGCCAAAGGTCAAACACCGCTCCAGCTGGAGGATCCATCGGATGTTGGTGACATCCACAGCTATCTCCCAGAGAAAATTGTTCCTAGATACAGGTACTCTTCTACACCGGGTGTTTACGGAGGGTTAGCCACCACATACAAAAAAAAGATTTCATGGTCTGTGAACACTGGACTCTATGACACTATACAAAACCCCATGGTCACTATTAAAATGGGCCCTCTCAGGCGATCAAAGCTCAGGGGACTTGGGACTCTTTTTTTTCCATCCGGATGGCACCTGAGATTAAATCTGGGACATGGTCTAATAATATGCCAATATATTATTTTGTCTAACCCCTTTAATGATCCACTTTTTTGATAACTGTGTTTTTGTTTTTATTGTCACACAACTTTGTTTGGTGCAAATGCTATATACCTGTTTGTGTTTTTGTTTTGAATGTAACCTTGATTAGCTTTATTAGACTGACGATTCTGACCAGTTAAGGGAAATTATTAGAGCAAACAGGGACAGGAGATATATTTCGGCACTCCCATAACAGTCAGCAGGTCTGGCTGTGAAATAGACACTACCACAGCATTGACAGCAGCTCTATATATACAGTGCCATTAGTATGAACCAAAGGGAATATTGAGTAGTACACCTCACCTCCACAAACACATAACACCACTAGTTGCTAATCTGACCCTTTTATAGAATGGATGTTAAATAAATAGAACCTCTAACCAAGGCCATAGGGAATAGACCTGTCATTTAGCAAATTCCCCCTATAGTAAAACCAGCCTGCTACCTGCTAACATTATTGAGAGGCACATGTGCTTTGGATAATCTATGTCGGGCTCCATGGCTTGCGGCCGAAGTTGTGGAGAGAACCTGATGGGCTTAGACACCAACATGTAGTCCTGACATGTTCCTAGTTGCTTTCTCAGGGAGACATATATGGGGGACCAGTCTACATGCAGTGCTACTTCTTGACAGCGAGGAGAGGAATCATGATTGATATTTCTGTATATTTGTATATTGCCTATATAATAAAGTAGGAGTTGGGCTGTCTTCTAACTTGTCCCTTGACCTTTTTGTCAGACAGGTGGGCGATCCTATCAAGGTTATACACTGAAATAATTATACATGACAGCATAAATACTTTTCTGGCCTTGGGACACTTCAAAAGCAGCTTATGTAATGCCCACTAAGTAATCCTTATAGTGTGAGGTGAGACATAGGATCTCTTTTATAGTCATTACCTGGCAGAGTTCTCAATTACAGCACCTGTTACATATTTTAATATCAATACCAAGAGAGTGATTCACATTTCATGTTTATTTGCTGTGCTGTGTGCTTGCCCAGTTGTAGTCTTGGCATCTTTATCTCGAGTATCTTCTTTGTTAATTTTTTTTCTGTGATGCCACTGTTTAGTTTTACTTATGTTATATGTCTAATATAATCCCCTGGACTTTTATTAAGATAACAAGATAAGGTCCAAGAGTGGCCTGTACTAGTATTTATAGGGGCTGAAAAATGAGGAATATCATTTTTTCTCTACATCAAATGATTGTTGTATTGTTTTCTTTATATGATCTGTTCACATATCTTTTTCTTCAATAAAAAAAAACAAATTAAAAAAAAAATTACTACAATTAACTCAATTATTCCTATTTAAAACTAAATACTTACCTATAAAATAACCCCTAAGATAGCTACAATATAACTAATAGTTATATTGTATGTAGCTTAGGGTTTATTTTTATTTTACAGGCAACTTTGTATTTATTTTAAATAGGTACAATAGTTATTAAATAGTTATTAACTATTATAAAATAAAGACAAATTTACCTGTAAAATAAAACCTAACCTATGTTACACTAACACCTAACACTACACTATAATTAAATAAATTAACTAAATTAAATACAATTAATTACAATTAAATAAAATTATCTAAAGTACGAGAAAAAAACACACTAAATTACAGAAAATAATAAAATAATTACAAGATTTTTAAACTAATTACACCTACTCTAATCCCCCTAACAAAATAAAAAAGCCCCCCAAAATAAAAAAGCCCTACTCTACACTAAATTACAAATAGCCCTTAAAAGGGCCAGTTGCGGGGCATTGCCCCAAAGTAATCAGCTCTTTTACCTGTAAAAAAAATTACAAATACCCACCAACATTAAAACCCACCACCCACACAACCAACCCTACTCTAAAATCCACCCAATCCCCCCTTAAAAAAAAACTAACACTAATCGCCTGAAGATCACCCTACCATGAGAGGTCTTCACCCAACCGGGCAGAAGTGGTCCTCCAGACGGGCAGAAGTCTTCATCCATCCAGCGCGGAGCGGGTCCATCTTCAAGACATCCGACGCAGAGCATCCTCTTCTTTCTTCGTCTGACGACTGGATGAAGGTTCCTTTAAATGACGTCATCCAAGATGGCGTCCCTTCAATTCCGATTGGATGATTGAATTTTATCAGCCAATCGGAATTAAGGTAGAAAAAATCCTATTGGCTGAATAAGTGTAAGATAAGGGGTGTTTAGACTCGGGGTTCATGTTAAGGTGTAGACATAAATGTATTTCCCCCATAGGAATCAATGGGGCTGCGTCAGAAGCTGAACGCTGCTTTTTTGCAGGTGTTAGGTTTTTTTTCAGCCGGCTCTCCCCCATTGATTCCTATGGGGAAATCGTGCATGAGCACGTTTTACCAGCTCACCGCTAACGTAAGCAACTCTGGTATTGAGGTGAGATGTGGAGCAAAATTTTGCTCTTCGCTCACTTTTTTGCGGCTAATGCCAGGTTTGTAAAAACCCATAATACCAGCGTTGTCTGTAAGTGAGCATAAACTGCTCGTTAGAAGAGCACCCCTCCTAACGCAAAACTCATAATCTAGGTGAAGGTGTTTACTGTCCCTTTAAATTATACACTAATTTTCATATAACTGCATGTAAAAGAAACTATTTCAAAGAAGAATATGCACAGATAGTGATATAAAAATCCAGTATAAAACCTTTTAAATACTTACTTAGAAGTATTAGTACTATTCAAATCAGTCAATAGGATTTCAGTAGCTCTCATCCCATTGACTGATTTGAATTTGAAGAATCAAATCAGCCAATAGGAATGCAAGGTACACCATTTTTAAACGGGTACCTTGCATTCAACTTCAGTGTACGGCAGTGATCATATGAAGAGGACAGGATGTAATCGCCGCGCAGGATGTCATCGCCGGTCCTGGATACCTCTGCACCGCTGGGATGGAGATAGAAGACGCCGCCGCAATGGATGAAGATGTCGCAGCCTAGATAAATACTTCTCGCCGCCTGGATGAAGACTTTTCGCCGCATGGATGGAGATCGATGTTCGGACTTAAGGAACCGTGAGTAGATATTCTGGGGTTAGTGTTAGTTTTTTTTTGGGGGGGGTCAGATTAGGGCTTTGGGCTTGTAAAAGAGCTGAATGCCCTTTTAAGGGCAGTAAAAGAGCTGAATGCCCTTTTAAGGGCAATGCCCATACAATTGCCCCTTTAGAGGCAATGGGTAGGTTAGATTTTTTAGACTAAGGTTTTTTATTTTGGAGGGTTGGTTGGGTGGGGGGTTTTACTGTTGGGGGATTTTGTAATTTTTTTCAAGGTAAAAGGCCCTTTTAAGGGCTATTGGTAGTTTATTGTAGGTTAGGGGGTGTTTTTATTTGGGGGGCTTTTTTATTTTTTATAGGGCTAGATTAGGTGTAATTGTTTTTATTTTTGATAATTTATTTTTTTATTTTTTGTAATGTTAGATTTTTTTTTTATTTTTTCATAGTATTAAGTTTTTTAAATGTGTAATTTAGGTTTTTTAATTGGTAGTTTTTATTTTTATTTTATTAGAATAGTAATGTTAGGTTAATTTATAGTTTAATGTTGTTATTTTTTTTTATTTCACAGGTAAGTTTTAATTTATTTTAAGATAGTTATATTGTAACTTTTAAATTAAAGTTGGGGGTGTTAGATTTAGGGGTTAATAGTTTAATTTAGTGTTTAGCAATGTGGGGGTCCGGCAGTTTAGGGGTTAATAGGTTTATTTATTAGTTGCAATGTGGGGGGCCGGCGGTTTAGGGGTTAATAAGTTTATTTATTAGTTGCGATGTGGGTGGCCTGCGGTTTAGAGGTTAATAGGTTTATTTAGTGTCGGCGATGTCGGGGAGCGGTAGATTAGGGGTTAATCACTTTATTTAGGTGTCGGGGCGGTGGATTAGGGATTAATAATTTTATTTAGTGTCAGCGATGTCAGGGGTGGCGTACTAGGGGTGTTTAGACTAGGGGTTTATGTTAGGTTTAAACATAACTTTCTTTTCCCCATAGACATCAATAGGGATGCTTTACGACGATTTGACATTCTGTGATCACAGGTGTTAGATTTTTTCTAACACTCTCTCCCCATTGATGTCTTTGGGGGAAAGCGTGCACGAGCACGTAAACTCAGCCCTCGGCTTTTGTGCGGTATGGAGCTTAACACACCATAACGCACAGCACAAGGAGGTTTTTCAGTAACTCGTAATAGCAGCGCTATGGAAAGTGTGATACCGCTCATTTTATTGTGTTTTTTATGCACCTGGTATAGCGCAAAACTCATAATCTAGCCGAATAAGCAAAACTATACATTGTTACAAAAAAACTCCCAGATGGGTTATATAAATGTATCATCTACAAAACATTTATGCAAAGAAAAATCTAGTGGACAATGCCCCTTTAAGTGTGATAACAGAAAGAAAACTACTATATAAGATTTGGTTCCTCTTTTTATTTATAAGAGTCTTAATGGAAGATTATTACATTTTTCTTGTAAGCCAGACCATTGCTCAATATGTTTGAGAATGAGACCATCCAGAGTCATTTGAAAGAATTATTAGTAAGTAAACATTAGTATTACTAATTTGTATGACTGTATTTATAAAGGGACATTAAACTGCTGAGCATAACCTCACATAATAGTTACTACTAAGGTGACCAGACATCTTGGCTTTACCAGAATAGTCCCAGATTTAGAGACAATTATGCTAATTTCCAAGGGACAATTTGGGATACAATAATTTTGCTCCAGTATCCTGATTGTCCCAGAATTTGCCCTCACACTCAGACAGCAGTAGCTGGCTGCACAGCTGTAATTTGTCCCCCACAAAGCCAGATCACAATGCGACCTGGGACTTACTCAGGGGCAGAACTGGGAGAAGATATCCAGTTACAGTAGACATTTATGTCATTGAAGGCAGAGCCAGCAGGAGAGATCTCTGTTCCTTTAGTTCCCGGTGTGCAATCTCCAGCAGCTTTCCAATTTAGGTCTAACGTTTAAAAATTGGAAAAAAGGGGCTTGAGAGGTGATATTATTACTTTATATAAATGTATTCAAGGCCCATATACAGCAAATTGATAATAGGAGGCTCTGTTTATTCCAAGGAAATTGTTTGTGACAAGAGGTCACAATTTAAGGCTGGAGAAAAGGAGATTTAATCTCCAGCAGTGTAAATGTTTTTTCACTGTAAAAACAATCAAATTGTGGTATTCTATGCCTAAGGAGGTAGTGAATGCCAATACCTTAGATACATTTAAAAATGGCTTAGATACATTTCTGGCTAGAAACAGGATATTATTGTGTGTGTTAAATGTGTAACCTTTTTAATGGTATTAAGTTAAAGGGACAGTCTAGGCCAAAATAAACTTTCATGATTCAGATAGAGCATGTAATTTTAAACAATTTTCCAATTTACTTTTATCACCAATTTGCTTTGTTCTCTTGGTATTCTTAGTTGAAAGCTTAACCTAGGAGGTTCATATGCTAATTTCTTAGACCTTGAAGCCCACCTCTTTCAGATTGCATTTTAACAGTTTTTCACCACTAGAGGGTGTTAGTTCACGTATTTCATATAGATAACACTGTGCTCATGCACGAGAAGTTATCTGGGAGCAGGCACTGATTGGCTAGACTGCAAGTTTATCAAAAGAACTGAAAAAAGGGGCAGTTTGCAGAGGCTTAGATACAAGATAATCACGGAGGTTAAAAGTATATTATTATAACTGTGTTGGTTATGCAAAACTGAGAAATGGGTAATAAAGGGATTATCTATCTTTTAAAACAATAACAATTCTGGTGTAGACTGTCCCTTTAATCTAGGCTGACCATATTTCCGTGAGACAAAAACGGGACATTGAGCGGTCAAAAACGGGACGGGGTTAATATTCTTTATTTATATGAAAAAAAGTACGATTTTAACATAAGTTAACTTTTATGACATGAATTTAAACTATTGAGCCAACAATTATCCTTCAGTGACAAAAGAACTCATACAAACATTTTTAGGTAGATGTAGAGCTAGAGTGGGACTGTATTTCATCATGATTGTACCATGAATATTTATCTGATGAAACAAATTTACACAGCAAATTTCGGTCTTTCAACACCATATAATAAAACTTCTCACACTCCATGGGCTGATGTATCATGTATATGAAATTATTTTTACTTTAAATTTGATGCACACAGAAAATTGGCAAATCTATATAAAAATAAAGCACAAATGTTTTGACTTATAAAGACACCCTATAAAATGCTTTTTATTATAACTGTTGTTAAGGGAAATAAAATTACGTATACAATAACCATTCTAAAGATGAAGGTTCCCTCCATTAGATCACATCCATCATGCCCCCCCCACACAATATTCATTAATATCAATATATATTATTGAACTTGTATCAGACTCATTGTCACTTTTAAACAGATGGATACCCAAGCCAAATTTGTTGTTTAAACAAAGAAAATCAAAAAGAACATGCTTATATAATAAGAACTGATTCTGAAGCTTGTGAACAAAAGTATTACAATTTAATTTATCATACAAACAACAAACATGCTTTAAAAAAGTGAGATTATCCTATGTTGTCAAGGCAAATTCCCCCATATTAACTGATTTTAAAAGGTAAAAGCCTCTGAACTTGCGTTTGGTTTGAATATCTGGATAGTAGTTGTAGATTTTTTTTAGCTGAGTTGCCCAAAATCATTGTTACACATGTAAATGGTGGAAGAACTGATAAAAATGTGGAACTAAATAGTTACTTGATAATAACCGTTATTTCTTTCATGTAATTAGCAAGAGTCCATGAGCTAGTGACGTATGGGATATACATTCCTACCAGGAGGGGCAAAGTTTCCCAAACCTCAAAATGCCTACAAATACACCCCTCACCACACCCACAAATCAGTTTTACAAACTTTGCCTCCTATGGAGGTGGTGAAGTAAGTTTGTGCTAGATTCTACGTTGATATGCGCTCCGCAGCAGGTTGGAGCCCGGTTTTCCTCTCAGCGTGCAGTGAATGTCAGAGGGATGTGAGGAGAGTATTGCCTATTTTTAATGCAGTGATCTCCTTCTACGGGGTCTATTTCATAGGTTCTCTGTTATCGGTCGTAGAGATTCATCTCTTACCTCCCTTTTCAGATCGACGATATACTCTTATATACGTATATACCATTACCTCTGCTGATTTTCGTTTCAGTACTGGTTTGGCTTTCTACAAACATGTAGATGAGTGTCCTGGGGTAAGTAAGTCTTATTTTCTGTGACACTCTAAGCTATGGTTGGGCACTTTTTTAATAAAGTTCTAAATATATGTATTCAAACATTTATTTGCCTTGACTCAGAATGTTCAACATTCCTTATTTTCAGACAGTCAGTTTCATATTTGGGATAATGCACTTGAATCAATTATTTTTCTTACCTTAAAAATTTGACTTTTTTCCCTGTGGGCTGTTAGGCTCGCGGGGGCTGAAAATGCTTCATTTTATTGCGTCATTCTTGGCGCGGACTTTTTTGGCGCAAAAAAAAAATCTTTTCTGTTTCCGGCGTCATACGTGTCGCCGGAAGTTGCGTCATTTTTTACGTTCTTTTGCGCCAAAAATGTCGGCGTTCCAGACGTGGCGTCATTTTTGGCGCCAAAAGCATTTAGGCGCCAAATAATGTGGGCGTCTTATTTGGCGCTAAAAAAATATGGGCGTCGCTTTTGTCTCCACATTATTTAAGTCTCATTTTTCTTTGCTTTTGGTTGCTAGAAGCTTGTTTTGGCATTTTTTCCCATTCCTGAAACTGTCATTTAAGGAATTTGATCAATTTTGCTTTATATGTTGTTTTTTCTCTTACATATTGCAAGATGTCTCATGTTGCATCTGAGTCAGAAGATACTTCAGGAAAATCGCTGTCTGGTGCTGGAACTACCAAAGCTAAGTGTATCTGCTGTAAACTTTTGGTAGCTGTTCCTCCAGCTGTTGTTTGTATTAATTGTCATGACAAACTTGTTAATGCAGATAATATTTCCTTTAGTAATGTACCATTACCTGTTGCAGTTCCATCAACATCTAATGTTCAGAATGTTCCTGATAACATAAGAGATTTTGTTTCTGAATCCATCAAGAAGGCTATGTCTGTTATTCCTCCATCTAGTAAACATAAAAAATCTTTTAAAACTTCTCTTTATACAGATGAATTTTTAAATAAACATCATCATTCTGATTCTAATGACTCTTCTGGTTCAGAGGATTCTGTCTCAGAGGTTGATGCTGATAAATCTTCATATTTATTTAAAATGGAATTTATTCGTTCTTTACTTAAAGAAGTACTAATTGCTTTAGAAATTGAGGATTCTGGTCCTCTTGATACTAAATCTAAACGTTTAGATAAGGCCTTTAAATCTCCTGTGGTTATTCCAGAAGTTTTTCCTGTTCCTGGTGCTATTTCTGAAGTAATCTCCAGAGAATGGAATAATTTGGGTAATTCATTTACTCCTTCTAAACGTTTTAAGCAATTATATCCTGTGCCGTCTGACAGATTAGAATTTTGGGACAAAATCCCTAAAGTTGATGGGGCTATTTCTACCCTTGCTAAACGTACTACTATTCCTACGTCAGATGGTACTTCCTTTAAGGATCCTTTAGATAGGAAAATTGAATCCTTTCTAAGAAAAGCTTATCTGTGTTCAGGTAATCTTCTTAGACCTGCTATATCATTGGCTGATGTTGCTGCAGCTTCAACTTTTTGGTTGGAAACTTTAGCGCAACAAGTAACAGATCATGATTCTCATAATATTATTATTCTTCTTCAACATGCTAATAATTTTATCTGTGATGCCATTTTTGATATTATCAGAGTTGATGTCAGGTTTATGTCTCTAGCTATTTTAGCTAGAAGAGCTTTATGGCTTAAAACTTGGAATGCTGATATGTCTTCTAAATCGACTCTACTTTCCATTTCTTTCCAGGGTAACAAATTATTTGGTTCTCAGTTGGATTCTATTATTTCAACTGTTACTGGTGGGAAAGGAACTTTTTTACCACAGGATAAAAAATCTAAGGGTAAAAACAGGGCTAATAATCGTTTTCGTTCCTTTCGTTTCAACAAAGAAGAAAAGCCTGATCCTTCATCCTCAGGAGCAGTTTCAGTTTGGAAACCATCTCCTGTCTGGAATAAATCCAAGCCTTCTAGAAAAGCAAAGCCAGCTTCTAAGTCCACATGAAGGTGCGGCCCTCATTCCAGCTCAGCTGGTAGGGGGCAGGTTACGTTTTTTCAAAGAAATTTGGATCAAATCTGTTCACAATCTTTGGATTCAGAACATTGTTTCAGAAGGGTACAGAATTGGTTTCAAGATAAGACCTCCTGCAAAGAGATTTTTTTCTTTCCCGTGTCCCAGTAAATCCAGTGAAAGCTCAAGCATTTCTGAAATGTGTTTCAGATCTAGAGTTGGCTGGAGTAATTATGCCAGTTCCAGTTCTGGAACAGGGGCTGGGGTTTTATTCGAATCTCTTCATTGTACCAAAGAAGGAGAATTCCTTCAAACCAGTTCTGGATCTAAAAATATTGAATCGTTATGTAAGGATACCAACGTTCAAATTGGTAACTGTAAGGACTATCTTGCCTTTTGTTCAACAAGGGCATTATATGTCCACAATAGATTTACAGGATGCATATCTGCATATTCCGATTCATCCAGATCATTATCAGTTCCTGAGATTCTTTTTTCTGGACAAGCATTACCAGTTTGTGGCTCTGCCGTTTGGCCTAGCTACAGCTCCAAGAATTTTACAAAGGTTCTCGGTGCCCTTCTGTCTGTAATCAGAGAACAGGGTATTGTGGTATTTCCTTATTTGGACGATATCTTGGTACTTGCTCAATCTTTACATTTAGCAGAATCTCATACGAATCGACTTGTGTTGTTTCTTCAAGATCATGGTTGGAGGATCAATTCACTAAAAAGTTCATTGACTCCTCAGACAAGGGTAACCTTTCTGGGTTTCCAGATAGATTCAGTGTCCATGACTCTGTCTTTGACAGACAAGAGACGTCTAAAATTGATTTCAGCTTGTCGAAACCTTCAGTCACAATCATTCCCTTCGGTAGCCTTATGCATGGAAATTCTAGGTCTTATGACTGCTGCATCGGACGCGATCCCCTTTGCTCGTTTTCACATGCGACCTCTTCAGCTCTGTATGCTGAATCAATGGTGCAGGGATTACACAAAGATATCTCAATTAATATCTTTAAAACCGATTGTACGACACTCTCTAACGTGGTGGACAGATCACCATCGTTTAATTCAGGGGGCTTCTTTTGTTCTTCCGACCTGGACTGTAATTTCAACAGATGCAAGTCTTACAGGTTGGGGAGCTGTGTGGGGATCTCTGACGGCACAAGGTGTTTGGGAATCTCAGGAGGTGAGATTACCGATCAATATTTTGGAACTCCGTGCAATTTTCAGAGCTCTTCAGTCTTGGCCTCTTCTGAAGAGAGAATCGTTCATTTGTTTTCAGACAGACAATGTCACAACTGTGGCATACATCAATCATCAAGGAGGGACTCACAGTCCTCTGGCTATGAAAGAAGTATCTCGAATTCTGGTTTGGGCGGAATCCAGCTCCTGTCTAATCTCTGCGGTTCATATCCCAGGTATAGACAATTGGGAAGCGGATTATCTCAGTCGCCAAACGTTGCATCCGGGCGAATGGTCTCTTCACCCAGAGGTATTTCTTCAGATTGTTCAAATGTGGGAGCTTCCAGAAATAGATCTGATGGCGTCTCATCTAAACAAGAAACTTCCCAGGTATCTGTCCAGATCCCGGGATCCTCAGGCGGAAGCAGTGGATGCATTATCACTTCCTTGGAAGTATCATCCTGCCTATATCTTTCCGCCTCTAGTTCTTCTTCCAAGAGTAATCTCCAAGATTCTGAAGGAATGCTCGTTTGTTCTGCTGGTAGCTCCGGCATGGCCTCACAGGTTTTGGTATGCGGATCTTGTCCGGATGGCCTCTTGCCATCCGTGGACTCTTCCGCTAAGACCAGACCTTCTGTCGCAAGGTCCTTTTTTCCATCAGGATCTCAAATCCTTAAATTTAAAGGTATGGAGATTGAACGCTTGATTCTTGGTCAAAGAGGTTTCTCTGACTCTGTGATTAATACTATGTTACAGGCTCGTAAATCTGTATCTAGAGAGATATATTATAGAGTCTGGAAGACTTATATTTCTTGGTGTCTTTCTCATCATTTTTCTTGGCATTCTTTTAGAATTCCGAGAATTTTACAGTTTCTTCAGGATGATTTAGATAAAGGTTTATCCGCAAGTTCTTTGAAAGGACAAATCTCTGCTCTTTCTGTTCTTTTTCACAGAAAGATTGCTAATCTTCCTGATATTCATTGTTTTGTACAAGCTTTGGTTCGTATAAAACCTGTCATTAAGTCAATTTCTCCTCCTTGGAGTTTGAATTTGGTTCTGGGGGCTCTTCAAGCTCCTCCTTTTGAACCCATGCATTCATTGGACATTAAATTACTTTCTTGGAAAGTTTTGTTCCTTTTGGCGATCTCTTCTGCCAGAAGAGTCTCTGAATTATCTGCTCTTTCTTGTGAGTCTCCTTTTCTGATTTTTCATCAGGATAAGGCGGTGTTGCGAACTTCTTTTGATTTTTTACCTAAGGTTGTGAATTCCAACAACATTAGTAGAGAAATTGTGGTTCCCTCATTATGTCCTAATCCTAAGAATTCTAAGGAGAAATCGTTGCATTCTTTGGATGTTGTTAGAGCTTTAAAATATTATTTTGAAGCTACTAAGTCTTTCCGAAAGACTTCTAGTCTATTTGTTATCTTTTCCGGTTCTAGAAAAGGCCAGAAAGCTTCTGCCGTTTCTTTGGCATCTTGGTTGAAATCTTTAATTCATCATGCCTATGTCGAGTCGGGTAAAACTCCGCCTCAAAGGATTACAGCTCATTCTACTAGGTCAGTTTCTACTTCCTGGGCGTTTAAGAATGAAGCTTCGGTTGATCAGATTTGCAAAGCAGCAACTTGGTCCTCTTTGCATACTTTTACTAAATTCTACCATTTTGATGTATTTTCTTCTTCTGAAGCAGTTTTTGGTAGAAAAGTACTTCAGGCAGCGGTTTCAGTTTGAATCTTCTGTTTATGTTTTTCATTAAACTTTATTTTGGGTGTGGATTATTTTCAGCAGGAATTGGCTGTCTTTATTTTATCCCTCCCTCTCTAGTGACTCTTGCGTGGAAAGATCCACATCTTGGGTAGTCATTATCCCATACGTCACTAGCTCATGGACTCTTGCTAATTACATGAAAGAAAACATAATTTATGTAAGAACTTACCTGATAAATTCATTTCTTTCATATTAGCAAGAGTCCATGAGGCCCACCCTTTTTTGTGGTGGTTATGATTTTTTTGTATAAAGCACAATTATTCCAATTCCTTATATTTATGCTTCGCACTTTTTTCTTATCACCCCACTTCTTGGCTATTCGTTAAACTGTTTTGTGGGTGTGGTGAGGGGTGTATTTGTAAGCATTTTGAGGTTTGGGAGACTTTGCCCCTCCTGGTAGGAATGTATATCCCATACGTCACTAGCTCATGGACTCTTGCTAATATGAAAGAAATGAATTTATCAGGTAAGTTCTTACATAAATTATGTTTTTATAACATCTGTACTACAACCAGCACTGCAGCAGCATTATAATAATAAGCATATGATATAATAAATGAAAATTAATTTAATTTAATTGATTGCCAGGCACAGACACTGGTCTTATCTTGTGCACAATTCTTGCAGAAGCTGAAGTTCAGAACATAGACAGTTGAATCGATCTACTTCCAGACCAGACCATAACACTAGTTTGTATGTTCACTTCACACGACACAAACAAGAAGAAGATGGCAACAAGAATTATCTCTCTGGTGTCTGGTGATGGTCAGGTCAGCCTATAATTCGGATGATGGTGAGGCAGCGGCTAAAGGCAGATGATTGATCATCACATCAGATCCAGATGATGACTGACTAAATTTCAGATATTTTTAGTCTGACTCCTGCCGGCCCCTGTGCTGAGCCTGTCCTGAGTGTAAGTTACTAGTAAAGTATTGGCACTACTGCAGCTGAGCTAGCTAGTAGTACTTCCCTCACGCTGACCAGTGACCAGTCTCCCTCCTAGGCTCAGTCTGACAGCTCACGACTGAGTACTGACCTGCTGTCACTGACTCTTTATAGGCACCTATCAATGACATGCCCCTACACGCCCCTAATTTTGAAGAGCGCGGGCGGCATAGACTGCTAAGACTGCATGCTGTGGATCTTGTGGGCACGGCCACCCAACCCCAACTCGGCTGCAGTTAAAAAAAAAAAAATAATAGTTTTTTAAAAAAACTTCTCTCCCCGCCGGCGGGGAGTTGAAAAAAATGTAAGTGGTGTGTGTGCAATAAAAAATTACACTTGCGCTGCCCGCACGGTCTGATAACCCTCAAAACGGGACAAAATGACCATTAATAAAGAAACGACGGGACAGGGAAAAAAACATAAAATAACGGTATTGTCCCTTTCAAAACGGGACGTATGGTCAGCCTACTTTAATCTCAATTGGAGCTTTTAGTGAAAATCATGTAGTATCTGTATAGGTTGAACTTTGTGGACTTCTGTCTTCTTTCAGCCTCATCTACTATGTTACTATGTTGTTCTTTTGGTATCTGTTGTTGAAAAATAATATGTACATATCCTACACTACTGGAAGCTAGCTGGTGATTGGTGCCTGCACACATTCGTCTCTTGTGACTGGCTCACTAGATGTGTTCAGCTAGCTCTCACTGGTGCTCCTTCAGCAAATTATACCAAGAGAATGAAGGAAATTGCATGTTCTCTCTAAGTCATGAAAGAAAAAAAATTGAGTTTCATGTTCCTTTAATGTGACAGCCTTAGCTAGCTCAACAGCAGTTTGTTTTTTATGGTCAGCCAAGTGTCTACAGACTCTCAATTACAGCCAGCCTCAGCAGCAGCTGTTCTCAGTTCTGCTTGACATGTCCTAAGTCTGCACCCTGCCTGAAGATGACATATTGACCAGGAAATCAGGGTAGCAGGATGAATTCTCCTTAGGCTTTCAATTTAGAGCTACCCTAAAAATAATTTTCTGAATGCTTAGGGGTTAAAATCTTGTCTTTATGTTTTTTTTAATTATAAAATGGGCCTTTGAGTCCTTACCATAGGAGTCAACACTTAAGGCTTCATAATTTTTTATAGTGCCTTTGGTATCTCTGCCTCCTTACCATAGATGTTAACAACTTAAAGGGACATTAAAAGCTAAATAAATGCTAGAGAGAATGATGATTAGTCGGAAAATAATGTGGATGTATTTTTGTATGTTTATTTAGCTGTTAGAATATTAACAAAAGAAGTGTAAAGTTTTAGTGTCTAAGACAATGGGAGCTGCCATGTTTTAACTTAGGTTACCTTTTTTCTGTGGCCAATTGGATAATAATAAATAGGTCACTAGAGTGTGCAGCCAATAGCTGTGTGGAATATAACAGTGTTCTGCACTTCCATTTCTAATAGGAATTGAAAAACTCTCCATCATAGAGTAGAATTACAGGACAAGAGGACAAAATAAATAATGAACGTATATTGCAGAGTTGTTTATATATATATATATATATATATATATATATATATATATATATATATATATATATATATATATATATATATAGAGATATAATTTTATATTACCATCTCAAAGTGTTTAATGTTCCTTTAAGGTTTCATAATTTTTAATTAGTCCCTTTGGTATCTCTGGGTCCTTACCATAGGGG
Source organism: Bombina bombina (assembly GCF_027579735.1). Classification (NCBI taxonomy): domain Eukaryota; kingdom Metazoa; phylum Chordata; class Amphibia; order Anura; family Bombinatoridae; genus Bombina; species Bombina bombina. The sequence goes on along the minus strand of NC_069503.1, from coordinate 841,054,392 downwards.
TTAACAACTTAAAGTGATGGTAAACTTTAGCTAATCAAATGCCAAACATGTCGTCTTTGTCATTAAAAAATATATGTGTATTATTATATTTTTAAATCTATCTGTGAAAATGGTTAAATCTGTAACCTTAGTAATGTTTATTTTACAATGGTATGCCGGCCCACTGGGATAAACTCTTTTTTTTTAATGACAATTCTAAAGAACATCCAATCAGTGTGGGTGTCATATGACACTCTTGAAGTCCAGCCCTTTGAAAGCCCTTCGGAAGTCTATGTAGTAAGTGATTGGTTTTGTTCTCTATGTCACAGCCCAGCCATGCAGTTATGCAGTTTTGCTAATACATTAATATATATTTCATTACAACAGTCCTATGGGGGGTGGGGGTTGAAAATGCAAGCTTTTTAATTAGGAAGATAAAGGAAAACTGAATAAAATTGATAATTGTAAGTAATTAGTAAAAAAAAAAAAAATCATATTGGGACGTTCTTTTTTAATGCAACAAAGTTTTTCTTACAGTTTTATGTCCCTTTAAAGTGATGATAAATTTCAGACTTTAAGAATGTTGCAATAAAAACTTCTGTGGCAATTAGTGACAGTTATAAATAGGACTAAAGTGTGCAGCCAATGGCTGTGTTCTGCACTTCCATTTCTAACAGGAACTGAAAAGCTCACAATTTCAGAATGGAATTACATGAAAAGGGGACAAAATTAAAAATCAAAGTATATTGCAGAGTTTCCAGTCCCAGGTACTGGGACTGGAATTCACAGAACATACAAAAAAATAAAAATTTACTGGGGCATTTCTATGTCTATGTGATCTGTGGGGTGACAGTAGAGCGCTGGTATAAAGGAGATACCACACACTTACAAATGAGAAGATCCTTCGTTCTCCTCAGAAATTTAAGTGAAAAAAGGGGGGAGTGGGGTAAGTGCGCTAAAAAAGCTAAAGGTATCAGAACAAAGTATATTTTTATACCTTAATTTCCGATATATATATTGTAATAGTGAATGGAAATTAATTAATAAAACTTCATTTTTTAAGTCTTCTTTGGAATTTAAACACTTCCACCTTAAGCCTTTGAACATGGACAAGGAATACGATACCTGTATGAGAAAAAACCTGCAATTCCACCTTTACAAAAAAGTATCTGAAAAGGACCAATCAGAATTATCCACAGCCTATTTAAGAACACCTTTGCCAGTCACCTGCATCTTGATAAAGCTCCCTGGTGAGTGAAACGCGTCGATCTAAGTGACTGTGCCTACTACAGATAAGGACATCTGAATCTCAAATCAACTTTTAACGAACATTTGAGGTAACCCGGGTTATTCTATTACGTCCTGAATTATCAATACCGGAGTCTAAATATCCCTGCGTGCATTGGCACTAGGTGCAGGGTGTAATTTCATCTGACTCACAAAGAATTTATTTCCCAAATCCTATTTGGATAAAATATACACTTAAGCTGAGAGTTTCTTCTTCCTTTTTTGACAACCGGAAGATTTACCGGTGACGTCAGACGCCAAGATCCATGCGGCGCACTGACTCGGCTGAGAAATAGCCGGCGGACACAAGCTCCAGAAGCTCCTCCAGGACTTAAAGAAAGTAAGCTTTTAAATTTGTCTTAACCACATCTGAAGGGAGAGTACAATTACCCCTAGAAAATATAACTCTGTGTGATATTACAATCTATTACGGAACTTACATAGAGACTTTTGAGACTACCTCTGTGTGATATTACTATCTATTACGGAACTTACATAGAGACTTTTGTATGATCTACATATAAAATTTAAGGCGATACAAAAATAACTAAGTCTGGATAAAAGAATCTATCACACCAAAAGCTATAACGAGAGTTAACTACTGTGCCTATATGATATATAGTTTTTATTATTCGCTGTTCATCACATAGATTGTTTTATAGAAGTCTTTTAGATTTTTATGATTTTTATGACTCTAGAGAAACTTTAGGCTGTGCAATTGGGGAGACGTCCCCTATATAATTGTTATATGTAATATTTTTAATCAAAAATAAATTTGTAAGATTCTTAACATCTGTGTGCATTTACTATATAAGGGTTATCTGTTAGGTCCCTTGGATCCTGCTAATTTTTAGTCTGGACCAATAAATATATATTCTCAAAATTGCTATTGGTACTACATTTTCTACCTAGTCTCCAAGTATTGTATTATCCTAAATATAGGATATTTCCAAACATAATAAATTCCAAACACTGTTTATGACACATTTTTTTCACATTATTTTATTAGCAACAATTTTAGTTACTTTTCACATCACCTCGTTAGCAACAATTTCAGTTACTTTTCTATATCACTTACACAAAGTTTAAATTCACTCTTAAAGAAACACCTTTATTAACAATTGGTTTATTTCATTAAAAAATGAAGTTTTATTAATTAATTTCCATTCACTATTACAATATATATATCGGAAATTAAGGTATAAAAATATACTTTGTTCTGATACCTTTAGCTTTTTTAGCGCACTTACCCCACTCCCCCCTTTTTTCACTTAAATTTCTGAGGAGAACGAAGGATCTTCTCATTTGTAAGTGTGTGGTATCTCCTTTATACCAGCGCTCTACTGTCACCACACAGATCACATAGTTTTTTCCTTCACTTAGTAGTAGCTGCAGGTATATCACTTTCAATATGGAAGATATTTTTGATTTCAGGGATCAAATTTTTTCAGATATGAGAGATGACAATATTCAAATAACTAACTCATGTACATCTGATAAAATATCTGATCTAATGCAGAATTTAGAACAAAATATGATCAAAGAACTTAAAGAAAAGATGGAATTAGTCTTTTTAAATAGATACACCACTAAGGACATTATCCCAAGAGGGCTTCGCCTTAATAAAAATTGTACATTTCCACTTTCAGACATATTACAGACTGAGTGGACTGACACTTTAAAGAAAGCATCAAACACTTTAATAGATATCCTAAAAAGATCCAGGAAGGAAACTCTAATCACCATAGAGAAAAATATTTTGGAAATTAAAGATAAACTGAAAGATAAAAAAAGTAGTAATGAATTCAAAGAAAGACAAAAAGTAATTATTGACAAACTAGCAAATTTAAATAAGGACCTTCTAAGATCAAAATGGGGAAAAATGGAAAGGGACATAAATGACAATATGCAAATGAATAGAGAGGAAAATATGAATGAAACCCCCTTAAGACACAATAACCAAGATGTGAGACGAGAAAATAATCACATGAATAGAACTATAAGAGACCCCCAAACACAATATTACAGTAATTCTGAAAATAACAGAAATTTTTATCCCTATAATGACTACCACAATTCTGAGAGGTATCATAGTAATAATCGTAACTTTCAATATAACAATAATGAACATAATGTTCAATATAATAGACCAAGATACAACAATAATGATTACAATGCTCAATATGATAGACCAAGATACCCGAGGTATCAAAATAGAGATCATTTCTACTCAGAATTTAGACATAACATGCACAGACAGAATCCAGATAGAAGTCATCAAAATAGCCATAATAATTGGGAATACCCAAGAAGGACTAACAGATGGATAGAAAGACAGAATGATAATTGGAAGGTCCCGACATATAATCGATTTGAAACACTCAGAGACCATAGAACCCAAGAGGGGGAACAACAAAAAAATGATGAACAAGTTTTTTTAGAGAGAAGCCCTTTAGGGGAGGGCCACTCAAGAGATTTGATAAGACAAGAAAACGAATCAAATACCAGGAGAAAAAGAAATCTAGAGGAAAGAGAGGAGGAGGAGCTTCTAAACGTGGCAAAAAGGTGGAGATAGAGGACAAACAGGGGATTTTTAATTTAAGTAGTATCAAACTAAAAACAGAAGAAGAAAAAGTTCTAAGTTTAGGTCTATCTTTCGCCCCAACTAAAAGATTAAACAAATTTAACACACATATTCACATCAAAAAGTTTGTGAGGAACCTAACAATAAAAAGATTTTTTCTCAAATGTCCCATTGAAAGACAAATAACTAACAGACCTGCTCTAGACAACATTCAGCATACAGATTTTAAGGTTAAATCAAAATTCAACCCAGTACAGGCAAAGGGAAACTACCTTGACACATTTGAAAAATTGGTATGCAAAGATATACAAAGATCAAATCTCCAAAAGAAAAAGAAATATAATTTAAACGCCAAAGAAAAAGGAATAATTGAAAACCTTCAAAAAAACAGTGATATAACCATCAAACCCGCGGATAAGGGCGGAGGAATTGTCCTTATGGATACTAGTAAATACATAAAAGAGGCAGATAGACTTTTAAACGATACCAAGACTTACAAAAAACTAGATTTCAATCCAACTGAAAAATTCAATAAAACATTAAATAAAATTCTTAAAGAGGGCAGTGTATCAGGGATACTGAATAACAAAGAACTTGAATTTTTAACACCTAAATATCCCCGTATACCCATATTCTACTTCCTGCCAAAAATCCATAAATGTTTGGTCAACCCTCCAGGGAGACCAATCATTTCTGGAATAGAATCACTTTCGGCTAATTTATCCAAATATGTTGACAATTTCCTGCAAAAACATGTAAAGAATTTAAAGTCATACCTTAAAGACTCCACACAAGTATTAAATACACTTAAATCCATTAATTGGGAAGAAGGGATGTACCTGGTAACATGTGACGTTACATCGCTATATACAGTGATTAACCATTCAAAGGGCATTAAAGCCGTAGATATGTTTCTCAGCTCTGATCCACTAATGACAGACCAACATAGGTCTTTTATTCTAAAAAGTATCAAATATATATTAGAAAATAATTACTTCTCCTTTAACGAGAAATTTTATCTCCAAGTAGAGGGCACGGCTATGGGCACAAGGTTTGCACCTAGCTATGCCAATTTGTTTATGGGTGCATGGGAATCCCAGTTCTTTGATAGCTATGGTGCAAACCTTGTACTCTATAAAAGGTACATTGATGACCTGCTGATAGTATGGAGGGGGACAGAACAAGAATTAGAAATTATGTTTAAAGAAATGAATAACAATACTTGGGGTCTAAACTTCACATATAACTACAGTAAAGACTCAATAGTATTTTTAGATCTAGAGATTATGAGGGTGGAAAACAATTTGGAAACAAAGACTCATTTTAAAAAGGTTGACTGCAGCAATTACATACACGCAAATAGCTGCCACCTAGACGTATGGAAAAAGAGTATCCCAATAGGGCAATATCTACGTATTAGGAAGAACTGCTCTAGGATAGCAGACTTTGAACAGCAGTCTGAGATCCTTTTAGAAAGGTTTAAAATTAGGGGTTATCAAAAAGATATCACAGAGAAAGCCAAAGATAGAGCAAAAAATACGGATAGGGAGTCCCTATTAATATACAAGGAAAGACCAATGGAAAACAATACCGATAAAATAAAAATTCCGTTTATAACAGATTACAGTATTGATCAAAATATCATAAAAAAAGCAATAAAAAAACACTGGCATCTACTTAAGGAAGATGATATATTAGGTGACAAAATCTCCAATAACCCCGTATTTATATTCAAAAAAGTTGCCAATTTAAAGACACTCCTAGCCCCTAGTGAATTGAAAAAAACAAAGAAAATTATTCATAAACAAAAAGATCTAACAGGCAAAGATATCATGGGATTTTTTCCCTGCTATACATGCAAAGCCTGCAGTCATAGTAGTAAAGTGGAAAAAATCGAAATTAATAAGGATACAAAACCCCTCATTATTCAGGATATCATAAGATGTACCAATAAAAATATAATCTACATCTTAAAGTGCTCCTGCAACCTTTTTTACTTTGGAGAAACTACAAGAATGGTAAGGGATCGCATAAGAGAACACATTGGTAATATAAAAAATGGTAAGGACGACACCCACTTATACAAACACTTTAAAATAGTTCACAAAGGAAATACTAAACACTTAAAATACTGGGCCATAAAGAAAGTACATAAACATTGGAGAGGTGGCAACCTAGAGAAGAAATTGCTGATAAAGGAAGCCGAAATGATCTATAAATACGATACTCTACATCCTAAAGGCCTGAACTCTGAACTAGATCTCTCACCTTTCCTTTTTGAATTATAATAGTACTAACATAAAATGTGTCAAATCAACTCCAATTCAGTACACAAACCCTAACTTATAACAATAGCAATCTGAGAATATGTAACTATACCTTTTGCAAAGCAGATGTAAATATTACAAGTTAAACATGTTTATAAACAGCCGTTACATCCTTACAGGAGGGACAATGTTAATTACAATGGATTAAAATCTGTTTTTTATAATATATAATGTAAGTAAATATATGATATAGAACATATAGTAAGAACAATAACTAGTATTTGCTGGCCTGCAAAATATCATTTGATATTTAGAATAATAGGAAACTAAATAAGAAAAATGAATCAAACATCAGAAAAAGACCCACAGAGTTAAAAAAGTTAAAAAGTCTTCTTTGGAATTTAAACACTTCCACCTTAAGCCTTTGAACATGGACAAGGAATACGATACCTGTATGAGAAAAAACCTGCAATTCCACCTTTACAAAAAAGTATCTGAAAAGGACCAATCAGAATTATCCACAGCCTATTTAAGAACACCTTTGCCAGTCACCTGCATCTTGATAAAGCTCCCTGGTGAGTGAAACGCGTCGATCTAAGTGACTGTGCCTACTACAGATAAGGACATCTGAATCTCAAATCAACTTTTAACGAACATTTGAGGTAACCCGGGTTATTCTATTACGTCCTGAATTATCAATACCGGAGTCTAAATATCCCTGCGTGCATTGGCACTAGGTGCAGGGTGTAATTTCATCTGACTCACAAAGAATTTATTTCCCAAATCCTATTTGGATAAAATATACACTTAAGCTGAGAGTTTCTTCTTCCTTTTTTGACAACCGGAAGATTTACCGGTGACGTCAGACGCCAAGATCCATGCGGCGCACTGACTCGGCTGAGAAATAGCCGGCGGACACAAGCTCCAGAAGCTCCTCCAGGACTTAAAGAAAGTAAGCTTTTAAATTTGTCTTAACCACATCTGAAGGGAGAGTACAATTACCCCTAGAAAATATAACTCTGTGTGATATTACAATCTATTACGGAACTTACATAGAGACTTTTGAGACTACCTCTGTGTGATATTACTATCTATTATGGAACTTACATAGAGACTTTTGTATGATCTACATATAAAATTTAAGGCGATACAAAAATAACTAAGTCTGGATAAAAGAATCTATCACACCAAAAGCTATAACGAGAGTTAACTACTGTGCCTATATGATATATAGTTTTTATTATTCGCTGTTCATCACATAGATTGTTTTATAGAAGTCTTTTAGATTTTTATGATTTTTATGACTCTAGAGAAACTTTAGGCTGTGCAATTGGGGAGACGTCCCCTATATAATTGTTATATGTAATATTTTTAATCAAAAATAAATTTGTAAGATTCTTAACATCTGTGTGCATTTACTATATAAGGGTTATCTGTTAGGTCCCTTGGATCCTGCTAATTTTTAGTCTGGACCAATAAATATATATTCTCAAAATTGCTATTGGTACTACATTTTCTACCTAGTCTCCAAGTATTGTATTATCCTAAATATAGGATATTTCCAAACATAATAAATTCCAAACACTGTTTATGACACATTTTTTTCACATTATTTTATTAGCAACAATTTTAGTTACTTTTCACATCACCTCGTTAGCAACAATTTCAGTTACTTTTCTATATCACTTACACAAAGTTTAAATTCACTCTTAAAGAAACACCTTTATTAACAATTGGTTTATTTCATTAAAAAATGAAGTTTTATTAATTAATTTCCATTCACTATTACAATATATATATCGGAAATTAAGGTATAAAAATATACTTTGTTCTGATACCTTTAGCTTTTTTAGCGCACTTACCCCACTCCCCCCTTTTTTCACTTGCATTTCTATGTCTATTAAGCCACTGCCCACAATTAGTGATGTCGCAAACCTAAAATTTTGCGAACGCGAACTTCCGCAAAAAGTTCGCGAACCGGGCAAACCGCCATAGACTTCAATAGGCAGGCGAATTTTAAAACCCACAGGGACTCTTTCTGGCCACAAAAGTGATGGAAAAGTTGTTTCAAGGGGACTAACACCTGGACTGTGGTATGCCGGAGGGGGATCCATGGCAAACTTCCATCCATGGAAAATTACATAGTTGATGCAGAGTCTGGTTTTAATCCATAAAGGGCATAAATCACCTAACATTCCTAAATTGTTTGGAATAACGTGCTTTAAAACATCAGGTATGATGTTGTATCGTTCAGGTAGTGTAAGGGTTTTTTTTTTTAAATGTACACTACTGTTTTAGCAGATATGACTTGCACTGGTGTGACACTGTGCCCTGGCAGGACCTGGAACGCACACGTGTGAGGGAAACTGACTGCTATTATTTCACAGTCAAAAAGGTGTTTTTTTTAAATGTATGTACACTACTGTTTTAGTAGATATGACTTGCACTGGTGTCACACTGTGCCCTGGCAGGACCTGGAGCGCACACGTGTGAGGGAAACTGACTGCTATTATTTCACAATAAAAAAGGTTGTTTTTTTTTTTTAAATGTATGTACACTACTGTTTTAGTAGATATGACTTGCACTGGTGTGACACTGTGCCCTGGCAGGACCTGTAATGCACACGTGTGAAGGAAACTGACTGCTATTATTTCAAATTAAAAAAAGGTTTTTTGTTTTTTTTTAATGTACACTTCTGTTTTAGCAGATATGACTTGCACTGGTGTCACACTGTGCCCTGGCAGGACCTCAAACGCACACGTGTGAAGGAAAATGACTGCTATTATTTCAAATTAAAAAAAGGTTTTTTGTTTTTTTTAATGTACACTTCTGTTTTAGCAGATATGACTTGCACTGGTGTCACACTGTGCCCTGGCAGGACCTCAAACGCACACGTGTGAAGGAAAATGACTGCTATTATTTCAAATTAAAAAAAGTTTTTTATTTTATTTTAAATGTACACTACTGTTACACCAGATATGAGTGGTGGCACTGGGCAAGTGGGCACAGTATACGCTGTGAGCCTGAGCTGGCAGGCAGGCTGCAATTAGATTACACAGGGAAAAAAAAAAAGCGGACTGATGTTCTAGCCCTAAAAAGGGCTTTTTGGGGTGCTGTCCTTACAGCAGAGATCAGATGAGTCCTTCAGGACTGTAGTGGACACTGAATACACTAGCCTAGCTATCGATTTCCCTATTAAATCAGCATTAGCTACACTGTCCCCCCTCTCACTAAGAATGCAGGCTCCGAATGAATCTAAAATGGATGCTGTCCAGGAGGTGGGAGGGTCTGCTGCTGATTGGCTGGAATGTGTCTTGTGACTGTGAGCTACAGGGTCAAAGTTTACTCAATGATGACGAATAGGGGGAGGATCGAACATCGCATATGTTCGCCGTCCGCTGCGAACGCGAACATGCTATGTTCGCTGCGAACTATTCGCGGCAGAACTGTTCGCGACTTCACTACCCACAATCACTGCTGCAGCAAAGATAAAAAATGACTATTTACCTCGTAAAATGCCACCTGCTTGTGAAGCTTTTAATAGTGTTTTAGCACAAGTAAAACAAAACAAATCCTCAATATATCTACATGTATTGTTTTCTATTCCAGCAGCCCCAACACAGCATTTAGCAGGTTAAACATTTTGAGGTACAATCACTGTCTAATTTCAGGCTGTGTAACAGCTATATAAACTAGGGTGTTTTGTAGTGTCCTGTTATACAGACGTTGAAGGGTTATTAATTTAACCCTTGCTTACTTGGTTTAGTACTGTAAAGTTATTCTTCTTATGCCAGTTATGTGCTTGAGAATAAGGGAGGAGATGAGAGCTTGATGATTAATGGGCAAAAAGAAAATGCCATAATATGTTAATACATTTATTATTGCACAGTTGGTTGCATATAACTATGTGTTTAAACCATGCTCATTGATTAAACACATAGTTAAAGTCACCTCCAGAGCAGCGGTGCTACCTAAACACATCAGGTGAGCAAATGACAAAAAACAAGAGTGTGTTTAGCTACCAATCAACAGATAGCTCCCAGTAGTGTATATTCTTTTTAACAAAGGTACATTTAAAAATCAAATGCTCTGTCTGAGCCATGAAACTATAATTTTTTTTCTATCGATTTAAGCAATTAGTATGGCTAAATTATACTACTTGCATGTAATGTGAAAATAAAGGTATTTTCTTTTACCTAATTGGTGCTGTGGATTCCATTTGTCTATGTTGCTGTAAGGGTGGCAGTAACCCTTTCTCCACGGGCATCATACAGAACTAAAACCTGCTTTAAGGAACCAACAGGTGCTGTACTCATTTACTACTTTTGTAAATTATACTACTAGTATTTTACATGCTTGTTTTGAGGTGGATTGGAGTGGCTGGGGCTATGCATTCCATAAACGGGCATGTCTAAATGTTGACAGTTGTGCTAAAGAGCTCCACAATTTTAGACACTCCAGTCAGGACCATCTTTAACACAGGGCAAAAGGGGCAGCTGCCCAGGGCCCAGTCTTTGTTGAGGGGCCCAAGAGTCCTAAAAAAATGTTGTATTTTGTTTTGGTTCATGCAAGACTGCTGATCTCATGTGACATGGGTAGGGTTGCCACCTCAGCCATGCTTTCTTGGACACTTATGAGTTACACATGCTGCAGGGTGTGCAGGGAGGAACATGTATTGTGTTTCTGGACAGCACTATTAATATTCCTGAGCTGAAAAGAGGGTTTCAATGGCACTGCCTATTCGGTGGTTATGACTACACCCTTGGTTGATTACTTGTTATAATACATATAATAACAGGGTAGTTGGTGCTGTGTATTTATTTACATTACAAAGAGAAACATGGACAGAGATGACCATTAAAGAATACACTATTAGCACTCATGTAGACTTATGACACAAATTTTGAATATATATTCTAAAAAGATAGACTACCAAATGGTAAAGAGAGTTCACTTGGAACATTAAAACATAACTTTTATTAGATACGCAAAAAACAGGAGATAAAATAAAGGGATGTGCAATTAAAAATAATAGCTTACTGGGGTGTAGTGAAAAACAATCTTTGTATCACATTGGATGCCGAGGTATAATGGCTACAACTTATTAGGCATACTTGGGTATACGTAATTTAGCTTGCAATTGCTTATTAATGCTCAGCCAATAGAATTAATAAAATTAACCCGTGTTATTGCAATACAACACAAGGTAAATAATATTGTGCAGAGCTTGTATTTAATATTTAAGTCTTGCAAGTTCAGAGGTTGTGTCTAAAGAATGGGTGTGACTTGGAAGTCAAATGGTCCCTTTCTGTAAGAACTGCTCCAGCCCCTATCTCAGAGGCATCAACCTCTAAAGTGAACTGTAGGTCAGGATCAGGATGACAGAGCACAGGAGCTGAACAGAAAGCATTTTTCAGACAAGAGAAGGCATTTATGGCCTCAGAAGGCCAATGTTTACAGTCTGTGTTCCGTTTTGTCAATTCAGTGAGAGGAACGACTGTTTGAGAAAAGTTCTTTATAAACTTGCGGTAATAATTGGAGAATCCCAAGAAACTCTGCAATTCTTTTAAAGAGGTAGGTTGAGGCCATTCGAGTACTGCGGTGAGTTCAGCAGGATCCAAGGCAAAACCCTCCTTCGAGATGACATAACCAAGGAATTGGATCTGAACTTGCTCAAACTCACACTTTTCTAGATTGGCTACCAAAGAATTTTCTCTGAGACGAAGAAGCACCTGTCTCACGTGCCTATGATGCTCCTCTAAAGTAGAAGAGAAAACAAGGATATCATCCAGATAAACAATGACAGTGCGGTTGAGGAGGTCACGAAAGACATCGTTGACAAATGCCTGGAAGACTGCAGGGGTGTTACACAGCCCAATGGGCATTATAAGGTGTGTTAATGGCGGTCTTCCATTCGTGGCCTGGATAGATGCGAATCAGATTGTATGTCCCACGTAAGTCCAATTTGGTGAAAAAGCGAGCATCCTGGAGTCGTACAGTTCGGTGATCAATGGTATGGAGTAGTGATTCTTGATGGTTATGTTGTTCAAGGCCCTGTAGTCAATGCAGGGTCCGAGCCCACTAAAGGAAGCCAGCCCCAGCAGGAGAGGAGGAAGGGCAAATTAAACCTTAAGCTATGTTCTCTTGGATATACTCCTCCATCGATTTGGTTTCAGACTTGGAGAGTGGATAAGTCCTCCTTTTAGGAAGTGGGGCTCCAGGAAAGAGGTTGATCTTGCAATCATAAGGGCGATGGGGTGGCAGCACGTCGGCTGCTTTTTTTCTCAAACACATCCGCAAAGTCTGTGTATACTGAAGGAAGGTTTGAAGGAGTCTGTATACTGGCTATGGGAATACAGGGCAAAAGAATGACTTTAGCAAGGAGTGGAAACAAGAGGTGCCCCAGGAGGCCAGTTGTCCATCAGCCCAGTCGAACTGTGGATTGTGTACCTGAAGCCAAGGAAGACCAAGGTTGACAGGCTGTGCTGGGGAATTAATTACCTCAAACTGCATCTGTTCAGTGCAGAGGACTCCCACAGTCAGGGTCAGGGGTGCTGACTCATAATGGATCACGCCCGAACCAAGGGGGGTGCCATTCAGGGTAGTTATTTTGAGACAATTTCTTTTCTGCAGAAGAGGCAAACCATCTTGAATCATAAAACGGTGATCCAGGAAGTTTCCAGCTGCCCCTGAATCAATGAAGGCTTGAGTGTGGACAGTATTCTGAAGGAAGGTAAGGGTAACAGGTACCAGGATCCGAGAGGAGTGAGGTGATTTAGTTGAGATTATGCTTAGAGGTACCCCAGTATTATCCCCTAAGTATTGGCTTTTCCAGCCAAATGTCACAGTACTTTAGTTGGTGGGTGTTAGATCCACAATAAAAACATAGTCTCAGTCTCCTTCTTCTCTGCCTTTCAGAATCTGAAGGTTTGAAGGAGGAGAGATTCATGGGTTCCTCTACTGAGGTAACTGGAGCTGCTGAAGGGGTAGCGGATGCTGCCGGAACTGGGCGAATAGGAGGACGGGAGGGAAGGACCCTCCTTGTTCTGTCTCTCTCGGCTTGTCTTTCCTGAAAGCGAGAGTCTAGATTGATACAAAGTGCTATAAAGTCATCCAAAGAAGAAGGAATATCACGATAAGTGAGTTCATCTTTGATGTGTTCATGGAGTCCCCTCCTAAAGGCTTCCTTGAGAGCACTGCCATCCCAAGTGGTTTCAAGTGCCAAGGTGCGGAACTCGATGGCAAATTGTGCCACAGTTTTATTGCCCTGGTCGAAGATCCAGGAGAGAATATTCTGCAGCAGAGGTACGGCCAGAAGTCCCAAACACAGAAGATAAAGAAGAAATGAAGTCATCAGCATCATGCAGGAGTGTAGCGTTCTGTTCCAAAAGAGGAGAGACCCAAGCTAGGGCCTTGTCTTTTAGCAAGGAAATGATAAAGATTACCCTTGATTGATGAGACTGAAAGGTGTGATTATCATTGTGGAAGTGCAGCCTGCATTGGTTTAGAAAGCCCCTGCAATCAGTAGTACCTTCATACTTGTCAGGCAAGGGTATCCGGGGTATACTTCCAGAAGAAGAGAAAGAAGTCACAGTACTAGGAGTAGGGGCTGGTGGTGTAATAACAGGGGTGGCATCCCTCGCTGCAACTAGTAAGGAGAGTTGAGCGGTAATAGCCTCTAACTTGGAATCCATATTCTGCAACTGTGTGATATGGGTTCCCAACATCTGTCCCTGAAGATAAACAGCTTGTGCCACCTCATCTGGCTGCATGGCCCAAGTATAATGTAACGCTCATGGGATACTCCTCTATCAGACCAAACTCAGCCATTAGTCTTGTTATCCCAGCGTTGAGCCAGAATGATAGGGAATATCCCAGAGTAGAGAAAGTTAGTGAGATGAGGAAGGCGGCACTCACCACAGGCAGGACAGTCCCCAGAGGCAACAGTAGAGCAGTTAAAGGATGAACCAGTAGAATGGTCAGGCAGGCAGGGTTTGGCAACAGCAAAGCAGTCCAAGGATAAACCACTAGAATGGTCAGACAGGCAGGGTTTGGCAACAGTAAAGCAGTCCAGTAGATTGAAGGTTAAGGCAGGTAGAGTAGTCAGACAGGCAGGTTCAGCAATAGAAATCAATCCAGCAGTTAAGGGTTAAGGCAGGTAGAGTAGTCAGACAGGCAGGTTCAGCAACAGTAATCAATCCAGCAGTTTAGGGTTAAGGCAGGAGAATAGTCAGGCAGGCATGTTCAGTAGCGGTATTTAGGCACTTAGAACGATCTGTTGAACCCAGTACACAAAGTAACACCTATACTTGGGCAGTGACAGATTGTTTGTGGAAAGTTTAAATAGGCGCAGGATGCCCTCCACTGAGGTCTGACTGGCATCAGGAGCGTGCGGCGATGACGTCAGCGCCTCACGCATCTGAGCCGACACTGCCCCTGGCAACGAGCAGGGAAGGAGACGCCGCGCCTCTAGCAATGGCTAGAGTGGCGTGACACAAAGGACCTCCACTTTTTTGCTAGGAAGTTGGTTTTGAGGAAATTGAACATGGGTAAAATTGCAGATGAAAGGTTGGATATGCATGATAAAATTGCATTGGAAAATTTAAAAATTTTATCGGAGGAAAACACTGAAGCTGATAACACTGGTACTATTGGTTTTAGTGATCTTAAACCGAAATCCTTGTATATGCCATCATTGTCTATGGTACCGAGTGTGATGACATTTCTTAAACTTGTAGAAAGAGATCTGAAAGGGTTAACCCTCAATAAAAATAAAAAAGATAATTTAACCAAAGAACAACATGTGGCATTAAATGATTTGATCAATGATAAACCCATTGTGGTCAAACCCTCGGACAAGGTGATCCTTGAAGCTCAGGATTACAAAATAGAGTGTCCGAGACAATTTAACAGTACAGCCCAGTATGAGAAACTGAAATTTAATCCAACTTCACAATACAAGGATGAGTTAGATAGTATCTTAGATAGAGCCCTCTCTGAAGCCCTGATAAATAAAAAAAGAACTTTCCTTTATGCAGGTTAAATTTCCAGTCAACCCTACTTTTTATACAACACCTAAAATACATAAACATAAGATGCCTCCACAAGGGCAACCGATAATGTCGGGGATTGGGGGACTCACAGAAGGTGTAACGAAATATCTGGACTGGTGCCTAAGACCATACCTCACCTCTTTATTCTCCTACGTCAAAGGCACTACTGAGGCTTTGAGAGAACTGGATGATTTTGTACTCACCCCAGAAACAATTTTAGTATCTATTGATGTAGAAGCACTATACTCCTCTATCCCTCACAATATGTAAAGGTCTTACCTGGATTGGAGTCTGTAGCGGAGATATGTGCTCACCCTTACAGGTATCACAGCCCAAAGTGATCAGGTAAGAAAACCACCTGGGCTGTGAATAAATGCACGGGGGCTGTGTGCAAAAAACAAGGATTCAAGTATGCTGTATGCTGGTAAATCCAAGAGAGTAGTCAAGGTATTGCAGAGATCAAAGGAAGCCAGAGGTGCAGGTAAACAAAGAACAGAGCCGAGGTCACGAGCCAGGGTTAGTCTTGGGAATTCAGGAACAAAGATACCTAAACAGGAAACATGAAACAAAGAACTGACACTGAGCACAGGAAAAGGCAGGTTTATATAGCCAGATAATGAGCTGCTAATTGGTAGGAAGTCCCAGGTAAGCCTGACTGACAGGTTGTAAATGAGCACAGGTGATCCAGGCAAAGCAATATACAGAGTCCAGCTCCAGTGCTGCAGGCAGGATAAGGAAAGGTAATGAAAGGCTTACATACACACACAAATAGAAAGAAGCAGCCGTGGCTTAGAGGCAAGAGAACAAGCCTAGGAAAAGAGAGGACCCAGGTTCAAGTCCCTTGCTTGCCCCCAAAGAGGCGACCACTTCTGGCTGTCTGCATGGAACGGGAGAAACCGTGACACAATAAAGGTATTGATACTATAATGGAAATCTTAAAGCAGAGAGACCAGAAATTTGATGGCCATACTGATTTTGTTCTGGACCTGTTACATTTTGTGCTTAATAGGAATTACTTTAAGTTTGATGACAAATACTACAGACAAACAATGGGCACAGCATTGGGTGCATGCTGCGCACCTACCTATGCATGCCTTTACCTTGGTAGATGGGAAAATGATAACATTTTGGATGCTGCATGTAAATTTGAAAATGCTATAACATTATGGATACGTTTTATCGATGATGTCCTCCTGTTATGGGAGGGCACATCAGATGATTTGCACAAATTTATGCAGCAACTAAACTGTAATGATTGGAATCTTAAATTTACTTTTGAATGGAGTTATGAATCACTGTCTTTCTTGGACTTAAAAATATCCAGATAATATGATAGGCTAGTGACAGAAACCTTTAGAAAAAGTACTTCAGCAAACACTTTACTAGATGCATCTAGTCATCACCCCTTGCACCAAATCAATGCTATTCCAATTGGTCAATATTTAAGACAGAAAATAAACTGTTCTTCAGAATTAACATGCAAACAATATGCAGATGATTTGAGGGAGAGATTTCTAGCTAGAGGTTATTCGAAACAAGTAATTAAAAAAGGATATAAAAGGGCCAGGGATATTACACGTGAAAAATTTTGTATGAAACAGTAGATAAACAAACAAGCTCAGAAGTGAGTTTTATATGTACCTACAATTCAGAATGGGAGGAAGTGAGAAAGATTTTGAGAAGACATTGGAATGTCCTAACCACTGATACAGACATACATAAACTAGTAGGGGAATATCCACTAATGACAGCTAGACGTGCTCCTTCCCTTAAGGATAAACTGGTACATAGTTATTATAAAGGCAAGAATGATTGGCTAGGTAAACACCAAAAGAAGGATGGCTGTTATAGGTGTGGCAAATGTAAGATGTGCAAACATTTAACAAGGGGCCAATATATGATTGATCCAATAGGGCATCCACACAGAGTAAAAGGTCACATAACATGCCGCAGTGAGGGAGTAGTATATGTAGCTTCCTGTTCTTGCCCTCAACTCTATGTGGGTAAAACTTATAGAGAATTCAGGGAACGAATGAGGCAACACAGAAGAGATATCCTTAATGAAAAAATTAAGGATAGTGGAGTAGCTAGACATTTTTTTGAGGAACACCAAAGCAGCGTCCAAGATTTAAAATTCATGGGTCTTGAACTTGTAGATGTTACAGAACAAGGGGGAGATTGGGATAATTTACTCCTTAAATCTGAATGCATGTGGATCTACAATCTAAATTCACTTCAACCTAAAGGGCTAAATGAAGAATTAAATTATGCCCCTTTTCTTTTAAATTGAAATAATCACTGTACATTTCTATTTAAGAGACCAATTTGTGTGAATATGAGATTGTCAGAAATGTCTATTGACCGATACAGCAGGGACGTGCACTCATAAGAGGCAGGGGAGGCTTAATTAAATTTTAATTAAAACATTTCCCCCCATGTAATGCTATGGAGAGGCAGGTACAGGAACGCTTCGGTCCATTGCAGTACATGGGTCAAAGGAAAAGCTGTGCTGCAGCGCCACCTGTGTTCTGTCAATATATTAGCAGCAAAAATTGGGACCAATAGGAGGCACCCCTCTTGATGCCTCCTAGCAAGTGAAGGATATATAGAATAATCAGAAGGAGGATGCAGTGAGCAGGGTCATGTGACACAACTGGAAGCTGAGGTAACCTAAGAACAGATGACACCAAGCAGAAGAGTAAAGTAGTATTCTACATCTCTTGTGATTCACAAATTGTGTTACGATACAGCTCATTAACAAGGGGGGGACAGTAAGTGAGCATAACCCAATACTGACAGGAAGTCAAAGGGTCAATTCAAATTTAAATCCATAATTTAAAACCTAGAGTTTGAAGTTAAGTGTGCAGTGTCCACATTATTTAAATTAAAGTTTTTGACATTGAATATTGCTAAGCCTCCCTTTTTCAAGGTTATTTGATTTAATTAGGTACAAACTCCATATATGTTATGTCTGTTCAGTCAGAGGATGCAGTATCTATTTTTATTTTTCTCTGTGTCTCCATTTATTTAAAGACTGCTGTTAACTTGTAATTCACAAATCAATTGAAAGCTGTTGCATTGTGTTTTTAATATGTGCTGCTTTTATACAAGTTTATATGAATAAAAGGAGATAATGAGTCATTTAAAAATATATGTAATTATTGCAGTTAAATGTTTTAGAAATAATGCCACTGTAAAGTAACTGGTTAAACACATAGTCAAAGGTAGACATGTAAAATTAAACTTTCATGATTGAGGTAGAGCATGCTATTTTAATAGACTTTTCTAGTTATTTATATTTTGAGAATTAGGGGCCCATTTATCAAAGGGCTTGCGGACCTGATCCGACACTGCAGATCAGGTCCGCAAGACCTCGCTAAATGCGGAGAGCAATACGCTCTCCACATTTAACATTGCACCAGCGGCTCACAAGAGCTGCTGGTGCAACGCCGCCCCCTGCTGACTCGCGGCCAATCGGCCGCCAGCAGGGAGCTGTCAATCAACCCGATCGTATTCGATCGGGTTGATTTCCGGCGGTTCCTGTCCGCCTGCTCAGAGCAGGCGGACAGGGTTATGAAGCAGCGGTCTTTAGACCGCTGCTTCATAACTTGTGTTTCTGGCGAGTCTGAAGACTCGCCAGAAACACGGCCCTTCAAGCTCCATACGGAGCTTGATAAATGGGCCTGTTAGCATCAACTGTTACTGGCCCCATGTCAGCAAATCAAATTAGTTTTTGAAAGGAACATGAAAGTCATAATTACATTTCCATCATTCAGATAGAAATTGCACACAAAAAATTAATAAATAAACTTTCTATTTTACTTTTTTATCATGTACTTCATTCTTTTGGTATCCATTGGTGTCCTTTGTTGAAGAGCATACCTACGTGGGATGTGCACGTGCGTTTCTTGAACACCATATTGCAGCAGCAGCTGTGTTGGCAGTATTGATAACTTGTCCTTTGTGTAAAATTTGTATGGTAAATTATTTCTATTTTTACAATACAGTAGTGAGTATAGAAAAAAATTGTGTATCATTCTAATTGCTTAGTAAATGGCACTGTGCCACAGATTTGTGTGAGTGTGTATGTGAGCAGAGTGTGTGTGAGTGTCAGTGAGCAGAGTATGTGTGCTTTATTCTCCAGGTAATCAATACATTTCCGATGAGCTGGTGCTTTAGTGCAGTGTTTCTCAACAATGGTCCTCAAGTACCCCCAACAGGCCAGGTTTTCATTATAGCTGAATCGGTGCACAGGTGAAGTAATCAGCTGATCAGTAACTCAGTGGTTACTAACTTGCTCTCACCCATCACCTGATTATGTCACCTGTGCACTGGTTCAGCTATCATTTAAACCTGCCCTGTTGGGGGTACTTGCGGCCCTCTGTACATGTGTTTCTCCATCGTATCATATCTAGTGCCTCACCAGCCTCTGACCTCACTGCACGTCACTGCTAAAGATCTCTGAATAATACCAGAGTCTGTGTTAGCACAACTTCTTATTGTTTTAATTTAGCAACACGGTGCATAGAGCATACATATACTTTAATTTGAGAGATCAATATTATAATGCATACTTAGTGTCATGAGATGCAGGACATATGCAGGACACAGCAATGATGGTACAACTCTATTTTATTGCAGAGCATAACAATACACATCTAGTCAGGTTGATTGTACTAAACTAACTGCGACACAGACACCGGACCTAAGCCCCGCCCACATACTAGTGACATCACATCCTGCTCTCATCACATCTTCCCCTTTTTCAAAGGCAAAGCATACATTTGCATATAATAAATAACAAGGTACACCAACAGGGTATACAACAAAATTTTTGTTTTTGAATTTTTGTTTTTGAAGATTATAAAAACAGATAGATTAGAAACATGAACAAATAAATTACATCCTGACTTGGACATCGGGGTAGACTACCCTAGTCCACAGTGACCATGGGATTATTCTGCCCATACTTCCGGTCACTGTTCTAGCTAAAGTCAGTCCCTGTATCGGGCCAGAAGTTTCACCACTCTTCCGCTTGATGTAACTTTGCATGAACTGTCCTCTGATACAGAAGATGGTGAACAAGAGTCTGCTGGAGGCAAAGATATATCCCCGCTGTGATCTTGCTGAGGGGAAGGCACCTCTCTTAGAACAGGGGATCCCACCGGCGGTGGTACTGAGGTATCCGGTTTCAGACTCTCAGGTACAGGCTGAAGATGTCTTCGGTTACGGCGTGTAACCATCCCTCCCTCTGTAAGGACTGTGTAAGACCTTGGTTCTGGAGAGCGGCCCACTACCGTAGCAGGCGTCTTCCATTTCTTCTCATCATCCAGTTTAATTCTGACACTTTGGCCCGCTTTCAGTTCCTGTAAAGGCCTGACAGAATGTCTCCTGTCGTAGAAGAAACGATAACCCTTTTTGGCCTCTTCATCCCTCCTAAGGACTTCGTCCCGAGGAACAGGGCCAGGCGGCTTGAAGACACCCACTGAGGGTAAAGTGGTGCAAATCTGGCGTCCTAGCATCAGCTGTGCCGGGCTAAACCCGGTGGCTTGAATGGGCGTCGCCCTGTATGACAAGAGGGCTAGGTATGGCTCAGATTGCTTTAGAATGAATTTTGTTGTTTGAACTGCCCTTTCGGCCATTCCGTTGGCCTGCGGATAATGTGGACTTGATGTGGAATGTACAAAATCATATTCCCTGCTGAAAGCACTGAACTCTGTAGAAGCGAACTGCATACCATTATCACTCACCAGCTCCATTGGAATGCCCCAGCGGGCGAACAAGCTCTTCAGGCGAATGATAACGGCCTGACTTGTGATATCATTCAGGGGTGCAATTTCCAAATACCTGGAATAGTAGTCGATCACAACAAGAAACTTTTTCCCATGCAGTTCACACAAATCAGCAGCTATTTTCTGCCACGGCCCCGCAGGCAGCGGAGTAGACATTAAGGGCTCCCTTCTCTGAGTAGGCCGGCGTTCCCGGCAAAAGGCACATTTAGACACGTGATTTGCAATGTCGGAGCTGATCCCAGGCCACCACACAGCTGTAGCTGCCCTTTCTCTGCACTTTGTAATGCCTAAGTGGCCATCGTGAATCCTGTTTAACATCTCTTTCCTCATGCTGACAGGAATTACAATGCGGTCTTGGAACAGCACCAACCCCTCCAGCTCCATGAGCTGCTACCTCTCTGGCTGGTAAGCACTTAAAGACATCCAGGCTGCCCGACTCTCGGGCCAGCCTTCTCTTATGTACCTTATAACTTCTTGCAGATCTGTGTCCAAATATGTCTCTTTCTTTATCTCTTCCAGTTTCCTTGAAGAAATGGACTTAGAGGCCAGAACTGAATCAACATACACCTTCACATCCGATTCCGT
Source organism: Bombina bombina (assembly GCF_027579735.1). Taxonomy (NCBI): domain Eukaryota; kingdom Metazoa; phylum Chordata; class Amphibia; order Anura; family Bombinatoridae; genus Bombina; species Bombina bombina. The sequence continues at coordinate 841,032,845 of NC_069503.1, read as the reverse complement.
GGAGGATTCTTCAGCAGCAGCCAGCGGGAGCCTGGATAGTGTATCTGCCACAACCAGTTGTTTCCCTGGCACATGCACTACCTGAACATTGAACCTGAGCAGTCTCATTAAAAGTCTCTGGCATCTCAAGGGTGTTTTGTCAATGTCATAAGAATTGATTAGAGGGACTAGCGGTTTGTGGTCAGTTTCCAGACTAAATTTCTCCAAACCCACTAGATAACGCTGAAAGCGCTCACAGGCCCAAACTGCAGCCAGGCACTCTTTCTCAATTTGAGCGTATTTTGACTCCGCAGCCGTCAGTGTGCGGGAACAGTAGGCGATGGGCTGTAGTTTGTTGTCATTCAGCTGCAGGAGTGCAGCCCCCAACCCATAACTGCTTGCATCAGCACTAACCACAGTCTTTTTTGAAGGGTCGTAGAACCCCAGCACTGGGGCAGACCCCAGCAGGGACTTGGCATGCAGGAACGCTTTTTCCTGTGAGGGTCCCCAGACCCAGGCAACATCTTTCTTAAGCAACTCTGTGATAGGGTGTAAAACTGTAGATAAATCTGGAAGAAACTTGCCCACATAATTTACAAGGCCCAATATCTGTCTCAGCTCATGTACATCAGAAGGGCTTTTCATCTGTTCAATAGCCCGAATTTTCTCGGGGTCCGGCTTGATGCCATCCCCGTTGATGATATGCCCAAAGTAGCATAATTCAGTTTTCCTAAAATGACATTTTTCTTTATTCAGCTTCAGCCCAGACTCTTTGATAGCCTGCAGCACACAACTCAAACGCTGATCATGCTCCTCCACTGTAGACCCATACACTAGAATGTCGTCCATGACGACCGCTGTGCCCACGTGGCCACTCAGGAGAGAACTCATTTCCCTTTGAAAGATTTCAGGAGCGGAGGATATCCCAAAGGGGAGTCTGCAGAAGCAGAACCGACCTACCGGTGTGATAAAGGTAGTCAGTCTGCGGCACTTTGGATCCAGGGGGATCTGCCAAAAGCCGCTAGAAGCATCTAATGTGGAAAAGAACTTCGCCCCAGCCAGCTTCGGGGCTATATCTTCCAATGTCGGCAGCACAAATCTCTCCCTCTTCACTGCCTCATTCAACCATTTCAGGTCCACACAGATGCGCACCTTTCCGTTTTTCTTTGCAACTGGAACAATAGGGGCACACCAATCAGTTGCTTCAACAACCTCTTCAATAACCCCCATAGACTTCATGCGCATGAGCTCTTTCTCCACTTGAGGCATGAGCAGGAACGGAATTCTACGAGGAGTAGAAATACTGTATGGGACTGCGTCACTTTTAAGTGCTATACGGACAGGTTTGCAGTTCAGTAGGCCCAACTCGCCAAACATATCTTCAGAGATCTCATTCACTCTGGCCACGAGGCCCAAGTCACAAGCTGCTTTTCTGCTCAATAAACTGTTAACACACTGACCTCGGATCACATGCACCCACATGGTGAACTTCCTTTGTTTGTACTCACAGCTGGCAAGAAATTTCCCCACACAATCAATACGGCCACCAGGACTATGGACATTTGTAGTAACCTTCGCCAGCTGGGGCTGTCGAGGCAGTTTCATGAATTCAGCAAAAGACATTACAGTGATATCTGCTCCTGTGTCAATCTTAAAATCAACTTTGGCTCCCATTACAGTAAAAGTAACTTTCCAATCTTCCTCTGAGCTTGTCCGTTCCACAACAGACCCCACAAAAGACACTTCCTGACCCTCCTGGTCACTGTCCACCTGCATCTCCTTAATGTATTCAGTTTTACACACCACTTCAAAATGGCCTATTCTGTTACATTTTCTGCATCTTTTATCTCTGGCCGGGCATATAGCACTCTGATCATGAGCCCGGTAGCACCGTGTGCATCGGCCATGTTGCGCCCATCCACTTCTAGGCCTTTCCAGTACTTTAGATCTACCGCTCACACTGTGCCTTTCACTAGTAATTTTCCTAGACTGTTGCACTTCATCCACAATACTCTCAGACCTCAGATCAGCACTTTGCTTTTTCACCAGTTCACTCTGGCGGGCCATCCTAATAGCCCCGTCTAACGTTAAATCAGGCTCTAACTGCAGCTTCAGGGAGACTTCAGCATCTGCAATTCCAATAACTATTCTGTCTCTGATTTGCTCTTCTTTAGCAACACCAAACTCACAGAATTCAGCTAATTCATACAGGCTGCGCACAAATGACTCCACAGATTCTCTCACACGCTGATTACGTTTGTGAAAACAAGCTCTCTCATGAATCACATTTCTTTTAGGTACAAAGTGGGCACTGAGTTTATCCATAACTATATCAAAGTTAACTTCTTCCCCTTCTTGGAAAGTAAAAGCATTGAACACTGGCTCTATATCTTTCCCCATGGAGTATAAAAGAGAATTTACTTGTACTTCACCACTCTCCTTGTTCAGCTTGGATGCAATCCTGAAGCGCTGAAACCGCTGACGCCATGTGGGCCAAGCTGCAGGCTGAGAAAAGTCAAAAGGCTCAGGTGGGGTAAACTTTGACATTGCAATCGATCAGGAACAGAAGCGCAGTCCAGAACTTCTGACACCATGTCATGAGATGCAGGACATATGCAGGACACAGCAATGATGGTACAACTCTATTTTATTGCAGAGCATAACAATACACATCTAGTCAGGTTGATTGTACTAAACTAACTGCGACACAGACACCGGACCTAAGCCCCGCCCACATACTAGTGACATCACATCCTGCTCTCATCACACTTAGGTATCCATATAAATAATTCCTGGTAACGCTGGGTTTGGTAGAATAATTTGGTTAATTACCACTAACCAAATAGTACCCAGAGTGTCTGGTTACCTACAAGTAACATATGTTCAATTCTATCCTAATATTGCATAAAGCGTGATTTGGATTTAATTTATAAAGTCAGTGTGATTGGTGCATACTTAGGTATCCATATATGTCAATTCACAATAACCCAAAATTGAGTGTTTGACCTTGCTTTGTAATAGTATAGAGATATATAACCATCAATGAGGTGTGAATACTATTCACACCTCATTGATGGTTATATATCTCTATACTATTACAAAGTGGCATGTGCTGGTGTGGCTGATGTATAGTGTCATGCTGATACTTCACACATTAAAGTTAGGTTTATTTGTATAGTTTTTTTTTTTCTCTCTGTCTCAGATTTTACAGCTTCCCATAATAGTTCTGCTGTTCCAGTCAGTAAACTTATATTTGTCTGCACCTCCATGCTTCCTCATCAGTCTTTACCTTTACCTTGTTTTGTGCCTGTTGGCTGCCCTCTCTATCTCTCTATAACCAGCTAACCTCACACCAGAATCACATTCAAAAGCATATTAAATTAATCCACAGTGGAGGAAATTGTATATTTATTTACTTATTAGTACTGCTTAGGTCCAGTTTCACATATTGCAATTTATTTAATTTTTTTTAAATGATACATAAAATAAATTGATTTAGTTGTTTTTGAGATATTGGGGTGGAGAGCAAAATTGCATGGGGGGGGGGGCAAGAAAATGTTTGCCCAGGGTCAAGTCAATATTAAAGACGGCCCTGACTCCACTCCGTTGTTAACTGATATAAGCAACCTGATGTTATATGGAGGGAGGAGCACATCGACTTGAGGAAAGTGCTCTGTCACTGGTAAACTTTCAGCTATTGATAGTACTCTATAGCAGTGATTTTTAACCTTTTTTTTGCCGTGGCACACTTTTTTACATTAAAAAATCCTGTGGCACACCACCATCCCAAAATTTAAAAAAAATCACACATTGTAGCCTAATACAGCATATATATATACACATACACACAAACACACACATACTGTATGTATTGTGCTGTTATGCCATGCCTCCTACAAACTACCCCTGCACTGGGAGTAAAAAACAAGCAAAGTTTAAAAAATATGTCACACTGTTGTCAGTCTGCCGTGGCACACCTGAGGATCTCTCATGGCACACTAGTGTGCCACGGCACACTGGTTGAAAAACACTGCTCTATAGTAACATCTATAGAGATCCCAGTGGGCTCTTACACTATTTGACTTGCGCTGCTTGTAAGACCAGGTGCTGAACCAAAAATGGGCTGACTCCTTTGCTTATATTCTTGCCTTTTCAAATAAAGATACCAAGAGAACAAAGAAAAATTGACGAGTCATTTAGAAAGTTGCTTAAAATTGCCTGCTCTATCTGAATCATGAAAGTCTAATTTTGACTAGACTATCCCTTTAAAGGAAAAACAAACTACACATTACATTTTGTATTTTTGTTATTAAAGGGACAGTAAACACCTTGTAATTACATTTGTGTTTTTTGCTCTAGAATAACATATTAGCCACGGACTCTAAACATTTTTAAACAAATTTACCTCATGTTTGCTGCACTTGTTTTTCAGTAGCCGAACTCCACCTAAGACTTGCCTCATGTGGAGGAGCTAATCTAGGCTTGAATCTGCAGACAACATTACGGTCATACTTTTAGCATAAGTTACACTGTTTTGCAGTCTGTTATCAGTTAAAGCCAATTAGTAGTAGCATTAGTCTTTAGAAGTCAGCATGATACATTTCTGCTCAGAGAATTAAAAAAATCTACCATTTTGAGAACTAATTAAAATGAAAGCAGCGCAAAATACAAATGAAAGTGCATTGCACTATTGTTTTTTTGCTGTTCATAACTAAACATTTTATATAAATATTTCAAGGCATGTACAGTCCATTTAAACCATTTGCATAGCTGTCGGCTCTCCTATTAATTGCTTAAAAAAAAACACTTCTAAAAAACACTTCAAATTATGACTGGTTAAACAATGCTCTCTCTGATATATTTCCTTCCTTTACTCTGAAAATAGACTTTGAAATAGCCAGAAGTTGCATTATGTCTGCAATGTAATCACTTTACATCTATACTTGTTTCTATCTGAGAACAGGATGTAAGGGTGGAGTCCTGTTATATGTGCTCTGCATATTTGCTTACAAAATCTGTAAAACATTTAATTACTGTACTAAAACCTTATTAATACCCGGCTTTTTTGTAATTTCATAATATCGCCTTCATCTCTGGACCAGAAACTTACTGTTGAATATTGTATTTGCTGAGACTGAATACATGGTATGGTGCTGGGTAGGAAGGATATTGTTTTGGAGATTTCTTTATTTTTAATGGTGAAGGGGAGATGTTTGTCTATTTTCATAAGGATTATAAAATTGAGGTTATGAATGGCAAGGTAAGGAAGAGAGGAAATAGGAAATTTGAGAAAAGGGTGATTGAATTTGAGAGGCAAATTATGTCAAAAATAAAAATGTAAGTATGTGACTGCAGTGCAATCATATTTAGTAAGTCGATGAATGAAAAAGTGGACCGATCTTTAAATCACACTGAAAATACATGGAAGTAGGGGCGGAGTGTAACTATGCCGAAGTATGTGACAAGGGGCTCAGGAGGAGGTATACATTTGTGTTAACTCCAGTATAGACTGTCCATTTAAAGCTTTAGAAATTTAGTAAGCAATGTTATATGTTCTCTTATATCCCAGAAATCATGGGCCCGAACCGATATGCAGCGCAAGTTTGGTATCCTATATACGGCGTAACCTAGAAGTTACGCTCGTATATTTCTGCCTTCCCCCGTAGTTTTTTGGGCCATAGACAGGTATACCAAATCCGTGCAGTTTGGTATCCAATATACAGCGTAAGGACTTACGTGGCAAAAATGGAGAAATCTTACTCCATTTTCACCTCGCCACAAAATGCAGCCGTAGTAAGCCTTACGCTGTGTATTGGAGCCCCGTAACTCCCTAAACTACCTGCCAAATAAAACCTAACACCCAACGCATGCGCAATGTCTATCTACCTGTCAACCCCGAACTGCTAAATAAAACCTAACACCTAATGCATGCGCAATGTCTACCTGTCAACCGTAATCCCCCGCCGCAATCCCTAATAAAGTATTTAACCCCTAAACCGCCGCTCCTGGACCACGCTGCCACCTACATTAAATGTAAAACCCCCTAATGTGATCCCCCTACACCGTCGCCACCTACATTACATACCCCCTAATGTGAGCCCCTTATACCGCCGCCATCTACATTACATACCCCCTAATGTGAACTCCTACCCCGCCTCCAGCTATATTAAAATTATTAACCCCTAATCTAATCCCCCTACACCGCCGCCAGCTATATTAAATTATTAACCCCTAATCTAATCCCCCTACACCGCCGCCAGCTATATTAAAATTATTAACCCCTAATTTAATCCCCCTACACCTCCGCCAGCTATATTAAATACATTAACCCCTAATCTAATCCCCCTAAAGTAATCACCTCTATTACCAGCCCTTAAAAGGGCCTTTTGCGTGACATTGCCCCAAAGTAACAGCTCTATTGCCAGCCCTTAAAGGGGCTTTTTGCGGGGCATTTCCCCAAAGTAATCAGCTCTTTTACCAGCCCTTAAAAGGGCTTTTTGCGGGGCATTGTCACAAAGTAATCAGCTCTTTTGCATCTAATCTAAATCCCCCTACAATGCCGCCACCTATAATAAATGTATTACCCCCTAATCTAATCCAATGACTCCTGTAGCGATCAATAATAATAAAATTTCACAAATATCATGTGTGTGCGTATTTTATACGTCTTATTAAATGATAATGTTGTGTAGTGAATGACTAAAAGTGTATCAAAACTCTAGAAACACATAAAACAATGATGTGATAAGTAAAAAGTGGAAGGTGTAGATTTCCCAAATCTTAATCCCAAATATGAAAGGTAAATAATATAGCTGTGTGGATATATATAATAATAATATTTAATGAAAAAAGGACCTATGAACAATATGTGTGGGCCTTAAATCACAGCTGATCAGTGAAGGCTAAGGGGCCTAGTTATCAAACCGTCAACCTCAAATACGCTTGAATTCCGCAGCATATTTGTGGCGAGGCTGATTCGCCTAAGTTATCAAGCCCTAGATACCTGCAAAAGTAGAATTTAGTGACGTAAGCTTCGATCCGCCGGGCAAAGTCCGACACAGATCGATTCTTACGTCACTACAGATGTTCCGCACACAAGTGCGGCACAGTCTGACTACTTTTGCTAGTTATCAAAAAACTAGCAGGTACGCTCGGCACTTTTCCGGCCCAGAGTACCTGGTTACCTTGCGGATCCCATAGGTATCAATGGGAGTCTGACCATAGCGAAAGTTCATGTTCGGTGCTGCCCGACATCCCATTGATTCCTATGGGAGCTGTCTACACCTAACACCCTAACATGTACCCCGAGTCTAAACACCCCTAATCTGCCCCCCCCACACCGCCGCAACTAAATAAAGTTATTACCCCCTAAACCGCCGCTCCCAGAGCCCACCGCCACTATAATAAACTGATTAACCCCTAAACCGCCGCTCCCGGAGCCCACCGCAAGCTATAATAAATATGTTAACCCATAAACCGCCGCTCCCAGTCCCCGCCGCAACTATAATATATGTATTAACCCCTAAACTGCCGTTCCCGGTCCCCGCCGCAACTATAATATATGTATTAACCCCTAAACCGCCGCTCCCAGACCCGCCGCCACCTACATGATACATATTAACCCCTATCCTGCCCCCCCTATATCGTCGCCACCTATAATAAATTTATTAACCCCTATCCTGCTCCCCACTACACCGCCGCCACTGTAATAAAATTATTAACCCCTAAATCTAAGTCTAACCCTAACCCTAACACCCCCCTAACTTAAATATTAATTAAATAAATCTAAATAATATTTATCTTATTAAATAAATTAATCCTATTTAAAACTAAATACTTACCTTTATAATTATATTGTAGCTATCTTAGGATTTATTTTTATTTTACAGGCATCTTTCAATTTATTTTAACTAGGTACAATAGCTATTAAATAGTTATTAACTATTTAATAGCTACCTAGCTAAAATAAAGAGAAATTAACCTGATCGGAACAGCCAATAGAATGCGAGCTCAATCTGATTGGCTGATTGGATCAGCCAATTGGATTGAACTTCAATCTGATTGGCTGATTCAATCAGCCAATCAGATTTTTCCTACCTTAATTCCGATTGGCTGATAGAATCCTATCAGCCAATCGGAATTGAAGGGACGCCATCTTGGATCACGTCCCTTAAAGGAATATCCATTCGTCGGTAGTCGTCGGGAAGAAGAGGATGGCTCTGTGTCGGCTCATCTGAAGATGGCTCCGCTCCGGATGGATGAAGATTGAAGACGCCGCTTGGAAGATGACTTCATCGGATGGAAGATTTCTTCAGCACCGCTTGGATGATGACTTCATCGGATGAAAGATTTCTTCAGCGCCCCTTGGATGATGACTTCTTCCGCTCCGGATCTCCTCTTCGGTTCCATCGGTGGCTCGGCTGAGTGAAGACGACTCAAGGTAGGATGATCTTCAGGGGGGTAGTGTTAGGTTTTTTAAGGGTGGTTTGGGTTAGATTAGGGGTATGTGGGAGGTGGGTTTTAATGTTGGGGGGGTTGTATTTTTCTTTTACAGGCAAAAGAGCTGAATTCTTTGGGGCATGCCCCGCAAAAGGCCCTTTTAAGGGCTGGTAAGGTAAAAGAGCTTTGAACTTTTTAATTTAGAATAGGGTAGGGAATTTCGTTATTTTGTGGGGGTTTGTTATTTTATTAGGGGGCTTAGATTAGGTGTAAGTAGCTTAAAATTGTTGTAATATTTTTTAAATGTTTGTAACTTATTTTTTTTATTTTTTGTAACTTAGCTTTTTTATTTTTTGTAATTTAGTTAGTTTATTTAATTGTATTTAATTGTAGTTATTTGTAGGTAATTTATTTAATTAATTTAATGATAGTGTAGTGTTAGGTTTAATTGTAACTTAGGTTAGGATTTATTTTACAGGTAATTTGGTATTTTTTTTAGCTTGGTAGTTATTAAATAGTTAATAACTATTTAATAACTATTCTAACTAGCTAAAATAAATAAATAATAATAAGAAAAAGAATCTAGCCGGCTTAAATATAATAAAAAAGTGCTGAAGGCGTTAGTTTCAATGTTCCTGTAATGATAAAAAGTCCCTAAAATTGTGGATGGTAAGGTACCTTACTAGATTCTGTATAACAGAGGCTGGCATCTGGGTCGTGTATCCGCTCCTTTCGCTCCCTTCAGCGTCTGTGTCAGTCTGGGTCTTTCACGGCTGAATGCAAACCGCACACCCCTTACATGATTGGTGGTTTCTGTGATACACCCCTTGTCTGATAGGTAGGAGGAATACACGTAATTTGGGACGTGTACGGGGGTGTTTGAATAGCGGTTAATGGTAGTGAGTTTATTCTTGCAGTCAATCACGTAAGGGGTGTGCAGTTTGCATTCAGCCGCGAAAGACCCAGACTGACACAGACGCTGAAGGGAGCGAAAGGAGCGGATACACGACCCAGACGCCAGCCTCTGCTATACAGAATCTAGTAAGGTACCTCACCATCCACAATTCTAGTGACTTTTTATCATTACAGGAACATTGAAACTAACGCCTTCAGCACTTTTTTATTATATTTAAGCCGGCTAGATTCTTTTTATTATTAGGAATTCAAGGGAGACGTCCCTTTATCTTTTATATACTCATATTGGGTTTGTCATATATATTTGTTCGATTATCATTACTACTTATTCATAGAATATATTATTACTATTTATTATTATACTTTATTTATGAAGCGCCAACATATTCCACAGTGCTGTCCATGGGTACAATTCATTTAAATAAAACAATGATATAAAACTTGTAAGAGACAAGACAAAATTTGACAAACACATACAGGAGGAATTGAGGGCCCTATTCCCATGGGAACTTACGATCTAGAAGGGTAGGAGGTTGAGAAACAGGAGGTGAGGACTGCAAGAGTGAGAAAGATGTTAATACAGAGTTAGATGAGGGGAATATTAGGTGAGTGGAATTAATTTATTACTGAGTTGGGTGGTAGACTTCTCTGAGCAAAAAAGTCTTTAGGGAGCATTTAAAAGAAGAAAGATTAGGGCAAAGCCTGACAGCACGAGGGAGAGTGTTCCAGAGGGTAGGTGCTGCACAACAGAAGTCCTGCAGTATAGCATGGGAAGAGGTGATAGTCGAAGATGCAAGGAGCAGCTAACTGTTGGTTTTAGTGGGCGGGTTGGAGTATACGTGTTGATTATATAAAAGTATATGTATATGCTTTTATACATATATATTTATGTGTTAATATGTGTATATATACACAAATATCAATGCAAAGAAACAAAAAGATACCATCGCTCTTTAAATAAAATAAAGACTTTATTCCAAATAGGTTAAAAAATATCTATGGACAGCAAGCACTGAAACCATATGTAGCGAGAGGAACGTAGCAAAGGGGCTTACGCGTTTCGGCAGAATGCCATAGTCATAGCACGATTAGATGCAGTACCCCTGTGTTTAAAAAGGCTTTAAGAGGTAAAGTGATTGGATAATCAAAAATGCTCCTCCCTTTGTCATTTACAAATGCCAGTAGAAGTAAAGAGCCAATATTGTCTGCCTTATACATAATTGGGATACCTAATATATAATATTCATGAAACATTAATACAGGCAATAAACATGAGCAATGTTCCCAACAGTTGGTAAATTAACCAAGATCTTGGCAATAAAAATGGACAATATTATTGACAACAGATACCAAAGAATAAGAAAATACGTTATGAAATTGCACATTGCCATTAGTATTTTGATACACACATATAAACAGATGCATATGGACACTGATAATGACAAATGGTACCTAAGTGTAGAAAGGGTACAAGATACAAAGACACATTACTGTGTGTGTTCTAAAATATACACATACATGCCAATAAACATATGTTTCTAGTTGTAAGTAATACACAAAAACACCCACAGTAAGGCTGGAAAAAATAGTTTACAATATTTATAGTTAAAAAAGTGAATACCAAGCACTTTGTAACTGACAATATACCACTGTGGGGGCTAAGGTTAGAAGGTAATGAATACTCTATGTTGTGGGTGTATATTGTGGTAAATAGAGATAGATGTTTTTTTAGGACAATATCTAATCCACGTGTGTGGAATAATCTCTAAACAGATTAATGGCAGATTCTGTAAAACTGTAGTTATGTTGAAAAATTAGGTCACAAGACCAGATTATTTTGTTATAGTAACAACATAAGTATATAGTGTATACAAAGGAGAATAGAAAATAGAAAATGTTTGTCTGCCTATTAAGTTACTATTGAGAGTTATGTTCTGAATACGCCTAAGAACTACTGTCTGCCTATTCCCAAAAGTTTATTAGGTCATACCTGGAATTGAGGCCCTCTGGATGTCTAGTTCAGAGCCTAGACATCTAGTAGGCCTCACGTTTAGCTAATAGTTTGTCTAAGTCCCCACCTCTTTTGGGTAGCTTGACTTTTTCTATGGCACACCATCTTAGAGAGGTTATCTCTCCTTGAAGTTTTTCTACAAAATGGCAGACTAATGGTGTGGTAGACCTTCCTCTGGAAATGGTAGAAAAATGCTCCCTCATGCGTGACTTTATGTCTCTTGAGGTGAGGCCTATAAATTGCACTCCACAAGTTCAACATCTCAGCATGTATATTACCTCTGTTGACATGCAATTCATGCATGACCTTATCTTAAATGCTTCACCAGTTATGTACGAGGTGAAAGTTTTAGTTTTCTCAAGATATTCGCATGGCCTGCACTTTCTGTGGCCACAATGGTACATACCCAAGTTGGTTAGCCATGTGGATGTCCTGGTATTGTCTGACCTCAGTAGTGTAGGCGAGAGTAAAGACCCCAAAGTGGGGTATTTCTTTGAACTACATCTGACTCCATTTTTGGCCAACTCAGTCAATTTATCATCAGCTACCAGTATATGAAAGTATATGAAAGTGTTTCCGTACTATTTGTGCAATTTGAGGAAACTGTGCACTGTAGCTGGTGACAAAATTGACACCTTTAAAAGAGTCATGTTAAGTCACTTTGCTTGGTACAATTCCATTTCAAACGTATAAATTCCCCTTTAGCCACTGCAGCCGCTGTGTGCTTGGGATGGCAACTCTTGCCATGAAGCAAGGAATTGCCTGAGATGAGCTTTCTGTATATCCTAGATAGTACCCTATTTTCTCCTGAGCCTATTAGAGTCACATCAAGATAGTTAATTTTTTCCCGGTTGAGTTCAAGAGTAAAACTAAGACCAATGTTGTTATTGTCCAGCATGTTTACAAAGAAGACAACATCTAGTTTACTGCCCTTCCAAATGAAGAGGAGGTCATTTATGTATCTGCCATATGTGTGAATTCTGTCCTTGTATATATTTCTATCTCCAAAGATGTGGGACGATTCCAACCAACCTAAGAATAGGTTGGCGTACGAGGGGGCAAATTTTGCCCCCATCGCTGTCCCACACCTCTGGAGATAGAAAACATCCTGAAACTGGAAAAAATTATGGGTAAGAAGAAATTTGGTGACAGTGACAACATAAGCCTGAAACTCAGATGTAAACTCAGAGTATTTTTTTAAATAAAACTATATTGGTTTAATTCCCTCCTGGTGTGGTATAGACGAGTACAAGGATATGACATCAACAGTTACCCAACAAAAAGTGTTTTCCCATTTAACATGTTCCATCAAATTCAGAACATGTTTTGTGTCCATAATTTATGAGGGCATGGAAACAACTAAAGGTTGTAATATGGAGTTGAGCCACTGGGATAGATGCTCGAACAATGACCCAATCCCACTGACTATTGCCGACCCTGTACATTTGTCAAAGACTTATGGACTTTAGGGAGATGATGGAACAGGGGTATCCTTGGGTTTTCCACAAATAGATATTCAGCTGTTTCATCATCTAGAAACCCCTGTTCCATCCCATCATCAATAAGGTGACATAGTTCATTTTTAATTTGGAGGTAGGGTCTCCTGGTAATATGTTATAATTGTTAGTGTTACCTAACTGTCTGAGGGCCTCTTCAGTGTATGTCCTTTTGTCCATTACAACAACAGTGCCCCCCTTGTCTGCATCCTTGATCACGATATTGGTGTCATCTTGTAATTGTTTTATAGCTATTCTCTCTCTACTAGTTATGTTATGTTTTGTAGGGACCCCCGAGGTTTTTAAATTCATGAGATCTTTCTCAATCCTATTATAAAATGTTTCTATGATGTCTCCTCTAATAGGATAAAATTTCGATTTGGGTTTGATAATGGTACCTTTGTTTATCCTACCTTCATCAATAATGTTCTCAGACTGTTATTCCTGAAGTATAATGGCATCACATTTGTCCTGAAAAATTTGTTTATATAACTCTCTGTCTGAGCTAAAATTATCTATATCCACAGATGACAAATCGATGTCTTCCCTACCCGAGAATTGCTTCCTCAGGGTTATGTTCCTGATTAAGCGATTTACATCTATCATTGTCTGGAAGACATCAAAATCATCTGTGGGGGCAAATGTGAGGCCATATCCCAGTACTTTCAGTTGATCTTTAGTTAGATCCATTTGTGATAAATTCACCACATTACCTATTTGTATTTGCTTTGTGCTCGTGCTCCCCATAATGGGTACCTCTCCTGGGCTTTGTGTGATTCTATGGGGACTGAAGACAGGGCTGGATCCAATGAAAAACCTGCTCCAAATCTGGCATGGGTAGTCCCTGTGTGGTCAATACTGTTGGCGTATATTTTGTACCTGATTTCTTATTAATAGATGTTCTCTGTTCTTTGGGTCTTACAACTACTTGTTGCTCTATGTCTGATGCGACACTAGTTTTTAATATCCCTGTAGTGATGGTACCCATTTCTTCATTACCAGACGACCTTTCATCTGTGGAACATTCTGGTTCACTATCTGAAAAGGAAACACTTTTACCTCCTGACCTATTTCCTTGTGTATGTCTGTAATGTTTTTTGTTTTTGTTGTTATTTTTGTTTGTTTTCTGTCTATTTAATGCCCTTTGTTTTCTATTCCATATGTATACTGTCTTTGTCTCATAGTCTGATTTGTCCCTAAGGTACTTTAGATGTTTATTTTCCATTACTGTCCTCTTGTTGATGGCTAATGTGTCTCTAAGTAAGCTATCAAATCTCATAAAATCAGTATCGTTTCTCCTTTTGTTCATTTCTAACTGCATTTTGTCTATGTCACTCCTTGTTTCAATCAACTGTTTCTTTTTATATTCAACAAGCATTAACATTAATCTTGAAGAGCATTCAGAAAGAACCTCATTCCAGGCCTCTATAAATTCAATATCGTTCATATCCACCTCAAAGGTGGGAAATTTAAAAACCCTTAGACTTCTTGGTATCATTTTTGCTTTAATGTATTGATCAAAATAAACACATAAATATATATGTATATATTCATATACAGTACATATATATTTGTAATTTGCTGCCCAACATTGTGCGACACCCCCTTTGCTGCGATAGGTTCTTTGCCATGTCTATCGACATCAGAACGAAGCTCTCATTAGAGTATATGGAAGCACGCTCTTGTGAGTGCAAAGCTTCCATGTAATGCAAACATGAGTTCGTGTTTGTATTGCGTTTTACTTGGTGGAGTGCAAGTAAAGCGCAAATATCGCACTCACGAAATCGCAATTTTCCACTCCACTAGAAATCTGGGCCTAAATGCTTTTACCCCAAAATGTAACAATATTATAAATAACCAGGGGTCAAGTCCTACAAAAAAGTGTGGGAACTCACCAAGACTTCCACTCCCACACAATTAATGTTGTTTTATATACACACACACACACTGTATTTATATGTACTGTATATAATCTATACACTTTGGTTAATGAAAGCAAATTAAAACCAATGAAGGGCTGAATAGTTGCCTTTGAGCCTGAGGATGGACACCCATGGTTACATTTTTACATGGCAGGGGTGAAATTTTTATTTGTAATTTAGGATTAAACTGATTCTGAATACTGAGAAGCCAGACACACACTTTTTAGAACACATGGAGGGGCATTTGTATATAGATGATGTTGAATAATCCAAAAAGCTAAGAGCCTTCATACATTTTTAGGAGATGTTACTCCCTGGCTCTCAGGATGTGTAAGGTTCTGTAATGTAAACATATAATGGTCTTGATAATGTTAGTGTGTGCACACATTTTGCAGTAAGAAACAATGATAATGGATTTTAAATAAAATTATGGTCACAAGGCATCTGAGTGTCATTTTCTTTTACCATTAACATGCATACTAAGTAAATGTGAAGCAAGTAACAATGGCAGAGGAAACAGGAGGCATGTGGACACTATAACAAGAAAAGCAAAACAGGTCACCTTGTACTTTGGGATAAAACTGGTAAGGTTGAATCTGCAGCAAATACATTATCTTACACAGGTCTGCATTCTGCAGATAAACTGGCCTGCTGACCATAAATTGGTAGACATATAAAAAATAAAGTAATTGGACTAATCCTACTTTAGGGTGTTTTACAAACACCCTTAATTGCAAGAACTGTATTTCCCTTGCAAACATCATCTCAGCTATCTCTGGAAGAACTAAAAGGAATTCCAATCTGAGAGAAATCAGGTAGTTGAAAGGACATGACCCTTCCCTGCTTGATGAGCACATTTTTTCTTTGGGAAACACTGACATTTTTAAAAATAACTTTAAAATAACTAAACTAGACACACATGAACGCCTGTTTAATGTCAAGATCCAGGGTGTCCATACTTTGTTTTGAACTCACATGGTGCATAGCCAGCTTAGCTTCAGTTCCTCACACCCTCCTTCCTCCCCTCTCCTTCCTTTCCAGTGCTGGCTGACACCTCTGTGTCTGACAGCATCTCCAGACTCCTCCCCTGTTACACCCACATAAGGTACAATAGTCCTATTTCTACTGAGGGGAGCTAAATAACCCCAGAGCAAGCCATACAGAAATGTAAGCACCATGTGTTCCACACAGTGTGGGGTTGATCACACAGCAGGACTGCTGACATGCTTGAATTTAGTATATTGTAGGAAGTGTTACTGCCCATTACTATCCCTCTAACCAGACTGTGCTCCAGCTCCTCCCACCAGCAGCAACAGTGTTTACTGAAGCATTTCTGTTCTCTTTCCAGGAGGAACTTAGTTCCTCCTGCAAAAATAGTGCAGGAACTCTGATCACATGCATTCCCGCTGGACTTGACCCCTGTAAATAACCATTTGTTGTCAGTGTTCAAAAGTCCATAGTACTCTTCAGGTTTGCTATTTTTGACCATTAGCAAAACTATATATTAATATCATAACTGAAGTAAGATTTTATTTTGTTTGTGTGTATTTCATTTTGTAATTCATTTTAAAGGGACACTGTACCCAAAATTTTTCTTTTGTGATTCAGATTGAGCATGAAATTTTAAGCAACTTTCTAATATACTCCTATTATCAAATTTTCTTCATTCTCTTGGTATCTTTATTTGAAATGCAAGAATGTAAGTTTAGATGCCGGCCCATTTTTGGTGAACAACCTGGGTTGTCCTTGCTGATTGGTGGATAAATTCATGTTGTCCAGAGTACTGAAACCAAAAAAAAGCTTAGATGCCTTCTTTTTCAAATAATGATAGCAAGAGAATGAAGAAAAATTGATAATAGGAGTAAATTAGAAAGTTGCTTAAAATTGCATGCTCTTTGTGAATTACAAAAAAAAATTTTGGGTTCAGTGTCCCTTTAAATACTTCCTCTTCCTCACTTTTTTTCATGAATAGAAAAAGAAAGTTAAACAAAATAGTCATCTAATGGAGGAGCATCATATGTTTTTAAGGTATTTCGCATTCTAAAACTATATCTATAGCTGTCAAGATCTGCTCACAAAAGCCTTTTATTCTAGGACACGCCCATTAAATTTGGATTAATTTATCACATCCCCTCCCAACACATGAAAGTAGTCTGCGGATAGAAGCATTTAAGCCTAAGAGGTACCATCCATTTTGATATTAAGGGGATATTAAACTGCGGCGCCCAGTATGAAGAGGTGGAGCTTCAATATCTGGCACCTTTATGCTACTAAAACAGGAGAACTGATTTGAAAAGGATGAAATGCAATAAGATAATAAGAAGTTACTATTCTTTTATAGTAGGTCCCTTTAAATATTCTTTTCTAAAGGTTTTAGTGAAACTGAAGGGTGAAGCCAGTATCGCCGCTGACATTGGCGATGTATAGTAAAGGTTCCCTTTGGAATATATTACACCGAGCCTAACTATACCTATGTACCACTAAATCGACAAAACCCACCTATCCCTCCACTACTTAACGCCTAAACTGCCAATCGCCCACGGCAAAACTTCTACCGTATTAGCCCCTAATCTGACAATAGCCCACCGCAACAAACCGTCTACCCTATTAACCCCTAAACTGCCGATAGCCCACCGCAACAAACCTACCCCACTAACCCCTAAACTGCCAATAGCCTACCGCATCAAACCTTCTACCCTTTAAACCCCTAAACCGCCAATAGCCCACCGTAACAAACGCATATCCCCCTACTTTACTTAAACCCTACACTGCCACAATCCCCAAAGTAATAAACCCCTAATCTATTAACCCCTACACTGTCACAAACACTCAATGCAAACTACCCCTACAATACTTAACTACCTAACACCCCCTAAAGTTGCAGAAAACAAAAAATCACTAAAATTACAACAAAAAAACACAAATAGAAAAAACTACGAAAAAGAAAAAACCCACAGTTATGCCTATTTTAAAAAGAATGTCCCCTTAAAACCACCCTAAAATAAGAAACCCTATACTAACATTAAAAGTTAGTAGCAATAGCCCTTAGAATGCCTTTTTGTAGGGCATTTCCCTAAAGCGATTTAGCTCTTTTGCTCCAAAAAATACAACCCCATCAACAATAAAAAAATAGCCTATAAAAAATGAATAAAAAAAAGCCTGCCTAAAAAAAACTACTCTAAATATTGCCCTACTAAGGATCATAGCTCTTTAACCTTAAAACATTTCCTTTTCTAAAAAACCTACCGTAATAAAATACCTATCCAAAAAAGGTAGCCCTGATAAGAGCATTTGTAGGCCATTGTCCTAAAGTTTTCAGCTATTTTGCTTTTAAGTGAATACTAAAAAACCCTATTCTAAAAAAAAGCTTCATAATAAAAAAGCCCACCATCCTAACGCTAAATCCCAAAGTTTGTACTCGCCAACTTGACTCTGGCTTCTACATGATTGCCAACTACAGTGCCCATCTTCATCCTGGTGGTGATGGGGGGCCATCTTCATGGAGGCGGTGGTCTTCTTCTATCTTCTTACCAGCAGCCAATCAAAAAAGATTTCATTCTGTTGGCAGAAGATGGATAAAGATGGACCTCCGCTGCCGGGATGAAGATAAGAGGACCACTGCCTCCATGAAGATGGGCCCCCTCCACCACCAGAATGAAGATGGGCCCTATGAAGAAGAGGAGCTTTGCAGTTGGCAATCATGTAGGAGTCAGAGTCAGTTGGTGAGTATAAACTTTGAGGTTTAGCATTAGGATTTTTTAGGGTTGCCATTTTTATTTTAAGCTTAGTTTTTTTTTCCCTTTTAGGTTTTTTAAGTATAGGATTTTTTTAGAATATGTCTCTTTTTTTTTTTTTTAAATCCACAAAGATGTATAATTGCTTTAGGGCATTGCCCTACAAGATGCCCTTCTAAGGGCAGTGTTTTTTAAGAATAGGGTTTTTTAGCTTAGGATTTTTTTGTAGAATATTATTTTTTTAGAAATTTTTACTTATAAGCAAAATAACTGAAAACTTTAGGGCAATGCCCTACAAAATGTTCTTATCAGGGCAACCTTTTTTTTCGGATAGGGATTTTTTAGGGTAGGTTTTTTTAGAAAAGGGAAATGTTACAATATATTGCAACTGTTACAGTTTACTATTAAATAACATTTTCATTAAAGGGGTTTTGATATGGTAATATAACATGATAAATCCTATATATAAAAAAATATTTGCAAAATACTTTTATTATTTATTTTGTCCCCCTTTTTGTAATTCCATTTTGAATTGTGAGCTTTTCAGTTCCTGTTAGAAATGGAAGTGCAGAACACTGTTATATATTTCTCAAAGCCATTGGCTGCACACTCTAGTGACCTATTTATAACTATCTCTAATTGACCACAACAGAGAAGGTGACCTACTGTAAGTTACAACATGGTAGCTCCTATTGTTTTATAGACACTTAAAGGGCCAGTAACCCCACCAAATAAGGTTATATAATAATGCACACAGTGCAGAATTATATAACTTTAGCCTAGCGTCACGTTTCTTAAGCAGCGTATAGCAAAGATATTTAGCTACGATAATCTATTTTTCAGAATGCCGCTCCTGGTTCTACTGAGCGGGTCTGTTTTTTACCTAAGCGCATCGGGCACGCTGTCTAGTCACAGCACGCCCGATCGCGCCATTAAACTGAATGTGCTCGCTCCCGCTCGGGTATGGTAGCGAGAGCGAGCTACATTCAGTTTAATGGCGCGATCGGGCGTGCTGTGACTAGACAGCGTGCCCGATGCGCTTAGGTAAAACACAGACCCGCTCAGTAGAACCAGGAGCGGCGTTCTGAAAAATAGATTATCGTAGCTAAATATCTTTGCTATACGCTGCTTAAGAAACATGACGCTAGGCTAAAGTTATATAATTCTGCACTGTGTGCATTATTATATAACCTTATTTGGTGGGGTTACTGGCCCTTTAAACTTTACACTTATTTTATCACTATTTAAACAGCTAATGAAACTTTAAAAAATGCACCTACATGCTATTCTCAGACTAATCTTTTCTTTGAATGCATCATTCTATCTAGCATTAAAAGGAAATGTTTTTAACATAAAAGAACTATGATAGCTTTAGGGCATTTCTTAGAGTAATTTTTTTTGTATAACCTTTTTTTTTGGGGGGGGGGGGTTACTTTTATTGTATAACTTTTATTGTATAATGGGGTTGTATTTTTGGAGCAAAAGAGCTAAATTGCTTTAGGGCAATGCCCTACAAAAAACCCTTGTAAGGGTTATTACTATAATAACTTTTAGTGTTGGTATAGGGTTTTTTATTTTGGTTTGGGTTTTTTATTTTTTTTAAAGGGGACTTTAATTTTAGTATAGACAAAACTATTGGGGTATTATTTTTGGTAGTGTTGTTTTGTTTCTTTGTTTTCTTTTGGTAATGTGTTTTTTTTATTTTCAGTAATTTTAGTGCTTGTTATTTTTTGTAACTTAGGGGGTTGTTCGCTTAGAGGTCTGGGGGTTAGCTCTTAGGTCGTTAAGTAGTGTAGGGGTAGTTTGGGTTGGGGGATTGTGGCAGTTTAGGGGTTAATAGTTTTGGGGGTAGGATAGGTGATTAGGTTAGGGCATATTAGGGGTTAATAGTGTAGTGGGATTAGGCTGGGCTTGTAATGCTCGTGGGATATTTCCGTATCAGACCAAACTTGGCAGTAGTCTTCTTATCCTGTCATCAAGTGGAAGGATAAGGAAATATCCCAGAACAAGAGAACAGGTAAGTAAATGAGGTAAGCAGTACTCACAGTAGAGAGGGCAATCCTTCACGGCACTACAGAGGATAACTGGAGAGTAGTCAGGCAAGCAGAGTTTGGCAACAACAAGGCAATCCAGAGTACCAGCAGTACAGGGGTTAAACAGTAGAGAGGTTTGGGCAGGCAGAGTTCAGTAACAATAAGGGAATCAGCAGTTCAGGGGTTAATCAGAAGAGTAGTCTCTTGAGACAGGCATAGTTCAGTAACAATAAGGGAATCAGTAGTTCAGTTTAGAAAATAAGCACCCAGGAGCACACACAGAAACACCTATACTTGAGTAATGATAACAGGCAACAGAGGTACTTACATAGGCGTAGACTCGCGCCAGAGGAAGCATTCAGCTGCAATCACGTTTGGCATCAGAGGGAGCTGGCGTGCGGCGATGATGTCAGTGCTGAGCACCAGAGGCAGCCGCTGCATCCACAGCAACGGCCACCAGAACCGGAACGGCGTGACAGAGCTTGGGGTGAGGACACGTAAGGGGTTAATAGTTTAGTGTAGCTTTGCATTCATATTCCATGTTAAAATGATATGCATTGTCATGTATAATGCATATTATTTTAAGCATTATACATAATTTCAATTATTTATTTATGTTTAAATAATAAAATGAACAAGCAAAATAAAATACATTTTAAATGATATACAATACTTAAAATAATATGCATTATACATGACAATACATGTCATTATAACATTGTATATAGCAACATAGCTCCTATAGTTAGAATAGGGAGTTTTTTTGGTATACTTTATTAGTCAGGTAGATAGCAGACATAGGTGTAGGCGTTTTGTAGAAGTCAGCTGGGAGTTCAAGGGGGTGTATAGGGAAGACGTGATGTAGGTGGTGTTGGGGAGTTAGCTGGGCGTTCCAGGGGAGTATACCTAAGACATAGCTGGGCGTTTGCGCAGAAGTACAGCTAAAATATAAGGTAGGTGCAGGCGTCCTGTGGGAGCAATTCAAGCGTTCCAGGGGAGAAACCTGCACTTTGATTGGGATACATTGCCAGCAGTGTGATATATTCCAATCTCTGAAGTGCAGGTTATGAGTAGGGTGTCAGCCATGTTTGTCTCACCACCTGGCAAGACTTTTACATGGGAAAGTAAGGATACGTGGGCAGTATTTGAAGTGTTCCGACATGTGTTTGGTGTCAGTGACTGTCTGCACTGTGTAGGAACACCTCAAATATGCGTCCCCCGCACGCAGAAAGTGCTGATGAGTGGTGATGTAGCTGATGTTTTGCTGACGTTTCGCTCTCCATTATCTCTTCTGGTAGACACATCACCACTAGCCGGCACTTTGAGGGTCCGCCCCTTTTTTCCAATATAGCATCAGAATGACGGGTGGCGAGGCCAAAAAGCCATTTATCCCGTCAGTCTGGTGATGTTTTGAATATCGGGGCTTAAATAAGAGGACCTAAGTTGCTAGTATTCCAGTATTGTTTATTTGTGTTATTAAAGGAACAGCAACATCAAAATTAAACTCAACTTGAATTAATAGAGCACGACAATTTTAAGCAACTTTCAAATTAACTTCTATTATCAATTTTGCTTAGTTCTCTTGGTAACCTTTGATAAAGAGTAATCCTAGGTGTGCTCTGGAGTGTGCATGTATTTAGCCATCTGGCAACTGCATTTGCAACAATATTTTTAGCAATGTTATACAAACTCTGCTGCCATAGACTGCTATAGAACGTGCATGCTGCTGAACTCCTATCAGCCTACCTAGGTTTACTCTTCAACAGAGAATACCAAAAGAACAAAGCAAATTTGATAGTAGAAGTAAATTGGAAAGTTGCATTATCTATAAGAATCATGTAAGTTTAATTGTGACTTTACTGTAGTTTTACTGTTATCCATTTGGATTCAAGCATTGTCTTTACTAACTATTCTGTCAATCTATAGTGAATTATGTTGTAACATAGCGTGTTAGTTCTTGGTCAGATTTATTCCACATATTTCCTTCTATGATAGATTTGTGGAATAAAAGTTTGTGGTAATGATTTGGGTAAAGTCTAGTGAATATATAGGATATGTGGTAGAATATTCATTTTGGTTATTTCCATTTCTGTTAGAACCCCTTAAACAAAGCCAGGTGGTTCCATATGTTTTTTAAAGTGAAGGTCCATTTTGATGAATTAGTGACCGGTTTTTAATAAACCTATTAAAAACAAGGGCACTTTAATTCATCAAAATTGACATTTCACTGTTTTCTTCAAAACCTTACCTTTTAATCCTGGCAGCCGCTTCAGCACTTCCTCTGCCTGTCGCAAGCCCTCTTCGCGGGTCCAAAATGACGAATTCGGCTTCCTCCAATCACAGCGTTGCATCAGGCCAAAATTCCCCCTGGGGGAAGCTGTGATTGAAGGAAGCCTGATTCGTCATTTCTGACGTCTGCAGAGGCTTCCGACGGCCGGGGGAATCGCTGGAGCGGCATTCAGGATTAAAAGGTAAGTTTTTGAAGAAAACAGTGAAATGTAAATTTTGATGAATTAAAGGTCCCTTATTTTTAATAGGTTTATTAAAAACCGGGCACTAATTCATCAAAATGGACCTTCACTTTAATTATGAATGCTGGATGAAAATATACAAAGGCAACATTAACAATTGCAAATTATTTACAATTCACCAAATTATGTAACAACATTTGTAATTGTAACACAAAAAATACACTTAAATCCTAAAATGTTTAAAATTATTGAAATTCCAGCCTTCATTAAAAGTAACATTTTAGTGAAAAAAAATCACAACATTGTGTACTATTCACTATTCAACAAATGCAGTTGTACTGCTTTGAACCTGGTTTCAAGATTCTCTAAACATCCACCACAAGGGGTGGCTCTTACACCACCTAATACATGTAATCATAATTTCTGTCGAAAATATTTTCATTCATTTTAAAACGGTTACTTGTAGAAATTTTATATTTCATTTCTTCAAGTCACAACGTGTGATTATTATGTTGGATCTTTTCCAGATAAGCCCGGCCAAAAAGTTAAGCCCCGCCGCAACAAATATGAAAAAAAAAAAAAAGATATGAAACTTGTACATTTATTGTTTATTGAACAGGAACAGTGTGAAATTAAACTTGTACTTGTGAAATTAAATTAAACTTGTACTAAACTGTAACTTATATTGTTATTTTGTATTGTAGTTTATGTAGTTTTATTTTTTATTGAAGATGCTGCATTGAAACTTTTATTTAAGAGGGTGAAATTGGGACAGGTCTTTATTTTTTATTTAAGAGGGTGAAATTGGGACAGGTCATTGATAATTCGCATGAAAAGGTCCGTATTTCGGTACCTTTGCCTCCAAACGAACTCACACAAGTAGCTGTCCACTAAAGATCTGTGTGTGCCGCATTGGCGCTTATTCTGCATCTTGTAGACGTGCCAGAAAGATTCAATGGTTTGTGTGTGAGCTCCAGTCGTTGGATCCACAAAGTTTTCACTATGATTAACCGTTTGATGAGTATAATTCATTGAAAGAATCGTTTCAATTCCTTTGTATGATGGCCACATATCGGAAATGATGATTGAGCCGGGAGCTATGCAGGCCTGTATTGTGTGCATCAGAGTGTCCGCAGTTCGATCTGGAACTGCATACATGAACACTTCTTTACTCTCCCTGCAGATCCCTCCGAAAATCCACTGCTGGGGAAGGACTCGCCCTGCGTTGTTTTTACGGCGAGATATTAGCGTTTCATCGATCTCGACGTGTAGACCTGGCCCACCGACAATAGTTGGATTCTGCAAAAGACGCCAGGAACAAATTTCGCGAAGAAAGTTCTTCCAGTCAACAGCGGTCGTGTGGCCAATAGATAATTCCTCAGAGCAGAATTTCATACTTGTCAGATTTTTAGACCAGCAATAAATAAATAGAATTACTGTCCTGAACTCCATCCTAGACCGTTCCAGCCAAGTTCCCTTTCTAAGAGCGATTTCTTGACGACACTGTCGTGCATTACACCTCCACCTGTCAGAAACAGTGGAAAGTGTCATTTGGTGCCCATTGTTGCATAAACATTGCTGATGGATCACTCCGTGTGTTTGCAAAAAAAGTATTGCCGTCTCCTTGTCATGAACGACAGTCGAAAGCGTAAGAAAGTTCATTGTTTTTATTGCAAATTGTAATACGTCACTGTTGCGTGCGTGCATTACATTGGAGCTGACAAAAGTGGCGGGGCTTAACTTTTGGCGCGTGCACTGTTTGCATTAGTGGCGGGGCTTATCTGGAAAAGATCCATTATGTTTGATTTATATGTATGATTTTGCCCAGAAGACTTTGGCGTTTTGCAAACTGCTCATTTATTTTCAAGCATGGTTGTGAAACTAAGTTGTTTTTTTTCCTGAAAACATTTCCCCATTCCACACGACCAGTCACAGAACTAATAAATAAATAAAGGGGCAAGATTGTTTCCACTATACATAAAACTTTGTTGCAATTAGTAGTAATGATATCTGTGAAAATAGTTATGCAGCTACCATACTGTCCAATGTAAAAAAGTTTTGTTTTTTTTGTGTACTATTAAGTGTTAGAAAAAAAGTTATGTTTCCCTTTCTAATATCAATTAAAAAATAGGGGAAACCTACAGCAAAAACAAAATACCCCAAAACTGCACCAGTCTTTACAACATGTTTTTTCGTAGGGTTAGGCCAAAGAAAAGAAAAAAAAAACAGTTATTGCTGAGATATAAATGTTTTGAAGTTACTTATTTATTTTGATACTTTTCAAGCATGACTAGAAGAATAGTGATTTGTCAGTTATTACCTGCAGTAAGTATATATATATATATATATATATATATATATAAAAATTGTTGCAGACAGCGGTTGTAGGTAAAAATCACAGTCTTTATTTAAACATAGTTAAAAGTAGAAACAATCCAGAGGTCACACAGGTACATCACAGCAATGGGTCCGCTAACATGTTTCGGCCTCAGGCCGTAATCATAGCTAAAGGACAAAGCACCTGAACCACTTAAAAAGGCACCAGGATAACCCTGATTGGGTAAAATCAAAGGCAAGCTGTGTGTTAACTTTAACTCTATGAGTACTTGTACACATAATAATTTAACCTGTGGTCTGAAAGGGAGAAAGTAGCACAAATACTAATACTAATTTACAAACTATATAGTCAAATGTGTTGAAAAGTTGTTGTAAAAGTATTTGAGAAACCTTAAGAGGAACGGCACATGAATGTAGTTGCAACATTTATACATTTAAACAGCTATTGAGTATAAAGTAATATTATAATGTAAAGCATGCTATCACTGTATTATTTTATTTATTTAGTCACACATTTGAAAGCAAAAGAACATGTTTAATCTAACAAAGTTCATACCCACTAATTGAACTAAAGTGGGAGCTAGATGTATGTGTGTAAGTAAAATAGAGCAAAACATAATATACTTAACTTAGTAGATGCAACAAAAAATCTAAAATCTAGACTAAGTGCCTATAGTGGCAACAACACGTACTATATGAAAATAGAAAGAAAATAGTGAAAATAAAGTGAAAATGTATAATGATGTAAAAAGTAAAAAATGGAAAGTAAGAAAAATATATAAAATATATGAAAAACATATGAAATACAAAAACACTGTAGGGATAGTAGTATACCATTAGTATACCAAATGGAGAGTTGTATATACATAATGTTCCAATAGAAAGATGGATTGTACACACAATTAAAGGACGGTATATATACAAGCTAATAAATATACCAGTAAGTACAGGGCTGAGAGCAAAATTGGACAAACTGAAGTACAGCAAACGGGTGCACGATTGGGACAAGCTGCTGCATGATGGGGAAGAAAAGAAAAGACCTGTGGCAACAATAATTTATTGCCAGTAGTTTATCAGATCATATTCCGAATTTAAACCGGTAGGTACACGGGTTTGTAATTTAAAAATCCAGAATAGTTCCCTCTTCTGCAACAGCTTGTCCCTATCACCCCCTCTAGGAGGGCAGAGCACTCTCTCTATAGCTTGCCACCTAAGCGAGTCCACACTTTTTTGATGATATCTTGCGAAGTGTTGCACCAAAGGTGTAGAAGCTACACCAGCTTGTATGGTAGAGAGATGATTGCGAATGCGCACCTTTACCTCAGTAGTCGTAAGTCCAACATACTGTAAATGGCACAAGATACAACTCAGCACATACACAACATATGTAGAGGTGCACTTGAGGCAGGATTGTATTGCAAAAATCTCACCTGTGACTTCAGATCTAATGCTATCAGATGGCAACACAAACTCACACACCCTACATTTATTACGGCACTTAAAAATGCCTCCGTGGGTAAGCCAAAAACTTTGATTTTGTTTAATCTTGGGTAACACAGATGGAGACAATATGTTACCCAAAGTAGTCGTTTTCCTATAAGAGCAGCGTAGACCTTGAGAAACACAATGTTCAAGCTTATCGTCAGCTGCTAAAAACGAAAAATGCTTCTTAACAATTTTGCAAATTTCAGGGTACTCTTGACTAAACTCTGTAACAAAGGTTACTCCATTGTGGTCATTAGTGGTTTTACCCCTATCACCAGTCCTATCTGTCAGGCCCAGAACACTTGACCTGTCCAGGCCATCAACTTGTTCTTTAGCCTTTTTAATTACTCTAGAACTGTAGCCTCTATATTTTAGCCTTTTGGCCAAATCTTGAGACTGTTCTGCACATTTCTCAGGTAAAGAGCAATTACGTTTCACCCTCATAAATTGGCCCTTGGCCACAGCATGGGGCACATGCCTAGGGTGGCAGCTTTGGGCGTTTGTAACAGGGTATTCCCAGCTATGGGCTTCCTATAAATCTCTGTCACTATTCTGCCATCCTCTATGCCCTTAATGATATTGAGATTAAATATACAAAATTTGTTAGGGATCAGACCGACTATAGTAATAACACAGTTTACTCATGGAAGCGTTCAGATAAAGCTGTGCACAGAAGACAGTCTAGAGGTAGGTCTAGAAACAGACGCAACAATAGTAACAACAACAAAAATACAAAAAATGCTAATGGCCAAGTACCTACACATAATACAGAGGCTAAGCGAGTAACATACTCTGATACTGATTTTGAGTCAGGGGAGGAAGCTGGGGCCTCCAGTGGTGAGGAACTCCCCAGAAGCACTCTGAAAAACAAATAGCCTGTATTAGTACAAAATACACATGCTCTGACCACCTCTGATCATTATCAGCCTCAAACAGCTTCCTCTAATCTAAAAAGTGTTGATTCCAGAAATCTTGCTTCCAATTATGTGGAAGAAGGTGCAGGAGCCTCTGTTATGCAAACAAGTGTGTCTGCTGATGATCAAAGAAGGATAGAGCAGGTTTTTTCTCTCCCTCCACAACGCACTGGAATAGGGCAAACAGGTCAGGGACATTATCACCTAAGAGGTCAGAGAGGGAAACAAAAATACAAGTAAACAATGTAATAAATCTATCTAAATACACACTTACTAATTCACAAGTCTTTCTCCTAAGTCGAGGTTTGAATTTTGCACCCACCAATCATTTTAATGTCTTTAATACCATTTTAGATGTTAATAAACTAATACGAAACATGACTTTAGAAAAAAATTTTTCACTAAATCATCTGAAATTTCAGATAATAAGGTGGAACCAACAGGTGATCATCCACCCCATGTTTTGCGTACTGGTAAATTAACATTCAGTGAAACCTGTGATGTGATCAATCTGTAATGTTTATCCCGGGAGACTACGTCAAGTACATATAGGGAGAGTATTAATGCATCCAGTTTTTTCCAAAATAAGTCACTGTTTTACCCAATTCACACGAGGGGTAATACTCTGGAGACCTTCTTCAAACGTGTGGAAAGGGATCTTATTAAACTTAAGAACTCTGTTGGATATCAAGCCCCCAATCTGTCTGGACCAGAGAGAGCTGCCCTTAAAGAGCTACAAGAGAATCATGATATAGTCATACGTACAGCGGACAAGGGTGGCTCTGTCGTGGTCCTGGACAGATTGGATTATGTCAATGAGGCTTTACCTCAACTTAATAATATTGAGGACTATATTCCCCTACCTAGGGACCCCACTGTTGATTTTAAAAGGGAACTTCTGGATATACTGGATGATGGGTTGGAGGATGGGCACTACGACCGGAAAACCTTTGAGTTCCTGGTAGTTGACTATCCGGTGGTGCCCATCTTCCACCATCTTCCTAAGGTACACAAATCCCTTGAGGACGTGAGGGGGCGCCCTATAGTTAGTGGGATTGGTTCTCTTACAGAGCACGTTTCACAGTGGGTAGATAACCTTTTGCAGCCACTTGTAAAGAATTTGTACAGCTACATTCAGGATACTAAAGAGGTTATATGCACATTTGAAGACATGAGATGGCAGCATAACAGCCATAAATGGGCCACTATTGATGTGGTCGCACTATACTCCTCCATTCCACACGAGGAGGGTCTGATAGCGGTCGGTTTCTTTCTAGAATTTTATTCTGATTTTTCAGTTGAGTTTAGAAGCTTTATTCTTAGAGCTATAAAATTTTTGCTCACACACAAATATTTTTCCTTTGATGATGGCTTCTATCTCCAGAGACGTGGGACAGCAATGGGGGCCAAGTTTGCCCCCTCCTATGCCAACCTATTTATGGGTTGGTGGGAGCTGTCCCACGTCTATGGAGATGGGAACCCATACAGAGAGTTTATATACTTTTACGGCCACTATATAGATGACCTACTCCTCGTGTGGAGTGGGAGTGAGTCACAGTTTATGTCCTTTATGACGTACCTTAATTCAAACAACATTGGTTTGAGGTTTACCAGTGAGTTGCGGGAAAGTGAGATCAATTTCCTAGATATCACCATTAAGGGCATGGAGGATGGCAGAATAGTGACAGAGATTTATAGGAAGCCCATAGCTGGGAATACCCTGTTACACGCCCAAAGCTGCCACCCTAGGCATGTGCCCCATGCTGTGGCCAAGGGCCAATTTATGAGGGTGAAACGTAATTGCTCTTTACCTGAGAAATGTGCAGAACAGTCTCAAGATTTGGCCAAAAGGCTAAAATATAGAGGCTACAGTTCTAGAGTAATTAAAAAGGCTAAAGAACAAGTTGATGGCCTGGAAAGGTCAAGTGTTCTGGGCCTGACAGATAGGACTGGTGATAGGGGTAAAACCACTAATTACCACAATGGAGTAACCTTTGTTACAGAGTTTAGTCAAGAGTACCCTAAAATTTGCAAAATTGTTAAGAAGCATTTTTCGTTTTTAGCAGCTGACGATAAGCTTGAACATTGTGTTTCTCAAGGTCTACGCTGCTCTTATAGGAAAACGACTACTTTGGGTAACATATTATCTCCATCTGTGTTACCCAAGATTAAACAAAATCAAAGTTCTTGGCTTACCCACAGAGGCATTTGTAAGTGCCGTAATAAATGTAGGGTGTGTGAGTTTGTGTTGCCATCTGATAGCATTAGATCTGAAGTCACAGGTGAGATTTTTGCAATACAATCCTGCCTCAAGTGCACCTCTACATATGTTGTGTATGTGCTGAGTTGTATTTTGTGCCATTTACAGTATTTTGGACTTACGACTACTGAGGTAAAGGTGCGCATTTGCAATCATCTCTCTACCATACAAGCTGGTGTAGCTTCTACACCTTTGGTGCAACACTTCGCAAGATATCATCAAAAAAGTGTGGACTTGCTTAGGTGGCAAGCTATAGAGAGAGTGCTCTGCCCTCCTAGAGGGGTGATAGGGACAAGCTGCTGCAGAAGAGGGAACTATTCTGGATTTTTAAATTACAAACCCGTGTACCTACCGGTTTAAATTCGGAATATGATCTGATAAACTACTGGCAATAAATTATTGTTGCCACAGGTCTTTTCTTTTCTTCCCCATCATGCAGCAGCTTGTCCTAATCGTGCACCCGTTTGCTGTACTTCAGTTTGTCCAATTTTGCTCTCAGCCCTGTACTTACTGGTATATTTATTAGCTTGTATATATACCGTCCTTTAATTGTGTGTACAATCCATCTTTCTATTGGAACATTATGTATATACAACTCTCCATTTGGTATACTAATGGTATACTACTATCCCTACAGTGTTTTTGTATTTCATATGTTTTTCATATATTTTATATATTTTTCTTACTTTCCATTTTTTACTTTTTACTTTTTACATCATTATACATTTTCACTTTATTTTCACTATTTTCTTTCTATTTTCATATAGTACGTGTTGTTGCCACTATAGGCACTTAGTCTAGATTTTAGATTTTTTGTTGCATCTACTAAGTTAAGTATATTATGTTTTGCTCTATTTTACTTACACACATACATCTAGCTCCCACTTTAGTTCAATTAGTGGGTATGAACTTTGTTAGATTAAACATGTTCTTTTGCTTTCAAATGTGTGACTAAATAAATAAAATAATACAGTGATAGCATGCTTTACATTATAATATTACTTTATACTCAATAGCTGTTTAAATGTATAAATGTTGCAACTACATTCATGTGCCGTTCCTCTTAAGGTTTCTCAAATACTTTAACAACTTTTCAACACATTGGACTATATAGTTTGTAAATTAGTATTAGTATTTGTGCTACTTTCTCCCTTTCAGACCACAGGTTAAATTATTATGTGTACAAGTACTCATAGAGTTAAAGTTAACACACAGCTTGCCTTTGATTTTACCCAATCAGGGTTATCCTGGTGCCTTTTTAAGTGGTTCAGGTGCTTTGTCCTTTAGCTATGATTACGGCCTGAGACCGAAACATGTTAGCGGACCCATTGCTGTGATGTACCTTTGTGACCTCTGGAGTGTTTCTACTTTTAACTATGTTTAAATAAAGACTGTGATTTTTACCTACAACCGCTGTCTGCAACAATTTTGTTTTTTTGCTGCTTATTTTCTGGGCTGCAGCAGTGGTTTCCAGGACATCGACTCCAAAGTTCTCCAAAGGAAATCCTTACAAGTGTCTTTTTCTGCTCCGGATTGGTTCATGAATACCACGTGTCATCTGACACACACCCCTCACGCATAGTGGGACGCCTCGCAGGGACGCCGCTGTGGCTATCGAGTGAGCTCCGCTATACAGCCTTCAGATCTTACATTGAGCCCGAAGAGGAGATGAGGATTGATGCACCCCGGGTGGTGAGTTTAAGGCGTTAATGCCTTATGGGAGCACGGCTTCCGTTGTGTCTCATTCTACAAAAGTTTGGCACTTAATTGTAATTGATGTAAAGTTGACGGTTTTCATTACCATATTGCACTATAGCTGGAGCTCTGAAGTAAGCTACACCCATATCGGATCCTGTATGTGAGGCGGGTAGAGGGGTTTTCTCTATCAGCAGTATTTTATCACATCGATTCACTGCTACATCAATGTCTTCTGTTTAACAGAACTTTTTCCCTGGAATTTGAACTTTGTATAGACAAATTTTTTGTCATTGAATATATAAATATACGGACAGCAACTTTGAACTATACTTTACTTTTATATATATATATATATATATATATACACACACACACATATATACAGTACATAAGTAGTAGACTACACACACATGCTACATATGCACAAAATACACGCTACACAAAAATAAGAGTACACGCATTATAAACATATAATTATTAACTGTTACACGAGATAAAAAAGTGTCACAAAACACATGAAAAAAAAGAATTTATGCTTACCTGATAAATTACTTTCTCTTATGGTGTATCCAGTCCACGGATTCATCCTTACTTGTGGGATATTCTCATTCCCTACAGGAAGTGGCAAAGAGAGCACACAGCAGAGCTGTCCATATAGCTCCCCCTCAGGCTCCGCCCCCCCAGTCATTCGACCGACGGTTAGGAGAAAAAGGAGAAACCATAGGGTGCAGTGGTGACTGTAGTTTTACAAAAATAAATTTGAACCTGACTTAATTGCCAGGGCGGGCCGTGGACTGGATACACCGTAAGAGAAAGTAATTTATCAGGTAAGCATAAATTCTGTTTTCTCTTACTTGGTGTATCCAGTCCACGGATTCATCCTTACTTGTGGGATACCAATACCAAAGCTTTAGGACACGGATGAAGGGAGGGAACAAGTCAGGTACCTTAAACGGAAGGCACCACTGCTTGCAAAACCTTTCTCCCAAAAATAGCCTCCGAAGAAGCAAAAGTATTGAATTTGTAAAATTTGGCAAAAGTATGCAGTGAAGACCAAGTCGCTGCCTTACAAATCTGTTCAACAGAAGCCTCATTCTTGAAGGCCCATGTGGAAGCCACAGCTCGGGGTGGAATGAGCTGTAATTCGTTCAGGAGGGTGCTGTCCAGCAGTCTCATAAGCCAATCGGATGATGCTTTTCAGCCAGAAGGAAAGAGAGGTAGCAGTCGCTTTCTGACCTCTCCTCTTACCAGAATAGACAACAAACAAGGATGATGTTTGTCTGAAATCTTTAGTTGCTTTTAAATAGAATTTTAAAGCCCGAACCATAACAAGATTGTGTAATAGTCGTTCCTTCTTCGAAACTAGATTAGGACACAGAGAAGGAACAATGGTTTCCTGGTTAATATTCTTTTTAGAAACAACTTTCGGACGAAAACCAAGTTTGGTATGCAAAACAACCTTATCTGCATGGAACACCAGATAGGGTGAATCACACTGCAAAGCAGACAATTCTGAAACTCTCCGAGCAGAAGAGATAGCTACCAAAAACAAAACCTTCCAAGATAATAACTTAATATCTATGGAATGTAAAGGTTCAAACGGAAACCCTGAAGAACTGAAAGAACTAAATTAAGACTCCATGGAGGAGCCACAGGTTTATAGACAGGCTTGATTCTAACTAAAGCCTGTGCAAACGCCTGAACGTCTGGTACTGCTGCCAGCCGCTTGTGTAACAGGATAGACAGAGCAGATATCTG
This sequence comes from Bombina bombina, assembly GCF_027579735.1. NCBI lineage: Eukaryota > Metazoa > Chordata > Amphibia > Anura > Bombinatoridae > Bombina > Bombina bombina. The sequence continues at coordinate 840,999,393 of NC_069503.1, read as the reverse complement.
TCCCTTTAAGGAACTAGCTGACAATCCTTTCTCCAATCCTTCTTGGAGAAAAGAAAAAATCCTGGGAATCCTAACTTTACTCCACGAGTAACCCTTGGATTCACACCAACAAAGATATTTCCGCCATATCTTATGGTAAATTTTCCTGGTGACAGCTTTTCTGGCCTGGATTAAAGTATCAATAACTGATTCAGAGAACCCACGCTTAGCTAGAATTAAGCGTTCAATCTCCAAGCAGTCAGATGCAGAGAAACTAGATTTGGATGCTTGAATGGACCCTGTATTAGAAGATCCTGCCTCGATGGCAGTTTCCATGGTGGAACCGATGACATGTCCCCTAGGTCTGCATACCAAGTCCTGCGTGGCCATGCAGGCGCTATTAGAATTACCGAAGCCTTCTCCTGTTTGATTCTGGCTACTAGCTGAGGGAGAAGAGGAAACGGTGGAAAGACATAAGCTAGACTGAAGGACCAAAGCGCTACTAGAGCTATTGGGATCCCTGGACCTGGATCCGTAAAGGGGAAGTTTGGTGTTCTGACAGGACGCCATCAGATCCAATTCCGGAATGCCCCATAGCTGGGTCAGCTGAGCAAAAACCTCCGGGTGGAGTTCCCACTCCCCCGGGTGAAAAGTCTGACGACTCAGAAAATCCGCCTCCCAGTTGTCTACTCCTGGGATGTGAATAGCAGATAGGTGGCAGGAGTGATCCTCCGCCCATTTGATGAATTTGGCCTCCGCTAGTTGAGGCCATGCCTGGAGCGTATTGAATATCGCTCTCAGTTCCAAAATGTTTATCGGGAGAAGAGATTCTTCCCGAGACCATAGGCATCGGTCGTGACAATGATCCACTCCGGTCTGCGGAAGCACATTCCCTGAGACAGGTGATCCTGAGACAACCACCAGAGAAGAGAGTCTCTGGTTTTCTGGTCCATTTGTATTTGAGGAGACAAATCTGCATAATCTCCATTCCACTGTTTGAGCATGCACAGTTGTAGTGGTCTGAGATGAATTCGGGCAAAAAGGACAACGTCCCTTGCCGCAACCATTAATCCGATTACCTCCATGCACTGAGCCACAGAAGGCCAAGGAATAGAATGAAGAACTCGGCAAGTAGTTAAAAGCTTTGACTTCCTGACCTCTGTCAGAAATATTTTAATTTCTACCGAGTCTATTAGTGTTCCCAGGAAGGGAACCCTTGTGAGCGGGGACAGAGAACTCTTTTCTACGTTCACCTTCCACCCGTGAGACCTTATAAAGGCCAGAACAATGTCCGTATGAGCCTTGGCTCTGTGAAAAGACGACGCCTGTATTAAGATGTCGTCTAGGTAAGGTGCTACTGCAATGCCCTGTGGTCTTAGTACCGCTAGAAGGGACCCTAGCACCTTTGTGAAAATGCTGAGAGCGGTGGCCAACCCGAAAGGAAGGGCCACGAACTGGTAATGCATGTCCAGAAAGGCGAACCTTAGGAACTGATGATGATCTTTGTGGATAGTGTGGATAGGAATATGTAGGTACGCATCCTTTAGATCCACGGTAGTCATATATTGACCTTCCTGTATCATCAGTAAGATTGTCCGAATGGTTTCCATTTTGAAAGATGGAACTCTGAGGAATTTGTTTAGAATTTTTAGATCCAGGATTGGCCTGAAAGTTCCTTCCTTTTTGGGAACTACAAACAGGTTTGAGTAAAATCCCAGTCCTTGTTCTGCAATTGGAACTGGGTGTATCACTCCCATTTTTAGAAGATCTTCTACACAGCGTAAGAACGCCTGTTTCTTTGTTTGGTCTGAAGACAAACGAGAAATGTGGAACCTTCCCCTTGGAGGAGAGTCCTTGAATTCTAGAAGATACCCCTGAGCAACAATTTCTAATGCCCAGGGATCTGGAACATCTCTTGCCCAAGCCTGAGCAAAGAGAGAAAGTCTGCCCCCTACCAGATCCGGTCCCAGATCGGGGGCTACCCCTTCATGCTGTCTTGGTAGCAGCCGCAGGCTTCTTGGCCTGCTTACCCTTGTTCCAGCCCTGCAAAGGCTTCCAGGTTGCTTTGGGCTGGGAAGCGTTACCCTCCTGCTTTGCGGTTGCAGAGGTTGAAGTAGGTCCGCTCCTGAAGTTGCGAAAGGAGCGAAAATTAGCCTTGTATTTGGCCTTAAACGGTCTATCTTGTGGAAGAGCATGACCCTTTCCCCCAGTGATATCCGAAATAATTTCTTTCAATTCTGGGCCGAATAGGGTCTTTCCCTTGAAAGGAATATTTAATAGTTTTGTTTTGGACGACACGTCAGCCGACCACGATTTGAGCCAAAGCGCTCTCCGCGCCATAATGGCAAAACCAGAATTTTTCGCCGCTAACTTAGCTAATTGGAAAGCGGCATCTGTGATAAAGGAATTAGCCAGCTTTAGAGCATGAATTCTATCCATGACTTCGTCATATGAAGTCTCTCTCTGGAGCGACTCCTCCAGTGCCTCAAACCAGAAAGCCGCTGCAGTAGTTACAGGAATAATGCAGGCAATCGGTTGAAGAAGGAAACCTTGTTGAACAAATTTTTTTGTTTAGTAAACCTTCTAATTTTTTATCCATAGGATCTTTGAAAGCACAACTGTCTTCTATTGGTATGGTTGTGCGCTTGGCTAGTGTTGAAACCGCTCCCTCTACCTTAGGGACCGTCTGCCACACGTCCCGCCTGGGGTCATTTATGGGGAACATTTTCTTAAAGATAGGGGGGGGGGGACAAAAGGTACACCTGGTCTCTCCCACTCCCTAGTCACAATATCCGCCACCCTCTTTGGGATCGGAAACGCATCAGTGTATACAGGGACTTCTAGAAACTTGTCCATTTTACACAATTTTTCTGGGACCACCATGGGGTCGCAATCATCCAGCGTAGCTAAAACCTCATTAAGCAGTACGCGCAGGTGTTCCAGCTTAAATTTAAACGCTAAGGAATCTGATTCTGCCCGCTGAGAAAGCTTTCCTGCGTCAGAAATTTCTCCCTCGGACAGCACATCCCTCACTGCCACTTCAGAGTGTTGTGAGGGTACAACGGATAAATCATCCAAAGCTTATGATTGCTCATTCTGTCTTAAAAACTGAGCTAGCACGCTTTTTAGGAAAAACTGGCAGTTTGTTGTAAGGTAATAGGGGCCAATGCGCTAGAGGTACTAGGCATCGCTTGCGCGGGCGTAACTGGTGTTGACACATGGGGAGAGGAAGGAGGACTATCCTCGTTACCTTCCGTTAAAGAATCATCTTGGGCCACATTTTTAAGTGTCACTGCATGGTCTTTAAAATGTTCAGATACCTTAGCACACTTTAAACACAAATATAAAGGGGGTACCGCCATGGCTTTTAAACACATAGAACAAGGTCTATCAGTAGGCTCAGACATGTTAAACAGACTTAGACAGCACTCAAATACAGTAAAATACAATTTTTGAAAAAACGGTACTGTGCCTTTAAATAATAAAAGTGCACACTTTTTTACTAAATCTCCAAAAATCATCCAATCTTTATGAAATTTTCACCATATGATCCTAATGCATTGAAAAGATTGCACAGCAAATTTCAAGTCAATTAACCCCTTACTGCCCAAACCAGAGCAAATTAAAGCTAAGCACCATGCCACAGCCTCTGCTGTGGTCCTACCTTCCTTGGGGATTCGTTTTAATCGAAAATAAGCCTCTCTGAAGTCCTCAAGTAATCTCTGGACTCTTCACATGAAGCTGCATGAAGCTGTCTGTAAAATCAACTGCGCAACTGAGGCGCAAATTTCAGGCCCTCTCCCTCTTCACTCTGGGGATGTAGGGCCTTCCCAAGCCAAAATAGGTGTCTAAATAGATGCCATGCGGAATAAACCCCAAAAAAGTGTTTCAAATGTAATATAAACTTGTATAAATATCAGATTTTTGTTAAAAAATAATCGATTGCCCCTTAACAGTTTCCACCAGTGTTTGAGCCCTTTCAAATAAGCCTTCCTTCTATACTAAGTCTCAGAATATGGCTTACCTTTCCCACATGGGGATTCTTGTCAGTCTTCTAGCATTACTAAGTCTTGACTAGAAAAAATGACTGAAACATACCTCAAAGCAGTTAAGCCTGCAAACTGTTCCCCCCAACTGAAATTTTCTGATGCTCAACAGTCCTGTGTGGGAACAGCAGTGGATTTTAGTAACAACATGCTAAAATCATTTTCCTCTCAGCAGAAATCTTCATCACTTTCTGCCACAGAGTAAATAGTACAAACCGGCACTATTTTAAAATAACAAACTTTTGATTGAAGAAATAAAAACTACAAATCTAACACCACATTCACTTTACCCTCCCTTGGAGATGCTACTTGTTAGAGCGGCAAAGAGAATGACTGGGGGGGCGGAGCCTGAGGGGGAGCTATATGGACAGCACTGCTGTGTGCTCTCTTTGCCACTTCCTGTAGGGAATGAGAATATCCCACAAGTAAGGATGAATCCGTGGACTGGCTACACCAAGTAAGAGAAATACATTTAAAACTTTATATGTGCGTTCAGATGTATTTATGTATTAATATGTGTATATATGTATTTATAGACATACAGTATATATATATATATATATATATATATAAAAACACATAAATACCCGATGTGCACAAAAAGCTTATTTCTATCGCAGTTAGCACACGAGCGGGAATGATAAATAGTGTTCCACTCCTAATCTAGCCCTATATGTCCAAAAGAGACCATGGGCGCGATCCGATATAGATCGCAGTTTGCGGCGCAAGCGAGGGAACCCACGTCGCCCGCAGTTTCAGCTCGCAACTCGAGCCATCCAATATGCGGCGCCGTCACTTGCTAAAGTGGCGCAAGTCTCACAAACCAGCGATGTCCAGAAATCTGGAGTCGCCAGTGACTTGCGCCACGTTAGAAACTGCCGGCGCCTATAAAACCTGACTAAAGTCTAAATCACCCGCACTGTCTAACACGCCTCCTAAACATAGCCCGACACGTCTAACACGCCTCCCTAACATAGCCCGACACATCTAACCCTCTATCCGCTATCCCCCCTCACTATCCTAACAATAAAAAAGCTATTAACCCCTAAACCGCCGCTCCCGTACCCCGCCGCAACCTAATAAAGTTATTAACCCCTAAACCGTCGCTCCCGTACCCCGCCGCCAGCTATATTATATCTATAACCCCCTAAAGTCAGCCCCTAACACCGCCGCCATCTATCTTAAAATTATTAACCCCTAATGTAAGCCCCTAACACCGCCGCCATCTCTATTAAAATGATTAACCCCTAATTTAATCTACCTACCCCGCCGCCAGCTATATTATCTATATTAACCCTAAGTATATTATAGTTAATATAGGTATTACATTATATATATTAACTATATTAACCCTAATTATATTAGGGTTAATATAGTTAATATAGTTACTATAGTATTTATATTAACTATATTAACTCTATCTAACCCTAACACCCCTAACTAAATTTATATTAAATTAATCTAATTCATTTATAAACTAAAATATTCCTATTTAAATCTAAATACTTACCTATAAAATAAACCCTAAGATAGCTACAATATAATTAATAATTACATTGTAGCTATGTTAGGGTTAATATTTATTTTACAGGTAAATTGTTAATTATTTTAACTAGGTATAATAGCTATTAAATAGTTATTAACTATTTAATATCTACCTAGTTAAAATAATTACCCAATTACCTGTAAAATAAATCCTAACCTAAGTTACAAATACACCTACACTATCAATAAATTAAATAGGGGTTAATAATTTTTATATAGGTGGCGGCGGTGTAAGGGGTCAGATTAGGGGATAGATAAGGTAGATGACAGCGGTGTAAGGGGTTCTAATTAGGGGATAGATAAGGTAGATGGCGGCGGTTTTAGAGGCTCACAGTAGGGGGTTAGTTTATGTAGATGGCGGCGGGGTCCGGGAGCGGCGGTTTAGGGGTTAATAACTTTATTAGGGATTTCGGGGGGGGGGATCGCGGTTGACAGGTAGATAGACATTGCGCATGCGTTAGGTGTTAGGTTTATTTTAGAAGATCGCGGTTGACAGGGAGATAGACATTGCGCATGCGTTAGGTGTTAGGTTTATTTTAGCAGCCAGTTTAGGGAGTTACGGGGCTCCAATAGTCAGCGTAAGGCTTCTTACGGCTGCTTTTTGTGGCGAGGTGAAAATGGAGTAAGTTTTCTCCATTTTCGCCACGTAAGTCCTTACGCTGCATATTGGATACCAAACTGCGCTGGTTTGGTATACCTGCCTATAGCCCAAAAAACTACGGGCGACGGCAGAAATATACGCGCGTAACTTCTAGGTTACGCCGTATATGTGATACCAAACCAGCGTAAATAATGGCGTCGCCGGCTTTTGCGGGCGACGATTTTTATCGGATCGACCCCCATGGTGCAGCCCGCACAGAAAATTGCACTCGGCCACAGCTGATTAAACTATCACATTGCAGAAATACTCCGGTTAATGATGGAAGATATGCCCATACAGACCATTTATATCAGCCATATGCCCAAGTGGGATCCCCACATCTGATGATTGTCCCTTGTAGCCTTATGGCAGCTTCATGTCCAAGTGAAAGATAAGAGACTTCAGCCTTGTTCGTTCTGTTTCCATTGATTCTATGGACATGAAGGAAGAAGACAAGGAAAGTGTTAGGTCTGGCTGCTGCACTCCCATGGCAACCAGGCAGTTAGTTGCAAGGGAGAGTGGGCCCTCAAAAAGATATTTGCTGTGGGTGGAGTGTGTTGTCATGAGAGCCAGTGCATTTGTACTTGCTGCATCTATTTTGTTTCTTCTATGTATAGTACATCTTTACCTTTCTTTTTATCTACAACATGCAGACTGGTCATTCTTCTTTGTGTGTTCCTTTCCTTACTGTTTGTAAGTCTATGTTTCTGTGCAGATTTGGGGCAATAACTAAACAACAGCTCATTTGCTTTTTTTGTATATGTAAATAAAAATAAAAACCTTTTTGATGAATATAATAATTTACATTTTTTATATATTATTTATTTTTGGTCTTTAAGTTCATTGTACAAACTGATGATCAGCTATAAATGACCAAGTTATTTAAGATCAATAGGAGGATATGGGTAAGCGCTCCAAAAGAGCTGACTGTCTTCTTATGTTGTTATATATATATAAAATACTGTGGATAATATCCAAAATGCAAACCATGTTGCAAAATAGAATACTAATTGTAATAAAGTGTTACATTTTCACGTGAAAGCTAGCTATAGGCGATTTCAATACTGGGTATAGATTGAGGGCTATAGGCCTATATTATACAAACTGGGCAAATATAAAGAATCTAAAAACAACTAATTAAAAACTAATAACATTTATTCCATATCATAACAAGTATATAATCATATAATTGGTAATAATGAAAGATGCCGGCATCTATGAGTAAAAAGTAAAAATATATAAAAATGAACTATGTTCACAAAAAATCTTTTGAAAAAGGCCAAAAATATAAGATGCAGTAAATTGCCGTTGCTTGATACAATGTACCAAAAAATTTGATCCGTGTATTATCTTAAACACAGTTTGGTGCTGAGAAGGTTACTATGCTGAAATATTTATTATGTTGTACGTCTGGTACTGTTTTTAGCCACTTGCTGGAGTATTAATAAGCCAGACGTACAACATAATAAATTTTTCAACATAGTAACCTTCTCAGCACCAAACTGTGTTTAAGATAATACACGGATCAAATTTTTTGGTACATTGTATCAAGCAACGGCAATTTACTGCATCTTATATTTTTGGCCTTTTTCAAAAGATTTTTTGTGAACATAGTTCATTTTTATATATTTTTACTTTTTACTCATAGATGCCGGCATCTTTCATTATTACCAATGATATGATTATATACTTGTTATGATATGGAATAAATGTTATTAGTTTTTAATTAGTTGTTTTTAGATTCTTTATATTTGCCCAGTTTGTATAATATAGGCCTGTAGCCCTCAATCTATACCCAGTATTGAAATCGCCTATAGCTAGCTTTCATGTGAAAATGTAACACTTTATTACAATTAGTATTCTATTTTGCAACATGGTTTGCATTTTGGATATAATCCACAGTATTTTATATATATATAACAACATAAGAAGACAGTCAGCTCTTTTGGAGCGCTTCCCCATATCCTCCTATTGCTCTTTTTACATTGTGTCTTACATTTTTTGGAGATTTGTGTGTAGACATTTTGGGGTTTTAGCATTACACTGTCACTCAGTAAGGCACTCACACCATACAATTCACAAGTTAATTAAGATGTATAATGTAACATTAAATACAGAAAATGTACTAATTGTGATGATATAGTATTTTCAATAGTTTAGCTTTAGTCCCAAATCCTTCTTATCCCTGTTATATGGGATAGTTAGAATTATGGTACTTCTGGTATCTTTGTAGCAATATTGAGGATTAGGGTTTCAATATGGTCATTGGTCACGGCCACAAAAAAACCCCCAAAAAACGTTGCATGCTCTGTCACTCTTATCGAGGGCCCCTTCCTACAGACTTTGTTTTGCATATTTATTTAAGTTAACATCTTTCAGAAATATAACCAGTCTGTATCATCCACAGAATAATGAAAACAATGGTGTTGTGTGTAGAAATGCTGAAATGAGAGGGTTAAGGGAATGAAAAGAAAAAGAAAGGAATTCTGAAGAGTGATAGAAAGAACATATAAAAAAGAGATGGGATGGGGGGTCCTCTGTCGCTTATCTGCCCTTGGCTCCTTGCAAGCCTGCTTCCCAATACGGATGTCTGGTCCCCGGGCTCCGAATTCTTCTTTAATAGTTTTGTAATTCCTAGTATTGATGTTCATATATCCCTTTAATTCTTCTTTAATGTATGTTGAAGTTGATTACAACAATATTTGATTTGGTAGCAGTGCCAGTTTATTTATCTATAAAAACTTTATTCTCTGAGTGAAAGGAGTTTAGGAATTCTTTAGCTTATCTATACAAGGTTGTACGGATTGTATCTGTGGTGTTTTGCTATTTCTTACAAATAGGAATCCATTTGGTTTTCAGTACAGGAGTGCAATATTTGGGTAAGGAACAAAGTGTTCTCTCAGCAGTCATAATATTTTACATTTTGTTCATTGGCTGAAAAATCTAAAGAAAAAAAAAAAAAGTTTTTAGTGTTCCTCAGTTTTACAGCTACAGCTGGCATTCTGTGATAGTCAAGGGCATGTCCCACGCTGCCATGTTTTGCTGAGGGATCTTCCTTAGTGTGTTAAAGGTGTTATTACACTTTTTAAAGGGACAGTTTTATTTACTTGTCGTCACTTAGCAATTTCACGGTTTACAGTGTGAGAACTGTTAAAATGCAGTTTTAGATGAAAAATATGGGCCACTTCCTTGTAAAACTGTAGTGTTCTTCTTGATTTCAGAAGAATATCTTTCCAAACCAGAAAACAGTGATTTCTCAATCAATAGTTAGAAATAATGAAAGCCTATATACAAAATGTCATTCATATAGTTTGCCAATTATCAGGGTGGATTCAGATTGCAACAAATCTCACATATTCAAATAATGATTTCCCTTACTCACTGTACAAAGGGATTCATTAAAAAGAACTGTAATGTAACCTTAAGATGTGCAAAAGGACCATTGTATATGTGAGTTTTAGCCCGTGTATTACCAGTTTCAGTCCTGATTACAAAAACTTTTCTAGTAAAAATGTGTTTGGGACTGTGGGTTTTTAGCAGACAAATCCATTGTGGATTGTAATCACTCAAATAAGATGCTTCCCATATAAGCTTAAGCCGAGTTATCAGAAGCCAACATTAGAAAGGTTAGAATCAACCCCATGGTAACAGGATGGCAGTCACAAGTTGGCTGTGCAGAAAAACCTTCCACCATACGTACAGGAAAGCTGCGCAAGTGGATATTTTCTGGTGTGGACTGATCAAGGGGGAAGGAGGAATCACAGAGAAACAGCTTATATTGCTCCTATATGTTGCTGGCTCATCTTATGCTGATTTCAAACAAAAAAGAAAATACACTATTAAAATGGAGGAGTCTGGAGACAGCCTTGTGCTAGGGCCTAGTGAGTTCTAGTTACACCGTTGCATGCAGGAGCTTTATCAGTACATGCATTAAAGGAACAGTCTACACCAAAATTGTTATTGTTTAAAAAGATAGATAATCCCTTTATTACATATTTCCCAGTTTTGCATAACCAACACTGTTATATTAAAACACTTTTTACCTCTGTGATTCCCTTGTATCTCAGCCTCTGCAAACTGCCCCCCTTATTTCAGTTCTTTAGACAAACTTGCATTTTAGCCAATCAGTGCTGACTCCTAGGTAACTCCACGAGCGTGAGCACAATGTTATAAAGAGGGCACACATGAACTAACGCCCTCTAGTTGTAAAAAAAGCCTTCAAGGGCTAAGAAATTAGCATATGAGCCGACCTAGGTTTAGCTTCATGAAATCATGAAAGTTTATTTTTGACTTGACTGTCCCGTTAACCCAGCCGGAATTAAACCACACTCCTCGCATTAGTTGAACCCCACTCCTCAACCTACAGCATAATTAAATATCCCCAAGCCTGCACAGTATTTTATCTCACATTGCCAAAGCCCACCTCCCCAATTACTATTCAACCCACCATTCCTGTACAGACAAATAAGCAATGCAGACTCCTCTGTCGCTTTACTACATCAGGTAGTTGCTGGTTCCATAATGCTGCACTCACTATCAAAGAGGCACAAGTTAAAGGTGTTCCCAAGTAAAGCTTCTCTGCCTTAGACCAGCGCCAAGAAAAAAAACAAGTTCTACCACTATTTGTACACCATAGTAGCATATCCACATTCATTATGCCAATTCCTAGTGGTTATTTTAAAGCATACTTGTTTTCCTACCATGTGTTTTAAAAAGTAAGCATATTTTACAATGACTTAGCCAGTATGTAAAACGCGCCATTCCTGACACCTTTTTATGACTCTTGCCAGTGGGAATAGTATGTACAGCTTTGCTTGCCTCATTAAAACTGATTATTTTGTTTTTTACACATAAAGCTATTGCAATTGTATTGATGTATTAATTATACTGACACCAAATACTAACAGCATACAACGAACTAGAATGTCCGTTTGTTATTGCATGTTAAATGACACGACCCTTTAACAATGCTTACAACATTTTAAAGGGTGAATTAATGTTGCTGCTACGTGACTATTTATCACAAACTGGTAATCAGTACAAAACTAAAAAGTTAAGTAAATCAGTTAGGTAATTGAATGTATTAAGATGTAAAAAAAAATACATGGTGTGCAAATTGGAAATAAGATAATTGTATCCATTTAAATTTAACATGGTTATTATTATTTATTTGGTAAAAATCAGTAGATGCAGAAATATAAAGCTTCAATGTCATTGTTGTCCTTGCATGAGCTGCAAAGTGTTGTTATTAAAGGGACAGGAAACCCAAATGTTTTCTTTCATGATTCAGAGAATGCAATTTTAAGCAACTTTCTAAATTGATAATAGGAGTAAATTAGAAAGTTGCTTAAAATTGCAGCACTATATCAATGATGAAAAAATATGGGTTTTATATCCCTTTAACTTTAAATAGACTTCATTCAGACCTCAAACAGAAATTGAATTAAAAGATATGGAGACCTAGGAGTACCACAAATTTTCCTTTCATAATAATGTGGGAAGTTTGAGATAGCAATTTTCATTTTCCTTCACCTTTTATTTGAGAAGTCTGGCTGACTGTACATTATTAAAATTCAGATACACTTAAAGGGACATAAAACCCACTTTTTTTCTTTCATGATTTATATAGAATATCAAATTTTAAACAACTTTCTAATTTACTTCTATTATCATATTTTCTTCGTTTTCTTGTTATCCTTATTTGAAAAGCAGAAAGTTTAATGTCCCTTTAATGGCACTTCTGGAACTTGTTGGCAGAAATTGATGTGAAGAAAATCAGAATAGCTTTAAATGCTTTATTGAAGTAACTAAAGTATTTTACATGTATCACATCTAAGTAATAAATATCACAGATATAAGCAAGTCCAAAAAGTCTAATGTCTTTGACAGACAGAGGTTGGTAGTCTAAGTAGAATGGGTGTCAGATAATACTGAGAAGAGAGGAATAGCTGACAGGCATTGTAGGTAATTAGGTATAGTTAGCATATACACGGCCAGAGTGAATTGCGCTTTTGCGAGCGTGATATTTGCGCTCCACTCATAATACCAAGGCATGCAATTGTGCGCTGGTATTTGAAGTGTCTCGCAATGCGAACACAACCTCATGTTCGCATTGCATGGAAGCTTTGCGCTCAATAGAGCGCGCTTCCATAGGCTCCAATGGGCATGAGAACCTAGCACAGCAATGGGTAGCAGATCTTAAAGGGATATTCCAGCCAAAATAGGAAACCACATGGGTGCATTTCGGTATTGAAAAGAAGCAATTTTGTAATATACATGCATTAGCAAAAAGGTTTCTAATAAAAGCTATAGATGTTTCAGAAGTGTATTTAAGTATGCACCGTGCACCAGCATTTTAAACACAACACTTGTTTGGAGAGCCTAAGGTGCGTGTACCATCTGGTAATGACTCAATTTGTTATTTACTAGCTAACATGATACAAGTCCCACTGATGATCTAAGCAGCTGCATGTAGGTGCAGTGAAAACATCTAGCTATGCTTCACATGCAGAGAAAAATGTTATAGCTATAACTTATAAATGTGATAACTCTTAATAGAAGCATTTTTGCCAATACATGTATATTGAAAATATGTTTCTATTCAAAAATGCAATGAATCTATGTGCAATTATATCTTGACTGGAATGTCCCTTTAAATATATATGTATATGAAGTTTCACCACTAGAAAAGTTATCAGTTGTTATGGAAATTTAATTTCCCCCAGGACAAATTAGTATCATACTAGTTTATGTTTACTCTTAGAATGCATAATAGTTTTACTCCTAGGAACCCTTCTGTTGAGGATTCCACAGCACTGTTTGCTATGTTATTAACATTGTTTTTCTTTCCTAGCTTCCCTCCCATCCCCAGTGACGACACAACACTTCCTATCAATTACATTTCAGATCGACTACAACCGGTAATGTCAGGTTTACAACCCGAAGATCCTCAGGTAATAAAAATCTCACTACACCAACCCAAAACAAACACACTGACACGATCCCCAAAATAAAACTAATATCCCATAATGTTAGGGGACTAAATACTAATATAAAAAGACGGATGGCGATGACACAGTACACCTCTTTACATGCCAACATTCTATTTCTCCAGGAGACCCATCTACTTAAAGATAATATCCCAAAGTATTGGGCAAAAAATTTTAATACCCATTTTCACTCAACCACCACATCTAAAAAGCGGGGCACATCCATCCTCATTCATTCTTCACTCAATTTCAAACAGGAAGACACTATCGCAGATACTGAAGGGAGGTACATAATAGTGAAAGGTAGAATTTCAGATACCGAAATTACTCTATGCAATGTTTATGCTCCAAATGAGAATCAGCACAGCTTCTTCCAACAAATTTCAAACTTACTAACACAATGGTCCCACACCAAAATATTTATAGCAGGAGATTTTAACATCACCATGAGACCTATTAACCCGACCGAATCCAGACCCCTAACCAACAAACAAAACAGACATAATCGCATTGTCAAATCAATCCAGGAACACCTACTACCTCATTCCCTCATAGAAACTTGGACAACACTATATGGCTCGACCAACGACACTACATTTTACTCCGCTGCACATAAATCCTACATCAGATTAGATTACATTTATGTAAGTCAGATATTACAACCCTTATTACACAACTCCCAGATACACACTTGCGTATGGTCGGACCACTCGATCCTCACTCTTCAGGTAGAGGGTTTGTGTGACCCAAACAGAAGTAAAACTTGGACCTTTGACAAATCATATATTAGAGACCCCCAAACACATGACAAAGTACTGAGATTACTAACTGAATACTGGCATATAAATATAGATACTGCAACTAATCCAGGGATCACGTGGGCGGCTCATAAAGCAGTCCTAAGGGGGATACTTATTAAGGAAAAAGCGCAGCAGATTAGAAAATATAGACAACAACTAGAACAGTTCTACTCAGAAATTGAGGAATTGGAAAAACGACATAAGTTCAATAAGACAAAAGCCAATGCAAATGCTCTCCACCTAAAAAAAACAGCATTAGCTACACTGCTTCATTCGCAAGCCACCAGAACAATACAACGCCAACAATCACAATATTTTATATTTGCTAATAAGCCTGACAGATTCATGGCACATAAAATCCGAGAACGCTGTAGAGCCTCAGTAATCTCCGCGATTGAAACACCTCATAACACAGTAACCTCACACCCACAAGAAATTGTAGACACCTTCGCAACATATTACGGTGCCCTATATGATGGGGAAAAAGTCCTACACAACAAAGACACTGAAAAACTTACCTCATCCTTCTTCAACCACGACCTATTACAGACTATATCTAAGGAACAGTTAGAATCCCTGAATTCCCCCATATCCACAGTAGAAGTACTAGGGGCTATCAAAGATCTCAAACCGGGAAAAGCGGCGGGCCCAGATGGCTTCCCAGGCGACTATTATAAATTGTTCAAAATAACACTGATTCCACACCTTGTCAAACTATGTAATCATCTCATGGAAGGGGGGGCCATCCCACCTGAGCTCCTGGCAGCAAAAATAGTTGTAATTCCCAAACCAGGGAGAGATCACAAGAAATGCCAAAATTATCGCCCAATATCCCTGATTAACCAAGATCTTAAAATATTTACAAAGATATTGGCAAACAGATTAAAACATATTATACCACACCTAGTCCACCCAGATCAGGTGGGCTTTGTCAAAGGTAGGGAAGCTCCAGACAATATCCGCAAAGTCACCAACTTAATTCAGACCTTAAATGAAACACAGACGCCTTCTCTGCTCTTATCATTAGACGCGGAGAAGGCGTTTGATAGAATTGACTGGAATTATATGTTTGTAGTGATGCATAAATAGGGTTTGAGGGGGCATTCATTAAGGCATTAAAAGTTATCTATTCCATGCCGGGAGCTCAGGTTTCATCTGCAGGATACAAATCACAACCCTTCCCAATTCGTAATGGGACTAGACAAGGTTGCCCTTTGTCTCCATTACTTTTCGCCCTTTGCATTGAACCTCTGGCCGCCAAAATCCGCTCTCAAGTAGACATCTCGGGAGTTAAGTTAGCTAAAGTGGAACATAAATTGGCTTTGTTTGCGGACGATATTTTATTGACTGTGACTAACCCCTTAGTATCATTACCCAACCTTTACCAAACACTAGCAACCTTCTCTACCATATCGGGATTCAAAATAAACACAGAAAAATGTGAAGCCCTACCCATTGCACTACCACAAATGATTCAGACGCTATTAGAAACTAATTTCAACTTTAAATGGATGAAACATTCATTAAAATACCTTGGAGTTCACCTTCCTTCCTGCCCTTCACATCTATACAAAGTAAATTATATCCCATTGTTCAAACAAATTAAAAAAGATTTATCAAAGTGGAAAACCTATAGATTTTCATGGCTAGGCAGAGTGGCCGCAGTTAAGATGACAATCTTGCCAAGGATCTTGTATCTCTTTAGAACACTCCCTATCCAAATTGTCAAAACAGATATAGACTCATTGCAAAAAGAGATACTAATCTATATAAGAGGAGACAAAACGAACAGGATTGCTAAAACTATCCTGACTAGACACAGGACTCTGGGAGGTATTGGGGTCCCCAATTTAATGGAATATTACCACGCCGCCAGATTAGCACAAGATAGTCTATTACTAAAAAGAAATAAAGAAATTATCTGGCCTACTCTAGAAACAACGCTGGGTGGTTGGGGGGAAACGGATACCATTATTTGGGATCCTGAGAAAGCACAATCCAAACAAGAATCATATAGACCCTACACTACAAACACCACAATAACTACCTGGAAGAAAGCAAAAACCAAATACAATCTTATTCCACAATATTCCTTATACATCCCGATAAAATATATTTTGCCCAGAGAACTCTGGGATCAACTGCAGAAATGGGAAAATAAGGGTCTCTATAGAGTAGCAGATTTTATAGAGGGAGGAACTACACTCACATTTAACCAACTTCAAGAAAAATTATCCCCCTTGAAATTGAGATGGTATTTATACCTACAGATTCATTCAGCCACCCAGATATATCTGAAACATCCAAGAGAAAGGTACACCGCGCCACTAGAACATCTTTGTAAATCGCAAGAACGAGATAAACATACTATTTCTATCCTCTATACCAATATTCAAATATCACAGAATAAAATCAAAACCCCTACTATGATAGCTTGGGAAAGGGATCTCCACATTTCTAAAGAAACTAAAGAATGGGAAAAGATATTTCTAAAGGCTGAGAAGGGACTTATAAGTGTAGATCTTAAGGAGAACATAATCAAAACTATACACCGATGGTATCTAACACCCATTAGAACGGCTCATATGCACACACAGGGAAGTCCCTTATGTTACAGAGGGTGCGGGGAGGCAGGAACATACAAACATATGTGGTGGGACTGCAAAGAAATTACAGGGATATGGCAACAGCTATCCTCCTTCCTTAGTCACATACTGAATGAAAGTATAGATCCTACCATCCAACAGGCCCTTCTACATATAAATATTAGTACACTTAATAAACAT
Source organism: Bombina bombina (assembly GCF_027579735.1). Taxonomy (NCBI): domain Eukaryota; kingdom Metazoa; phylum Chordata; class Amphibia; order Anura; family Bombinatoridae; genus Bombina; species Bombina bombina. The sequence continues at coordinate 840,982,608 of NC_069503.1, read as the reverse complement.
ATCAACACATTTATTAGGATATTGTGTACAATCACAAGGACATGCATAGCCAGATATTGGAAGACAGGCAGCCCAACCTGGACGGAAATTTATAATAAAATCCAATATACATATACTATGTATGAGCTGGCATCTCACACCCTAGACAATAGAGAAACTTTCCTAGCGATATGGTATTACTGGATAGCTAAATAAATAAAAAATTGAAACACAAAAATAACGAGTGATTTTACCTACTGCGAAATCACTCCCTAATAATCACATCAGGTTGTGTCGTCACTCCCCCCCCCCCATCCCCCCTTCCCCCTTTTTTTTTTTTTTTTTCTTCTTTATATCCTATTTATATAACTTTACCTCCTAAGGAGGATATACCTCTTTAAAGTTAATTTATGTAGAGTTAATTCAGGTGACCTCAGATACTGTGAAATTGCTATCGTAACTCAACAACAGGTTAATATGGAAGTTAAATTAGATATTTGCTCTACCCCTTAAGAGAGGGTCCCTAACACCACGGAAGATACTCAAATCATCATGTGAAAAAGATGACCTATGAATATTACCACCTATCTTTCATTCCAGAAACCAAAAGGACATTCAAATTTCATTGGGAATGAGTAGAGCACTGTAAACCTTACCACATTAGCTATATTGTTTGCTATATAAATGATGTTATACTGAATGTCTTCTTCCTAACCTTCATGTAGAGGGAATTACATGGAGGGGAAGGTATGTCTGTAATTCTTTTCAAAGTTTCAAAATAATGACAATAAAAAATATTTAAACATAAATATATATGTATATGAACATATATATTTATGTATTAATGTGTTTATATTCATAGGAAACACACAGTACTCATTAGACCGTAATGTAAAGGCATGTTTCAGTGCCGCTTTTCTTTCTAACACCCCGCACCCGCCAAATTTAACCCCTAAAAACTGCTTTGTGCAGTTTTTTTTTTTTTTTTAAAAAAAAGGTGCTACATGTTTTTTAAAATAAAAAACAAAAATATACTTTATTTTGGGGGTAATTGGGGGACATTTTGAAAATTAACCAGAGATCTGATCTCTGGTTAATTTTTGGAGTACCAATTGCTACCGCAAGCTGGTTAATTATCGCGCTCCCATAAACTGGAAAATTTGTCCATTTACGGCAGTGAACTAAATTAGCGCCCCACTTGTAATCTAGCCCACAATAAGCAAGCTGTTAAAGCTTACAGAGGCTCGTCTGCATCAGCAAGCACTAAACCAAGAAGAGCCAAGCAGGAGCAATACACAGGAAATGGCTATCAGGATACGATAAGCAGGAAAAGTCCAACAGGATACATTATGCATGTAACTGCTACCAGGTCACAATATGCAGGTAACTGCTACCAGGTCACAATATGCAGGTAACTGCTACCAGGACACATTATGCAGGTAACTGCTTCCAGGTCACAATATGCAGGTAACTGCTACCAGGACACATTATGCAGGTAACTGCTACCAGGTCACAATATGCAGGTAACTGCTACCAGGTCACATTATGCAGGTAACTGCTACCAGGACACTTTATGCAGGTAACTGCTACCAGGACACATTATGCAGGTAACTGCTACCAGGTCACAATATGCAGGTAACTGCTACCAGGTCACAATATGCAGGTAATTGCTACCAGGACACAATATGCTGGTAACTGCTACCAGGTCACAATATGCAGGTAACTGCTACCAGGACACAATATGCAGGTAACTGCTATCAGGTCACAATATGCAGGTAATTGCTACCAGGACACAATATGCAGGTAACTGCTACCAGGTCACAATATGCATGTAATTGCTACCAGGACACAATATGCAGTTAACTGCTACCAGGTCACAATATGCAGGTAACTGCTACCAGGACACAATATGCAGGTAACTGCTACCAGGTCACAATATGCAGGTAATTGCTACCAGGACACAATATGCAGGTAACTGCTACCAGGTCACAATATGCAGGTAACTGCTACCAGGTCACAATATGCAGGTAACTGCTACCAGGTCACAATATGCAGGTAATTGCTACCAGGACACAATATGCAGGTAACTGCTACCAGGTCACAATATGCAGGTAACTGCTACCAGGACACAATATGCAGGTAACTGCTACCAAGACACAATATGCAGGTAATTGCTACCAGGACACAATATGCAGGTAACTGCTACCAGGTCACAATATGCAGGTAACTGCTACCAGGACACATTATGCAGGTAACTGCTACCAGGACACAATATGCCTGGTTCCAGGACACAATATGCAGGTAACTGCTTCCAGTTCACAATATGCATGTAATTGCTACCAGGTCACAATATGCATGTAATTGCTACCAGGACACAATATGCAGGTAACTGCTACCAGGTCACAATATGCAGGTAATTGCTACCAGGACACAATATGCAGGTAACTGCTACCAGGTCACAATATGCATGTAACTGCTACCAGGTCACAATATGCAGGTAATTGCTACCAGGACACAATATGCAGGTAACTGCTACCAGGTCACAATATGCAGGTAATTGCTACCAGGACACAATATGCAGGTAACTGCTACCAGGACACAATATGCAGGTAACTGCTACCAGGACACAATATGCAGGTAACTGCTACCAGGTCACAATATGCAGGTAATTGCTACCAGGTCACAATATGCAGGTAACTGCTACCAGGACACAATATGCAGTGAACTGCTACCAGGACACAATATGCAGGGAACTGCTACCAGGACACAATATGCAGGGAACTGCTACCAGGTCACAATATGCAGGGAACTGCTACCAGGACACATTATGCAGGTAACTGCTACCAGGACACAATATGCCGGTAACTGCTACCAGGACACAATATGCCGGTAACTGCTCCCAGTACACAATATGCAGGTAACTGCTACCAGGACACAATATGCAGGTAACTGCTACCAGGACACAATATGCCGGTAACTGCTCCCAGTACACAATATGCAGGTAACTGCTACCAGGACACAATATGCAGGTAACTGCTACCAGGACACAATATGCATGTAACTGCTACCAGGACACAATATGCAGGTAACTGCTACCAGGACACAATATGCAGGTAACTGCTACCAGGACACATTATGCATGTAACTGCTACAGGACACAATATGCAGGTAACTGCTACCAGGACACATTATGCAGGTAACTGCTACCAGGACAAACTATGCAGGTAACTGCTACCAGGTCACAATATGCAGGTAATTGCTACCAGGACACAATATGCAGGTAACTGCTACCAGGACACATTATGCAGGTAACTGCTACCAGGTCACAATATGCAGGTAACTGCTACCAGGACGCATTATGCAGGTAACTGCTACCAGGACACATTATGCAGGTAACTGCTACCAGGTCACAATATGCAGGTAATTGCTACCAGGACACAATATGCAGGTAACTGCTACCAGGTCACAATATGCAGGTAACTGCTACCAGGACACAATATGCAGGTAACTGCTACCAGGTCACAATATGCAGGTAACTGCTACCAGGACACAATATGCAGGTAACTGCTACCAGGTCACAATATGCATGTAATTGCTACCAAGACACAATATGCAGGTAACTGCTACCAGGTCACAATATGCAGGTAACTGCTACCAGGACACAATATGCAGGTAACTGCTACCAGGTCACAATATGCAGGTAACTGCTAACAGGTCAAAATATGCAGGTAACTGCTACCAGGTCACAATATGCAGGTAACTGCTACCAGGTCACAATATGCAGGTAACTGCTACCAGGTCACAATATGCATGTAATTGCTACCAAGACACAATATGCAGGTAACTGCTACCAGGTCACAATATGCAGGTAACTGCTACCAGGTCACAATATGCAGGTAACTGCTACCAAGACACAATATGCAGGTAACTGCTACCAGGTCACAATATGCAGGTAACTGCTACCAGGACACAATATGCAGGTAACTGCTACCAGGTCACAATATGCAGGTAACTGCTAACAGGTCAAAATATGCAGGTAACTGCTACCAGGTCACAATATGCAGGTAACTGCTACCAGGTCACAATATGCAGGTAACTGCTACCAGGTCACAATATGCATGTAATTGCTACCAGGACACAATATGCAGGTAACTACTACCAGGTCACAATATGCAGATAATTGCTACCAGGTCACAATATGCAGGTAATTGCTACCAGGTCACAATATGCAGGTAATTGCTACCAGGTCACAATATGCAGGTAACTGCTACCAGGACACAATATGCAGGTAACTGCTACCAGGTCGCAATATGCAGGTAATTGCTACCAGGACACAATATGCCGGTAACTGCTACCAGGACACAATATGCAGGTAACTGCTACCAGGACACAATATGCCGGTAACTGCTACCAGGACACAATATGCAGGTAACTGCTACCAGGACACATTATGCAGGTAACTGCTACCAGGTCACAATATGCAGGTAACTGCTACCAGGTCACAATATGCAGGTAATTGCTACCAGGACACAATATGCAGGTAACTGCTACCAGGTCACAATATGCATGTAATTGCTACCAGGACACAATATGCAGGTAACTGCTACCAGGTCACAATATGCATGTAATTGCTACCAGGACACAATATGCAGGTAACTGCTACCAGGTCACAATATGCATGTAATTGCTACCAGGACACAATATGCAGGTAACTGCTACCAGGACACAATATGCAGGTAACTGCTACCAGGACACAATATGCAGGTAACTGCTACCAGGTCACAATATGCAGGTAACTGCTACCAGGACACAATATGCAGGTAACTGCTACCAGGTCACAATATGCAGGTAATTGCTACCAGGACACATTATGCAGGTAACTGCTACCAGGACACAATATGCAGGTAATTGCTACCAGGACACACTATGCATGTAATTGCTACCAGGACACAATATGCAGGTAACTGCTACTAGGACACAATATGCAGGTAACTGCTACCAGGTCACAATATGCAGGTAACTGCTACCAGGACACAATATGCAGGTAACTGCTACCAGGACACAATATGCAGGTAACTGCTACCAGGTCACAATATGCAGGTAATTGCTACCAGGACACATTATGCAGGTAACTGCTACCAGGACACAATATGCCGGTAACTGCTACCAGGACACAATATGCTGGTAACTGCTCCCAGTACACAATATGCATGTAACTGCTACCAGGACACAATATGCAGGTAATTGCTACCAGGACACAATATGCAGGTAACTGCTCCCAGTACACAATATGCATGTAACTGCTACCAGGACACAATATGCAGGTAATTGCTACCAGGACACAATATGCAGGTAATTGCTACCAGGTCACAATATGCATGTAAGTGCTACCAGGACACAATATGCAGGTAACTGCTACCAGGTCACAATATGCAGGTAATTGCTACCAGGACACAATATGCAGGTAACTGTTACCAGGACACAGTATGCAGGTAACTGCTACCAGGTCATAATATGCATGTAATTGCTACCAGGACACAATATGCGGGTAACTGCTCCCAGTACACAATTTGCATGTAACTGCTACCAGGACACAATATGCAGGTAACTGCTACCAGGACACAATATGCAGGTAACTGCTACCAGGTCGCAATATGCATGTAACTGCTACCAGGACACAATATGCAGGTAACTGCTACCAGGTCACAATATGCATGTAACTGCTACCAGGACATAATATGCATGTAACTGCTACAGAACACACAATGCATGTTACTGCTACCAGGACACAATATGCAGGTAATTGCTACCAGGACACAATATGCATGTTACTGCTACCAGGACACAATATGCAGGTAATTGCTACCAGGACACAATATGCAGGTAACTGCTACCAGGACACACTATGCAGGTAATTGCTACCAGGACACAATATGCAGGTAATTGCTACCAGGACACAATATGCAGGTAACTGCTACAGAACACACAATGCATGTTACTGCTACCAGGACACAATATGCAGGTAATTGCTACCAGGACACAATATGCATTTTACTGCTACCAGGACACAATATGCAGGTAATTGCTACCAGGACACAATATGCATGTTACTGCTACCAGGACACAATATGCAGGTAATTGCTACCAGGACACAATATGCATGTAACTGCTACAGAACACACAATGCATGTTACTGCTACCAGGACACAATATGCAGGTAATTGCTACCAGGACACAATATGCATGTTACTGCTACCAGGACACAATATGCAGGTAATTGCTACCAGGACACAATATGCATGTAACTGCTACAGGACACAATATGCATGTAACTGCTACAGGACACAATATGCATGTAACTGCTACAGGACACACAATGCATGTTACTGCTACAGGACACAATATGCAGGTAACTGCTACCAGGACACAATATGCATGTAACTGCTAACAGGACACAATATGCAGGTAATTGCTACCAGGTCACAATATGCAGGTAACTGCTCCCAGTACACAATATGCATGTAACTGCTACAAAACACACAATGCATGTTACTGCTACCAGGACACAATATGCAGGTAATTGCTACCAGGACACAATATGCATGTTACTGCTACCAGGACACAATATGCAGGTAATTGCTACCAGGACACACGATGCATGTAACTGCTACAGGACACAATATGCATGTAACTGCTACAGGACACAATATGCAGGTAACTGCTACAGGACACAATATGCATGTAACTGCTACAGGACACACGATGCATGTTACTGCTACCAGGACACAATATGCATGTAACTGCTACAGGACACAATATGCAGGTAACTGCTACAGGACACAATATGCAGGTAACTGCTACCAGGACACAATATGCATGTAACTGCTAACAGGACACAATATGCAGGTAATTGCTACCAGGTCACAATATGCAGGTAACTGCTCCCAGTACACAATATGCATGTAACTGCTACAAAACACACGATGCATGTTACTGCTACCAGGACACAATATGCAGGTAATTGCTACCAGGACACAATATGCATGTTACTGCTACCAGGACACAATATGCAGGTAATTGCTACCAGGACACACGATGCATGTAACTGCTACAGGACACCATATGCATGTAACTGCTACCAGGACACAATATGCAGGTAACTGCTACAGGACACACGATGCATGTTACTGTTACCAGGACACAATATGCATGTAACTTCTACAGGACACAATATGCCGGTAACTGCTACCAGGACACAATATGCCGGTAACTGCTCCCAGTACACAATATGCAGGTAACTGCTACCAGGACACATTATGCAGGTAACTGCTACCAGGTCACAATATGCAGGTAACTGCTACCAGGTCACAATATGCAGGTAATTGCTACCAGGACACAATATGCAGGTAACTGCTACCAGGTCACAATATGCATGTAATTGCTACAAGGACACAATATGCAGGTAACTGCTACCAGGTCACAATATGCATGTAATTGCTACCAGGACACAATATGCAGGTAACTGCTACCAGGTCACAATATGCAGGTAACTGCTACCAGGACACAATATGCAGGTAACTGCTACCAGGTCACAATATGCAGGTAATTGCTACCAGGTCACAATATGCAGGTAATTGCTACCAGGACACAATATGCAGGTAACTGCTACCAGGACACAATATGCAGGTAACTGCTACCAGGTCACAATATGCAGGTAATTGCTACCAGGACACATTATGCAGGTAACTGCTACCAGGACACATTATGCAGGTAACTGCTACCAGGACACAATATGCCAGTAACTGCTCCCAGTACACAATATGCATGTAACTGCTACCAGGACACAATATGCAGGTAATTGCTACCAGGACACAATATGCAGGTAACTGCTTCCAGGTAACAATATGCAGGTAACTTCTTCCAGGTCACAATATGCAGGTAACTGCTCCCAGTACACAATATGCAGGTAATTGCTACCAGGACACAATATGCAGGTAACTGCTTCCAGGTCACAATATGCATGTAATTGCTACCAGGTCACAATATGCATGTAAGTGCTACCAGGACACAATATGCAGGTAACTGCTACCAGGTCACAATATGCAGGTAATTGCTACCAGGACACAATATGCAGGTAACTGTTACCAGGACACAGTATGCAGGTAACTGCTACCAGGACATAATATGCAGGTAACTGCTACCAGGACACAATATGCCGGTAACTGCTCCCAGTACACAATTTGCATGTAACTGCTACCAGGACACAATATGCAGGTAACTGCTACCAGGACACAATATGCATGTAACTGCTACCAGGACACAATATGCAGGGAACTGCTACCAGGTCACAATATGCAGGGAACTGCTACCAGGTCACAATATGCAGGGAACTGCTACCAGGTCACAATATGCAGGTAACTGCTACCAGGACATAATATGCATTTAACTGCTACCAGGACACAATATGCAGGTAACTGCTACAGGACACACTAAGCATGTTACTGCTACGAGGACACAATATGCATGTAACTGCTACCAGGACACAATATGCATGTAACTGCTACCAGGACATAATATGCATGTAACTGCTACAGAACACACAATGCATGTTACTGCTACCAGGACACAATATGCAGGTAATTGCTACCAGGACACAATATGCATGTTACTGCTACCAGGACACAATATGCAGGTAATTGCTACCAGGACACAATATGCATGTTACTGCTACCAGGACACAATATGCAGGTAATTGCTACCAGGACACAATATGCATGTAACTGCTACAGGACACAATATGCAGGTAACTGCTACAGGACACAATATGCATGTAACTGCTACAGGACACACGATGCATGTTACTGCTACCAGGACACAATATGCATGTAACTGCTACAGGACACAATATGCAGGTAACTGCTACCAGGACACAATATGCATGTAACTGCTAACAGGACACAATATGCAGGTAATTGCTACCAGGTCACAATATGCAGGTAACTGCTCCCAGTACACAATATGCATGTAACTGCTACAAAACACACGATGCATGTTACTGCTACCAGGACACAATATGCAGGTAATTGCTACCAGGACACAATATGCAGGTAACTGCTTCCAGGTCACAATATGCATGTAATTGCTACCAGGTCACAATATGCATGTAAGTGCTACCAGGACACAATATGCAGGTAACTGCTACCAGGTCACAATATGCAGGTAATTGCTACCAGGACACAATATGCAGGTAACTGCTACAGGACACAATATGCATGTAACTGCTACAGGACACAATATGCATGTAACTGCTACAGGACACAATATGCAGGTAACTGCTACAGGACACAATATGCATGTAACTGCTACAGGACACATGATGCATGTTACTGCTACCAGGACACAATATGCATGTAACTGCTACAGGACACAATATGCAGGTAACTGCTACCAGGACACAATATGCATGTAACTGCTAACAGGACACAATATGCAGGTAATTGCTACCAGGTCACAATATGCAGGTAACTGCTCCCAGTACACAATATGCATGTAACTGCTACAAAACACACGATGCATGTTACTGCTACCAGGACACAATATGCAGGTAATTGCTACCAGGACACAATATGCATGTTACTGCTACCAGAACACAATATGCAGGTAATTGCTACCAGGACACACGATGCATGTAACTGCTACAGGACACAATATGCATGTAACTGCTACAGGACACAATATGCATGTAACTGCTACAGGACACACGATGCATGTTACTGTTACCAGGACACAATATGCATGTAACTTCTACAGGACACAATATGCATGTTACTGCTACCAGGACACAATATGCAGGTAATTGCTACCAGGACACACGATGCATGTAACTGCTACAGGACACAATATGCATGTAACTGCTACAGGACACAATATGCATGTAACTGCTACAGGACACACGATGCATGTTACTGTTACCAGGACACAATATGCATGTAACTGCTACAGGACACAATATGCATGTAACTGCTACAGGACACACAATGCATGTTATTGCTACCAGGACACAATATGCATGTAACTGCTACAGGACACAATATGCAGGTAACTGCTACCTGGACACAATATGCATGTAACTGCTTTCAGGTCACAATATGCAGGTAACTGCTTCCAGGTCACAATATGCAGGTAATTGCTTCCAGGTCACAATATGCAGGTAACTGCTCCCAGTACACAATATGCATGTAACTGCTCCCAGTACACTATGCATGTAACTGCTACCAGGACACAATATGCAGGTAATTGCTACCAGGACACAATATGCAGGTAACTGCTTCCAGGTCACAAAATGCATGTAATTGCTACCAGGTCACAATATGCATGTAAGTGCTACCAGGACACAATATGCAGGTAACTGCTACCAGGTCACAATATGCAGGTAATTGCTACCAGGACACAATATGCAGGTAACTGTTACCAGGACACAGTATGCAGGTAACTGCTACCAGGTCATAATATGCATGTAATTGCTACCAGGACACAATATGTGGGTAACTGCTACCAGGACACAATTTGCATGTAACTGCTACCAGGACACAATATGCAGGTAACTGCTACCAGGACACACTATGCAGGTAATTGTACCAGGACACAATATGCAGGTAACTGCTTCCAGTTCACAATATGCATGTAATTGCTACCAGGTCACAATATGCATGTAATTGCTACCAGGACACAATATGCAGGTAACTGCTACCAGGTCAGACTATGCAGGTAATTGCTACCAGGTCACAATATGCATGTAATTGCTACCAGGACACAATATGCAGGTAACTGCTACCAGGTCACAATATGCATGTAATTGATACCAGGACACAATATGCAGGTAACTGCTACCAGGTCACAATATGCAGGTAATTGCTACCAGGACACAATATGAAGGTAACTGCTACCAGGACACAATATGCAGGTAAATGCTACCAGGTCACAATATGCAGGTAACTGCTACCAGGACACAATATGCAGGTAACTGCTACCAGGACACAATATGCAGGTAACTGCTACCAGGGCACAATATGCCGGTAACTGCTCCCAGTACACAATTTGCATGTAACTGCTACTAGTACCAGGACACAATATGCAGGTAACTGCTACCAGGACACAATATGCAGGTAACTGCTACCAGGACACAATATGCATGTAACCGCTACCAGGACACAATATGCATGTAACCGCTACCAGGACACAATATGCATGTAACTGCTACCAGGACACAATATGCAGGGAACTGCTACCAGGTCACAATATGCAGGTAACTGCTACCAGGACACATTATGCCGGTAACTGCTACCAGGTCACAATATGCAGGTAATTGCTACCAGGACACAATATGCAGGTAACTGCTACCAGGACACAATATGCCGGTAACTGCTCCCAGTACACAATATGCAGGTAACTGCTACCAGGACACATTATGCAGGTAATTGCTACCAGGACACAATATGCAGGTAACTGCTACCAGGACACAATATGCAGGTAACTGCTACCAGGACACAATATGCAGGTAACTGCTACCAGGACACATTATGCAGGTAACTGCTACCAGGACACATTATGCAGGTAACTGCTACCAGGACAAACTATGCAGGTAACTGCTACCAGGTCACAATATGCAGGTAATTGGTACCAGGACACAATATGCAGGTAATTGTACCAGGACACAATATGCAGGTAACTGCTTCCAGGTCACAATATGCATGTAAATGCTACCAGGTCACAATATGCATGTAATTGCTACCAGGACACAATATGCAGGTAACAGCTACCAGGTCACAATATGCAGGTAATTGCTACCAGGACACAATATGCAGGTAACTGCTACCAGGTCACAATATGCATGTAATTGCTACCAGGTCACAATATGCAGGTAACTGCTACCAGGTCACAATATGCAGGTAATTGCTACCAGGACACAATATGCAGATAACTGCTACCAGGTCACAATATGCATGTAATTGCTACCAGGACACAATATGCAGGTAACTGCTATCAGGACACAATATGCAGGTAATTGCTACCAGGTCACAATATGCAGGTAATTGCTACCAGGACACAATATGCAGGTAACTGCTATCAGGACACAATATGCAGGTAATTGCTACCAGGTCACAATATGCAGGTAATTGCTACCAGGACACAATATGCAGGTAATTGCTACCAGGACACAATATGCAGGTAACTGCTACAGGACACAATATGCATGTAACTGCTACAGGACACAATATGCATGTAACTGCTACAGGACACAATATGCAGGTAACTGCTACAGGACACAATATGCATGTAACTGCTACAGGACACATGATGCATGTTACTGCTACCAGGACACAATATGCATGTAACTGCTACAGGACACAATATGCAGGTAACTGCTACCAGGACACAATATGCATGTAACTGCTAACAGGACACAATATGCAGGTAATTGCTACCAGGTCACAATATGCAGGTAACTGCTCCCAGTACACAATATGCATGTAACTGCTACAAAACACACGATGCATGTTACTGCTACCAGGACACAATATGCAGGTAATTGCTACCAGGACACAATATGCATGTTACTGCTACCAGAACACAATATGCAGGTAATTGCTACCAGGACACACGATGCATGTAACTGCTACAGGACACAATATGCATGTAACTGCTACAGGACACAATATGCATGTAACTGCTACAGGACACACGATGCATGTTACTGTTACCAGGACACAATATGCATGTAACTTCTACAGGACACAATATGCATGTTACTGCTACCAGGACACAATATGCAGGTAATTGCTACCAGGACACACGATGCATGTAACTGCTACAGGACACAATATGCATGTAACTGCTACAGGACACAATATGCATGTAACTGCTACAGGACACACGATGCATGTTACTGTTACCAGGACACAATATGCATGTAACTGCTACAGGACACAATATGCATGTAACTGCTACAGGACACACAATGCATGTTATTGCTACCAGGACACAATATGCATGTAACTGCTACAGGACACAATATGCAGGTAACTGCTACCTGGACACAATATGCATGTAACTGCTTTCAGGTCACAATATGCAGGTAACTGCTTCCAGGTCACAATATGCAGGTAATTGCTTCCAGGTCACAATATGCAGGTAACTGCTCCCAGTACACAATATGCATGTAACTGCTCCCAGTACACTATGCATGTAACTGCTACCAGGACACAATATGCAGGTAATTGCTACCAGGACACAATATGCAGGTAACTGCTTCCAGGTCACAAAATGCATGTAATTGCTACCAGGTCACAATATGCATGTAAGTGCTACCAGGACACAATATGCAGGTAACTGCTACCAGGTCACAATATGCAGGTAATTGCTACCAGGACACAATATGCAGGTAACTGTTACCAGGACACAGTATGCAGGTAACTGCTACCAGGTCATAATATGCATGTAATTGCTACCAGGACACAATTTGCATGTAACTGCTACCAGGACACAATTTGCATGTAACTGCTACCAGGACACAATATGCAGGTAACTGCTACCAGGACACACTATGCAGGTAATTGTACCAGGACACAATATGCAGGTAACTGCTTCCAGTTCACAATATGCATGTAATTGCTACCAGGTCACAATATGCATGTAATTGCTACCAGGACACAATATGCAGGTAACTGCTACCAGGTCAGACTATGCAGGTAATTGCTACCAGGTCACAATATGCATGTAATTGCTACCAGGACACAATATGCAGGTAACTGCTACCAGGTCACAATATGCATGTAATTGATACCAGGACACAATATGCAGGTAACTGCTACCAGGTCACAATATGCAGGTAATTGCTACCAGGACAAAATATGAAGGTAACTGCTACCAGGACACAATATGCAGGTAAATGCTACCAGGTCACAATATGCAGGTAACTGCTACCAGGACACAATATGCAGGTAACTGCTACCAGGACACAATATGCAGGTAACTGCTACCAGGACACAATATGCAGGTAACTGCTACCAGGGCACAATATGCCGGTAACTGCTCCCAGTACACAATTTGCATGTAACTGCTACTAGTACCAGGACACAATATGCAGGTAACTGCTACCAGGACACAATATGCAGGTAACTGCTACCAGGACACAATATGCATGTAACCGCTACCAGGACACAATATGCATGTAACTGCTACAGGACACACTAAGCAGGTAACTGCTACCAGGTCACAATATGCAGGTAACTGCTACCAGGACACATTATGCAGGTAACTGCTACCAGGTCACAATATGCCGGTAACTGCTCCCAGTACACAATATGCAGGTAACTGCTACCAGGACACATTATGCAGGTAATTGCTACCAGGACACAATATGCAGGTAACTGCTACCAGGACACAATATGCATGTAACTGCTACCAGGACACAATATGCAGGTAATTGCTACCAGGACACAATATGCAGGTAATTGCTACCAGGTCACAATATGCATGTAAGTGCTACCAGGACACAATATGCAGGTAACTGCTACCAGGTCACAATATGCAGGTAATTGCTACCAGGACACAATATGCAGGTAACTGTTACCAGGACACAGTATGCAGGTAACTGCTACCAGGTCATAATATGCATGTAATTGCTACCAGGACACAATATGCGGGTAACTGCTCCCAGTACACAATTTGCATGTAACTGCTACCAGGACACAATATGCAGGTAACTGCTACCAGGACACAATATGCAGGTAACTGCTACCAGGTCGCAATATGCATGTAACTGCTACCAGGACACAATATGCAGGTAACTGCTACCAGGTCACAATATGCATGTAACTGCTACCAGGACATAATATGCATGTAACTGCTACAGAACACACAATGCATGTTACTGCTACCAGGACACAATATGCAGGTAATTGCTACCAGGACACAATATGCATGTTACTGCTACCAGGACACAATATGCAGGTAATTGCTACCAGGACACAATATGCAGGTAACTGCTACCAGGACACACTATGCAGGTAATTGCTACCAGGACACAATATGCAGGTAATTGCTACCAGGACACAATATGCAGGTAACTGCTACAGAACACACAATGCATGTTACTGCTACCAGGACACAATATGCAGGTAATTGCTACCAGGACACAATATGCATTTTACTGCTACCAGGACACAATATGCAGGTAATTGCTACCAGGACACAATATGCATGTTACTGCTACCAGGACACAATATGCAGGTAATTGCTACCAGGACACAATATGCATGTAACTGCTACAGAACACACAATGCATGTTACTGCTACCAGGACACAATATGCAGGTAATTGCTACCAGGACACAATATGCATGTTACTGCTACCAGGACACAATATGCAGGTAATTGCTACCAGGACACAATATGCATGTAACTGCTACAGGACACAATATGCAGGTAACTGCTACAGGACACAATATGCATGTAACTGCTACAGGACACACAATGCATGTTACTGCTACAGGACACAATATGCAGGTAACTGCTACCAGGACACAATATGCATGTAACTGCTAACAGGACACAATATGCAGGTAATTGCTACCAGGTCACAATATGCAGGTAACTGCTCCCAGTACACAATATGCATGTAACTGCTACAAAACACACAATGCATGTTACTGCTACCAGGACACAATATGCAGGTAATTGCTACCAGGACACAATATGCATGTTACTGCTACCAGGACACAATATGCAGGTAATTGCTACCAGGACACACGATGCATGTAACTGCTACAGGACACAATATGCATGTAACTGCTACAGGACACAATATGCAGGTAACTGCTACAGGACACAATATGCATGTAACTGCTACAGGACACACGATGCATGTTACTGCTACCAGGACACAATATGCATGTAACTGCTACAGGACACAATATGCAGGTAACTGCTACAGGACACAATATGCAGGTAACTGCTACCAGGACACAATATGCATGTAACTGCTAACAGGACACAATATGCAGGTAATTGCTACCAGGTCACAATATGCAGGTAACTGCTCCCAGTACACAATATGCATGTAACTGCTACAAAACACACGATGCATGTTACTGCTACCAGGACACAATATGCAGGTAATTGCTACCAGGACACAATATGCATGTTACTGCTACCAGGACACAATATGCAGGTAATTGCTACCAGGACACACGATGCATGTAACTGCTACAGGACACCATATGCATGTAACTGCTACCAGGACACAATATGCAGGTAACTGCTACAGGACACACGATGCATGTTACTGTTACCAGGACACAATATGCATGTAACTTCTACAGGACACAATATGCCGGTAACTGCTACCAGGACACAATATGCCGGTAACTGCTCCCAGTACCCAATATGCAGGTAACTGCTACCAGGACACATTATGCAGGTAACTGCTACCAGGTCACAATATGCAGGTAACTGCTACCAGGTCACAATATGCAGGTAATTGCTACCAGGACACAATATGCAGGTAACTGCTACCAGGTCACAATATGCATGTAATTGCTACAAGGACACAATATGCAGGTAACTGCTACCAGGTCACAATATGCATGTAATTGCTACCAGGACACAATATGCAGGTAACTGCTACCAGGTCACAATATGCAGGTAACTGCTACCAGGACACAATATGCAGGTAACTGCTACCAGGTCACAATATGCAGGTAATTGCTACCAGGTCACAATATGCAGGTAATTGCTACCAGGACACAATATGCAGGTAACTGCTACCAGGACACAATATGCAGGTAACTGCTACCAGGTCACAATATGCAGGTAATTGCTACCAGGACACATTATGCAGGTAACTGCTACCAGGACACATTATGCAGGTAACTGCTACCAGGACACAATATGCCAGTAACTGCTCCCAGTACACAATATGCATGTAACTGCTACCAGGACACAATATGCAGGTAATTGCTACCAGGACACAATATGCAGGTAACTGCTTCCAGGTAACAATATGCAGGTAACTTCTTCCAGGTCACAATATGCAGGTAACTGCTCCCAGTACACAATATGCAGGTAATTGCTACCAGGACACAATATGCAGGTAACTGCTTCCAGGTCACAATATGCATGTAATTGCTACCAGGTCACAATATGCATGTAAGTGCTACCAGGACACAATATGCAGGTAACTGCTACCAGGTCACAATATGCAGGTAATTGCTACCAGGACACAATATGCAGGTAACTGTTACCAGGACACAGTATGCAGGTAACTGCTACCAGGACATAATATGCAGGTAACTGCTACCAGGACACAATATGCCGGTAACTGCTCCCAGTACACAATTTGCATGTAACTGCTACCAGGACACAATATGCAGGTAACTGCTACCAGGACACAATATGCATGTAACTGCTACCAGGACACAATATGCAGGGAACTGCTACCAGGTCACAATATGCAGGGAACTGCTACCAGGTCACAATATGCAGGGAACTGCTACCAGGTCACAATATGCAGGTAACTGCTACCAGGACATAATATGCATTTAACTGCTACCAGGACACAATATGCAGGTAACTGCTACAGGACACACTAAGCATGTTACTGCTACGAGGACACAATATGCATGTAACTGCTACCAGGACACAATATGCATGTAACTGCTACCAGGACATAATATGCATGTAACTGCTACAGAACACACAATGCATGTTACTGCTACCAGGACACAATATGCAGGTAATTGCTACCAGGACACAATATGCATGTTACTGCTACCAGGACACAATATGCAGGTAATTGCTACCAGGACACAATATGCATGTTACTGCTACCAGGACACAATATGCAGGTAATTGCTACCAGGACACAATATGCATGTAACTGCTACAGGACACAATATGCAGGTAACTGCTACAGGACACAATATGCATGTAACTGCTACAGGACACACGATGCATGTTACTGCTACCAGGACACAATATGCATGTAACTGCTACAGGACACAATATGCAGGTAACTGCTAACAGGACACAATATGCAGGTAATTGCTACCAGGTCACAATATGCAGGTAACTGCTCCCAGTACACAATATGCATGTAACTGCTACAAAACACACGATGCATGTTACTGCTACCAGGACACAATATGCAGGTAACTGCTTCCAGGACACAATATGCAGGTAACTGCTTCCAGGTCACAATATGCATGTAATTGCTACCAGGTCACAATATGCATGTAAGTGCTACCAGGACACAATATGCAGGTAACTGCTACCAGGTCACAATATGCAGGTAATTGCTACCAGGACACAATATGCAGGTAACTGCTACAGGACACAATATGCATGTAACTGCTACAGGACACAATATGCATGTAACTGCTACAGGACACAATATGCAGGTAACTGCTACAGGACACAATATGCATGTAACTGCTACAGGACACATGATGCATGTTACTGCTACCAGGACACAATATGCATGTAACTGCTACAGGACACAATATGCAGGTAACTGCTACCAGGACACAATATGCATGTAACTGCTAACAGGACACAATATGCAGGTAATTGCTACCAGGTCACAATATGCAGGTAACTGCTCCCAGTACACAATATGCATGTAACTGCTACAAAACACACGATGCATGTTACTGCTACCAGGACACAATATGCAGGTAATTGCTACCAGGACACAATATGCATGTTACTGCTACCAGAACACAATATGCAGGTAATTGCTACCAGGACACACGATGCATGTAACTGCTACAGGACACAATATGCATGTAACTGCTACAGGACACAATATGCATGTAACTGCTACAGGACACACGATGCATGTTACTGTTACCAGGACACAATATGCATGTAACTTCTACAGGACACAATATGCATGTTACTGCTACCAGGACACAATATGCAGGTAATTGCTACCAGGACACACGATGCATGTAACTGCTACAGGACACAATATGCATGTAACTGCTACAGGACACAATATGCATGTAACTGCTACAGGACACACGATGCATGTTACTGTTACCAGGACACAATATGCATGTAACTGCTACAGGACACAATATGCATGTAACTGCTACAGGACACACAATGCATGTTATTGCTACCAGGACACAATATGCATGTAACTGCTACAGGACACAATATGCAGGTAACTGCTACCTGGACACAATATGCATGTAACTGCTTTCAGGTCACAATATGCAGGTAACTGCTTCCAGGTCACAATATGCAGGTAATTGCTTCCAGGTCACAATATGCAGGTAACTGCTCCCAGTACACAATATGCATGTAACTGCTCCCAGTACACTATGCATGTAACTGCTACCAGTACACTATGCATGTAACTGCTACCAGGACACAATATGCAGGTAATTGCTACCAGGACACAATATGCAGGTAACTGCTTCCAGGTCACAAAATGCATGTAATTGCTACCAGGTCACAATATGCATGTAAGTGCTACCAGGACACAATATGCAGGTAACTGCTACCAGGTCACAATATGCAGGTAATTGCTACCAGGACACAATATGCAGGTAACTGTTACCAGGACACAGTATGCAGGTAACTGCTACCAGGTCATAATATGCATGTAATTGCTACCAGGACACAATATGTGGGTAACTGCTACCAGGACACAATTTGCATGTAACTGCTACCAGGACACAATATGCAGGTAACTGCTACCAGGACACAATATGCAGGTAACTGCTACCAGGACACACTATGCAGGTAATTGTACCAGGACACAATATGCAGGTAACTGCTTCCAGTTCACAATATGCATGTAATTGCTACCAGGTCACAATATGCATGTAATTGCTACCAGGACACAATATGCAGGTAACTGCTACCAGGTCAGACTATGCAGGTAATTGCTACCAGGTCACAATATGCATGTAATTGCTACCAGGACACAATATGCAGGTAACTGCTACCAGGTCACAATATGCATGTAATTGATACCAGGACACAATATGCAGGTAACTGCTACCAGGTCACAATATGCAGGTAATTGCTACCAGGACACAATATGAAGGTAACTGCTACCAGGACACAATATGCAGGTAAATGCTACCAGGTCACAATATGCAGGTAACTGCTACCAGGACACAATATGCAGGTAACTGCTACCAGGACACAATATGCAGGTAACTGCTACCAGGGCACAATATGCCGGTAACTGCTCCCAGTACACAATTTGCATGTAACTGCTACTAGTACCAGGACACAATATGCAGGTAACTGCTACCAGGACACAATATGCAGGTAACTGCTACCAGGACACAATATGCATGTAACCGCTACCAGGACACAATATGCATGTAACTGCTACCAGGACACAATATGCAGGGAACTGCTACCAGGTCACAATATGCAGGTAACTGCTACCAGGACACATTATGCCGGTAACTGCTACCAGGTCACAATATGCAGGTAATTGCTACCAGGACACAATATGCAGGTAACTGCTACCAGGACACAATATGCCGGTAACTGCTCCCAGTACACAATATGCAGGTAACTGCTACCAGGACACATTATGCAGGTAATTGCTACCAGGACACAATATGCAGGTAACTGCTACCAGGACACAATATGCAGGTAACTGCTACCAGGACACAATATGCAGGTAACTGCTACCAGGACACATTATGCAGGTAACTGCTACCAGGACACATTATGCAGGTAACTGCTACCAGGACAAACTATGCAGGTAACTGCTACCAGGTCACAATATGCAGGTAATTGGTACCAGGACACAATATGCAGGTAATTGTACCAGGACACAATATGCAGGTAACTGCTTCCAGGTCACAATATGCATGTAAATGCTACCAGGTCACAATATGCATGTAATTGCTACCAGGACACAATATGCAGGTAACAGCTACCAGGTCACAATATGCAGGTAATTGCTACCAGGACACAATATGCAGGTAACTGCTACCAGGTCACAATATGCATGTAATTGCTACCAGGTCACAATATGCAGGTAACTGCTACCAGGTCACAATATGCAGGTAATTGCTACCAGGACACAATATGCAGATAACTGCTACCAGGTCACAATATGCATGTAATTGCTACCAGGACACAATATGCAGGTAACTGCTATCAGGACACAATATGCAGGTAATTGCTACCAGGTCACAATATGCAGGTAATTGCTACCAGGACACAATATGCAGGTAACTGCTATCAGGACACAATATGCAGGTAATTGCTACCAGGTCACAATATGCAGGTAATTGCTACCAGGACACAATATGCAGGTAATTGCTACCAGGACACAATATGCAGGTAACTGCTACCAGGACACAATATGCAGGTAACTGTTACCAGGACACATTATGCAGGTAATTGCTACCAGGTCACAATATGCAGGTAATTGCTACCAGGACACAATATGCAGGTAACTGCTACCAGGACACAATATGCAGGTAACTGCTACCAGGACACAATATGCCGGTAAGTGCTACCAGGACACAATATGCCGGTAACTGCTCCCAGTACACAATATGCAGGTAATTGCTACCAGGACACAATATGCAGGTAACTGCTACCAGGACACAATATGCAGGTAATTGCTACCAGGACACAATATGCAGGTAACTGCTTCCAGGTCACAATATGCATGTAACTGCTACCAGGACACAATATGCCGGTAAGTGCTACCAGGACACAATATGCAGGTAACTGCTTCCAGGTCACAATATGCATGTAATTGCTACCAGGACACAATATGCAGGTAACTGCTTCCAGGTCACAATATGCATGTAACTGCTACCAGGACACAATATGCCGGTAAGTGCTACCAGGACACAATATGCAGGTAACTGCTACCAGGTCACAATATGCATGTAATTGCTACCAGGACACAATATGCCGGTAAGTGCTACCAGGACACAATATGCATGTAACTGCTACCAGGTCACAATATGCAGGTAACTTCTACCAGGTCACAATATGCAGGTAATTGCTACCAGGACACAATATGCAGGTAACTGCTACCAGGTCACAATATGCAGGTAACTGCTACCAGGTCACAATATGCAGGTAACTGCTACCAGGACACAATATGCAGGTAACTGCTACCAGGACACAATATGCATGTAACTGCTACCAGGACACAATATGCATAGAACTGCTACCAGGTCACAATATGCAGGGAACTGCTACCAGGTCACAATATGCAGGGAACTGCTACCAGGTCACAATATGCAGGTAACTGCTACCAGGACATAATATGCATTTAACTGCTACCAGGACACAATATGCAGGTAACTGCTACAGGACACACTAAGCAGGTAACTGCTACCAGGTCACAATATGCAGGTAACTGCTACCAGGACACATTATGCAGGTAACTGCTACCAGGTCACAATATGCCGGTAACTGCTCCCAGTACACAATATGCAGGTAACTGCTACCAGGACACATTATGCAGGTAATTGCTACCAGGACACAATATGCAGGTAACTGCTACCAGGACACAATATGCAGGTAACTGCTACCAGGACACAATATGCATGTAACTGCTACCAGGACACAATATGCAGGTAACTGCTACCAGGACACAATATGCAGGTAACTGCTACCAGGACACATTATGCAGGTAACTGCTACCAGGACACATTATGCAGGTAACTGCTACCAGGACAAACTATGCAGGTAACTGCTACCAGGTCACAATATGCAGGTAATTGGTACCAGGACACAATATGCAGGTAATTGGTACCAGGACACAATATGCAGGTAATTGTACCAGGACACAATATGCAGGTAACTGCTTCCAGGTCACAATATGCATGTAAATGCTACCAGGTCACAATATGCATGTAATTGCTACCAGGACACAATATGCAGGTAACAGCTACCAGGTCACAATATGCAGGTAATTGCTACCAGGACACAATATGCAGGTAACTGCTACCAGGTCACAATATGCAGGTAACTGCTACCAGGTCACAATATGCAGGTAATTGCTACCAGGACACAATATGCAGGTAATTGCTACCAGGTCACAATATGCATGTAATTGCTACCAGGTCACAATATGCATGTCATTGCTACCAGGACACAATATGCAGGTAATTGCTACCAGGACACAATATGCAGGTAACTGCTACCAGGTCACAATATGCAGGTAATTGCTACCAGGTCACAATATGCATGTAATTGCTACCAGGTCACAATATGCATGTAATTGCTACCAGGACACAATATGCAGGTAACTGCTACCAGGACACAATATGCAGGTAATTGCTACCAGGACACAATATGCAGGTAACTGCTACCAGGTCACAATATGCAGGTAATTGCTACCAGGACACAATATGCAGGTAACTGCTACCAGGACACAATATGCAGGTAACTGCTACCAGGACACAATATGCCGGTAACTGCTCCCAGTACACAATATGCAGGTAATTGCTACCAGTACACAATATGCAGGTAACTGCTTCCAGGTAACAATATGCAGGTAACTGCTTCCAGGTCACAATATGCAGGTAACTGCTCCCAGTACACAATATGCAGGTAACTGCTACCAGGACACAATATGCAGGTAATTGCTACCAGGACACAATATGCATGTAACTGCTACCAGGACATAATATGCAGGTAACTGCTACCAGGTCACAATATGCATGTAACTGCTACCAGGACACAATATGCATGTAACTGCTACCAGGACACAATATGCATCTAACTGCTACCAGGACATAATATGCATGTAACTGCTAGTGCTACCAGGACACAATATGCATGTATTTGTTACAGGACACACTAAGCATGGTACCACTACCAGGACACAATATGCATGTAACTGCTACAGAACACACGATGCATGTTACTGCTACCAGGACATAATATGCAGGTAATTGCTACCAGGACACAATATGCATGTTACTGCTACAGGACACACTATGCATGTTACTGCTACCAGGACACAATATGCAGGTAATTGCTACCAGGACACAATATGCATGTAACTGCTACAGGTCACAATATGCATGTAACTGCTACCAGGACACAATATGCATGTAACTGCTACAGGTCACAATATGCATGTAACTGCTACAGGACACACAATGCATGTTACTGCTACCAGGACACAATATGCATGTTACTGCTACCAGGACACAATATGCATGTTACTGCTACCAGGTCACAATATGCATGTAACTGCTACAGGACACACGATGCATGTTACTGCTATCAGGACACAATATGCATCTAACTGCTACCAGGACATAATATGCATGTAACTGCTAGTGGTACCAGGACACAATATGCATGTAACTGCTACCAGGACATAATATGCATGTAACTGCTAGTGGTACCAGGACACAATATGCATGTAACTGCTACCAGGACATAATATGCATGTAACTGCTAGTGGTACCAGGACACAATATGCATGTAACTGCTACCAGGACACAATATGGAGGTAATTGCTAGCAGGATATAGTATGCAGGTAATAAAGCAGGTCAGAGCCACAAGGTCAAGCTACAAACAAATTAGCTAAAGCATTGAAGAAACACTTGCAGTGTTCTAAACGTGCAGTATTCCAAACTAACAAGAAAGCATTCCAATTGCAATGCTGCGACTCTAGGCAGTGCGCCAATCAGCATGCTGCCAAACCTATAATGAGATGAGAAAGTGCGCACACCCCTTAGGAGGCGTGCATGCCCTGCAGTAAACTTAGCATCCTGGAGAGAACGTAGAGACTAGCAAGCACAATGATACCGTGGGTGCCATGACTTAAAGCGACACTGAACCCGAAATTTTTCTTTCATGATTCAGATAGAGCGTGCAATTTTAAGCAACTTTCTAATTTACTCCTATTATCAATTTTTCTTCATTCTCTTGCTATCTTTATTTGAAAAAGAAGGTATCTAAGCTTTTTTGGTTTAGAACAGCATTTTTTTATTGGTGGATGAATTTATCCACCAATCAGCAAGGACAACTCAGGTTGTTAACTAAAAATGGGCTGGCAACTAAACCTACATTCTTGCATTTCAAATAAAGATACCAAGAGAATAAAGAAAATTTGATAATAGGAGTAAATTAGAAAGTTGCTTAAAATGTCATGCTCTATCTGAGTCACGAAAGAAAATTTTTTAAGTTCAGTGTCCCTTTAAATCATGGCACCCACGGTATCATTGTGCTTTCTAGTCTCTATATTCTCTTCAGGATGCTAAGTTTACTGCAGGGCATGCAATGTGGGTTCAGTGTCCCTTTAAGCCTCTATTCAACAGTAACCTCCACATGCAACCACCACTTTCAGAAAAAAGTCCAATAATAAGCATGCACATGATCAGCAACTGGCTCCCATGATCTCTCCTTAGTTTCATAACCTTCCTAATGAATAAAATATTCCATATTACAGGAACTGATATGGGTATCAAGTACGGACTTCACTTTTTATTCCCTTGATTTCCCTGCCCCCTCCTCGAACAAAAGGACCCTTGCTAAGTAATCAAAAACTAATATACATAGGATTTGAACATGAATTGTTTTTTGAAAGAGGGTGGGTAGCCCTGCCCTTATCCCTCTAGGTGGTTCAGTACTAGTTTATCTTATTTAATTAATAATAATTTATTAAAGAGGTATTAAAAGCATACATATATTTCTTTCTAATCTCCATCTAAAAACTAAATATAAATAAATATTTATTTATACACAATAATATTAAAAAGACACGAAACCCACGTTTTTTTCTATTGTGATTCATATAGAGAATACAATTTTTATCAACTTTCTAATTTATTTCTTTAATCTAATTTGCTTCATTCTCTTGGTATTCTTTTTGACAAGCATATGTAGGTAGGCTTACGAGCAGCAGTGCACTACTGGGAGCTAGCGGCTGATTGGTGGCTGCATACATATGCCTCTTCTCGTTGGCTCACCCAATGTGTTCAGCTAGCTCCTAGTAGTGCATTGCGGCTTCTTTAAAAAGGATAACAAGAGAATGAAGCAAATATGATATTAGAAGTAAAATTGAAAGTTGTTTAAAATTGTATATTCTCTGAATCACAGAAGAAAACATTTGGGTTTTATGTTCTTTTAACACCCAAACTACCTACTAGGGGGATAGAGACAGCAAAAATTCGCTCTCTGCTCTGTTAATACTAAACAATGAATTGCTCGATTCATTGTTTAGTATTTGATCAGAGAGCGTAGTAGTTGTTGCGATCGCTGTGTGTGGATGCAGTGACATACTATTTGGGTTTCCCTGCTCAAGTATCTGAGCATGCGCAAGTACATAAACGCACTTCTAGCATAATTCACAAATTCTGTAAAAGCTTCATGCGCATTTCAACGTGGGGGCGTTTGTACAGGGGACATAGACGCCACTGGGGGGAATAATCAATTTGATAAAGCGGTATTCGTAAGTGCACACCTCAAATATTTCTTTGATGCGGGCGGAGGAACGGCGAGATACTTTTGCGGCTTCAAAGGTAAAAAATAAGAGAATAAAGCTGCACAAAATAAAAATTATGAATGAAACTGACAATTTTTTCACAAGTATTTTAATGCCACAAATAGCAAATAGGTTAAGTTTTGGGCCCGATGATCAAAAAATCCCCACCAAAAACATGAAAAAACACTTTTTGCCTTGCAGGGACAGCCTTGGTGCAATTATCAAAGAAATTGGGCTGTCCCTGTAAAGCACCAGCTGTCACCCATAGAAATAATGCTAGCTCTCTGCTTTGTAAAAGTTTGCGATAGAGTACGAAGTACACAGGGAGAACCCGGTGCATGATTAAACTTAATATTATGCCTAATACAAATCAAAAATTTTAGTACATTGTACCTTAAAATTGACTGTTATTTTCGTTTGTGTATATATATATATATATATATATATATATACTTTTTAAAGTAGGTTGACTCTTGCTATATTACTAGTGGAGCGCAAACATTTGCGCCCGAGTGATAAGGGGTATATATTTCTAAAGATGTATATGTACATATATATAGATATATATGTGTGTACATATGTATTTAGGTATTTATATGTGTATATATGTATTTACAGACATATATACACATATAAAGACATAAATACATATGTATACATATATAGACATATGTAGAAGTGCATTGAAGCCCTTTGCTGTTAAGTAGATGAAAACATGTAAAAGCATGTTTATGCAATATTCATATTTAATAAAGGTTTTAACTATGTATTTACTGTAAATATTTGGCATTCCCATGTTCTACACATAGCAGAATATGTTCTAAGTATTTCTAAATAGATATCCCTATATATATCTGTATATATCTATATATAGGTATAAATATTTATTGCACTAAAATACCATCAGATATATGTAGAACTATTTATTTCTGAATACATAGAACATATTTTGCTATGTATAGAACATTGGAATATTAAATATTCATATTTTCATGTCTGGTTAGCGCAAATGAGAATATGCAATTGTGTTTGTATGAGTGGTGTGCAAAAATCTTACTTCTAGCAAAAGAAACGCTCAAGCAGGAGCGTTAATTTGTGCTCCACTCGTAATCTATCCCATACTATATATATTGATTATTTAAAAATATTACAGTATGTATAGTAGTGGTAAAACTACCAGTGTTGCAAAGTTCGCTGTTGCGACCAGACCCTGTAGGACCGCCACTCAGGGGGCCCAGGGTGGCTGCAGATTTAATACTGCACTGCAGTTCTGCAGAAGACTCTGCATGTAAAAAAAAATATCTTTTATGTGCACTCTATGGGACCCCCAGGCCCCCCACAGAACATAATCAGCAGGTGCTGGAGTAAGAAGTCTGTGCAGGGCTGTTTTAAGAGGTGGCAAACCAGGCTACTGCCCAGGTGCAAGGGATAGTCTCATCTTGGTGAGGGAGTAGCTGGGCTGTACTACATATTATTTAAAGGACCAGTCAAAACAGTAGATTTGTATAATCAACAAATGCAAGATAACAAGACAATGCAATAGCACTTAGTCTGAACTTCAAATGAGTAGATTTTTTTTTTTTTCTGACAATGTTAAAAGTTATGTCTTTTTCCACTCCCCCTGTACCATGTGACAGCCATCAGCCATTCACAAATGCATACACGTACCATGTGACAGCCATCAGCCATTCACAAATGCATACACATTTATTCTTGCACATGCTCAGTAGGAGCTGGTGACTCAAAAAGTTTAAATATAAAAAGAATGTGCACGTTTTGTTAATGGAAGTAAATTGGAAAGTTGTTTAAAATGGCATGCTCTATCTGAATAATGAAAGTTTAATTTTGATTGAGTATCCCTTTAACTGGTTCAGGGCAGCCTGCCCACTCTCATTGGCCACACAGCCCACCAATCACAGGTGGACCGATTTCCTCTCCACTTTCCTTGAGAAACTTTGAATTACTGGTGCTGAGGCTTGTGCAGCTGTGTGTACACAACATTAATGTCAACTCTTATTTTTTATTGGCATAAAATAAATAAGGGTTAATAATGGGGATAACTGTAAGAGTATGTGCTCCAGATGGGTCACAATAAATAAAGGGGTCTTGTGCTATGGGAAATCTATAATTTTACATGTATATTATTATTTTGCATTATTAACAATATAACATTGTGTGTATGTATATATGTATTTGTGTGTGTATGTATATGTATATCTACAGTATGTGTGTGTGTGTATATCTGTGTATGTATATATGTATATGTGTGTGTATGTATATGTATCTGTGTGTGTATCTGTGTGTGTGTTACTGTGTGTATTTGTGTGTGTCTGTATATATCTGTGTGTGTATGTATCAATGTGTGTGTTTGTGTTTATGAATGAAGTGGGGCCCTTTGTGGATTATTGCACCAGGGCCATGAGGTCTCTAGTTACACCTCTGGGTATAGGTATTTACAGATATATAAACGTGTATATATATATATTTACAATAAAAATAAAATGTTCCTGTATGTGAAGAACATTGGAATGTGAAATATGTACATTAAAGGTACAGTAAAACACATAAATACATATGTACACATATATATATGCATACATACAGATATTGAAACATGTATATGTATATATACAATTTAGCCAAACATATTGTACCATGTACATTTTAACACTTATAACGGTTTTTCTTAATATTTCTATAACTTATTTTATCACATAGTTTTTATATGACTATAACTGTAAATTTTAATGTACTTATGTTATATTTAGTGCAACTTTTTTAACGCACTATACTTTACGTAAGGTTTTAAGTTGCACTAAACCGATGAGCGTAAAAGGTGACTGTTCTCTTGCGATTGTGTTTACTTTCTTTACTTTCACCTTGTAATATGAGTGCTATTCCAATGTTTTGAGTATTTTGAAAAAAAAAAAGTTAGCTACCTATAAATTTGCAAGAAAAAACACTGAGATCTGAAGAGCAGAAATGTGATTTGAGAGACAATTTCATGCATGCCCATGCTCAGCTCATTTTACGATAAAAAAACAAATACGCTTTGTATTTTTTACTTATAACTATGAATTTCTATGTGTTTTTTTTTGCACTCCCAGTGTACTTAAACTACGATATATGTGTGATTTACATACAAATCTTATGTTTTTAACCCCTTAATGACCTCAATGTACCATGTACATCTCCGGTCGTTATGGATTGCGCTATTATACCCTCCCACCTCCCTTCTGGTCACCAGAAATAGCACAATCTCGATGTTGGCGGCGAAACAGCGCTATTAATTACACAATCATAGAAAGACCAGCGAATATTATTTTTGGTGAACAATTTTGTTACGATTTTTGATGCACCTTAAAGGGATAATAAACACCACAAATGTTATTGTTTAGAAAGATAGATAATCTCTTGATTTACCATTCCCCAGTTTTGCATCACCAACACTATTATATAAATCTACTTTTTACCTGTGTAATTACCTTGTGTCTGAGCTTTTGCAGACTGCCTCCTTATTTCAGATCTTTTGACAGACTTGCATTTCAGGCAATTAGTGCTGACTCTTAAATAACTTCACATGCGTGAGCACAATGTTATTTATATGAAACACATGAACTAACGCCCTCTAGCTGTGAAAACTGTCAAATGCACATATAAAATGTTGCCAGCCAGGTGGTATTATGAAGTAGCTGGTTGTGTTTAATGAACATTTTTAATATTAGCTGATTTCCGCTTAAACGGACAGTAAAGTCAAAATTAAAGGGAAATGAAACCCGTTTTTTTTTTGTTTGTTTTTTAAATGATTCAGATAGAGAATACAATTTTAAACAACTTTCTAATTTACTTCTATTATCTAATTTGTTTCATTCTCATGGTATCATTTGTTGAAGGAGCAGCAATGCACTAACGGTTTCTAACTGAACACATTGGTGAGCCAATCACAATCACTATATATATGCAGCCACCAATCAACAGCTAGAACCTAGGTTATCTGCTGCTTCTGAGTATACCTAGATAAACCTTTCAGCAAATGATAACAAGAGAAGGAAGCAAACTAAATGATAGAAGTAAATTGGAAAGTTGTTTAAAATTGTATTCTCTATCTGAATCATGAAATTTTGGGTTTCATGTCCCTTTAAACTTTAATGATTCAGATAGAACATGCAGTTTTTAGCAATTTACTTATTTTATCATATCAAATGTGCTTTGTTCTCGTGATATTCTTTGTCTAGAGTAAACCTAGGTAGGCTGATAGTAGTTTAGGAGAGTGCATGTGTCTATAGCAATCAATGGCCAATAGAATGCAAGCTCAATCCTATTGGCTGATTGGACCAGCCAATAGGATTGAACTTCAATCCTATTGGCTGATTGGATCAGCTAATAGGATTTTTTCTACCTTAATTCCGATTGGCTGATAGAATTCTATCAGCCAATCGGAATGGAAGGGACGCCATCTTGGATGACGTCACTTAAAGGTACCGTTATTTAGTGTTAGTCGTCGGAAAGAAGAGGATGCTCCGCGTCGGATGTCTTGAAGATGGACCCGCTCCGCTCCGGATGGATGAGAAGATAGAAGATGCCATCTGGATGAAGACTTCTGCCGTCTGGAGGACCTCTTCTTCCCGGATAGGATGAAGACATCTGGCCATCTGGAGGACCACTTCTGCCCGGTTGGGTGAAGACGTCTCAAGGTAGGGTGATCTTCAGGGGGTTAGTGTTAGGTTTTATTAAGGGGGGATTGGGTGGGTTTTAGAGAAGGGTTGGGTGTGTGGGTGGTGGGTTTTAATGTTGGGGGGGTATTGTATTTTTTTTACAGGTAAAAGAGCTCATTACTTTGGGGCAATGCCCCGCAAAAAGCCCTTTTAAGGGCTATTTGTAATTTAGTATAGGGTAGGGATTTTTATTATTTTGGGGGGCTTTTTTATTTTATTAGGGGGATTAGAGTAGGTGTAATTAGTTTTAAAAACTTGTAATTATTTTATTATTTTCTGTAATTTAGTTTTTTTTTGTACTTTAGATAATTTAATTAATTGTATTTAATTTAGGTAATTAATTTAATTGCAGTGTAGTGTTAGGCGTTATTTTAATTTAGGTTAGGATTTATTTTATAGGTAAATTTGTCTTTATTTTAGCTAGGTAGTTATTAAATAGTTAATAACTATTTAATAACTATTCTACCTAGTTAAAATAATACAAAGTTGCCTGTAAAATAAAAATAAATCCTAAGATAGCTACAATGTAACTATTATTTATATTGTAGCTATTTTAGGTTTATTTTACAGGTAAGTATTTAGTTTTAAATAGGAATAATTTAGTTAATGATAGTAATATTTATTTAGATTTATTTAAATTATATTTAAGTAGAGGGGGGTTAGGGTTAGGGTTAGACTAAGGTTTAGGGGTTAATAACTTTATTATAGTGGCGGCGATGTTGGGGGCGGCAGATTAGGGGTTAATAAATATAATGTAGGTGTCAGCGATGTTGGGGTCAGCAGATTAGGGGTTCATAAGTATAATGTCGGTGGCGGCGGTGTCCGGAGAGGCAGATTAGGGGTTAATAATATAAAGTAGGTTGCGGCGATGTCTGGGGCGGCAGATTAGGGGTTAATAAGTATAAGATTAGGGGTGTTTAGACTTGGGGTTCATGTTAGGGTCTTAGGTGTAGACATAAAAAGTATTTCCCCATAAGAATCCATAGGGCTGCGTTAAGAGCTTTACGCTGCTTTTTAGCAGGTGTTAGACTTTTTTTCAGCCGGCTCAGCCCCATTGATCCCTATGGGGAAATCGTGCACGAGCACGTTTTACCTGCTTACTGCTAACGTAAGCAACGCTGGTATTGAGGTGAGGTGAGATGTGGAGCTAAATTTGCTCTCCGCTCACTTTTTTGGGGCTAACGCCGTGTTTCTAAAGACCTGTAATACCAGCGTTGTCTTAAGTGAGCAGTGAGAAAAAAAGGCTCGTTAACACCACACAGCTTACCGACAAAAACTCGTAATCTAGGCGTATGTGTTTAACACTATGTATGTTAGGCCATTAAAATTATATATTGTTTTCTACAATATGTGTATGCAATTACAGCTGTTGTGCATATAATTGTAATTAAGAGTATCCAATAGAATTATAGTACTGCTTTTAAATATTGGCGTTTTTTTCAGCAAGCTTATGTCTAAGATTAAGGCCATAGGCCGAAACATGTCAGGCGCTTTCTACTAAATTCTGACATGCTTTTATATTGACCATTAAAGTTGGACTTTTTATTTCAAGGCATTGGAGGCTTTTTTCCTTTTTCATTATATATATATATATATATATATATATATATATATATATATATATATATATATATATATATATATATATATATGAAA
Organism: Bombina bombina; assembly: GCF_027579735.1. Taxonomy (NCBI): domain Eukaryota; kingdom Metazoa; phylum Chordata; class Amphibia; order Anura; family Bombinatoridae; genus Bombina; species Bombina bombina. The sequence goes on along the minus strand of NC_069503.1, from coordinate 840,949,746 downwards.
ATAACAAGAGTATTGCATTAAGCAATGATACTTTTTTATTGGACTAACTATACATTTATAAGATGACAAGCTTTCAGAAGAGTGTCTTCCTTTTTCAAGTCTGAAGCAATACCTATATATATGTGTATATATTTATGTATATGTATATGTATGTGTATATATATATATATATATATATATATATATATATATATATATATATATATATATATATATATATGTGTGTGTATAAAGGTGGCCCTCGTTTTACAACGGTTCAATTTACACCGTTTCAGAATAACAACCTTTTTTTCCAGTCATGTGACTGCTATTGAAAAGCATTGAGAAGCAGTGCATTTATTAAAATAGTCAGTAGGTGGAGCTGTCCACTTGTGTTGCAGCAAAGCCAAGGAAGCTGAAATTAATCAGTTTAACCAGACCTGAGCTATCGAGCAGATTTCAAAGGAACAAGATCTTCCTGTCTATAAATCAGTCCAGATTGGAATGCATAGAAAGAACTGTTTGCAGAAAAATGCAAATGATGTCTGTGTTGTGTGATTATTTTATTAGCTCTATAATGCTGTTTAGCAAATGTGTTTATTAATTTAACTTAGTTTAATTATATATTCTGTGTTGTGTGATTATTTTATTAGGTTTATAATGCTGTTTAGCATTTAAAGTCTTCATTTCAAAGCTTTAAAAATAAAGTATTAGGTGTTATTTATGACAATTTTGAGAGGGGCCTGGAACCTATCTCCCTCACTTCTCATTGACTTACATTATAAACTTTGTTTCAATTTACAACGGTTTCGATTTACAACCATTCCTTCTGGAACCTAACCCCGGCGTAAACTGAGGGCTACTTGTATATTTATATCTGTGTGTGTGTGTGTGTATATGTATATGTATATGTATATGTATATATATATATATATATATATATATATATATATGTATGTGTGTGTATATATATATATATGTTTATATATTTCTGCAGGTTTTTATACATGTGTAACTGTACCCAAATACTGCAGATATGTGTGTGTATATATATATATATATATATATATATATATATATATATATATATATATATATATATATATATGTGTGTGTGTGTATATATATATATATATATATATATATATATATATATTTATATATAAAAAATGTGTATGTCTGAGGAAGGGGTTAATATACAACAGTAGTTAGAATACATTGTATGTGTGTGTTGTTTTAGCTCTTCTTCGTTTTGCTTTTCTAGAAAAAAATACAAGCTACTGTTCCTTCTGTTACAAGTCATTGACTTCCAGTCATCTTGGAGCCCTATGTTTGACTGTGGAGCCAGCAGAGGGCCGTATCTGGTCCAAATCTGTCACACCTGTCACCCTGTGCTACTGTCAGCAGAATGTGTGACAGCTCTGACACAAGAGGCAAGACAAGAAGATACTGCACCGGCTTTGTCTCGGAGAGGCGCCCTGCGCGCTGTAATTGGCTACAGGAAGGGCTGGGATAATGCTGCTGTATTGTGATTGGTCGTTGTGCTCCAGAGGGCGGGATCCCGTAAATTCCTAACCACCGGTTGGTTCGAGGAGAAGCATTGCCAGTCTCCCCATCCTTGTTCAGTACCGGTTCCTATGCTGATCCTCCTCCACTGCTGCTGCTTGGCCATATCCCGTAGCCGGCTGCTTTGCAGGTAGCATCGGTTGTGGAGCGCTAACACCAGGTGCTAAAATGCTAAACATAATCAGTTTGCAAGGCCTGACCCGGGAGCTGTCTCTGTACCTGGAGAACCAAGTGCGCGTGGGTCTGTTCGGCTCCGGGGTGGGCTTGTCCTTGGTGCTGGGCTTCGGTGCAGCCTATGCATGCTACTACTTGAGTGTCATAGCCAAGGTAAGCAGTGTGCTGCATACAGACATGGTAGAGATGAAGCTATTCAAGGACAATCATCCGTGCGAGTCAGTGCAGCTTAGTCACTTGTAGACTAATATATAGATGTGTTTTATAGCAGTAGAAACCATTTTTATATTGGAATACCGGTATTAATCATCACGACATAAATAAAAGGAATGGTCTTGCAAAATATTTGATAAATAAGGGTTCTACATCAATGGTTCGAAATGTTCTAAACTCACAGAATTCTCTTGAACGGAAACCTTTTTATATAAAAGGTGCCATAATAAAAACAAATTACAATTAGTCTAAAAAAAAGTGTTTTTAGTTACGAAAACCAATAGTATAAACATAATATGCTAAGAAGTATAGATATGCACAAGTATAAAATGTAATAAAGTTTATACACAAATGATCATAGCATTGTATTTTTTTTGTTTCAACATTTATATAGTGAATGTCACACTCGCTAGCATTTCATTTTTTGTTAATCATTTTTAAAGGGATTACATGGCAGAGGTTGCAATACTTTTCTATACACAAAAAATATTACCATAATATATATCTCTAATGCCACAGCACAGTAGTGCAATAATAAGTAGTGCAAGTCCTGGCACGGTAAATAGGACTTAGGGGCAATATCCAGATCTCCATTACAGTTCCTCTTTCCAAAAAACACATGAAAACTGAACTATTTCAGCATCTTAAATTTTTGGGCTGACTACTAGATTTTGAAATATTTGTTCAGCTCTGTCTGAAATAGAAATTTAACTTAAAATCCCAATGAAATAGTTCTATTAAAATATCTGCAGTAAGCATTCATTGATAATTTTGTCAGGTTTTCGGTTATTTAAAAAATGCTCTTATTTATTAACCCCCAAGAAAGGTTAGGCTAGAAACAGCAAGTTTAACCCTACTAGGTCCAGTGATGTATCTAGTTTTTGTGCTGCTTTAGGCACTGGGGAATTTGCTGGCCTTGACCTCCCTACCCCCAGCAATGTTTGGTCACTTTCCTCCCCACTGAAGGCCAGATAGGTATGAAGGATCATACACTAACACTAAACAACCAGGGATCTTTTATTTACCCAGAGGAAGAACTTTTCTCCTCTTTCTGCAATGAGATTTTTTTTAGTGAAACATTTTCTGCAGGTCATTTTGAAATAAAATACAATTTTAAATTAGTCAGTTACATCAAAGCACCAGCTCAATATTGCAATGTGTTGCTTAACTGGAGAATAAAGCAATTTTTAAAGTTTTACAGTATAGTGCAGCAGTTGAACATTGCATTGCAAATTAGCTGCAAAGAAAAAAAATACATTTTATGAAGTTTTAAAAATGTCTCATGAAAAAATTCCTAAGAGCCATTCTACAATAAAGGCACTGCAGCTTTGCAGTGCTGCTCCATATTTGACTGTTCTCTTCAAACAGCACTTTGTTCTTGATGCACTGTATTAAGGAAAACTTACACAATGCAGCCAGAGCACAGTGATGTTTGAAGAGAACAGCCTGATGCAGAGCAGCGCTGCAAAGCGAAAGAGCCAACAGTACCTGCATGCGTCCCATTCTTTTTGCAGACAGGCTGCATTTTCTGCAATGACATCTCTGATCACAGCATACTCTGCTTTGGGGTTAATTTATAGTAAAATTAGTAAATAAAATATTTGGAGAATGTAACAATAGGAAAGTACAATGCTATAGAACTACCCGTTTAAATGTGCCACCCCTAGAAACCAAGTTGGTCTAAGCCAAAATACAACTTTAATAGGCCAGTACAGAAGCTCTTTTGCCATTGGTTCTAATAAACCCAATGCAGATATACCCTATGCATTCCTTTAAAAGGCAATGTAATAACAAAGCCATTGTCTCTTCCCATTTCTCATCTGACAGAAACCTCAGCTGGTGACAGGTGGGGAGGTTTTCAGTCGCTTCCTGAAACATCATTGTCCGGCAGTGACGGAAACATACTATCCTACATTATGGTGCTGGGAGGGCAGAGTTCAGACATTACTGCGACCCTTTATCACTGTCAAACCACAAGTGCATTACAACAAGTGAGTATATGAAACCTTACCTAGCACTGAAATCTCCAATTACAACAATATTTTAAATAATTTGACAAATGTATTGGTTGCTTTGATATTTTATTGTGAATTATAGTAACCAGATTTTTGTTTTACCTAATGCAAATACAGCTTAATGTTTCATGTTTCTTCTGTATCAACACTTCCTCATTCTATATTATTTGTTTAAATGTTCTGTCTATTTATAGCCACAGTTTGCTTGACAGATATCCCATTACAAATCCATTTTTTTTTCTCAAATTCTTTTATCTCCTTAACTTAAAATTGAAATTTGATGAAATTTAGCAACAAATTTTAAAATTTTGAAGGGACTATGGTCCCGATTATCAAAAACTCACTGGCATAGAGAAATGACACAAACACTTTTTAAATAAATAAATATATTTATTTTATTACTATATTTTAATGTAGGCATCTATCATTCACATTGAGAACTCTGCACATCAAGACATAACAGCTCTCGCACCAACATTAGCTTTTTCTAAAATTCTATGAGGCCTTGCAATACTGGCGGGAGATAATCTCACCAGACTAGAGAGCTATAGAACTTGGCCTATCTTTAGTGTTTTTGAGTGATCTGTTTTTTGTAAATTCCACATGTGGCACTTTGAGAAGTTGAGTCAGACTAAATGTCTTATCAGTTCTCCATGAAAGTTGGCAGAGAGATAGATTTTATGTCCATCTAGAGCATTTAAAAGACCATTAAATTTGACATTTCAACAACACATAAGATGTTTCATTATTACAAGTGAAACATTATTACAATGTATATTCATTATTTATTTTGCAGCCTTTAGCTGTAAAATACTTCTAAAGATTGTGCTTGTTTGACTTTCTCCTAGGGAGGCTTGGGTTAATACTTTTAGGCAGTATATGTGAGCTTTTCTTTACTTTCCCTCCCTCCCTAGTCAAGGTACTTCTGGGTGATGCTATATTAAAACTGCGAATGCAAAACGTATAAATAAATAAATATATACACTACAAAGAAGATACGCACTCACTGGGTTTTTCCAAAGTAAATAATATCTTAATTCTGATAGTGATGTTTTGGGGAACAAAAAGGGGATTTTGTTCCTCGAAACGTCACTATTAGAATATATTATTTACTTGGAAAAGCCCAGCGAGTGCGGATCTTCTGTGTGCTATATATCTTCTACGTCCCTGTCATCCTGGCATGGCACATCCTATGGAGCCATTTTTATTGAAATTTACAGTTTCAAAATACCAGATTAATGATTCAGAACTGAGGCTTTTTGCTTAGTGTGAGCTTTTGGTAATATAATGGTGTTAACCCCAGAATACACCCCCCTGCTGCACCCACCCTTAGAATTAGCAGAGCAGATTAAAAGTCTGCTTAGCTTTCGCCTAAAAAAATGCCTGACCTGAGCTAAGCTTGTGAAAATATGTGGCTGCTGTGCAGCTCTAAGAGTCACTTGCTGATGTTGATTTGGTGGGAAAAAATTCCAGCGGTAAAGCACTTGCAGACCATTTTCAAAACTCCTGTACCATGTTGTCTCTTGAAGCTATATTTTGAAGCCCATAGGTGTGGCACCTAAAAAGAGCTGTTGGATAGAGGAGCAATTTAGGGCCAGACTACAAGTGGAGCTCTAAATATTGGTTTTGTGAAAACAATATTTGCATTCTACTGAGTAGTACCAGCGCACGCTAATGTGCGCTGGAATTACAAGTTGACAGCAATGCAAACGTGAGCTTGCGTTCGCATTGCTGGAAAGTATTGTGCTCATGAGAGCGCACTTTCATAGGCTCCAATTGGAGACTCGTTCAGATGCCGTCATACACGGCACAGAACCAAAGTGCAGCAAAGGAGGTAAGTCGCGCAGCAATGGCAACAAATTGTAAATATATGTGTATATGCTTATATAAATATATATTTACTGGGAACACACAGTTCCCATAGACTGCAATAACACTCCACACCTGCCAACTTTAGCCCCCCAAAACTGCCTGGTGCAGTTATTTTATTAAAAAATAAAAATGCTACAATTTTTGTTTTTTAATAAAATGCACACCACTGTATTTTGTGGTCTTCTAGAAGTTCTCTGAAGTTTGAAAGTCTGCTTCTGATTAAAGATCACACAGGAGACAAATCACCACAGAAGCTACCATTGTAGTAGGCAGCAGGCTTCGCTAGTGATCTTGAAAGATTATTATGTTAAAGCCTTGTTTGCGTTTCTGTGTAAGGAAATTATACTATATTGGTCCGCAGCTTCCTAAAAGGTGGCAGAGAAGTTAAGGAGCAGCGGTCTTATGACCGCTGCTTCTTAACTTACGTTTCCGGTGAGACGGAAACTTCGGCTGTAGAAAGCAGCATCCGTTGTTTGTTAAATCTACCCCAATGAGAGACAAAGATCCGAAGTAAGTTGTCTGCACATCTGTGGGGCTAAGGGACCTGCTTTTTCCCTCTCCTCATTATCCTTATAGTTTTTGACTTCCTAAAGAAATAATTCTATTTGTATTTCTCTTTGATGTACTTTTACTATGGAGTCTATTTATAGGGTTGCAAATTTGCAATGACTATGAACTGAGTTTAGCAAACATGGGCAAATTAACTGCTCATTCTTTACAACTGATTTACATATACAAAGCTGGTGCAAGTCAGTTATTGGAGAAAAATAACAGAATTTCTATAACAAAGTCTACTAAGAAGTCTAACTTGTCAAATCCAACTTATTTTAAAGGCCCATAAAAGTAAAAAAATTACATGCTTTGATTTGTTAGAGGATTCATTAATTTTAAAACTATTGACCTTGGTCCCACAAAGGGGTTAAACACAGAATACAAGTACTGCGCTGGACCCGCAGAGCACTTCTGGTCTTGGTGGGAACAGCCGCTGATCCAATCAGCAGTGCTAGCTGCACTACTCAGCTGTATAACTAGCACAGGATTGAATTAACGGCAGTCTCCTCTTGGGACTAGCAGTGCTTTTTGTGTGAGTTAAACACACAGTAGTACAGGGTCAATAATCTTAAAATTACATGCTCTAACGAATATGATCATGTAGTTTTTCCACTATTATGGCCCTTTAAATAAAGCTTAAGTCATAGGGCACTAAATTAAAAATGAAACTTTCCTGATTCAGAAAGAGCATGCAATTAAAAGAAAAACAAAAAACTTGCTAATTTAGTTCCATTATGTGCACAATATTTTGCACACTTTCTGAGGCACCAACTCCCACTAAGCATGTGCAAGAGATAACAGTATATGTGTTTTGGGATTGACTGATAGGTGTCATATGATGCAGGGGGGCAGGAAAATTGAGGTCTGGAGACATGCTTGGCCAGTCCATCACCTTTACCCTCAGCTTTTTTTAGCAAGGCAGTGGTCGTCTTGAAGGTGTGTTTGGGGTCGTTATCATGTTGGAATACTGAATACTCCGAAGGGAGGGGATCATGCTCTGTTTCAGTATGTCACAGTACATGTTGGCATTCATGGTACCCTCAATAAACTGTAGCTCCCCAATGCCGGCAGCACTCATGCAGGCCCAGACCATGACACTCCCACCACCATGCTTGACTGTAGGCAAGACACACTTGTCTTTGTACTCCTCACCTGGTTGCCGCCACACACGCTTGACACCATCTGAACCAAATAAGTTTATCTTGATCTCATCGGACCACAGGACATGGTTCCAGTAATCCATGTCCTTAGTCTGCTTGCCTTTAGCAAACTGTTTGCATGCTTTCTTGTGCATCATCTTTAGAAGAGGCTTCCTTCTGGGACGACAGCCATGCAGACCAATTTGATGCAGTGTGCGGCATATGGTCTGAGAACTGACTGCCTGACCCCCCACTCCTTCAACCTCTGCAGTAATGCTGGCAGCATTCATGCATATATTTCCCAAAGACAACCTCTGGATATGATGCTGAGCATGTGCAATCAACTTCTTTGGTCAACCATGGTGAGGCCTGTTCTGAGTAGAACCTGTCCTGTGAAACCGCCGTATGGTCTTGCCCATCGTGCTGCAGCTCAGTTTCAGGGTCTTGGCAATCTTCTTATAGGCTAGGCCATCTTTATCTAGAGCAACAATTCTTTTTTTGCCATGAGGTGCCAAGTTGAACTTCTAGTGACCAGAGAGAGTGTGAGAGCGATAATACCAAATTAAATACACCTGCTCCCCATTCACACCGGAGACCTTGTAACACTAACGAGTCACATGACACCGGGAAGGGAAAATGGGTAATTGGGCCCAATTTGGACATTTCCACTTAGGGGTGTACTTACTTTTGTTACCATTGGTTTGGACATTAATGGCTGTGTGTTGAGTTATTTTGAGGGGACAGCAAATTTACACTGTTATTTATTTATTTATAAAATATTTTACCAGGAAGGATACATTGAGCTTTCTCTCGTTTTAAAGTATGTCCTGGGACCACAAAACATTGCATTGATACAATAGGGTACAATAAAATACAAAAACAAAAATAATACACAATATGCAAAAGTTTAACATAGAACAGGTAGGAAATATTTAATCAACCATGACAGGTGCATTCTGTTTTGAGATATGTAGAGAGGGATCTCTTAAAGGATATTAGGCTTGGGGAAGTTTTGAAAGTGTGCGGGAGGTTGTTCCATAATTGTGACGCTCTGTAGGAAAAGGAGGATCTAGCTGCTTTCTTTTTGTATTGAGGCAAGCTAAATAATGTGCAGTTATTGGATCAGAGTTTATAGGAGGTGGGAATAGCCGGGGAGAGCATTCTGCTCAAGTAGGATGGGAGCTTCCCAGAAAGGCTCTTAAACACAAGGCAGGAAAGATGGAGGGTGTGTCTGGATTCCAGCGACAGCCAGTTTAGTTCTTTTAGCATGTCACAATGGTGGGTCCTGTAGTTACATTGTAGCATTTTCTTAAGGTGAGTTTGCCATGCAGGTGCATATACTACGTCCCCGTAATCCATAATAGGCATCAGCATTTGCTGTACAATCGTTTCCTTTACTGTAGGGCTGAGGCAAGATTTGTTTCTGTGCACCTAGTTTTGGATAAAGTTTAGATGCAAGTTTTTCTATGTGGAGGCCAAAAGATAGGTTTGGGTCTAACAACATACCTAAGTATTTGAAAGATTGTACTGCGGTCAGCGTGCAATTAGATTTTGTTTTGATGCGAAGATGAGAATTTTGTAATTTGTGTAATTTAGGTCCTGTTCCAAAGATCATTGTGACCGTTTTGTCAGTGTTTAGGAGGAGTTTGTTTTTTTAGATCCACTTTTCTACCTCTGTGAACTGGTCTTGGAGCACTGCTTAAAGCTGCGGTAGATCGGAATTGTTTGCATAGATTACCGTGTCATCTGCGTACATGTGTACAGTTGAGGATTTGCAGATATTAGGCAGATTGTTTATAAATAATGTGAATAGTAGGGAGCCGAGAATGGAACCTTGGGGAACACCACACGTGACTGGAAAAGGGAGGCAGTCACTGTCAGAAATGGAGACATATTGTGATCGATCCGATACATACGATCGAAACCAGGTTAATGGATGATGAGCAATACCAGAGTTTTTTAGTTTGAGCAGTAGTATGTCGTGGTCTACTGTGTCAAAGGCCTTTGCAAAATCAAGGAAAATTGCTCCAGTTAGGTCTCCTTGTTCCATGCCAGTTTGGATGCCGTTGCAAACTTTTAGGAGGGCAGTTGTAGTGGAGTGATTCTGGCGAAAACTTGATTGATCAGGGATCAGATAGTTACATTGTTGGTAATAATCACATAGTTGCGTATGGACGTGTCATCTGCGTACATGTGTACAGTTGAGGATTTGCAGACATTAGGCAGATCGTTTATAAGTAATGTGAATAGTAGGGGGCCGAGAATGGAACCTTGGGGAACACCACACGTGACTGGGAGAGGGAGGGAGTCACTGTCAGAAATGGAGACATATTGTGATCGATCCGATACATATGATCAAAACCAGGTTAACGGATGATCAGCAATACCAGAGTTTTTTAGAGCAGTATTATGTCGTGGTCTACTGTGTCAAAGTCCTTTGCAAAATCAAGGAAAATTGCTCTAGTTAGGTCTCCTTGTTCCATGCCAGTTTGGATGTCGTTGCAAACTTGTAGGAGGGCAGTTGTAGTGGAGTGATTCTGGCGAAAACCTGATTGATCAGGGGTCAGATAGTTAGATTGTTGGTAATACTCACATAGTTGCGTATGGACGCATTTTTCTAAGATTTTTGACAATACTGGGAGTAAGGATATAGTGCGATAATTAGAAACTCCCCACTTTTATGGATAGGCACTACTCTTGCAGTTTTCCAAAGTTTGGGTATGTATCCAGACACCAAGGATTTGTTAATTAAGGTTGTGACAGGTTTAGCAATTGCCGGCGCACTGAGCTTCAACAGCATTGCTGGGATTTGATCAGGTCCAGACTGGTTTTTCATTTTTAGATTATTAAGGTGTTTCTTAATGACATTGATGGGTACAGGTATAAAATTGAACTTCTCTAAATTGGGTCTTTGCTGATTTATTGGGGCCTGATCCACATTTGTAGTTTCAGGATGCGTGTCATTTATTAGTTTGTCAATCAGGGTGGTGGAGCATCCGACAAAATAACTATTAAAGGCATTTGCTACTTCTAAAGGGAGTTGCAGGGTTTGGTTGCCCACATTGACAGTGGGGGGTTGGGAGTGGATTGGTGGATTTTGTAAGTTATTTATGAGTTTTCAAAACTTTCTAGGGTTTGATATGTTATTGTTCAGATTTTCACAGAAATCTTGGGCCTTGGCCAATTTTGTTTGTTTTAGTGCATATATTTCGCCATTGTCTATATACACAGTGATCGTTCATAGAGCCTGTATGCTTGAACTTTGACCACAATGAATCCCGAAACTGGTACTTTTGAATGAGGTCAGCTGTGATCCAATTCAAGTGTGCTCCTTTTACTCTCACCTTACGCAGCGGGGCATGTAAATTCCAAACTTGTACAGGCTGTAAACTCACTACTTTACATTGTAGCAAAGTGTCATTTCTTCAGTGTTGTCACATGAAAAGATATAATAAAATATTTACAAAAATGTGAGGGGTGTACTCACTTTTGTGAGATACTGTATATATTTATGAATAAAGAGATCATATTCTACTATGTAAAGAACATTGGAATGTAAAATATTCATATTTTCTTTTTTTTTACCACTTTTCCTGCTCCATTGACTTCTATGGGAGAATATGTTAAAGAGGTCGCTATATTCTAACTTCGGCTTTTTGCGTATGTCGGGTTAGCGCTTATGCCAAAACTTTTTACTTTCAACTTGTAATATGCGTGCTACCTGACACCTCCAAAAAGCTTACTTCTAGTGCATTTAGCGCATGATTTGCGCAAAATACCACTACACTCTTAATCTAGCCCTAATTGTAATAAGTCACTCTACTAACAATAACAAAAAGTAGGTCATTGTTGACATTTGACCTAGTCATTTCTGACCTGATTACTTTGGGTTTGAATTGGTGTGAACTTATTTGTAAGGAAACTCCTTAGAGTCAGAGTTTAGAGTTTCACTAAAATATACAGCTGCCAGGAAGGTTTATGAGCTCACCTCATAGAATTAAATGAATTAAGCAAAATAAATAAAGAAATAAAAAAATAACCTGCTGTGGTGAAATGAAGAGATCATGAATAAGACAATGTACCTTTTTCTAATTGTAGTTGCATAAAATATTAAGCTGAGGAAGGGCATTGTCTAACATACAATTTATTTAGCATTATTTAACATTTAATTAAGTGATATAAAAGATCTAAATTATGTTGGTCCATTTTTACTAGAAGTGGCTCAGATGTATGTAAGATTTTGTGGATCTGCGATTATTGTGAGAGATCAGAAGCACCTGTATGTTTGTATATTATGCAATTATAGGTGTGACCATAAAAATACTGTTTCAAGATTTAACATGAAAGGGAAATTAATTTTAACATATGTATCAGCTGGTAAGCACTGTATTGTAAAATAAGTGTCCTCAAATCTTTAAAAACATACCTGCCAATTACCAAATAATCCCTGTATATAGGATAACCACAGTAGTGTTAAAAGTTTAGAGATAGACCTCTAAAAAGGCTGGTGGAATCCATATTTTAGTGACCTTTGTAAATATGGCCAGATGGAAATTAGATTGTACTGTGATCTAACCAAAAACTGTGTAGAATATTGCAATCTCTGGTAAATTTCATACTTATATTGGACAAACTCTACCTAAGTGTTTCGTAACTACATTTCCAATGACACTCAACTAGGCTGCAGAGAGTCTAAGCATCATGGGACATGTAGTTTCAAAACATCTGGGAGTGCCAAGTTTAGCCATCACTGCTCTACCCTCTGGTGGGCAAGAAACTAAAACAATATTCAGAAGTAGTTTGCAAAAAAGCAGACAAAGTAAATAATCCCTGTATATTGCAATATTGTTTTATTCTCCTTCATGAAAAATTTAAATGTTGAGTTTATTACTTCTTTCATTAGTATAATGAAAATGTGAAGGAAATCTACACATTTGGTGCTAATCTAATACATTAATAACTAAATAAAAATAGCATTTAGTAAATGTATTTTTTTCAATCTCAAATACCTTGTTTCTTTGTTCTTGATTGCATTAAAGGGATACTAAACCCACAATCTAAAATTAGAGGGTAGCAAAGAAGAAATGTGAGGAGGCATTTTTTTTTATAGAAAGGGTGGTGGATTCATGGAATAAACTTCCAGTTGAGGTGGTAAACACAAAGACTGTAAAGGAATTCAAGAATTCCTGGGACATGCATAAGGCTATCCTAGGAAAAAGTAACATGTAATATGGGTAGACTTGATGGGCCTTTCTGGTTGTTATCTACCTTCAAATTCTATGTTTCTAAACCCACATTTTTTCTTTCATGATTCAGATAGAGCATGCAAGTTTAAGCAACTTAAATAAATTGGGTTTAGAATATCACACGTGTGATAAAGTATTCCCCTATAAAAGTCAATGGAGCAAAAAAATTGGAAAAAAACCAACACCCTACACGCGCTAATACGATCCCATTTACTCGAGTGCACTAACCAGACATAAAAATATAAATATTTCACATTCCGAAGTTGTTCACATAGAAGAATATGTTTTATATATTCATAAATACAAATTTCTACATACTGTATATCTGATGGCTTTTTGCACAAATGTATATAGATATATACAGATATATAGGAATATATATTTAAAAATACTTAGAACATATTCTGCTATGTGGAGAACATTGGAATGTACAGTATATGTATGTATCTCAGTGTTAAAGCCCTTTGCCTGCTTTTTTTTTCTAACACTTGAGACATCATATCTTTCAGCCTTTATAACTTTTTTGTGCAATATTTTTTTGAATAAGTTTTACTAGATGGAGTTATGAGTATAAGTGTACTTTGTAATGTATTTTTGCTGTGTTTTGTGAGACTTTTTTGTTTTGCAAAACAGTTAACCAAATCTCTGACAACGCTGTAATCATTCTAGCGTAACTCTACCATTTAATTTCAACTTGTAATACAAGCAGAAAACCCGATGCTCGCAAACAGCCACGATAAACCCCTTATCGCTCATGCGTAACTGTTAAAGCACCACTCGTAATCTGGCCAATAATGACATATATTATTGTTTCTGAATTTATAGCTTTACTTAAAAATTCTATGAATATAGTAGTTACATTGTAATATTTTGGAAATAAACATCTTATTATGAAAATATTAACAATTTAATTACAAATATAAATATTTAAAATGTAAATATAACTGAAATATTTCTTCTAAAAAGCACTGTTGAAAATGCTTGTTGTGACTTTGGGAAACCAAATAGTTGCAAACTTTTTAATGACAGGAAGAGATGAGACGTAACCAATGGATGAATAAGCACACAAGAAGACTTGCAATCCTTTTACATTCTAGCAGCATAGGAAGTGCACTGCAAGTGAGAGCAGTCATTGTTTCCTGCATGTGCATGTGCTCAGGAGGGACTGGAGGATCCTGGAACTCAGCTCCCTCTCTAACTAGAGGAACAGGCTGTCATTAAAAAGAGAAATACTTCCTGTATATCTCAAAGTGACATGAACAACATAAAAATTACAGATAATGACCCATCACACAACAGGGATTTTTAATGGATATTCCAGAGGAAACTACACTGGGGATGTATAAAACTGGGATAATATCCAAAGTAAGTTTGCAGTATACTTGCTCTTAAAAAGGCTGCTAACTAAGTCCATTGTTTTGATGTGGGTGAATACACAGAGTAATTAGTGAGTACACTCTGTGTATGTACTGTATTGACAGGCAATCTCAAATATTTTGTAATGCACCAATCAGAAACTTAAATTGCACCAAGAGTTGTACCTCATAAATGATTCTATGAAAAATTTAGAGCTGAAAAAAGTCTAGACATCTTTTTACCCCCTTAACGACCTGCGACGTACCCTGTACTTCGCTGGTCTTTCCATGGGGGTGACTTTTTTAATAGTGCGGTGTCGCCACCAGCTGTAAGACCACTGAATTTTAGCAAGCCTGCAGGAGGGAGGGAGGGTCTAATAGCTTATCACAAGACCCGCACTATTATACCAAGACAATCCCTTAACGACTGGCGACATACTGGGTACACCATGGTCATTAAAGGGACAGTCTACCATAGAATTGTTATTGTTTTAAAAGATAGATAATCCCTTTATTACCCATTCCCCAGTTATGCATAAAAAATAGTTATATTAACGTTCTATCTGAATAATGAGATTTTAATTTATACTAGACTGTCCCTTTAAGGGGTTAAAAATACTTTGCAAACTATCTTGTAGCTATAGATCCTAAAATAAGTTCATGTTGGTATGTTGCTTTAAGAACTTGTAAGTTTATCACCATAGTGATACTAATTTCCTGTTATAGCTGGTAAGACTTGTGAGTGACTCTAGGAGATTAAGAGGCTGGGGCCAATGTGGTCAGCACCAGAGGGGAAGAGAGAATGACAACAAGGAAAGCACATTCATATAGTGATAAAGACAAATGGGTTTATAAATAACAGGAAAGAGGCAGAAGAAGGAGCAAAGATATCAGAAAAGCACACAACATGCAATTAAGTATGCTAAATGTTACAAGAATTAATGCAGGCTTCTCATGTACCATAACACTAGAGACAGTCTGGTAGATGAAGGGCTTGCAAATCATAAACAGGCCAATCCTTGGTGAAAACAGCTTAATATCCTACTAAATACCACAAGGGCCTTTATCCGGCATTCTGAAAAAGGAGTCACCACTCCCTTTTAGGCCAGGCATTAATAATGTAACACCATGAGAGCATGGGGCTTCATTACATGAAGGTAGATAGGTTTACTTTGTGTTCTTTATATAACAATAAGCATATAACTGTGCTAATACACAGATGCCTTCTATTGAGTCCTTAGACCTGCTTTCTGATTGATTTGGATCATGCAGGGAGGGAGGCACATAAAGAAGGAGCAGGGAATCTAGAACACTGCCTAGTTTTCTGTTTTACACAAACATATATCCTGTGTGGTCTTGTTTAGAATCCACTGGAACATGTAAATAGGCTGTGTGTACATAAATATATATTTAGCATTGTTATATGACAAAGCTCACTGCTAAAATAGGAGCTGGCTGTGACTCTGTTCATTTGAAACTCTGGGAAGGAAACTCTTTGAAGTCGTAAAATAAAATTTGAATAATGTGTAGTAATATATTTTCATGGTTATTTCTGCAATCTTTTCATGTAATTTACCTCTGAAAACTACTTTAAAACTTGGAAGTTCATACCTCAGACTTTATAAGCTAGTCATTGCTTTTGACTTTTAATCAGGCGTTACGGTGCAGAAAAGCCTTGTTGTAATGGCGAAATCATGTTGTAAATTCACTGTCTTTCGCTTCACCTATCTTTTTGTCATTTTGTTAGTAGCCATTCCTGATATTAACATATAGTTGTGTTAAGTGCTCAAATACATGATATCTTGTAATCAAAGAAAAACCACTAGCAACGTGGAATAACAATAATTACACAGGGAATTCGCTTGTAAAATTATTTATGTAAATGTTTGTTACTATAACAAAGTATTTGGTTGGTTATGGTAAAGTAGTCTTACTTAAAAGAACAAGAGACATCTCAGAAACTGTCTCAGTATTTCAAAGCTTACTAGGTTGCCTTGTTTTATTTTTCTTTCACTTTACTTTGTTTATAAGTTTTCTTTTGGGCATGTGTTGCAGTGGACTGATTTATACAGGGAGCTTTTTTAAAGGGCACTAAAGTCAAAATTATACTTTCATGATTCAAACAGAGCATAGTTTTAAGAAACTTTCTGATTTAGTTCCATTATCAAATTGTGTATTCTTTGCACACTTTTCTAAGGCAGCAGCTACTACTAAGTATGTCAAAGTGTATACATATATGAGTTTGTGATTGGCTGATAGCTGTCATATGATACAGGGGGCAGGCAAATTGAAATTCATTTTGAAGTTTGTCAGAAAAATCTACAGCTCATTTAAAATTAAAGGGACAGTCTACACTTAGACCAACCTTTGTCCATCTGTTAGAATCTTTTCCGATTTTCATTACTCACCCCTGCAACCATATCGAGTCATCTACACATCCAGAGTTACTCTCAATGACAAGTTATATTCAGACGGTTACAAATGGCCGCTCCGCTGCGCCTACCCAATACATCACCCACTCTCTTATTTTCAACTGTCCAATAGAAAATTGATCACAGATTAAAATACTGTATCGCGATTTCAGTGCTTCGCGCATGCGCAACGTCACTGGAAACCAATTATCCGGAACCAAACTTTATCTCTATTTTTCTGCCGCATTCAAATATCAGAAGTACCCCTTATTATGTCATGTAAGTATTTTGACAGCCTGCGATCTAAAAAGATAACCTTTTAATTGGTATAATTAATTTATTTGGACATACTTATGAAATAAATTGTACAATATTTAATCCTAATGTCGGTATCCTACAAACTTTAATCATTTTTTTTTTATAACATCTGCTTGTTCAATTTTCGTTTGTCTGCAACTGATAAATATTGTGCCCACGAAGTTTTAGTCACCTATATGTCTGCAACGATTGACTAAAAGTCTATTATTTTAATTGTAGGCATATTTAATCTTCCTATATATGAATTCATAATGTTTCTAATGCACTTTATCTCTGTTTGCATCAGTTTTGGTCATTGTTATACTACTGTGTATTGATACTTTGAGGAAACATACTACATGATTGTCCTTTCTAAGAAAACTGAAATCTTATTAAAAAAAAAAGAGATAAATCAATATTCCTCATTCAGTGTAATTGGGTGATATTGGTTAAAATGTGCAAAGATGTTGTGTTTCAATATACCATATAACAGGAGAGTTTACAACATCTCATATTGTATCATCACTGTCAAAACAATTTTTCTTTAAGTTATCAGTGATAAACCAAACGATAAAAAATTATTATACAAGTTAACTGCAGGTTTAATTTATCAGCATTCCTTATAAATATTTTTATGAATTTTGTGGCAGTGTCGCTATATTTTGTTATATAGTGGCTTTAATTCTAGTATCAGGTATAAATAAATGTTTATGTTAAAGTACGTCTGCATGTAATTTCATTAGTTTATGAGTGGCCAAAAACTTGTGGCAGTTTACTAAAGAAATTAGCAGTTTCCTGTATATAACACTGAGAAAACCAGTGTTTCCCAACTACAGTTATCAGGTCCCTTAAAAGGACGGAAATTCATTATTAACTAGAGCACATGTGTACATGCTGACAGACTTCCGGTTTCAAGCTGTATCTCTATGCGCATGCGTGTTAGAGTCCTATGACGTCACTATGTGCTCCGTGCATGAGTGTTATAGGGAAGGAGAACCACTCTATAAGGTAGGATAAGATGCTATTGGGAGGAGTTTGGCGGCCATATTTGAATCATGAAATATAAACTTCTTTTGAAAAAATGTGGGTGAGTGAATAAGCGAAAATATGGATGCAGGGGTTCAATACAATTGTCAGCAAGAGATCGTAGCTATGGGCTAAGGTTGTTATAGTTGTAGACTGTCCTTTTAAGGGCTAATGCATTTTCTTCTTTTTCTTCTTTTTATTTTTTATTTTAATTGCAATGTTGTGCCACATGTTTTTTAGGAAAATACCTTTTTATTGAATTTAGGCCAATGTTGAATCACTGTATAATCCCATTTACACCCCTCACATTTTTGTAAATATTTTATGATATCTTTTCATGTGACAATGCTGAAGAAATTACACTTTGCTACAATGTAAAGTAGTAAGTGTACAGCTTGTATAACAGTGTCAATTTGCTGTCGCCTCAAAATAACTCAACACACAGCCATTAATATCTAAACCGTTGGCAACAAAAGTGAGTACACCCCTAAGTGGAAATGTCCAAATTGGGCCTAATTAGCCATTTTCCCTCCCCGGTGTCATGTGACTCGTTAGTGTTACAAGGTCTCAGGTGTGAATGGGGAGCAGGTGTGTTAAATTTGGTGTTATTGCTCTCACACTCTCTCATACTGGTCACTGGAAGTTCAACATGGCACCTCATGGCAAAAAACTCTCTGAGGATCTGAAAAAGAATTGTTGCTCTACATAAAGATGGCCTAGGCTATAAGAATATTCCCAAGACCCTGAAACTGAGCTGCAGCACGGTAGGCAAGACCATACAGCGGTTTCACAGGACACGTTCCACTCAGTACAGGCTTCGTCATGGTCGACTAAAGAAGATGAGTGCACATGCTCAGCGTCATATCCAGATGTTGACTTTGGAAAATAGATGTATAAGTGCTGCCAGCATTGCTGCAGAGGTTGAAGGGGTGGGGGCCAGCCTGTCAGTGCTCAGATCATATGGCGCACACTGCATCAAATTGGTCTGCATGGTTGTCATCCCAGAAGGAAGCCTCTTCTAAAGATGATGCACAAGAAAGCCTGCAAACAGTTTGCTGAAGACAAGCAGACTAAGGACATGGATTACCGGATCTATGTCCTGTGGTCCGATGAGACCAAGATAAACTCATTTGGTTCAGATGGTGTCAAGCGTGTGTGGCGGAAACCAGGTGAGGTGTACAGACAAGTGTGTCTTGCCTTTAGTCAATGATGGTGGTGGGAGTGTTATGGTCTGAGCCCGCATGAGTGCTACCGGCACTGGGGAGTTACAGTTCATTGAGGGAACCATGAATGCCAACATGTACTGTGACATACTGAAGCAGAGTATGATCCCCTCTCTTAGGAGACTGGGCTGCAGGGCAGTATTCCAACATAACAACCCCAAACACACCTCCAAGACGACCACTGCCCTCCAGACCTAAACCCTATTGAGCATCTGCGGGGCATCCTCAAATGGAAGGGTGGGAGCACAAGGTCTCCAACATCCACCAGCTCCGTGATGTCATCACGGAGGAGTGGAAGAGGACTCCAGTGGCAACCTGTGAAGCTCTGGGGAACTCCATGCCCAAGACGGTTAAGGCTGTGCTGGAAAATAATGGTGGCCACACAAAATATTGACACTTTGGGCCCAATTTGGACATTTCCACTTAGGGGTGTACTCACTTTTGTTTCCAAAGGTTTAGACATTAATGGCTGTGTGTTGAGTTATTTTGAGGGGACAGCAAATGTATACTGTTATACAGGCTGTACACTCACTACTTTACATTGTAGCAAAGTGTCATTTCTTCAGTGTTGTCACATGAAAAGATATCATAAAAAATTTACAAAAATGTGAGGGGTGTACTCACTTTTGTGAGATACTGTATATGTTACTAACTTGACTCAGCAGAGGAGTGAAAATAAGAGGCTTTTTAAAAAGGGTTCTCAAAATCAATGCAAATTGTGCTATAATTACTCCAGTAACAAATACGTATTGGCTGTTGTATTTAGATTCTTTTTTTTTTTTAAACTAGATTAGTATGTTAATTTACTACATTAATGGAAAAATTAAGTCTTGCAAGTACAAGGTGTTTGATGTACCTTTAAAGAGACAGTTCACACAAAAAATGTCTCCCCTTTAAATTGTTCCCAGTGATTCATTTTACCTGCTGGAGTGTTTTAAATTGTTTACAAGTAGCTCCTTTACACCTATTTTAGCATTTGAAATAGCTGATTTAGCCTGTGTTATCTGAACCTATACTGAAAGTTTCTATACTTGAGTATATTCTATTAAGTAGCGTTAGTATACACAGCCAGCAGAAGAGATTACACTTTCGGTGGGGGGCATGCTAGTTAAAGGGCCATAATACCCAAATGTTTAAACACTTGAAAGTGATGCATCATAGCTGTAAAAAGCTGACTAGAAAATATCACCTGAACATCTCTATGTAAAAAAGAAAGATATTTTACCTCAAAAGTTCCTCAGTAGCCACATCCCATTGTAAAGGATTTCTAAGCAGCATATTAGTATGTCTGTCCCGGGACAGCTGAAAGGATGAGCCTCGGCACTCTCATGTTATTTCCCTATTCAGTGTAACAATGAAATCTCGTGAGAGTTAAGTAAAATCTAATGAGATCACAGTAAAAGAGTTCATGACCTCAGCACTGCTGATGCTGATTGGCTGCTGTTCATTTCTTCATTATTATTTTTTTTTACCTGCAGCTGGGAGCAGGTGAAGTATAACTTTTTACACAGAACTCACTGTGCTTAGCTGAGGAGATTGTGAGGTAAAATATCTTCCTTTTTTACATAGAGATGCTTAGGTGATATTTTCCTGTCAGCTTTTTACAGTTATACTGCATCAGTTTCAAGTGATTTTAGCATATGAGTATTATGTCCCTTTAAGTAATAAAATGATAATTTTCCATTGTTCTCTCTATGGGGCCTATTTAACAAAGGTCTGTCGGACCTGATCCGACAGTGTGGATCAGGTCTGACAGACTTAGCTGAATGCAGAGAGCAATATGCTCTTTGTATTCAGCATTGCACCAGCAGCTCTTGTGAGCTGCTGGTGCAACGCCGCCCCCTGCAGATTCGAGATCAGGGGCTGTCAATCAACCCGATCGCACTCGATCGGGTTTAATTGCGGCGATGTCTGCCCGCCTCCTCAGAGCAGGTGGACAGGTTATGGAGCAGCGGTCTTTAGACCGCTGCTTCATAACTGGTGGCTCGCCAGAAACACGGCGCTTCAAGCACCGTACGGAGCTTGATGTATAGGCCCCTATGTATTGAGCTTTGGCTTTCTAGACAAATATAAGATGGAAGCAAGTGTGTGTACACAAAGTGATAACATAATGAGATCTGATATTACCCGAAGCTCAACCCATTGTTATAGGCTGTGGTTTAAAAGCACAAAACCAGCTACTTCATATACACAAATAAACCGAAAAATGCAATTTCTCAAATATTTTATACTCTGCAGTTGGTATAACAAGTCATTGAAAATACATTCATATAAAAACAATTTTACAGTGTACTGTCACTTTAATAACAATGTTTCACCTTTTACATCACATTTTCTGTAATTTAAAGCGACATAAACCCCCCAATTTTTCTTTCATGATTCAGAGAGATTATAAAATGTTAAACAACTTTCCAATTTACTTATATTATCAAATTGTATTTGTTTTCTTTTTATCCTTGGTTGAAAAGCAGTAAGGTAAGTTCAGGAATGTGCACGTGTCTGTAGTACTATATAGCAGCAGTTTTGCAACAAAGTTATACATTAGCAAGAGCACTAGATGGCAGCACTATTTCCTGTCATGTAGTGCTCCAGACATGTGCACGCTACCTATCTAGGTATCTCTTCAACAAAGAATAACAAGAGAACAAAACAAATTTGATAATAGAAGTAAATTGGAAACTTTTTAAAAATTGTATTCTCTATCTGAATCTTGAACGGAAAATGTTGGATTTCATGTCCCTTTTAATACTGTGTGTTTTAATTTTTCACTTTGTTTTCCAACACTTGATATTGATTTAAATCTTATATAATGAGAGTTTTAAAAATCTAGCACCGAATGGATAGCAATACATTGCTTGTTGTTGCAAACAGATGCAGTAATTAAAGCTTTATTTTTTTAAGGAGTGTTTTAATAATCAATACTAACAAAAAGAAAAGTGTACATAAATTTACTAATTTAGAGTCAAGCTATGGATGGGTTTTTATGTTAAAAGATACATGGATGTGAACAAAATATTATTTATTCAGATAGAGCATAATATTTAAAAAACATTTAGTTAAGGAGTCTGTCATGAGCACAAAATATCTACAGTCATGGCCAAAAATATTGTCAGATAATGCACCCCTTGGAGAAGAGAAAAAACAGCAATGAATTTTCTGAGGATTTGAGAACCAAAATTGTGAAAAAGCCTGGACTATCTCAAGGTTACAAGTCCATCTCCAGATATCTTAATGTTCTGTGTCCACTGTGTGCAACATTGTCAAGAAGTTTACAGCCCATGGCACTGTAGCTAATCTCCCTGGACATGGACGAAAGGGAAAAATTGATCAAAGTTTGCAATGAATGATTGTTTGAATCGTGGATAAATAACCTCGATCAACTTCCAGACAAATTCAAGCTGACCTTCAGGCACAGGGTACAAATGTGTCAGCTTGCACTATACGTCACCATCTGAATGAAAAGGGACGCTATGGGAGACCCAGGAGGACCCCACTGCTGACACAGAAACATAAAAAAGCCAGATTGGAGTTTGCCAAAACTTACCCGAGGAAGCCAAAGTCCTTTTGGGAGAATGTGCCGTGGACAGACAATAAAAAAAATTACAGCTTTTTGGTAAAGCCCATCATTCTACTGTTTTCATAAAAAGAAATGAAGCTTTAAAGAAAATAATACAGTCCCTACAGTCAAACATGGTGGAGGTTCACTGATGTTTTTGGGTTACTTTGCTGCTTCAGGTACTGGATGTCTTGACTGTGTGCATGGCATTATGAAATCTGAAGACTACCAAAGAATTCTGTGGTGTATTATAGGGCCCAGTGTCAGAAAGTTGGGTCTCCATCAGAGGTCATGGGTCTTACAGCGGGACAATGACCCAAAGCACACGACAAAAAGCACCCAGAAATGGTTTAAGACAAAGTGCTGGAGAATACTGAACTGGCCAGCAATGAGTCAGATCTCAATCCCATAGAGCACCTGTGGAGAGATCTCAAAACAGCATTTGGGAAAAGGATCCCTTCCAATAGGAGAGACCTGGAGCAGTTGGAGAGAAGAAGAGTGGTCCAAAATTCCAGTAGAGAGGTGTAAGGAACTCATTCATGGTTACAGGAAGCAATTGATTTCAGTTATTTTTTCCAAGGGGTGTGTTACCAAATATTAATATTAAATTGAGGGTGCCAATAGTTTTGTCCAGTCCATTTTTGGAGTTTTGCGTGAAATGTGTCAGATTTGGCTTTTTTCAACCCACTTTTTTGTGTCACAAAAGAAATAAACATGAGAATACCTAAACATTTCTAATTGTAACAGATTTCTTGGCGAGGTGGTGCATTATCTGACAGAAATGCAGGGGTGGCAATATTTTTGGCCATGACTGTATATGTGTGTGTGTATATATATATATATATATTTACAAACTTTGTTGCAAAATGCAATGTTATATAGGACTCTAGATATGTGCTTCTTTTAAAGGGCTGTTTTTTCTTGTTTTTGTCTACATAATTTTGTTCTTTGATCCACACAAATAAAAGCAAACATTTGTAACCTATGTTTTCAAAATGTTGCAAATTACCTAAGCAGTCAAATAGAAACAATAGGAAATAGATCTTAACACATTATCACTTGATATTTTTTTATTTAAACAAACGTTTATTCATTTCAAAACCTTGTTCTGCATTGTATCTTATTTTAACCCAGGTACTTAATTTGTGTATTAACTTTTTCTTAGGAATGAATTATTATTATTATTTTGTGTCTTACAGCGAACTTATTAAAACAGCAGATGAAGGACAGATTTCTCTGGATTGGTTCAATAATGATGAAAATACACATTACCCTGACCCCAGCACTAGACCTACAATCATTTTACTGCCTGGTCTCACTGGAACAAGCCGGGAATCATATATCCTCCATATGATTAAGCATAGTGAAGCACTTGGATACAGGTAGTGTACACAGATTTACTGATTAAAAAGGTTTTATTATCAGGAAAATTACCTTCAGAAGCTCACAAGCATGCAAAGGGGAACCTCTCTATGTTATGAGTACTATTGCTGAAGAAGACAGACCTCATTAATATGTTTAGGAACTGTAAATAAATACTCAAAAAACTGTTACAGCAGAGCCACCATTAGCTTTTGCGGGGCCCTGGGAAAGACAAAATAAGGGGCCACTTAGTCTTATTCACCTTTTCTGTATGCCCTGCCTTCTATGCAGGGTGAGGCAGACGTAACTTCCCTTTTTCATAAGCTTGTAATCTATATCAAATCACTCATTGTTAGTCAATGGGCCATTTTATTTCAGGAAAACTGGAACAATGAAAAAAATGGCGTTACGTCTACAAGCTCATGAAAAAGGGGCGTTACTTCTGCCTGACCCTGTATAGCCCACCCCGTCCGTTCATTCATTGTTATAAATAAATATTATTGTATATAAATAATAACACTATATATTACATCTCCTGATATCATAAGGACTTTTTTTGATAAACTAAATACAATATGTGTATTTCACCATCTCATTCAGCCCTGACATTGTAGCTCCCCAAAGTGCGGGATCCTGTCTGGTACCCTTCTTGCCCTGCCCAAAGAACAGGCCTGCACTAGAGAATTTTAGTGAAATTAGTTTGATTCTTGAGAATGTTTTTTAGAGAAAGGGTTAACCAATTCCAGTCCCCAGGAACCACTAACACGACAGATTTCAAGGGTTACCTTGGATAAGAGCAGGTTGGTAACCATGGTTACTGATTAAATCATTATTTCAACTGTACTATAGTTCACATATTCTTACAATCTGGCCTGTTAGTGGGTCCTGATGATTGGAGACTTTAGAGTACACTGATTTCCAATACAAGAGTGCATTTATATTCTGCTTCAAATTATTAGTGCAATAATATATGGAGTAAAGAGCAGCTCATCCCTCCTCATATCTGTGGGTTATGGGTTTAGTGTGGAATTGTGGCTAAAGAGGATATGAATATATAATCTATACTGAGTATCTTTGTTCACTGTTAATTAGCTGAAGAGCATGTTCCGTAAAAGAGATAAAGAGAGAAAGATTAATGACAGCTATGCTGTAATGTAGACAATTCAACTGTGATATTTAAACACTAATTTATTTTTATAAAGCTGAATAATTATTTTCCTTCTATTTCATCATTGTCAATTAATATTATGTCACATGAGGTCATATGATGTGTGACATATATCATGTAAGAACTTGACAGAGCATGGATGCAATAAAATGTTACAAATACTCCACACTTTCCTGTATCTCTGGCCTTTGGTTCTGTTTAGTACAAATATTCACAAATAATCTTCCCAATGTTGTTGAGCTTAGAAATTATATATATTTTTTTACCATAGCAAGGGGAGATCTGAATGGAAACTGTCAGTACATTTTTAAATTCTTATTATTTTACTATGCTTATCTTTAAAAAACAGGAACAAAATACACCGTAAGGGTCAGGGTTTGTTGAGTGGAACTCAGAAGCAGCAACTGGCCCCAAGAGATGAGAATAGGAATACAGTGAAATTTTTATTTCAAGAAGACAAAACACCACGTAGGAAAGAGAGTAAAGGCCAATCCTAAGGTCAGGTAATGAGTAATCAGCCCAGACAGAGCATAGGTGAGCACAGCAGGGCACTGTTTAATACAAGGCAGATACTGGACCTGGACAACAGACAGGTTACTAAACACATGGCAGGATAATAAGCACCAATAAAGATATTGCAAACCAGGCTGGACACCAGACAAGATATAAGGCTGGATTCACAGTAGGATACCAAGCAGGATATTTCACACCAGCCTGGACACTAGGTAGGATACTGGATTCCAGACAAGATATAAGGCAGGATTTAGGGAAGAATACCAGGCATGATATCTGAGAGGTATATGAGGCAGGCAGACAGGATACCAGGCAGGATACAAGGAAGGATACCAGGCAGGAAATCTGAGAGGTATATCAGGCAGGCAGACAAGATACCAGGCAGGAAATCTGAGAGGTATATCAGGCAGTCAGACAGGATACCAGGCAGGATACAAGGAAGAATACCAGGCATGATATCTGAGAAGTATATCAGGCAGGCAGACAGGATTCCAGGAAGGATATCTGAGAGTTATATCAGGCAGGCAGACAGGATTCCAGGCAGGATACAAGGCAGAATACCAGGCAGGAAATCTGTTAGGATACCGACAGGCAGGTTATCTTGCAGGATATCTGTCAGAATAAAAGGCAGGATACAAGGTAGAATATCTGGCAGGAAACCAGGCAAAGATAAAAGGTAGGATATGAGGCTTCCAGGCAGGATACCAGGCCAAAGGTAGTTGCCCCTACAATCCCTCAGCCGAGACTGATGGTCTGAGTAAGTTTAAAGGGACATGTTACCATTAATTTTCTCCCATTAATTTGTTTCCAATGATCAATTTTACCTGCTGGAGTGTATTAAATAGTTTACAAATAACTCCTTTATCTTTATTTCAGTATTTGACATTGCTGGTTGTGCCTGTGGTATCCCTACCTATAATGAAAGTTCCTGTGCTTAAAGGGACAGACTAGTCAAAATTAAACTTTCATGATTCTGATAGGGCATGTAATTTCAAACAACTTTCCAATTTACTTTTATAATCAATTTTGCGTTCTCTTGGTATTCTTTGTTGAAAGCTAAACCTTGGTAGTCTCATATGCTAATTTCTAAGCCCTTGAAGGCCACCTCTTACATAAGGGCATTTTGACTGTTTTTCACAGATATACCCTGATAGTTCATGTTGGTTATATGGATAACAAGTCTGTCAAAACAACTGAGATAAGGGGGCAGTCTGCAGTGGCTTAGATACAAGGTAATCACAGGGGTAAAAATTATATTAAAGTAATATGAAATCAAAGTATTTTCTTTCATTTTTGGTTCAGCACCTGGGTAGCCACCATTCAGTAAATGCTACCCAGCATTCTGAACCAAAAATGAACCAGCTCCTAAGCTTACATCCCTGCTTTTCCAACTAAAGATATCAAGAGAACGAAGAAAAAATGATAATAGGAGTAAATTAGAAAGTTGATTAAAATTGCATGCTCTGTCTGAATCATGATGGAAAAAAATTGGGTTTAAATCCTTTTAACCCCTTCACTACCGGGACTTTCAGAGAAAAACTTGCCCAAAATACCGGAGATTTTTTAGCATTTTTGCTATCACTCCATTTAAACAGAAATAGAGCCTTGTTTTTTTTAATTCACCTGTCAAAACTATGTATATTTTTCTTTCCTAAGAGATGGAAAGTCCACAACGTCATTCCAATTACTATTGGGATATTCTCGCCAGTAGGAGGAGGCAAAGAGCACCACAGCAAATTCCCTTACCCATAACCCCCAGTCATTTTTTTTGCCTCTGTCAAAGAGGTTAAGTTCGGTGTCTGAAGATATTGATTCCTTTTTCGGGTACTTTTCCCTGCAAACAATGATTTGGGTTTAGCTGTGTCCACGTCAATCTCTTGAGTAAGAGTAGTGGTGGATTTTAAGCTGTTGGAAAATGGTGAGGTGGTCCTTACTTTGTTTCCTAAGATATTGCTGCCCTAGTCACAGAAAGCCAGAGTTGGTTACTCTGTTCTTTCCTTTTTCTACAGGTCTCTGTAAGGAGTATGGGCTAGATTTATCAAAGCCCTTCTGCTATAATTACGGCCAAAATAACGCATACGCACTGATCCCCATATTCATTAAAGTAGAATCTAGTATGGGCTAGATTTATCAAAGCCCTTCTGCTATAATTACGGCCAAAATAACGCATACGCACTGATCCCCATATTCATTAAAGTACTCTGTGCCTTTAATTGCGCACATCTGAAAGAAATCTGTTCGCCTTCGCCTAGGTGCACGGGCGTGCTCCCGATAGTGCTAATACACATTGCTTACAGACGTAATTTTAGATGCAGACATAGAAATACGACTTGTTTGGAGTTCATCATTGCTTTTCACCAATAGTGAACTGTAGTTTCTCTTCCAATTACGTCTTCTCAATTTCGCCATATATACATTGGCGAATGTCAGTAGGGCCGCAATTATCACATATCTGAAGATGGAGTAATTTTTGATTTTAGCTAATTTGTTCATTGCCCGGTGCATAGAGGAGAATGATTTAGCCGCACGGGTTCCCAGAGTTTTCCTTCCCCGTTGTGGTCTGCATGCTCTGAATGATTATGAAATTAAAAAATGAGGAGAGTTTATTGCACATTAAAGAATAGGCACAATGAGGAGAGTTTATTGCACATTAGAGAATAAGCATGACACCACAATGAGAGTTTATTGCACATTACAGAATGAGTATGGCTCGATGACGAAAGTTTATTGCACATTAAAAGAATGAGCATGTCACAATGAGGAGAGATTTTGCACTTTACAGAACTACTAGTATGGCACAATGAGGAAAGTTTAATTAACAATAAATCTGTTTTGTTTCTATAATGGAAAAGCATGTGTCTTTTGAATTATTATTAGTTTTAAAAAAAAAAGATAGTACAATTAGACAGGACATGTAGAATTTGGATGCATTTGGCATAGCCAGTTTAAAACAGTTTTTCTTTGAAGAATTATAAAGACTATTCCCAAGTGTAAGGTCTCACTTTTTAAGAAGTGATAAGAATTTAAGATTTAAGATTTCATTGTAAGATTTAAGAAGATTACAATACAAGTATACATATAACATTCAATAGACTGCTTTGTCAAAATTTATATTTCACATACACACACACACACACACACACACACACACACACATATATATATATATATATATATATATATATATATATATATATATATATATATATATATATATATATATATATATATATATATATATATATATATATATATATATATATGTTACGTTAATGCATTTACACTTTAATTGGAGTAGCCATGTTAGTACATATACATAAATATGAAAATAAGAAGATTATTGCAATTCGATTTTTTTTTTTAGTGGACAAACCAACCCTACTCTAAAACCCACCCACAACCAACCCTACTCTAAAACCCACCCACAACCAACCCTACTCTAAAACCCACCCAATACCCCCTTAAAAAAAAAACTAACCCTAACCCCTTGAAGATCACCTTACCGTGAGAAGTCTTCACCCAACCGGGCCGAAGTCCTCAATGAATTTGGCAGAAGTGGTCCTCCAGACGGGCAGAAGTCTTCATCCAGACGACATCTTCTATCTTCATCCATCCGGCGCGGAGTAGCTCCATCTTCAAGACATCCGACGCGGAGCATCCTCTTCGGCCGACGTCTTCTTGTTGAATGAAGGTACCTTTAAGTGACATCATCCAAGATGGCGTCCCTTAGATTCCGATTGGCTGATAGAATTCTATCAGCCAATCGGAATTAAGGTACAAAAAATCCTTAGGACAGATCAGTATAAAACTGATATTAATGTACATCTGTTTAGCACTCACATTCCTGTGATTTAATTTTAAAGGATGATGACTAATATGAGACTCCTTGCTGGAGTACCAAGGAGTCTCATATTAGTCATCATCCTTTAAAATTAAATCACAGGAATGTGAGTGCTAAACAGATGTACATTAATATCAGTTTTATACTGATCTGTCCTAGTTCTAAAAAAAGTACATAGCACCTCTCTTTTCTCCTTACCCTATAACCCAGCAACAATATATAGCTGGTTTATTCGGAGTTAATACAATTCCTGTATTACACTCATAGTAGTGCCTTAGTAAACCTTTCTGCTCCTTGTTACAAAAAATCCTATATGCTGATGCAATCAGCCAATAGGATTGAGCTTGCATTCTATTGGCTGATTGGAACAGCCAATAGAATGCGAGCTCAATCCTAATGGCTGATTGGATCAGCCAATAGGATTGAACTTAAATCCTATTGGCTGATTGCATCAGCCAATAGGATTTTCTCCACCTTAATTCTGATTGGCTGATAGAATTCTATCAGACAATCGGAATCTAAGGGACGCCATCTTGGATGACGTCACTTAAAGGTACCTTCATTCAACAAGAAGACGTCGGCCGAAGAGGATGCTCCGCGTCGGATGTCTTGAAGATGGAGCCGCTATGCGCCGAATGAATGAAGATAGAAGATGCCATCTGGATGAAGACTTCTGCCCATCTGGAGGACCACTTCTGCCCGTCTGGACGACCACTTCTGCCGGATTCGTTGAGGACTTCAGCCCGGTTGGGTGAAGACTTCTCACGGTAAGGTGATCTTCAAGGGGTTAGTGTTAGGTTTTTTTAAGGGGGTATTGGGTGGGTTTTAGAGTAGGGTTGGCTGTGTGGGTGGTGGGTTTTAATGTTGGGGGGGATTTGTACTTTTTTTTACAGGTAAAAGAGCTGATTACTTTGGGACAATGCCCCACAAAAGGCCCTTTTAAGGGCTATTTGTAATTTAGTGTAGGGTAGGGCTTTATTATTTTGGGGGGGCTTTTTATTTTGTTAGGGGGATTAGATTAGTAATTAGTTTAAAAATCTTGTAATTTGTTTTATTATTTTCTGTAATTTAGTGTTTGTTTTTGTAGAGTAGGGCTTTCTTATTTTGGGGGGGCTTTTTTATTTTGTTAGGGGGATTAGATTAGTAATTAGTTTAAAAATCTTGTAATTTGTTTTATTTTCTGTAATTTAGTGATTGTTTTTGTACTTTTATTATTTTATTTAATTGTATTTAATTTAGGGAATTAATTTAATTATAGTGTAGTGTTAGGTGTTAGTGTAACTTAGGTTAGGTTTTATTTTACAGGTATATTTGTATTTATTTTAAATAGGATATTATTAAATAGTTAATAACTATTTAATGACTATTGTACCTAGTTAAAATAAATACAAACTTGCCTGTAAAATAAAAATAAACCCTAAGATAGCTACAATGTAACTATTAGTTATATTGTAGCTATCTTAGGGTTTATTTTATAGGTAAGTATTTAGTTTTAAATAGGAATAATTTATTTAATGATAGGAATATTTATTTAGATTTATTTAAATTTATATTTAAGTTAGGGGGTGTTAGGAATAGGGTTAGACTTAGGTTTAGGGGTTAATAAATGTAATATAGTGGCGGCTGTGTAGGAGGTGGCAGATTAGGGGTTAATAAGTATAATTTTGGTGGCGGCGGTGTAGGGGGGAGCAGATTAGGGGTTAATAACTTTATGTTGGTGGCGGCGGTGTCAGGGCGGCAGATTAGGAGTTAATAACTTTATGTAGGTGTCGGTGGTGTCTGGGCGGCAGATTAGGGGTTAATAAGTATAATGTAGGTGTCGGCTGTGGGGGGGCAGATTAGGGGTTAATAACTTTATGTAGGTGGTGACGGTGTCGGGGCAGCAGATTAGGGGTTAATAAGTATAATGTAGGTGGCGTCGGTGTTGGGGCGGCAGATTAGGGGTTAATAACTATGTAGGTGGCGGTGATGTCGGGGCGGCAGATTTGGGGTTAATAAATATAATGTAGGGGGCGGCAGATTAGGGGTGTTTAGACTCGGGGTACATGTTAAGGTGTTAGGTGTAAACATTACCATAGGAATCAATGGGATATCGGGCAGCAGCGAACATGAGCTTTCGCTGCTTTCAGACTCCCATTGATTCCTATGGTATCCGCCGCCTCCAGGGTGGCGGATTGAAAACCAGGTACGCTGGGCCAGAATAGTGGCGAGCGTACCTGGTAAGAATTTGTCAACTAGCAAAAGTAGTCAGATAGTGACGAATTTGCATTCGGAACATCTGTAATGATGTAAGCATCGAACGGTGTCGGACTTTGCCCGGCGGATCGTATGTTACGTCACAAAATTCTACTTTCTCTTGTTAAGTGTATCCAGTCCACGGATCATCCATTACTTATGGGATATTCTCCTTCCCAACAGGAAGTTGCAAGAGGATCACCCACAGCAGAGCTGCTATATAGCTCCTCCCCTAACTGCCATATCCAGTCATTCTCTTGCAACCCTCAACATAGATGGAGGTCGTGAGAGGACTGTGGTGTTTTATACTTAGTTTATTTCTTCAATCAAAAGTTTGTTATTTTTAAATGGCACCGGAGTGTGCTGTTTTTTCTCAGGCAGTATTTGGAAGAAGAATCTGCCTGCGTTTCCTATGATCTTAGCAGAAGTAACTAAGATCCACTTGCTGTTCTCACACATTCTGAGGAGTGAGGTAACTTCAGACAGGGAATGGCGTGCAGATTTTCCTGCAAATAAGGTATGTGCAGTAAAATATTTTTCTAAGGAATGGAATTGACTAAGAAAATGCTGCTGATACCGAAGTAATGTAAGTAAAGCCTTAAATGCAGTGAAAGCGACTGGTATTAGGCTTATTAATAGAGATATATACTCTTATAAAAATGTGTTTTAAAACGTTTGCTGGCATGTTTAATCGTTTTTTGACATATGTTTGGTGATAAAAATTATTGGGGCCTAATTTTTCCACATGGCTGGCTTAAATTCTGCATAGAAACAGTTAACTGAGGCTTCCCACTGTTGTAATATGAGTGGGTGGGGCCTAATTTAGCGCTTTTTTGCGCAGTTAAAATTACAAAATGAATCATCCAGATTCCCTCAGCAGTCCCATGAATACTACAGGACATCTCTAAAGGGCTAAAAAGACTTCCAAAATCGTTAACATAGGGAAGGTAATCCACAGCTCAGCTGTGGCAGTTTTGTTGTGTCTGTTAAAAAACGTCTATGTCGTTTTTTTTTATCTGTTTATTGCATTAAGGGTTTAATCATCCATTTTCAAGTGGGTGCAATGCTCTGCTGATTTGTTACATACACTGTAAAAATTTTGTTAGTGTAACTGCCTTTTTTCACTGTTATTTCAAATTTTGTCAAAATTTGTTTCTCTTAAAGGCACAGTAACGTTTTTTATATTGCTTGTTAACTTGCTTTAAAGTGTTTTCCAAGCTTGCTAGTCTCATTGCTAGTCTGTACAAACATGTCTGAAACAGAGGATACTTGTTCATTATGTTTAAAAGCCATGGTGGAGCCCCATAGGAGAATGTGTACTAAATGTATTGATTTCACCTTAAACAGTAAAGATCAGTCTTTATCTATAAAAGAATTGTCACCAGAGGGGTCTGTCAAGGGGGAAGTTATGCCGACTAACTCTCCCCACGTGTCGGACCTTTCGCCTCCCGCTCAAGGGACGCACGCTAATATGGCGCCAAGTACATCAGGGACGCCCATAGCGATTTCTTTGCAGGACATGGCTGCAATCATGAATAATACCCTGTCAGAGGTATTATCCAGATTGCCTGAATTGAGAGGCAAGCGCGATAGCTCTGGGGTTAGACGAGATACAGAGCGCGTAGATGCTGTAAGAGCCATGTCTGATACTGCGTCACAATATGCAGAACCTGAGGACGGAGAGCTTCAGTCTGTGGGTGACGTCTCTGATTCGGGGAGACCTGATTCAGAGATTTCTAATTTTAAATTTAAGCTTGAGAACCTCCGTGTATTGCTTGGGGAGGTATTAGCTGCTCTGAATGACTGTGACACAATTGCAGTGCCAGAGAAATTGTGTAGGCTGGATAAATACTATGCAGTGCCGGTGAGTACTGATGTTTTTCCAATACCTAAAAGGCTTACAGAAATTATTAGTAAGGAGTGGGATAGGCCCGGTGTGCCCTTTTCCCCACCTCCTATATTTAGAAAAATGTTTCCAATAGATGCCACTACACGGGACTTATGGCAGACGGTCCCTAAGGTGGAGGGAGCAGTTTCTACTTTAGCAAAGCGTACCACTATCCCGGTTGAGGACAGTTGTGCTTTTTCAGATCCAATGGATAAAAAAATTGGAGGGTTACCTTAAGAAAATGTTTATTCAACAAGGTTTTATTTTACAGCCCCTTGCATGCATTGCGCCTGTCACTGCTGCGGCGGCATTCTGGTTTGAGGCCCTGGAAGAGGCCATCCATACAGCTCCATTGACTGAAATTGTTGACAAGCTTAGAACTCTTAAGCTAGCTAACTCATTTGTTTCTGATGCCATTGTTCATTTGACTAAACTAACGGCTAAGAATTCCGGATTCGCCATCCAGGCGCGTAGGGCGCTATGGCTCAAATCCTGGTCAGCTGATGTGACTTCAAAGTCTAAATTACTCAACATTCCTTTCAAGGGGCAGACCTTATTCGGGCCTGGTTTGAAAGAAATTATTGCTGACATTACTGGAGGTAAGGGTCATACCCTTCCTCAGGACAGGGCCAAATCAAAGGCCAAACAGTCTAATTTTCATGCCTTTCGAAATTCCAAGGCAGGTGCAGCATCAACTTCCTCCGCTTCAAGACAAGAGGAACTTTTGCTCAGTCTAAGCAGGCCTGGAAACCTAACCAGTCCTGGAACAAAGGCAAGCAGGCCAGAAAGCCTGCTGCTGCCTCTAAGACAGCATGAAGGAACGGCCCCCTATCCGGCGACGGATCTAGTAGGGGGCAGACTTTTTCTCTTCGCCCAGGCGTGGGCAAGAGATGTTCAGGATCCCTGGGCGTTGGAGATCATATCTCAGGGATATCTTCTGGACTTCAAAGCTTCCCCTCCACAAGGGAGATTTCATCTTTCAAGGTTATCTGCAAATCAGATAAAGAAAGAGGCATTCCTACGCTGTGTGCAAGACCTCCTAGTAATGGGAGTGATCCATCCAGTTCCGCGGACAGAACAAGGACAGGGTTTTTATTCAAATCTGTTTGTGGTTCCCAAAAAAGAGGTAACCTTCAGACCAATTTTGGATCTAAAGATCTTAAACAAATTCCTCAGAGTTCCATCTTTCAAAATGGAAACTATTCGGACCATCCTACCCATGATCCAAGAGGGTCAGTACATGACCACAGTGGACTTAAAGGATGCCTACCTTCACATACCGATTCACAAAGATCATCAACGGTTCCTAAGGTTTGACATTCTAGACAGGCATTACCAATTTGTAGCTCTTCCCTTCGGGTTGGCTATAGCCCCGAGAATCTTTACGAAGGTTCTGGGCTCACTTCTGGCGGTTCTAAGACCGCGAGGCATAGCGGTGGCTCCGTATCTAAACGACATCCTGATACAGGCGTCAAGCTTTCAATTTGCCAAGTCTCATACAGAGATAGTTCTGGCATTTCTGAGATCGCACGGGTGGAAAGTGAACGAGGAAAAGAGTTCTCTATCCCCACTCACAAGAGTCTCCTTCTTAGGGACTCTTATAGATTCTGTAGAGATGAAAATTTACCTGACGGAGTCCAGGTTATCAAAGCTTCTAAATGCTTGCTGTATTCTTCATTCCATTCCGCGCCCTTCGGTGGCTCAGTGTATGGAGGTGATCGGCTAGTGCCAGTGCCATTTGCGCGCCTACATCTCAGACCGCTGCAATTATGCATGCTGAGTCAGTGGAATGGGGATTACACAGATTTGTCCCCTCTGCTAAATCTGGATCAAGAGACCAGAGATTCTCTTCTCTGGTGGTTGTCTCGGGTCCACCTGTCCAAGGGTATGACCTTTTGCAGGTCAGATTGGAAGATGCCAGCCTTCTAGGTTGGGGTGCAGTCTGGAACTTCCTGAAGGCACAGGGATCGTGGACTCAGGATTAGAAACTCCTTCCGATAAATATTCTGGAGTTAAGAGCAATATTCAATGCTCTTCTGGCTTGGCCTCAGTTAGCAACACTGAGGTTCATCAGATTTCAGTCTGACAATATCACGACTGTGGCTTAGATGAACCGTCAAGGGGTAACCAGGAGTTCCCTAGCGATGTTAGAAGTCTCAAAAATAATTTGCTGGGCAGAGACTCGCTCTTGCCACCTGTCAGCAATCCATATCCCAGGCGTGGAGAACTGGGAGGCGGATTTTCTAAGTCGTCAGACTTTTCACCTGGGGGAGTGGGAACTCTATCCGGAGGTGTTTGCTCAGTTGATTCATCGTTGGGGCAAACCAGAGTTGGATCTCATGGCGTCTCGCCAGAACGCCAAGCTTCCTTGTTACGGATCCAGGTCCAGGGACCCAGAAGCGACGCTGATAGATGCTCTAGCAGCGCCTTGGTTCTTCAACCTGGCTTATGTGTTTCCACCGTTTCCTCTGCTCCCTCGACTGATTGCCAAAATCAAACAGGACAGAGCATCGGTGATTCTAATAGCGCCTGCGTGGCCACGCAGGACATGGTGTGCAGACCTAGTGGACATGTCATCCTTTCCACCATGGACTCTGCCTCTAAGACAGGACCTTCTAATACAAGGTCCTTTCAATCATCCAAATCTAATTTCTCTGAGACTGACTGCATGGAGATTGAACACTTGATTCTATCAAAGCGTGGCTTCTCCGAGTCAGTCATTGATACCTTAATACAGGCACGAAAGCCTGTTACCAGGAAAATCTATCACAAGATATGGCGTACATATCTTTACTGGTGTGAATCCAAGAATTACTCATGGAGTAAGGTTAGGATTCCTAGGATATTTTCCTTTCTCCAAGAGGGTTGTACAAAGGATTATCAGCTAGTTCCTTAAAGGGACACATTTCTGCTCTGTCTATTCCTTTGCACAAGCGTCTGGCAGAAGTTCCAGACGTCTAGGCATTTTGTCAGGCTTTGGTTAGAATTAAGCCTGTGTTTAAATCTGTTGCTCCCCCATGGAGCTTAAACTTGGTTCTTAAAGTTCTTCAAGGAGTTCCGTTTGAACCCCTTCATTCCATTGATATTAAGCTTTTATCTTGGAAAGTTCTGTTTTTGATGGCTATTTCCTCGGCTCGGAGAGTCTCTGAGCTATCTGCCTTACAATGTGATTCTCCTTATCTGATTTTTCATGCAGATAAGGTAGTTCTGCGTACCAAACCTGGGTTTTTACCTAAGGTGGTTTCTAACAAGAATATCAATCAAGAGATTGTTGTTCCATCATTGTGTCCTAATCCTTCTTCAAAGAAGGAATGTCTTTTACATAATCTGGACGTAGTACGTGCCTTGAAGTTTTACTTACAAGCTACTAAAGATTTTCGTCAAACATCTTCCCTGTTTGTCATTTATTCTGGACAGAGGAGAGGTCAAAAAGCTTCGGCAACCTCTCTTTCCTTTTGGCTTCGGAGTATTATACGCCTAGCCTATGAGACTGCTGGACGGCAGCCCCCTGAAAGAATTACAGCTCATTCTACTAGAGCTGTGGCTTCCTCCTGGGCCTTTAAAAATGAGGCCTCTGTTGAACAGATTTGCAAGGCCGCGACTTGGTCTTCGCTTCACACTTTTTCAAAATTTTACAAATTTGATACTTTTGCTTCTTCGGAGGCTGTTTTTGGGAGAAAGGTTCTTCAGGCAGTGGTTCCTTCCGCTTAATCCCTGCCTTGTCCCTCCCATCATCCGTGTACTTTAGCTTTGGTATTGGTATCCCATAAGTAATGGATGATCCGTGGACTGGATACACTTAACAAGAGAAAACATAATTTATGCTTACCTGATAAATTTATTTCTCTTGTAGTGTATCCAGTCCATGGCCCACCCTGTCATTTTAAGGCAGGTCTAAAATTTTATTAAACTACAGTCACCTCTGCACCCTATGGTTTCTCCTTTCTCTGTTTGTTTCAGTCGAATGACTGGATATGGCAGTTAGGGGAGGAGCTATATAGCAACTCTGCTGTGGGTGATCCTCTTGCAACTTCCTGTTGGGAAGGAGAATATCCCATAAGTAATGGATGATCCGTGGACTGGATACACTACAAGAGAAATACATTTTATCAGGTAAGCATAAATTAGGTTTTTGCCGGTCTGTAGGGTTTGATAACTAAGGGGAATCAGGCTCACCATAAATACGCTGTGGAATTCCAGCGTATTTGCGGTTGATGGCTTGATAAGTCGATGCCATAGGCATGATAAATATGGGGAAGTTAAATTGCGATCAGCGGGATTTATCATAATATGCTGCAGCTCGCCAGTTTAAAAAAGCGCAGAATTACGATCAGTTTAGTAAAAAATATAAGCGCAGAGGTGAGTTAAGGCACAGTTACAGGCGTACGTAATAGACACTACGACTTGCCTTTGATAAATCTAGCCAAAAGTGTCCTTTCACGCCTTGTGAGCAGTGTTCCTGACAGACAGCTAGATTGCAGGTAAGTGCTTTTGTCTTCTAGGTCTT
This sequence comes from Bombina bombina, assembly GCF_027579735.1. Lineage (NCBI taxonomy): Eukaryota > Metazoa > Chordata > Amphibia > Anura > Bombinatoridae > Bombina > Bombina bombina. Next base: position 840,911,608 of record NC_069503.1, on the reverse strand, counting down.
GGAGACTTACACTTCAGAAGACTTTGCTGTTATTTATGTGTGACATGTTTTATACTTTATATAGGATTTACTTAGGCAGGGTGCAGGCACTTTTAGTATGTGACAGGAGACTAAGGGGTTAATCTTCCCTTACTGTGTACGGAGGAGAAACCTTAACATGTAATGTTTTATTATGTGGCTCATATCTGTTTATTGGGGCTCTGTTGTTGGACTGATTTGGGGATTTGCCAATTCCGGTCTTACTCGGCTGGCTATAGAAATGCGCCCTTTCATTTTTGTTGCAGTTTCTTTTTTCCTGTGACTTCCCTCTCTTCCGCTTACAGACTGAGCGGAGCGGCGTTTTCTCTGTGACTGCCTCTCCTGTGATCATGCAATCGTCAGGATAGTCCTTTTGTTGTTTTGCAATATTGAAAATACTCCTGAGGTTCAGGTAGGGCACCTCAGGCTGTCTGACGTGTAGAGGTCCTTATTTATGGGTATTTTGTTGGGTGTGAATTTGCTCTGAGGGATTTAAGATTTAAAGTGACAGTGTCATTTTTAATTAATTGTCAATCCTCTAATTTTTGGGACTCATTTCAGCTATGGACATGGAGCAGGAGTCTGTTTCTATGGATAGATGTTTATTGTGTCTAGAGGCCCAAATTGTTTTACCTATGCAATTTTGTTCCTCACGTCTAGAATAAATTACTTGTTTCTGAGCCTAATGTCTCTTAGGATGATGCTGTTCAGGCGGAGCCACATCTTTCTCCTCTAACGTCCCAGGCCTTAACGGCTTCACATACAGTGCCCTGCAGTTCCTCTCAGTCTCCTGGAGGAGTATATTTGCCAATAGATTTTGCTGTACAGATATTTTATTGCGGTATCTGCGGCATTATCTGCTTTTCCCATGTTGGGCAAGCGCAAGATAAAAACTAAGCATTTTTCAGATAGTAAGGTGTCTGTCCCATCTGCTGCCGCGAACGTTGACATCCCTCTGATGAGGAGGATACCTCGGTAGCCTCTAAGGGTGAAATCTCAGATTCTGACTGATTCTATGAGTTGCAAAGAAGTAGCAACAAAAAAAGAGTACTAACCCCCTTGAAAAATAGAGCGTAAGAACTGATGAATACTTTTATAAAAACAAAGTGAATTGAATATTACTATTCGGATACTTACTTTATTAAACAGAATGCAGACATACAATTTAAAAACACTTGAACTCTGCTGCCTAATATTGGCTAGTTTCACTGTCACGCTTCCTCTTTTTTGCGGTGTGTGAGATTGTGGATCTTGGTTATTACATTAAGATCTGTATCTGTGTTTAAGAAACAGGGAAAGATCATTGTAAAACATAAAATTGTATGTGCATTCTGTTTAATAAAGTAAAATAGTAATCCCCAAGGCAGAACATAGAGTGATCTGAGATGTCAGCGCAGAAAAGGCAGCATGTCTGCAGAAAGAACAGCAATTGTTAGCACTTTAACTTTTCAGTGCTGCTCCACATTAGGCTGTTCTTTTTAAACAGAGCTGTTATCTGGCTGCATTGTATAAGTTTTCCTTAACACAGTGCATCCAGAACAAAGTGCTGTTTGAAGACAACAGTCAAATATGCAGTAGTGCTGCAAAGCAGCAGTGCATTGATTGTTGTCTGGCTCTGAGATTTTTGCAAGCTCGTTCCCTAGCTTTTCACAGTCTGCAAAGCTGTTTTCCTCTGAATGTAAGAGGTTCGTATTAGCAATGCACCTTTTTAATTACTACATTTCTATGTTAGACTAAGAGAAAAGGAAACAAATTAATTCAAGAGACATTTTACAATTACTTTTTATGTCTGCAGCTAATTTGTAATGCAATTTTCAACTACTGCACTAGATTATACAACTTTAAATATTGCTTTATTCTCCAGTTAACCAACACATTGCAATTGATCTGGTGCTTTAGTGTAACTGACAAATTTACAATTTTATTTTATTTAAAAATGACCTGCAGAAATTTTTTTACTAAAACAATTTCATCGCAGAAAGTGAAAAAAAGTTCTATCTCTGGGATAGTAATATTCAATTCACCTTGTTTTTATAAAAGTATTCATCAGTTCTTACTCTTTATTTTTCTAGGGGGTTAGCACTCTTTTTTTTTTTGCTACTTCTTTGCAACTCATGTATAAATGAGTCTCTTTAGTGCAATCACCCCCCTATAGATACATACAGTAATTTTTTTTATAATATATTGCCCCTATAATAATAATTATTATTACATCTGCCTTGTTACCCTCTTTATTCTAGTATAAATCCTTTGTCTGATTCTGAAGAGGTAAACTTCATATTTAAGCTTGAACACCTCTGTTTTGTATAACCAACACAGTTATATTAATATATGTTTTACCTCTGTGATTAACTTGTATCTAAGCCTCTGCAAGACTGCCCCCTTATCTCAGTGCTTTTGACAGACATGCAGTTTAGCCAATCAGTGCAGACTCCTAAATAACTCCACGGGAGTGAGCACAATGTTAAGTATATGACACACATGAACTAGTAGCACCTGTGTGCTGAGGTTCTATGCAACTTGCTAGTGTGTGCCATTTGAAAGAGAAACTTATTTGCAGTTTTTAATATGCTTTAATAAATTTTTGAATTTTATTCCAAGTTTGGTGCAGCCTGCAATTCCTTTTTTTCTTGGGACTGTTTGAACTAGTACTGTCCAACTGTGAAAAACTTTCAAAATGCTCTGAGCTATGAGGAGGTTTTCAAAGGTTTAGAAATCAGTTTGAGCCTAACTAGGTTTAGCTTTTCAAAAATACCACCAAGGGAACAAAGCAAATATAATGATAAAAGTCAATTGGAAAATTGTTTAAAATTGCATGCCCTATCTGAATCATGAAAGTTTAATTTTCACTAGACTGTCCCTTTAAGGAGGTTTTGGCTACTTTGGATGACTCTGGTGCTTCTGTCGCTGTCAACCCTAAGAAATACTATGATGTTACTTTCTCTCTGGAAGTTTTTCCTGTTCCAGACCGCGTGTCGTAGATCATTGCACAGGAATGGGATAAACCTATTATACCTTTCTTTCCGTCTCCCGTTTTAAAAAAGATGTTTCCTGTTGCTGACTCCATTTGAGACTCATGGTGCACAGTGCCTAAAGTGGAAGGGACTATTCCTATTGAGGATAGCTTTTCTTTTAAGGTTCCCATGGACAAAATATTTAAAGAAAATGTATGTGCATCAAGGTCTACAATGGCAACCTGCAGTTTGTATTGCCATAGTAGCTAGTGCAGCATCTTATTGGTGTGATGCCTTGTCCGAATTGATTTTAGAGGAGACTCCATTGGAGGAGATCCAAGATAGGATTAAGGCTCTCAAACTTGCCAATTCCTTGCAAGTCATTAGACTGGGGGCCAAGATGCCTGGCTTCACTGATCTAGCCTGCAGGGCTCTGTGGCTGAAATCTTGGTAAGCTGATGTTACCTCCAAGTCCAAGCTACTGTCGCTACCTTACAAGGGTAAGACCCTGTTTGGTCCTGGACTGGCAGAAATAATTTCTGAAATTATGGGTGGAAAGGGGTCTTTTCTACCACAAGACAAGAAGAATAGACCTAAAGGACGTCAAAGTAATTTTCGTTCCTTTCATAACTTCAAAGGTCAGAAGTCTTCCTCTCCCTCCTCCAAGCAGGAGCAGCCCAAGTCTTCTTGGAGACCCAATCAGTCTTGGAATAAGGGGAAGCAATCAAAGAAACCCTCAGCTGAGACTAAGTCAGCATAAAGGGTCTGCCCCCGGTCCGGGATCGGATCAAGTGGGAGGCAGACTTTCCCTGTTTCATCAAGCGTGGATACGAAATGTCCCAGATCCTTGGGCTGTGGACATAGTATCTCAGGGGTACAAAATAGAATTCAAATCTCATCCTCCCAAGGGCAGATTTCTCTTCTCAAGGTTATCTGCGGATCAGGTAAAAAGAGAGGCATTCTTAAAGTGCGTAAGAGAACAGGGTCTAGGATTTTATTCAAATCTCTTTGTGGTTCCTAAGAAAGAGGGAACTTTTTGACCTATTTTAGACCTAAAGTGTCTCAACAATTTTCTCAGGGTTCCGTCCTTCAAAATGGAAACCATTTGTTCAATTCTTCCTATGGTTCAAGAGGGTCAGTTTATGATGACTATAGACCTGAAGGACACTTACCTTCATGTTCCCATCCACCGGGATATTCAACAGTTCCTGAGATTCGCTTTTCTAGGCAAGCATTTTCAGTTTGTTGCTCTTCCATTTGGCCTTGTCACAGCTCCCAGAATTTTGTCAAAGGTTCTGGGGGCTTTCTTGGCAGTTGTAAGGTCTCGGGGAATTGTGGTGGCACCTTACCTGGATGACATATTGGTTCAGGCGCCATCTTTTCAACAAGAAAACTATCATACAGAGAGTGTTGTCATTACTACGTTCCCACTGATGGAAACTGAATCTGGAGAAGAGTTCCCTTGTTCCAGCTACAAGGGTGTATTTCTTAGGGACCATCATTCCCTATATATGAAAAATTTTCTGACGGAGGTCAGAAAATCCAGGCTTCTCTCTTCTTGCCTCTTTCTACAGTCTACTGTTTGGCCATCAGTGGCTCAATGTATGGAGGTAATTGGTCTGATGGTCGCTTCCATGGACATCATTCCCTTTGCTCAATTCCATTTAAGAGCTCTGCAATAATGCATGTTCAGACAATGGAACGGAGGTCATTCAGATCTGTCTCAGAGGATAGATCTGGACCAGTTGACAAGAGACTCTCTCTCGTGGTGGATTTCTCATGATCATCTGTCTCAGGGCACATGCTTCCAGAGATCCTCCAGGGTGATTGTGACTACAGACACCAGCTTGCTAGGCTGGGGAGCAGTCTGGGACTCATTAAAGGCTCAGGGCCTATGGACTCGGGAGGAGTCTTCTCTCCCCATAAACATCTTGGAGTTGAGAGCGATCTTCAATGCTCTGATGGCCTGGCCTCCGTTGTCTTTAGGAGGATAGGTGAGAATTGGCACTTATATCAACCCTAATGCCAAGTATAGAAGGGTCTCTCTCTAAGAACCCTGAGGAGGATAGTAGAATAATTTAAGCGGAGGATAGTAGCGCCAGTATTTCCGCTTAAATTATTCTACTATCCTTCGTTGTCTTTAGCCTGGTTTATCAGGTTCCAGTCGGACATCATCACCTCAGTGGCTTAAATCAACCACCAGGGGGGGAACTCGGAGTTCCTTGGTCATGAAGGAGGTGACTCGGATTATTCAGTGGGCGGAAGCTCACAATTGTCTTCTGTCTGCTATCCACATTCCTGGAGTGGACAACTGGGAGGCAGATTTCCTGAGCAGACAGACTTTTAATCCCAGGGAGTGGGCTCTCCATCCGTTGGTGTTTTCCAGGTTAACCCTCAAGTGGGGGGGGGGGCGGAGTTGGACCTGATGGCGTCTCATCAGAACGCCAAGCTTCCAAGGTACTGTTCAAGGTCAAGCGATCCTCAGGCTGCTCTGATAGATGCTCTGGTTGTTCCTTGGGATTTCGATCTAGCATACCTGTTTCCTCAGTTTGCGCTCCTTCCATGAGTCATTGCTCGTATCGAACAGGAAAGAGCTTCTGTAATTCTAATAGCTCCTTCATGGCCTCACAGGATCTGGTTTGCAGACCTTGTGAAGATGCATCTCTTCCTCCCTGGAGGTTACCTCTGAGGAAGGACCTTCTAACTCAGTGTCCTTTCCTCCATCCAAATCTCGTTTCTCTGAAGCTGACTGCTTAGAGATTGAACACTTAGTTTTGGCTAAGAGTCGGTCATTGATACCATGCTGCAGGGTCGCAAGCCTGTTACTCGTAAAATTTATCATAAGGTATGGCGTTAATACCTTTTATTAGTGTGATTCGAAGGGCTACTCTTGGAGTAGGGTCAGGATTCCTAGAATTTTGTTTTTTATCCGGGAAGGTCTGGAGAAAGGATTGTCAATCAGTTCTCTGAAAGGTCAGATGTCTGCATTATCTATTCTTTTACATAAGCTTCTGCCAGATGTTCAATCTTTTTTTGTCAGGCCCTGGTCAGAATCAGGCCTGTGTTTAAACCTATTGCTCCTCCTTGGAGCCTTAACCTAGTTCTTAGAGTTTTGCAGCAGGCTCCGTTTGAGCCAATGCATTCCATAGATATTAAGCTGTTATCTTGGAAGGTTTTGTTTCTTATTGCTATTTCTTCTGCTCGGAGAGTTTCTGAACTCTCGGCTCTGCAGTGTGATTCGCCTTACCTTATTTTTCATGCGGATAAGGCGGTCCTTCGTACTAAATTGGTATTTCTCCCTAAGGTGGTTTCGGATAGAAATATTAATCAGGAAATTGTTGTTCCTTCTCTCTGTCCTAATCCTTCTTCTCAAAAGGAACGTCTGTTACATAACTTGGATGTTGTGCGTGCTCTCAAATTCTACTTACAGGCTACTAAGGATTTTCGCCAGTCTTCTCCCCTGTTTGTTTCTCAGGAAAGTGTAAGGGTCAGAAGTCTACTTCTACTTCTTCTCTTTCCCTCTGGTTGAGAAGTATGATTCATTTTGCCTATGAGTCTGCTGGACAGCAGACTCCTGAGAGAATTACAGCTCATTCCACTAGGGCTATTTCCTCTTCTTGGGCTTTCAAAAATGAAGCTTCTGTGGAACAAATTTGCAAGGCGCAACATGGTCCTCTCTGCATACTTTTTCCAAATTTGATACTTTTGCCTCGGCTGAGGCCTCTTTTAGGAGAAAGGTTCTTCAAGCGGTGGTGCCTTCTTTTTAGCTACCTGTCTTGTTCTCCCTCCCTGTTCATTCCGTGTCTTCTACCTTGGGTATTGGTTCCCACTAGTAATTGGAATGACATCGTGGACTCTCCATGTCTTAGGAAAGAAAAAAAAATTATGCTTACCTGATAAATTTCTTTATTTCCGGACATGGAGAGTCCACGACCCCACCCTTTAGATTAGACAGTACATTTTTACTAAACCTCAGGCACCTCTACACCTTTGTGTTTCTTCTTTTTCCATGTCCCCCTCGGCTGAATGACTGGGGGTTATGGGTAAGGGAAGTGACACTTAACTGCTTTGCTGTGGTGCTCTTTGCCTCCTCCTGCTGGCCAGGAGTGAATGTCCCACTAATAATTGGAATGACGTCATGGACTCCATTTCCGGAAATAAAGAAATTTATCAGGTAATCATAAATATTTTTTTTAAGTAGACAACGCAAGGTATTGATCTAGGCCCATTTTGGTATATTTCATGCCACCATTTCACCGCCATATGCGATCAAATAAAAAAAATTGTTGATATTTTCACAAACTTTGGTTTTCTCACTATAGTTATTTACATACTGCTTGTGCAATCATGGCACAAATGGTTGTAAAAGTTCCTCTGGGATCCCATTTGTTCAGAAATAGCAGACATATATGGCTTTGCCATTGCTTTTTGGTAATTAGAAGGCCACTAATTGCAGCTGCGCACCACACTTCTATTATTCCCGGCAGTGAAAGGGGTTAATTAGGTAGCTTAAAAGGTTAATTTTAGCTTTAGTGTAGAGATTACCCTACCATCTGACACTTCCCAACCCCTGATCCCTACCTGATTCCTCCCAAACAGCTCTCTTCCCTCCCACAACCCCGACTGGTCACCCCCATCTTAAGTACTAACAGACAGTCTGCCAGTATGAAAATATAAGGCTTTTATTTTTTTATTTTGTTGTTTTCTGCAGTGTAGGATCCCCCTTACCCCCCAACCTCCCTGATCCCCCCCCCAAACAGTTATCTAAACCTCCCCCCTCTAACTATTAGCCACCATCTTAGGTACTGGTAGCTGTTTGCCAGTACCTATATAAAAAAAATAAAAAAAATATTTTTTCTTATTTATTTTATTATTTTCTGTAGCGTAGTGCACTTTCCTCTCACGATCATTAGTTAGGTTACCCAACACCCCCACATCCCTGTAAAGTAGCTGCCCTTTCCCTTTCTGTCCCTTTTTATTTTTTTTCTGTAGTGTAGGTTTCTCCCATTCCCTCCCCCCTCCACTGCTGGGCCGCCCACCCACCTCCCACCCACACCTTCTGCCGGCACCAACAGAAGATTGTTACAGACGATGACATACAGTTTCCCCGTCTGTAACAATCACGCATTTGCCCTCATACGAAAACGGAGCACTGATCACGCTCCACTTCCATATGTGACAGATGCCTGGAGCTTCAGGAACTCCATTCTTCGGCTGTAACTTAACAGCCGAGACAGCTTGAGCTTTCTGAAGCTAAGATGTATATATACGTCTTGCAATATGATAGGCAAAGTACTGCAAGACGTATATATACGTCAGATTGGGTGAATGGGTTAATATAACAGTGTTGGTTATGCAAAACTGGGGAAAGGGTATCATTTTAAACAATACACATTTTCAAGTAGCCTGGCCCTTTAAGAATTGGCTATACAAAAGCAGTGTAGACATAACCAGCAGAAGAAAGTACACTCCCAGTGGGGGTTAGGAGAGGTAAGTATGGGGGGTTACTTTTATTGTAGATTAATTTCTAGTATTTATTTGAAAAAGAGCTGTGACTCTTTAAGTCAATACCCTACAAAAAGTCATTTTAAAGGCTGTTGTTCTAGTAACTTTTAGTGTTAGTTTAGTTTTTTTTATTTTGGGGTGTTGTTTTTTTTGTTTTCTGTAATGTTAGGTTTTGTTATTTTTTTGTAAATGTAGTGTTTGTTATTTTTTTGTTACTTAGAGGGTTAATCTTAGAGGTGGGGGGTAGGTGTTAGCTAGTTAAGTAGTGTCGGGGTAGTTTTCTTTGGGGGGTTGTGGCGAGTAGGGGTTAATAGGGTAGGGGGCTTATTGCGTTGGGTGGATGTGGCGGGGTAGGGGTTAATAGGTTAGGGGGGTGGTTATGTCTTAAGGTTATGGCAGATTAGGGGTTAATAGTGTAGGTTGTGGTAAGGGCACATAAGGGATTAATAGTTTATTTTAGTATTGAATTTTATATCCAATGGTAAAATTATATGTATTTTAAATTAAATACAATAATTAAAATAATATATATTATGCATGACAATATGACAATACATATCATTTTAACATTGGATATACATGTAACGACATAGCTCCTATAGTTATAATATAGAGCTTTTATTTTTATATTTCATTAGTCAGGTAGATTGAAAACATTACGTAGGTGTAGGCGTTCTGTGGGAGTTAGCTTGGCATTCCAGGGGAAATATAGGGAAGACATTATGTAGGTGTAGGCGGTATTGGGGAGTTAGCTGGGTGTTTCAGGGAGTGTAGCTAAGACATGACATAGGTGTAGGCGGTATTAGGGAGTTAACTGGGTGTTTCAGGGGAGTATAGCTAGAGTATGACATAGGTGTAGGCGTTCTGTGGGAGTTAGCTTGGCATTCCAGGGGAAATATAGGGAAGACATTATGTAGGTGTAGGCGGTATTGGGGAGTTAGCTGGGTGTTTCAGGGAGTGTAGCTAAGACATGACATAGGTGTAGGCGGTATTAGGGAGTTAACTGGGTGTTTCAGGGGAGTATAGCTAGAGTATGACATAGGTGTAGGCGTTCTGTGGGAGTTAGCTTGGCATTCCAGGTGGGAGTAACATGTACTTTGATTGGAATACACGCCAGCGGTGCGATATATATTAGAATTTCTGAAGTTCAGCTTGCGAATAGGGTGTCAGCCATCTTTGTCTTGCCACATTTTCAGTGGTGAGACTTTACTTTGTGAGGCAGTTAGTGTAGGTGTAGTTAGAGTTAGGTCACACAGGCATTTTTTTAAGTTTTCATATACAGGAACCCTGTTTGGTTTTAGTGAGCACACTGTTTGCGCTGCGTAGGAACACTTTAAATACGGCTCCCCCTCACAAAGTGCCAACAAGTTGCAATGTCAATGATGTTTTGCTGACGTAGCGCTCCCTATTATCTCCTATGGGAGACACATTCCCACTTTCCGAGTCTGAATTTCAAATGAGTAGTAGATTTTTTTCTGACAAATTTTAAATGCCTATTTCCACCCCTTGTGTATCATGTGACAGCCATCAGCCAATCACAAATTCATATAAATGTATATTCTGTGAATTCTTGCTTATGCTTAGTGACTCAAAAAGTGTAAAATATCAAAAGACTGTGTACATTTTGTTAATGAAAGTACATTGGAAAGTTGTTTAAAATTGCATGTTCTATCTGAATCATAAAAGTTTAATTTTGACTTAAGTGGTCCCTTTAATGTTTTTTTTATTATTATTTTATTCTGTGTGTGATTATGTTTATTATTCTACTGCTTTAAGATAGTGTTTTTTTTTTGTGTTTTTTTTTCCGGATGTGTGCAAAAACCCAACAGGAGTTATATTAAAGGGACAGTCTACACCAGAGTTTTTATTGTTTTAAAAGATAGATAATCCCTTTATTAGAAAAGGAGTTAATTGGTCGCACTTCCTCAAATCAGGCTAAATTTCAGAACAATACAAAATATGTGTTAACAGTCACTAAATAAAATAACCATATACCAGACAGAGAAAGGGTTATTGATTAACCCCTTAAGGACCGGGCATTTCAAACTAAAACTTCCCCAAAAGACCAGAGCATTTTTAGCATTTTTTCCATCACTACATGATTTAAACAGAAATAGAGCCTTTTTATATTTACTTATCAAAACTATATATTTTTTTAGTAGACAACCCAAAGTATTGATCTAGGCCCATTTTGGTATATTTCATGCCACCATTTCACCGCCAAACCACCCTGATTGACAAACTAATAAATGGCACACATCCTGAAACTACACATGTGGATCAGGCCCCACTAAAACAGCAAAGACCCAATATAGAGAAGTTCAATTTTAGCCCTGTACCCATCAATGTCATTAAGAAACACCTTAATAATCTAAAAATGAAAAACCAGTCTGGACCTGATCAAATCCCAGCAATACTGTTGAAGCTCAGTGCGCTGGCAATTGCTAAACCTGTCACAACTCTAATTAACGATTCCTTGATGTCTGGATACATACCCAAACTTTGGAAAACTGCAAGAGTAGTGCCTATTCATAAGAGTGAGGAGTTAACCTTGGTTTCTAACTATCTCCCTATATCATTGCTCCCAGTATTGTAAAAAATCTTAGAAAAATGCGTCCATACGCAATTATGTGAGTATTACCAGCAATCTAACTATCTGACCCCTGATCAATTAGGTTTTCGCCCGATTCACTCCATTACAACTGCCCTCCTAAAAGTTTGCTGCGACATCCAAACTGGCATGGAACAAGGAGACCTAACTGGAGCTATTTTCCTTGATTTTGCAAAGGCCTTTGACACAGTAGACCATGACATACTACTGCTCAAACTAAAAAACTCTGGTATTGCTGATCGTCCGTTAACCTGGTTTCGATCATATGTATCGGATCGATCACAATATGTCTCCATTTCTGACAGTGACTCCCTCCCTCTTCCAGTCACGTGTGGTGTTCCCCAAGGTTCCATTCTCAGCCCCCTACTATTCACATTATTTATAAACGATCTGCCTAATGTCTGCAAATCCTCAACTGTACACATGTACGCAGATGACACGGTAATCTATGCAAACAATTCCGATCTGCCGCAGCTTGAAGCAGGTCCCCCAAGACCAGATCACAGAGGTAGAAAGGTGGATCTCATAAAACAAACTCTTCCTAAACACTGACAAAACTGTCACAATGATCTTTGGAATAAGTCCTAAATTACACAAATAACAAAATTTCCATCTACGCTGCCGCATCAAAACAAAATCCAATTGAAAACTGACCGCAGTCCACTCTTTCAAATACTTGGGTATGTTGTTAGACCCTAATCTATCTTTTGGCCTCCACATAGAAAAACTTGCATCTAAACTTTATCCAAAACTATGTGCCCTGTACAGAAACAAATTTTGCCTCAGCCCTACAGTAAAGGAAAAGATTGTACAACAAATGCTGATGCCTATCATGGATTATGGGGACGTAGTATACGCACCTGCACCACAAACTCACATTAATAAACTTAATACATTGTATAACACATTCTGCTACAATGTAACTACAGGACCCACCATTGTGACATGCTAAAAGAACTAAACTGACTGACACTGGAATCCAGACGCACCCTCCATCTTTCCTGCCTTGTGTTTAAGAGCCTTTCAGGGAAGCTCCCACCCTACCTGAGCAGAATGCTCTCCCCGGCTATTCCCACCTCCTATAACCTCCAATCCAGTACCAGCACATTATTTAGCTTGCCTCAATACAAAGAAAGCAGCTCAATCCTCCTTTTCCTACAGAGTACCACAATTATGGAATGACCTCCCACACCCTTTCAAACCTTCCCCAAGCCTAATATCCCTTAAAAGATCCCTCTCTACATATCTCAAAACAGAATGCACCTGTCATGGTTGATTATATATTTCCTACCTGTTCTATGTTAAATTTTTGCATATATTGTGTATTATTGTTTTTTTAATTTTATTGTGCCCTATTGTATCAATGCAATATTTTGTGGACCCAGGACATACTTGAAAATGAGAGGAATCTCAATGTATCCTTCCTGATAAAATATTTTATAAATAAATACATTTTATAAATAAATAAATTCGATCAAACAAAAAAAAAAAATCGTTAACTTTTTCACAAACTTTAGGTTTCCCACTGAAAATTATTTACAAACAGCTTGTGCAATCATGGCACAAATGGTTGTAAAAGCTTCTCTGGGATCCCCTTTGTTCAGAAATAGCAGACATATATGGCTTTGCCCTAGCTTTTTGGTAATTAGAAGGCCGCCAATTGCAGCTGTGCACCACACTTTTATTATTCCCAGCAGTGAAGGGGTTAATTAGGTAGCTTGTAAGGTTAATGTTAGCTTTAGTGAAGAGGTTAGCCTCCCACTTGACACTTCCCACCCCCTTATCCCTCCCACAACCCCCACTGGTCACCCCCATCTTAAGTACTGGCAGACAGTCTGCCAGTATGCAGTTTTACATTACAGTTTTTATTATTGTTCTTAGTGTATGCCCCCTTACTTTCCCACCTCCCTGATCCCTCCCAAAAAGCTCTCTAACCCTCCCCACTCTAATTACCAGCATCTTAGGTACTCGCAGCTGCCTGCCAGTACACAGTTTTCTAAAATTTGCCAACTTTATTTAATTAAAAAACAAACAAACACATTTTTTCTGTAGTGTAGCTATGCGCCACCTCATTTATCCCCCTCCCAGATCGATTTCCCACCCTCTAATCCCACCTCCACAGTATTACCCCCCTCTCCCTCCTCCCTCCTTGCTCCTCCCTGCCGCTCTGAGATTTTTTTTTCTGTAGTGTAGCGGTCCAACTTGTTCCTGCCCACCTCCTACCCCCTCCAGCGATGGGCCATTCACCCGCCTCCCTCCTTACCCTCCCATGCCACCAACGATCTGCACCACCGCTGTCCGATGTAGAGAGGGTCACAAAATGGCCCTCTCTGCATTGGTACCTCTGCCCGTCTATTTCTGCACTGCTCCACTCTTGTGGCATGCAGAAATAATACGATCTTGCTACTTTTAGCGAGATTGCGGCACAGAGAGGCCAAGGACAGCAGCGTTGTACAGGGTACAATGCTGATCCTTAAGGTTTAATGACCAGCGGTTAATACTTCAACGCCAAAGAGTGACCAAAGGTTGCACCAAAAAGAGGATTTATTATTAAATCAATTGTTGGTGTAATATAGATTACCAAAAGGGTAAATAAGCACATATGCTGCATACAATATACATCAAAAAACCAGCAATGAACACAGGTTAAACAAGCTTCCATGACACAATGGTGGAAGTGATGCCATTTTTATTGAGCACTTAGTTCAACTGCACGTTCAGACTTATAGATAGCTTCAAACAAGTGCAAAACAAACTGTCCTTAGCTTACTGGGCACTTAGTGCAAATGCATGCTCCCGAAAAAAGGTACTGAATCGTTCAGGTCATGGGTCAGTTCAAAAGACGAGCAGGCCTGCTAAAATTACTTAGTAAGAAATTAAAAGCTGTTACCTCCTTAATTCAAACATACCAGTCCCACTCATAAATGCAATGACACACAGATCCGTATTGCGGACATTCGGGGCGGGTCTCAGTAAAACTGGCGGAAGCTTTAAAAGTATTCCTGTAAGTTTAGAGCACATTGCTCCTTGTGCCTCTGTCTCAATTTCAATTGCGCAAATACAAGTCTTGAAAAATAGCGATTGTGCGCAAATTTGTCTTTTACACAGCAAAATTTCTGAGCTTGAAGAGCTGTAGTTAACAGTTTTCCACAACATAAAGTTTTACGAAACACTTCAAAAATACATTACAAAGTACAGTTACTCTCATATTAACACTGTCTGATAAAAATTATTTTAAAAATATATTGCACAAAAAAGTTATAAGGGCTAAATGATAGGAGATCTCGGATGTTAGAAAAAAAAAACAGACAAAGGGATTTTACATTGACATACATACACATACATAGAGAAACATGGATTTATATGTATAGAGATATGTTTAACTAGGGAGATAATGAAAATATTTCACATTACAATCTAATGCACATTAAACAGTATTTCAGAGGGATTTTCAAAGAGATATTCGCATATAGATCTCGAGATACAGTATGTCGCAATAAATAGATATCAGTCCAAATATCATCACATATATAGAGAAATTTTTATTTACAATTAAATAGAACATATTCCGTTAAGAAAACATTATCGCAATATGAAATATTCACATTTTCATGTACACTTTTCAAGGAGAATACGTCATGGGCTTTACGCAACAGATTAGGGTTTTGCTTTTTCAATTTGTCTTCTCCATTGACTTCTATGGGGAATACATGAACTCGCACACGATTTGGCTTTTTGGATTACGCGAGTTAAAATAAGTTATTTTGCAACTTTTATAACCGCGTGGTGTTTTTGCAACTGCAAAAAATAAATTTGCTGCGTGACTTGTAATGTTGCCCTAAGGGTTTAGCGCTGTAGGTCTTACGCCATGTCAGGTTAGTGCACAAATGATAAGTGTTATATTTTTTTGAATGCACGCTCCATTGATGTCTTTGGGGAGAGGAAGTTAACGCAATCACAGTATCCGAAGTCCTGAAGTTAGTGCTCGTTGGGTTTTGCTAACATGCAAATATATATATTGTGCGCCACTTGTAACCTGGCCCTAAATTGTAAAATAATATACTGTATATTTGTAGAAACAACTTGACCAAGTCTGTGACTATTTTAAGGTTTAAAGTTTCAAAGACTCTTATCTTTTATTTTTAATCTGTCACTTTCCATTTAAAACATCACTACCACAATTTGCTTGTCTACGAGAATTTGCTGCAAATCGCAGTCTTAATTGTTAACATTGTACTCATTTGTAAGTTATAGCTGAATCAATATCTGTAAAAGAAGGAGTTTAAATAAGTAACATCTGTGAAAGTGATGGTAAATCCTAGCGTTTGTGAAACGCTAGTATTTACCTTTGGAACAAATAAAGGTTACTTTCATTCATGAAGTATAAAATAGTTTATTCTGAAAGCGCCTTTATTTGTTCAGAGCGATTGCCGCACTTAAGAGAAAGTGCTAATTAAAACCACCACCAATCAGATTGAAGGATATCCCTTTAAATAAGGACACTCACACTTGCCACCACTATCTTGATAAAGCCCATAGGAGGGCGAAACGCGCCATTGTGTTGGCAGTGTAAACTTTGGCAATCATTGTATCAAGCTATCTACACTTCTTTGGATTTCTAATAGATAACCCGGGTTATTATTATATTGGAACTCTTTTGTGCTTGCATAATTATAACATCTTTGGGGCCTGTGGTTGGAAGAGGTTTTGGATACCCACCACATTGCCCATTTACCTCTATCCCTGTGTGCATAAGCACTAAGTGCAGGGCGCATCTGCAAGGGCCTTGTTTGCAGTGATCGTTTGCAGTGATCGGAAGCAAGCGTAGGAACCAGCCTTTTTCCCTAACCGGAACCTCTTTTGGTGACGTCAGACGCCGCAAACCTTCAGTCGGACCCGCTCGAGGAGAATACCGAGCCAGGGAGGAAACTTCATCCCACTAAGAAGGTTTGGGTAACGTAATCTACATGCCAAAAAGTTTGCTAAGTAACACCTTTTTGATTTAGTAAGAACTTTTGGAAAGCAAGTCCTTTGAAAGAAAAAAGGAAAAAGTATATAACAATCTTTTCTGATTGGCAGCTTGGTGGTTAATTATCTCCATTTAACGAAAGGCTTAATATCTATAAGACTAACTTTTATCCTCTTTATACCATTTTTTCATGTATTTTTTAAAATAGAGACATTATTTTGTCACGAATAGTTACATATGCATACAAGTATTTTAAATTAAGAGTGGTTCATTATTAGAGTTTTTTAGACCAACGTCTGACCTGTGGATGCTTTATTATATAAATATTTATTCTTGATTTTAGCATATTCAGTTTAGAATTTAAACATTAAGCAGTACATTATTTTTATTGTGATTATATAATTTTTATCTTGGGCAGACGTCCCTTTTCATGTGATGTTTTTCTATGTATGTGTTTTATTTAAAACAGATCTGTTATAATTTTTTAGTGTTGATATCTTTGGCTTTTAGCGCCTCCCTTATAACCTTTTCTTTTATCGATTGCCGCACTGAGCTGCTAAGGCAGCCCACTGGCAGAATGCTATTTTCATTATTTGACTGAGAGGTGACGTTTCCACCTCTTAGCCAATAGCCGTGCAGGAAATCCTGCTTGGCGTCAAATATTGCGGCGCCAAGCTGGATTTCACACGCTACCTTAGCAGCTCTGTGCGGCGATCGCTTGGAACAAATAAAGGAGCTTTCAGAATTAAGTATTTTATATTTCATGAATGAAAGTCCCCTTTATTCGTAAAATGCTTTAACTAGGTCCATAAATATACCCATTTAAATGGACACTGAACCAATTTTTTGATTCAGATAGAGCATGCAATTTTATGAAATTTTCTAATTTACTCCTATTACCAATTTTTACTCATTCTCTTGCTATCTTTTTTTTGAAAAGCAAGAATGTAAGTTTAGAAGTCGGACCATTTTTGGGTCACAACCTGGGTTGTTCTTGCTGATTGGTGGCTAAGTGTCAGCCACCAATAAACATGTGCTGTCCAGCGCCTGAACCAAAAATTGTCTGGCTCCTTAGCTTAGATGCCTTCTTTTTCAAATAACGTTAGCAAGAGAACAAAAAAAAATTGATAATGGAAGTAAATTAGATTTCATGAAAAAAAAAAATGGGTTTAGTGTCCCTTTAAAGACAGATTCCCTTATGTATTTGCTCTAGGCATATTTTGAGCATGGCAGGGATCAAAAAGATGTGGACATATTCCATAATACGATCACAGAGGAGGAGGTTTGCTTGGTTTTCCTCATCCATTTTTACACAATATACATTATAGTGAGACTAGTTTGGATGCCCCAGACCAGCTTCACTATGCAGCATGTAGGAACCTATTGTTTGCAGCTAAGGCCTTATAAAGCTGAAACAGCTGTTCACATTTGATTTCTTTTGCTGTATACTTTAATCCCTGCTATATTTAAAAGCTGCCTAGAGCTGCAGTTCACTGGCATTACTAAAAAAAATCCATCTTTAAAAACTGATATTTGAAGTCAGAAAGATGAGACCTTGTGTGCCTCATTTGCATATCTATTCCCATAATCCTCTGCTCCAGTGGAAATTTTGATAGTTCAGGTTTCCTGTGAGGGGATGCAAGGGGCTTTATAAGCATCTATTGTGTGTCAGTATAGAAACACAAACATTACATGATGTTGATGACAGAATAACTTCTGCTTATAGGTGCATTTTGTAATGTGAAATAATTGGCTATGAACCCCTACTACTCCTGCAATTTTTCACATATTTAACAAACTGTGGCCCCTAGTACAATCCATTAAGAAATTGACTGTGCAAAAACTCAATTCAAGTTTTTTGGTTTTCTTTTTTAATACTTGCCCAGTCTATTAGTGTGTCACCAACTGCCTTAGTTAAGCCATCAAAATAACAAATCTGATATAAATGCAAAAACAGTTTTTCTTATACATTTTCAGTAAACACTTTGAAAATTACAGAAAGGATTTTGGGGGTTTATGCAGACCTACATGGAAGCAAAATGTACAAGATAAAAGTAAAAATGGGGGCTCCACACGCAGTGCTGGCGTAACAAGCATAGTAAACTGGAATGAAGTACCAAATAAGCAGGAAACAACCGCTCTGCGTTTGCGAATAAAAAGTCTCAGTATTGAGTAAAAACCACAGGACCGGGTCGTGGTAAAATTTTTATTGCATCGCGTTTCTCGGTCAACACAAAGGGCCGTTTCATCAGGCATAAAAACAAGTAATGTAAACAAAGTATTTAAATCTAAAATGACCCGGAAGTGGTTAATGCGAAAGGCCACCATCATGATACTTAGTAATGTTCTGACAGAACGAAAGGTAAAAATGGTTATATCAACAAATCATAATGAACAAGTAATAAAAAAACATTGTATACATTTTACAAATATGTAAAAAGTTAAAAACTAAAATAAAATACATGTATAGCTAAAAAGATATGTAAGATGTGCACAGACATATGCGAATCGTATCATAAAACTGATCTCTAAATTAGTAGATTCTATAATAAAAGACAATGGCATCTATTTATCAAGCCGTCAACTTACCTGCATTTGACGGCACCAATACGCTCGCCTAAGATTGCCTAACATCGCTCCCGCGGACCTGAATACGCTCTCCAAAATTATCAAAAAAGCTGTCAAAAAGCCGCGCACCAAGTACGGGGCGATGAACAGCGGACTGTTGTTAACTAACAGTCATCGATCTCGCTGCTCTAAGGCTTTTTCCCAGCTTTCTTGGTACCCTGTCACTAAACACCCACACTATGCTATACAGTTTACTCCCTAAACCGCCGCTCCCGGAGCCCACTGCAACTAAATAAATTGTTTAACCCCTAAACCGCCGCTCCCGGAACCCACTGCAACTAAATACATATTAGATAATTTTATTTAATTTTATTTAATTGTAGTTAATTTAGGGAATTAATTTAATTATAGTGGTAGTGTTAGGTGTAATTGTAACTTAGGTTAGGTTTTATTTTACAGGTATATTTGTATTTATTTTAACTAGGTAGTTATTAAATAGTTAATAACTATTTAATAACTATTGTACCTAGTTAACATAAATACAAAGTTGCCTGTAAAATAAAAATAAACCCTAAGATAGCTACAATGTAACTATTAGTTATATTGTAGCTATCTTAGGGTTTATTTTATAGGTAAGTATTTAGTTTTAAATAGGAATAATTTATTTAATGCTAGTAATATTTATTTAGATTTATTTACATTATATTTAAGTTAGGGGGTGTTAGGGTTAGGGTTAGACTTAGGTTTAGGGGTTAATAAATTTAATATAGTGGCGGCTGTGTAGGGGGGGCAGATTAGGGGTTAATAAGTATAATGTAGGTGGCGGTGGGCTCCGGGAGCGACGGTTTAGGGGTTAATAAGTATAATGTAGGTGGCGGCGGTGTAGGGGGGGCAGATTAGGGGTGTTTAGACTCGGGGTACATCTTTGGGTGTTAGGTGCAAACGTTCCCATAGGAATCAATGGGATATCGGGCAGCAGCGAACATAAGCTTTAGCTGCTTTCAGACTCCCATTGATTCCTATGGCATCCGCTGCCTCCAGGGCGGCGGATTAAAAACCAGGTACGCTGGGCCGTAATGACGTAAGCATCAATCTGTGTCGGACTGAGTCCGGCGGATCGTATGTTACGTCACTAAATTCAACTTTTGACGGTCTGTAGGCTTTGATAACTAAGGCGAATCAGGCTCGCCACAAATACGCTGTGGAATTCCAGCATATTTGCAGTTGACGGCTTGATAAATACATGCCAATCTCTTTGAAACACATAAAAATATATTGAAGTGATATGTTTGTAGAATTTTATATACACTTGCTATCCAAAAAGTGGATTTTTTAAATATATAATTGGAAAAATATGTTTACATTTTGGTGTAAAAAATCACTGCGTGTAATGCACAAACAACTATATAAAAAAAAAGGGGGAAAAATTAGTATAAGTGATTCACTTTTGTAGTTCCATGTGGACAAGACACTATATATGTTTAATACATTTGTGTGTATTTGGAAAATACTCGTGATGATAAAGGTTATGTGATTTTAGTGGAATATTGTGACAAATACACTCTACTTAAGGTAGAGCAATGAGTGTGTGAATAGCAAAAATCAACATTGATGTTTGTTAAGATAAAAAGAGGTGTATGTTAACGTGAATGTAGGAGTGAAGTATACATATGAATGTGTAACAAGGAGTGTGAATGAAATGTATTCATAGCAAAATGTGAAAAAATGTATGTTATGTGAAAAATGATGTGTGAAAGGGTGATAATAAATTTGAAAGGTATCTTATGTGTGTGTCTACTTAAACAATGGCAGCGAGATCCACATTGGCATTTAAGCCCATAGGGTACAAAGTTTTGAGTTTCTGTATCCAATAGGTTTCTCACTGCCTGAGTTTAACCAGGTGATCGTAATCAGTGGAAGGGGGAACAACAAAGTCTATGGGAATGAATTTAAAAATATTGTGTTTGCCGTCATGCACCATCCTGCAGTAATTTGGTACACTGTGTTTGATCTTAGTTTTTTTACAATTTTTACAGTTGTGAAAATGTTTGCCCCAACAGGTGCATTCCTTACTAATGGTGCGGCCCATATACTGTACCCCACAAATACAGTCAAGGAGGTAAACTACATAACTGGACTCACAAATAAAACATCTAGGAATATTGAATACTTCTCCAGTAGTATTTGATCTAAAATATTTCTTTGTCAGTAGGTATTTACATGCGTTACATCCTCTTTTTCTGCGCTTATATGAGCCATAAGTTTCTTTTATTTAAATTTTGTGTTTCATTCTTTTGCTGGGTGCCAATTTATTTCTGAGTATGGGCGCTCTCCTATATACAATTTTTGGTTTATCACCCACTATATTTTTAAGAAAAGGATCTTTTTGTATAATTTTCCAGTGTTTATTTAAAACATTGCATATTTAAAAAAAATTACTATTATACAGGGTGATGAATAATGGTTCGTCTTGCATAGTACCTTTTTTGCTATCAGTCTGAGTATTGTTACTATTCATACATTTATCAAAGATACGATCCCTATCTAGTTCTCTAGCCCTTTTTAGAAATTGATCAAGTAAATCTCTGGGGTAACCTTTGTTTATAAAGCGTTGCTATAGCATGGAACTTTGATGTTCAAAAGTGTCTATATTTGAGCAGTTCCTACGGATTCTTTTAAATTGACTGAATGGAATGTTTCTCTTCCACCCAATATAGTGATTGCTGGAGAACTCTAAATAACTGTTGCTGTCAACTTTTTTGAAATATGTTTGGGTAACTATGTTGCTCAAAGAATCCCAACTTAATAGTAGGTCAAGATATTCTATCGATTTCCTTTTAATATTGGCTGTAAAAGTTAAGCCCATGTGGTTATTGTTTAGAGATTGAACTAAAAGGTCAGCTTGAATGGTATCCCCTCTCATGATAAAAAT
Organism: Bombina bombina; assembly: GCF_027579735.1. Taxonomy (NCBI): domain Eukaryota; kingdom Metazoa; phylum Chordata; class Amphibia; order Anura; family Bombinatoridae; genus Bombina; species Bombina bombina. Next base: position 840,890,051 of record NC_069503.1, on the reverse strand, counting down.
CAAATTGTCAATGTAACTGCCATAGTATACCAGGCTTGACCCGAGTTCTGAAGAGTATATGTATCTCTCTTCAAAAACACCCATATATAGGTTAGCAAAACTCGGGGCGAACCTGGTACCCATGGCTGTACCCTTGACTTGTAAGAAAAATTGTAATAAAATAATTGTGTTTTAATATGAATTCTATTCCCTCTGCTATAAACATCTTCTGAGCTAAAGGCATATAAAGATCTTTGTTCAAAAAAGTCAGTAACTGCATCTATCCCCATTTGGTGAGGTATATTAGAATACAGAGATCCCACATCACATGTAATCCATATGAGATCTCCTGTGTTGGTAATGTTTTTAAGTTGATATAGAAGATGGGTACTATCCTTAATATAGGAGGGTAATGTACAGACATATTTTTGTAAAAATTGATCTAAATAAAAGGATTGGTTATAAGTCAAATTGCCAATGCCAGCTATTATGGGATGTCCCGGTGGGTTTTTGGGATCTTTATGTAGTTTTGGAAGATGATGATAATAATGTGCTACACTTGGAGTGGTCACTTTAAGGAATTCCCTCTCGTCCTTATTTAAAATACCTAGGGAAGTACCCTTCTGTATTAGTGATTGACATTTTCTAAAAAAAAACTGAAGTGGGATTATATTTGATTACTCTATAATACTCTGTATCTTTTTTAAGATTCTATCCGCCTCTTGGAGGTAGTCTTTAATATCTTGTATGACGATGCCACTTCTTTTATCAGCATCACGGATGATACCTTTGTTATTTTCTAATGTTCGTAATGCTTTTTCTTCTTAAACAGAGAGTCCACAGCTGCATTCATTACTTTTGGCAATTCAGAACCTGGCCACCAGGAGGAGGCAAAGACACCCCAGCCAAAGGCTTAAATACCTCCCTCACTTCCCTCATCCCCCAGTCATTCTTTGCCTTTTTTCACAGGAGGTTGGCAGAGAAGGGCCAGAAGATTGAAGATAGTCTCTCATGGAGGGAAGTACTTCTTAGAAATGGGACTGGAGTTTTAAATAATCCTGTCAGCCTCTCAGTGAGAGCATGGATGAAAGTCCGGAGATGCAGGGAGAGTCTTTCTGCAAAACCATCCCGACTCATGTTAGGTCCATGTCAGAAGCGAGGCTACTATCTGTCACACTTCAAGGGCCGTGTTCCTGTTCCACAGCGTAGATTCCGGTAAGATCGTTTCATTTTATTTCGATATGTGAATGTAATGTTAACAAAAGAAGTCAGGGTCCCAGTGGGACTCCTTTATCTTTTGGAATCAAGGGTTAATATCTCTTGAAGGGGGTTATTGAACAGGGGGAAATTTAATCATGTTTATTATGTGATTCTGTCTGCTAATGTGTAGCGATACTTGGGCTCATGGCTATTCGGAACATAACGGCCTTATCATCACACTGTGCGGTGCTTAGGGATTGGCGCACAATTTTTGGCTTACACAGTGCATCTCGTGACCGGGTGTAGTCACATTGTATTCCATTTCCGTGCTTGACCGAGTGGCGACGGAGAGAGTCTGTTCGTTAGTTGTCTGGTTCACAGGAGGTGGTGAGTGCCCCAGCCATTGGGGGTGTAAGTTGCTGTTTAGTGTTTGTCCATAATTACAATCTCCAAGTTTTGGAGGATTCTGATTTTTTGGAGAAGGATATCTTTGATTCGGAGGATACGTCCTGCAAAGAGTATGAAATGGCCCAGGTTATCCATGCCCATCAGTTATGTTCCGATTGCCGTTCTAGAGTACTCTTTTCCCCTGAATCAGGGAACCTAGAGTGCGTTGAGCCATCCGCCCCAGAGGATTCCATGTCCGGTGAGGCGCATGTCCCAGAACCTTCTTTTGCTACGCAAGCAGGTATCCCTAGGGCCGTTACTCCTTCTCCGGAAGGTGGCTTTTTTCCTCCAGAGGTTACAACACGGTTCCACATGGCCATATCTATGGCGCTGGCACATTTATATCACCCAAGTGAAGTATTTTTAAGATACTGTCCGTGTTTGGTTAACCAGGGTCCATCGAGCGTGAGATCGCCTGAGTCAGTTTGGCCTTTTGGGGAAGTGATGGCCTCTGAGGCTTCAGGGGCCCCACCCTCGGGCCGGGGTCGTCCATCGATCCGTCGGTCGAACATTTTGCCTTATAGACTGGCACGTCTTTGTGTCCTACTAAGGCATGTTTTGGCGGTGCTGGAGGATCCCAGTCCTTCTGGGCAGAGGAAACTTTGGTCTTCTGTGTCGGATGGCAACCTGGGTTAGACGTATTGGGATGAAGCAATCTCCTTGACGTCTCCGTTTTTTCTTTCTTTTAAGTATCTGTTCCAGTTCTGAGCTTTGGAGATTGAGGCCTCTAATCGGCTGGTCCTTTTAGTATGCCCATTCTCCTTGGGCATTCACCCACGGGTGCTGCCTTCATTTTATTTGATCTGGTTAGGATGTGTTTGATTTGTTTTAAGAAGCTCATGTTTGTTATAATTCCGTTTGGGAACATTTTCTTCTCTGGAACTGATACTTGCGATTTTGTGGTCGCGTGGGCACTTCCTCGGAAGCTGCACATTTCTATATAAAGAGATAGTTATGTTTACAGTTTGTTATCGATCCCTTTGGGGGCTTCAGTTTTTCTTGGACCTGGACTGTTCCTGAGTGTCCTTGTACCAGGTGGGTACTGGTTGGACACTATCTGCTGTTCGTTACGGTTCATGTCACCCACGTGGTACTGGTGTGCTGGTTATCCTATCGGATGCTGGGTCGTTCAGTATTTGTTTTTATTTTCTTGTTGCTTTCCATTACTAGAAGACAGAAGGATTGTATTGGTCCTCTTACCGTTCCTAATGTTGAGGGGTTCCGGGCACGGATCCTACTAAGGTGCATCATGGGTTCTGGAGGTCCTTTGGCCTCAGAACTGAAGTTCTCCTTTTCCAATGGACTCTGTTACTTTGTGGCTGGGAAAAGTCCATCTTTGGAACTAGAGGTTGAGGGGACACTGAAGTGGCTCTTAGGAAAAGCAATAACCTAGAAAACTAGACTCTGGTTCAATTCCCAGCATGTGCCAGGCTGTAAATACATGTCTGGAGCAAAAGGGGACATGTATCCCTGCTAAGGTGCATCGTGGGTTCTGGAGGTCCTTTGGCCTCACAACTGCAGTTCTCCTTTTCCAATGGGCTCTGCTACTTTGTGGCTGGGAAAAGTCCATCTTTGGAACTAGAGGTTGAGGGGGCACTCGAGGGGCTCTTAGGAAAAGCAATAACCTAGAAAACTTTATGGTTTGGAGATTTGGATGACCTCTGGACGTCTGAGGTACCAGAATAGAGGGCTTGTTTGTTTGTAGCCCGTCCCTTAATTCCTGTGGTCCTTGGACTTGGCGTGCTACCCTTCGACCCACTAGGTGTCCTAGCTCTTTGGGCTTGCTGCAGAGGGTCCGGAGTTTAATTCCACCTCCGGGTACTGGTGGCCATCTTATTAGGCCTGTTAAGATGTCTTCTGGGCTTCTTGATCTGAGTCTAGTGTGAGCGTCCACTGTCCAAGGACATTGGGATGTGGGATGCATGGCCTAGGGTGCACTCCTCCGTATGAGGCAACTTGAGGGTTCCTCAAGGGGTTAGAACTTTCGGCCGGTCCAGGCTCTAAGGGTCCGTCTTATGGCCATGTCTCCTGAGATTTTGGGGTCTGGATTTCTGGACTTGGTGATGGGCGATTCGGTTCAATCCTTAGGCTTTGGAACATCCACTTGTCCCACCAGAGGGGTGGCTTTTTCTCAGGGGAGATTTGGTTCTTTCCTTGTCGGTTAGTTGCTGCCTCTCATGGTTGTCGTCAAGAGCAGCTATTGCTCTTTATTGTGGGCTCATGGTTGTTTGTCTCAACGGAGCTGGCGGTGATGTCCGATTGGTCTCTCTAAAATGATTTTTACTCTCTTCTTCCTATTTCCCATGCCTAGGGCTGGGAAAGTGGTTCCTTGCGTTTGCCCTCCTTGGGGAGGTTTATGAAGTGTTACAGTATCCATTGAGGCCCCGATGGTCCTTCTTTCTCATTCCGATGGATCTTCTCCTTGCGTGCAAGAGGTCATGGGGCTGGATTCTGGTACTGGGACTCTGCAGTGCAGTGTCCTATCTCCCTTTTTGGGAGTGTTCCTTCTCTAGGGAAGGGTGCTGTGTAGGGGTTCTGGAACCCGAACACATAGTTTTTCTATCATAACTTCTTGGAGAATTGTTCTCTCATGGGTTTCTTTCCTCTAGTCCCCCCTTTTTTTCTCCTGAGGCCTGGTTCTGAGAATTTTGTATTCTCTGTCTAAGGCTGCTGCCAGCCTTTTTGGGCTGGGTCCTTTACTTGGAGTGGGGCTTGGGAATCCAGCTGGTCTGTTGAGTTTTGACCGTGTATGTTCAGTCGATTCTGTTCTCCTGCCTTTGATGGGGGTTTTCACTGTGTTCATCCCTCCTTGATTAAATTTGCTGCTGGATATTCTCCTAGGGTCCGGTTCTCTCTTGGATGGAAGTTGTTGCCATTGTCTGCGGAATTTACCTGTGGGATGGTGTTCCACGATGGCTTAGGGTCAGCTTTGCTGCCTTAAGGATGGAGCTTGTAAGCTCTTGTTCAAGGGGGCTCTATGTTCTCACTGAGAGCCTCTTATCTCTGCTAGGACAGTTAGTTCTTCCAGTCCTCGTCTGCAGGTTCCCAATTTTCTTTGTTTTTTCTTACAAGCTTTCTTCCTATGTGCTAGTTTTAGCGGTTGTGTCTGCTAGTCGATGGTACAGTGGTGTGCTTGTGGCTCCCTTGGAGCACCATAATTATATGGTGTTAGGTTGTGGATCTGATGGTGGACTTTTGTCCTTGCTCGTGATCGCTCTTACATAGCTGGAGTTGCTCTCTGATCCTTGTCCTTTAGGAAGTTCCTTCCAAGGCGGTTGTCTTGTAGCAACCTTGTTTTGCCTTAGTCTTTTTGAGTTTTTTTTCTTACCCTGGTTTAGTGATCCTTTGGATCTCTTAAGTCCTTCGTTCTCCCCCTCGGGGGTAGGTGGAAGTTCTCTTCCTTCGGGTCAGGGCTAAGTTTGTATGATCCGTGAGCCCGTGGGGCTTGGCTCCTCGGAGGCTCTTGTGCTTAGTGGAATCTAGGGATTCTGAGTGGTCTCTAGAACGGCCTTGCAGGTTGTCTAGCTGATGGGCAGTTCCTAGTCCTTTCAGGTTTTTACCTTTTGTTTCTAATTATACAGTTTTTTTAAAAAATGGGTGTTGGGTAATTTCAGGCTGTGGTGCCCTTCGAAGGGGGTCGCCCTCTGTACCAGCCCTTTGTTTGCATTCAGTGTCCTCTATAGCTTGGGTATTGTTTTCCCAAAAGTAATGAATGCAGCTGTGGACTCTTCCCGTTTAAGAAGAAAAACTTAAATTATGCTTATATACGCTTTTGATCAGAGTTTGGTCACAGGAGAGGTTGCTTTGCAGTACTGAATAGACATAGTAAACATTTTTTTACTGTACAGAAGAAGAAGAAACATCAAAAACTTTTACCAACTGATGTTATCTTGTAAAGATTCTCGTTCCCCAACCAGAACTAATTTAGACGACTTCCAAACCCTGTCTTTTAAGAATTCCAGTTACGTAGAAAGTCTACAGAACCATCCCAGCGTCTCTGAAAAACCTGCAAACTGGGATAATACCATACTCCTGAGAGACCACAGACAAGTTCTTCAACATAAGGAAAAGATCCATTGGAAGTTTCCATTCAGCAAGTGGCACGCACAAGAACAAAGTACCCACACTCTCCTGTGAAAAACGGTCACAGACAACACACCACCACTGCTCCAGAATCAACTGAGCTTACCTTTTCGTGACCACTCATTACCTCATATGATTGAGGGTAAATCTGGTAAGGAGACACCTACTATAGTGAATGCTGTTGATCATATTCCACGTTAATATTGGAAGCAGAAAAGACTTTGTAGGCTTTTCTTACCAACGAACAGTATATTTATACTAAGACTTTATCAGTATTAGTACGCCTTATAATAGAATAATAATTTATATATGGTAATTGTTGCGCTGAACTCTGTATATGATTTTTTCTCTTTTGTGTTAACATTTCTATAAGTGACAAGGGTACACTTAGATCATTTCAAGCTGCACTACCATTTGAACGACCAGGTAGTTTCATTAGACTACTCTCTACCACTCTCTGTCCATTCAGAATAATAGGTATAATTTAGCGCTGGTAGCTTCTCTTGCCTTAAATTATGCTTACCTGATAATTTTCTTTTCTTCTGACGGGAAGAGTCCACAGCTTCACACCCGCGTTTCTTCTATGGGGCGGCCATATTTTAGTTTATTTCATCTTCTGGCACATTTTTCACTCTGATATTTCTCCTACTGCTCTTTGTTCCCTTGGCCGAAAGACTGGGGGATGAGGGAAGTGGGGGAAGTATTTAAGCCTTTGGTTGGGGTGTCTTTGCCTCCTCCTGGTGGCCAGGTTCTGAATTCCCAAAAGTAATGAATGCAGCTGTGGACTCTTCCCGTCAGAAGAAAAGAAAATTATCAGGTAAGCATAATTTAAGTTTTTGTTCTCTGATATGCATATAAAACCTATTTTTTATGTTCTTTGATAGTTTCTCAATATCTTCTGAAGCCAAGTTTTGATAAAAATCAATGTAATAATTAGTTGAAAAATTGGGTGCAAATTGCGATTTGGTTTTAATGTCAGTATGAATGAAATCCTCAAACAAATAGATAATAAGAGCGTCAGTTTCACTGAAAGTGACATTCATTCCCCAATGGCGTTCCATGTCATCTGTGAAAATGGTTTGTATTTCTTTTGGATCTAAGTTTTTTGTTTTAGTTTCTTCTCTGCAAAAAAATGTTGTAACGATATTTTATGTGTAAATTTCTTTATGTCAACAAACAAATTTAAAAAGTTATGAGGATTTGGGGGACAATAGGACAGACCTTTGAGTACTCATTTTTCATCCAGTATTAGGACATGGGATGATAAATTAAAGATGCCATGTTTTAATATTTATAGTTTTTCTTTTTTTGGTGGAAAGACCTCTTCCTCTTGAACCTTGTGTTCTGAGTGATATGTTTTTTTTCTTTGTTTTCCTATGTTTGTGTTTGTTAATTGATTTGGATTCCTGTGTAGTTCTGGATCCCTCTCTAAAAAATAAATATGTCCATGTGATGTACTAGGAGAATTGTTATCATCTGGTCTTGAATTAAGAACATGATATCTGTTTGGATGTGTGTATCTATCTAAGGGCGAATAATGTTCTTTAAATGTGTCTGTGTTCTATATGTATTATTACTTCTATTATGATTTCTGTAATCCTTAAATCGTTCCTGATTGTGTGAAGAGTTTGAATGGTGTGTGAATCTCTTTTGATATGTGTTAGAGTGAGAGTGATGTTGGTGTCTGTTTGTGTCTGAATTGGTTTATCCGTATCCATTATGTTCGTAATTATTAGTGTATTGATTATAGTTACCTATTAGCATTGTAATGATTATATTGGGTTGTTTTGAAATTTTTTTGAGGCTGTCTTTTGAAATTCCTATTTTTGACTCAGACTATTGGGTGGCATTTTGGTTTGTAGTATTATTATTTGTACTTAAAGATTGCAAAGTGCTATCCTTATCAATCCTATTGTAACTATAAATCTGATCGTTACTATAGTGGTTTTGATCTTTTTGCAATTTTTTTTCTTTGTATTAACTAAATCATCTTGATATTTATCGGTGCGCTCATTGACCCCCTTAAGCATTTTTTTCATAATCTGGGTTAGGTAAATGGGCTGTCACATCCTTTTGTAGTTTTTCAATGTTATTACTACATATATTGGTTACTGTCCGTCTGCAAATAATGAGAATTTTCATTAAACTAAAGGAACATTCATCTTAAAGAAACATTAAACCCCAAATTTTTTCTTTCATGATTTAGAAAGAGCATGCCATTTTTTTTATTTTTTTTAAATTCATTTTTATTATATATATTTCAACATGTATATACAATTATATAATTTTCGGAAGAAGAGAAAAAAAAAAAAAAGAAGATAAGAGAAAAACCACCAACAAATAAATTTAAACAATTCTTCAGCCATCCTGACCTGTAGTGATCTAAATAATAATTGCACTCTATTAAGTCTTATATCTTAAGATTTCTTGTTGAAATATTATATTCACTTTTTCCATAATATCTTAATTCCAAGCACCTATTGATGATAAAAAATAATAACAACAAGGACAAAACACGACAAACTAACAAAAAAAAAAAAAGAGAAGAGGTTTTGCCTCAAACCCTCTTCCTCTCCCCCCCTCTCTCGACATCTTCAGGCCTTATACAATTACCATATCCCTAATAGAACCATCTCTGTATTCTGGAAGGGAAAAATAATGTGATCTATCTCTGTGGTAGGAAGGGATTTAATAAATGGTGCCCATTTATCAAAATTTTTTCTAATATCTGTTTCGTTATTAATATTCGTGTCACGTTGCTCTATAATACATTGTTTTTTAAGAAAAATTTTTACTTTGACTACCGTGGGTATTTCTTTCGTCTTCCATTTTTTAAATATTAAATATCTGGCTGCTAAAATAGAGACTTTTATTATCTTTTTATTCATTTGTTGTTCTGCCAGATTATCGCAACAGAATATTATGAGAATTTCTGATAATTCAAAAGGAGAAATCTTAAGGGAGGTATTAATCCAGTATTCGAGTTTGCACCAGAATTGTCTAATCAGGGGACATTTGTACATCATGTGTATAATGTCTGCAGCAACCAGAGAGCATTTAGGACATTTATAGAAATTAGGGTTCTGGAGTTTATGACCTTTTTCTGGTGTAAAATTAAATTTATGCAGCAGTTTAAGATGTGTTTCTCTCCATGTTGTAGAGAGAGTGGCCTGTGCCACCATATGAATAGATTTTTGAATAAATTTACAATTTATATATTCTTGTTCCAGGATTAGTCTCCAATCTTGAGCCACTTTCTCCAAAGTATGATTCCCTTCCTTAGCTCCTAATAAATAGTAGCAATACGAGATGGACATACAACCTTTTTTAACTAATGTTAACCAATCCTCAATTTCGCTGAGTTCCCAGTTCCATTCCCCCTCTCTCATTAGCCCAGACACAAAATGCCTCACCTGCAAAAATGCAAAGAACTCCTTATTGGAGAGATTGAAGCTGTTTTTAATTTCTTCAAATGTTTTGAAGCATTTATTGTCCTCATCAATAAATTGTATTATCGTTTTTAATCCCACTGATTGCCAGTTTTTGAAGACTGCAGAGTCAATACCCGCTTGAAATAAAGGGTTCCCTCTTAAGGGAAGATATTTAGAGACCTTACAATTAAAAGACAAGAGTTTCCCTATCCTCCACCAAGCCTTTAATGGATTCATAATCGCTTTAATTTTCTTAATTCTGGTAGGCATATCTTTAAACGCACAGTGAAGTAAAGCACAAGGAATATATGGATCTCTTCTAATGCATTATTCAAAACATAACTATTACCTGAAATCCAGTCAGCAGCTATACGTGCCAGAAAAGCGAGGTTATAGAGCAGCAAATTAGGTAATGCAAATCCTGTAAATAACTTGGAGTGTGTTAATTTATTCAGAGATATCCTAGGTTTTCTTTTCTGCCATATGAAGCCCCTGAGCCAGCCATTTAGGGTTCGGATGTCCCTGTCAAATAATATTAATGCTGTATTCTGTAATATATACAGTAGTTTAGGGAGTAGAACCATTTTGAACAGGGCTATCCGTCCTGATATAGAGAGGGGTAAGTTTTCCCATAATCTGAGTTTGTCTTTAAATGCTGTTAGAATTGGGGGGATATTAAGATTGTAAAGGTCCTGCGGGTTCGTGGGTATTACTATACCCAAATACTTAAATGAGTCTTTGACTGTTTTAAAAGGGCTATTCAGAAATGAGTCTTTATTTTTTCGGAGCCAATAAATCTCAGATTTGGAGACATTTGTTTTATATCCAGAAAATGAACCAAAATGGTTAATGATTTGTAAGAGCTTGGGTATATTTACCTGGGTGTTTGACAGATAGACAAGAATGTCATCTGCATATAATGCCAGTTTCATCTCCTGTCTGCCAATCATTATACCTTCCAGCTGTGATCTGATCCTTATGGCCAATGACTCGATGGCTAGGTTAAAAAGGAGGGGAGAGAGGGGGCAACCCTGCCTAGTTCCTCTATTAAGCACAATTTGTGAAGAGACAATGTTGTTGACAATTATGCTAGTAGATGGAAGGCTGTATAAATTTTGTATGAATTTAGGAAAATTGCCTTTGAACCCAAACTGATCCATTGAGGTAAAAAGATGCTCATGTTGTATCGAGTCAAACGCCTTTTCTGCGTCAATGGCCACAATAGCTAAATCTGGGATGTAAACCCCTTCCTCTCTCTCCCTCCTTTCAGCATTATAAAAATATTCAGAAACCAGTAAAACTTCTCTTATTTTAGCTGAAGAGTTTCGTGAATTTAAGAAGCCTGCTTGATCTTTATGTATAATATTAGATAAAATCCCCTGCAGTCTTTTGGCCAAGATAGACATGAAAACCTTATAGTCTACGTTTAATAAGGCAATCGGTCTGTATGACTCCCTATATGCTGGATCTTTTCCACTTTTAGGAATAAGAGTAGTGAAAGATGCTGAGAAGGCTTTCGGTACCACTTCTCCTTTAATATACATAGCATTGTATACCTGATTGAGGTGAGGGGCAATCTCTGATGTCAAAATCTTATAAAACTCACTTGGTAAGCCATCCGGCCCTGCGGCCTTGTTTGCAGCTAGTTCAAGAATCGCTTTCTCTACTTCCTCAACCCTTATCGGGGCATTAAGAGTTTCCGTTTCTTCTGCAGAAAGTTTAGGGCAAGTTATTTTGCTCCAGAAATCATCTGCTTGTATTAGATCAGATTTTCTTAGTGAGTATATCTCTTGATAATATCTAGCCATTTCTTCATGTATATCTGAGCTCTTTATAAGAAGCTTCCCATCTACGAAAAGTTTTTCAATAAATGGTGACTTTCTATCATTCCTAACCAAGTTTGCAAGTAATTTTCCAGATTTATTTCCATATCTGTACAATTTAGATTGTAATTTCAAATCCGATTGAGTTTCTCTATATAATGCAAATGTATCTTTCTCGTTTTTTGCCCGAATATAGCTAGCCCAATTAGCTGGGGTTTTAGTCAGAAGTAAACGATTATATGAATTGGTCAAGGCATTATTTAATTCTTTTTCTCTAGATCTTAACTTTTTACTGATCATTGCACTATATGAGATAATTTCGCCTCTAATGACTGCTTTAGCCGCTTCCCAGAGAATTAATGGACGTTCCCAATATTCCCTATTACATTGAATATATTCTTCGAATTTGATCCTTAAGTGAGCTTTAAACTTTATGTCTGTTGCCAAGAAGGAGGGGAAATGAAACCGTACAGAGCCCGTCCGGGGAGCCGAAAATTGAAAGTTTAGAGAAATTGGTCCATGATCCGAAAGAAAAATTGGTAATATCTTTGCATTTACTTTAGCTGTGCATAACCTTTCATCAATCAGAAAAAGATCAATTCTTGACATGGTCTTGTGTGCCTTAGATAGACAGGTATATTCCTGGACATCAGGATTCTGAATCCTCCATATGTCTCTGATATTTAAATTTTGTTTAATTTTCGTCAATAGTTTAGATTCTAAATTATCTTTTTTATTCTTCTTATGATCCCTGTTATCCCTCAGTCTGTCTAGGGGGCAATGAGGAGCCATGTTAAAGTCTCCTCCAAGGATTAAATATCCTTCCTTGAAGGAAAGGATTTTGGCCTGTAGTTGATTCCAGAATTCTGGATCTATAATGTTAGGTGCATATATATTACAAAGTGAAAAAATAGCCTTTTCAATTTTTAGTTTTAACAGTAGATATCTCCCTTCTGGATCAGTCGAAACCTGTAGAATGTCTGCCTTTAACCTTTTCCCCATCAGTATGGCCACCCCCCTCTTCCTGCCAGTGCCGGGTGAGGCAAATACGTCCTTTACCCATCCCTTTTTAAGCTTCAAGATTTCCACCTGAGTTAAGTGGGTCTCCTGTAGGAGAACAATATCCGAATCAAGTCGCCTTGCATGGGTTGAGATTGCTTTTCTTTTGATGGGAGTAGAAATTCCCCCTACATTCCAGGAAATTAATTTCAGATTTGTGACTAAGCCACACATTTATCTAAGAAAGGGAAAAGAAAAAAGAGAGAGAGAGAGAGGGAGAGAGAGAGAAAAAAAATAAAAAAATAAAAATAAAAAAAAAACACAAGGGGAAGGGAATTTAATAGGTAAATACTGTCCATTCAACCAAACTCTAACTTCTGTCGTTATAAAAAAGAAAAATAAAACTCTTATTTTTCCTGCATGTTTAATTGTTGCAATAGATTTTCTGCTTCTTGTGGGTTATCGAAGAGGTGAGCCTCTCCTTTCACAAGGATTTTTAATTTAGAAGGATATATTATTAGGGCTTGAAAGCCTTGCTGAATAAATTTTGAACAGATTGGGGCCAAATTTCTTCTTTTGATGGATGTTTCAACTGAGTAATCTTGAAATAGAAGGATTTTTTTTTCTTTATAGAAAATTGGCTGTTTTTTGCGATAATGTTGGAGTAATGTGACCTTGTCTTGAAAGTTAAGCAATTTCGCTATTATAGGCCTAGGTCTGTTATCTCCCTGTCTGTTTGTTGTTTGTCTCCCCAGTCTATGTATTCTCTCGACTACTATCAATGGATAATTGGGAGGAATCTTAAGAAGCTGAATTAAAATCTCAGGAATAAATGTATTTAAATCTTCTAGCGGTCCCCCTTCAGGGACCCCTATAATGCGGATATTGTTGCGCCTGGCGCGATTTTCCAGGTCTTCCATTCTATTTTGCATTTTAGCTATAATTATGTTATTAGCTTCAAGATTGGTCCCCTGTGCTGAGATAAGATCCTCCAGATCAGATACTCTCTGTTCGGCCTCTTCTAGTCTGTTGGAAAATAATTTTATCTCCTGTCTAAGTAGATTAATATCTTGCTTAATCTCAGATCTTAGTACATCAAATTTTGGGGTTAGTGCCTCAGATATGCTAGCCACTAGGGCCTGTACATTAGTTAGTTCGTTTGTGGGAAAAATGGGAACTGTAGGTACAGATATTTCTGAGGAAACTTCGGCAACGGCCTTTGTCCTCCTATCTCTTGGTTTGGAAGCCATGACTGGTGAAGGAGTCCGGGAATGGGAGTGAAGGAATTTATCCATGTGCTACAGAAAAAATTTGTGAGTGTACCACTACTAATTATTTATACCATGTACTGTGATTAATAACTCTATCGGTGAAAAGAAGAAGATTAAGAACCAATATCCCAATAACCATAAAAGTGCACGTGCCCAAAAAAAAAAAAAAAAGGGGGGGGGGGAAGGAAAAATTAGGAATAGAGTGAAATCGAGTTTTGGCTTAAGGAGAAAAAAAAATCCTTAAGAAAAGTGTAGAGGGGTCACTTGACCAGCCATGACATTTGTCTATAGAAGGATTAAGGAATTATAAAGGCAAAATCTAGAATGTTTTAAAGTCAGCCAAACATTGAGTTCGGCACAAGTTGTTTGTAGAAAACTATAAGGTTACACTGATCAGACAGACGTGGGTTTACCCAATCACGTTAAGATTAAAGAGCCCAAAGTTTAACTCTTCTTCACACCTATCTATCAGTTTTTAAAGAATTATACCTTTTAATTTGAAGTAGAGGCTAAAGCCTTTCAAGAGTTCAAGGTTTATTTGTATAGGTTTCCTTTTAATTCAAAGTACACCTTTAAGGCTTCTGATGTCTTTTACTTTAACAAAACAGTTCGGCAATGCAAAGGTCCTTAACCCTGAAATAAATTCAGATCTGGAGAGACCTGAGTAATATGTTAAACCTTTCACTACCTTATTACCTTTACATGCTTATATAAGTGTAGATCTTTAAGCAGATAATAGAAATACCACAGAACTATGACTTAACAGAAAAGAAGAAGGCCCTGTCATGCAGGAATTTAAGGGAAACAAAAAATAAGAATTAGATACACTAACGCTTTTAGAAACTGCAGATAAATAAACCCTCTAAACAAAAGACACTCTTATGCTTTACAGACCCTGCTCTTAAGAGCCCAATTCTGTTTGTAGAGCTATCTATTTGTGCTTTGTGTAAATAGACCTTTAAATAGAGAGTATTCTAATTTGCAAAAAACGTTTCTATAGCACAAAATATGTTAACCCCCTTGTTTCTTGCTAAACACTCTAGCATATAATCCATATATAACTAGCTTAGCTTCCTTACTTTGACTCTGCTTATTATTTTTAATGAGATGTTAAGGTTCACTTATATAATAGTAAATAAATTTTGTGTCAAAATTCAACTCAGTGAACAAAAAACAAACGAAAAGAAAAAAAAAAAGAAAAAGAAACACAATGCAATGTATACTCAAGGAGAAACAAATTTCTTCTGTTAAGTGTGATCAGTCCACGGGTCATCATTACTTGTGGGATATTAACTGCTCCCCTACAGGAAGTGCAAGAGGATTCACCCAGCAGAGTTGCTATATAGCTCCTCCCCTCTACGTCACCCCCAGTCATTCTCTTGCACCCAACGACTAGATAGGATGTGTGAGAGGACTATGGTGATATATTTAGTTTTTATATCTTCAATCAAAAGTTTGTTATTTTATAATAGCACCGGAGTGTGTTATTCCTTCTCTGGTAGAATTTGAAGAAGAATCTACCTGAGTTTTTCTATGATTTTAGCCGGAGTAGTTAAGATCATATTGCTGTTTCTCGGCCATCTGAGGAGAGGTAAACTTCAGATCAGGGGACAGCAGGCAGATTAATCTGCAAAGAGGTATGTAGCAGTTTATTATTTTCTGACATGGAATTGATGAGAAAATCCTGCCATACCGTTATAATGTAAACTCAGCCTTAAATGCAGTAGCAGCAACTGGTATCAGGCTGTCATGTATGTATATTTTACACTTCAGTTTTCTGGGAAATGGTACTTCTCTGGCTTTTAAACTGTATACATAGACTTAACCTATTTTGCAGGGACTTGCAATAGGTTTTAAATGACAATTAATTATTGAGGTAAAACGTTTTTTTGCTGGCATGTAAAAACGTTTTTTTCTCTGAGGTACTGGGTGAAAAAATGTTTTGGGCACTTTTTTTCCACTTGGCAATAGTTTTGATTTAAATTAGAGCAGTTCACTGATCCCTCTCACTGTTATGTGTGTGGGGGAGGGGCCATTTTGGTGCTTTCACTATGCATCAGAAAAACTCAGTCAGAGGTTCATTTTCTTCCTGCATGATCCGGTTCATCTCTACAGAGTTCAGGGATCTCAAGAGTCTTTTTTGAGGGAAGTAATCATTCACAGCAGAGCTGTGCTGATTGTATTGACTGTGATATAAAAAACGTTTATTTGTGTATTTTTTTCTGCTGCCTGGGTTAGTTATCATTTGCTGAGGGGAACAATCCTTTGCTAAAACTGTATATTCTGACAAAGATTGATGCTATAACTTAATTATTTTATCTGTTATAATATTTTCTGTGCTTCTTAAAGGCACAGTTCGTTTTCATATTATTTGTAAATTACTTTGAAAAGTATTTCCAAGTTGCTGTTTATTTGCTAGTGTGTTAAACATGTCTGATTCAGAGGAATATCTCTGTGCTATATGTGTTAATGCCAAAGTGGAGCCCAATAGAAATTTATGTACTAAATGTATTGATGCTACTTTAAAAAATAGTCAATCTGTACAAATTGAACATATTTCACCAAACAACGAGGGGAGAGTTATGCCGACTAACTCGCCTCACGTGTCAGTACCTGCATCTCCCGCTCAGGAGGTGCGTGATATTGTAGCGCCGAGTGCATCTGGGCGGCCATTACAAATCACATTACAAGATATGGCTACTGTTATGACTGAAGTTTTGGCTAAACTACCAGAACTAAGAGGTAAACGTGATCACTCTGGGATGAGAACAGAGTGCGCTGATAATGCAAGGGCCATGTCTGATACTGCGTCACAGTTTGCAGAACGTGAAGACGGAGAGCTTCATTCTGTGGGTGACGGTTCTGATCCAAATAAACTGGACTCAGACATTTCAAATTTTAAATTTAAGCTTGAGAACCTCCGTGTGTTACTAGGGGAGGTATTAGCGGCTCTGAATGATTGTAACACAGTTGCAATCCCAGAAAAAATGTGTAGGTTGGATAAATATTTTGCGGTACCGACGAGTACTGACGTTTTTCCTATACCTAAGAGACTTACTGACATTGTTACTAAGGAGTGGGATAGACCCGGTGTGCCTTTCTCACCCCCTCCTATATTCAGAAAAATGTTTCCAATAGACGCCGCCACACGGGACTTATGGCAAATGGTCCCTAAGGTGGAGGGAGCAGTTTCTACTTTAGCTAAGCGTACCACTATCCCAGTGGAGGATAGCTGTGCTTTTTCAGATCCAATGGATAAAAAATTAGAGGGTTACCTTAAGAAAATGTTTGTTCAACAAGGGTTTATATTGCAACCTCTTGCATGTATTGCGCCTGTCACGGCTGCAGCAGCATTTTGGTTTGAGTCTCTGGAAGAGACACTTCAATCATCCACACTAGATGACATCACACACAAACTTAAATTCCTTAAGTTAGCTAATTCATTTATTTCAGATGCCGTAGTACATTTAACTAAACTTGCGGCTAAAAATTCAGGATTCGCCATTCAGGCACGCAGAGCTCTGTGGCTAAAATCCTGGTCAGCTGATGTTACGTCTAAATCTAAATTGCTTAATATTCCTTTCAAAGGGCAGACCTTATTCGGGCCCGGCTTGAAAGAGATTATTGATGACATTACAGGAGGTAAAGGTCATGCCCTGCCTCAGGACAAGGCCAAAGCCAAGGCTAGACAGTCCAATTTTCGTTCCTTTCGTAATTTCAAAGCAGGAGCAGCATCAACTTCCTCTGCACCAAAACAGGAAGGAGCTGTTGCTCGCTACAGACAAGGCTGGAAACCTAACCAGTCCTGGAACAGGGGCAAACAGGCCAGAAAACCTGCTGCTGCCCCTAAGACAGCATGAATTGAGGGCCCCCGATCCGGGACCGGATCTAGTGGGGGGCAGACTTTCCCTCTTCGCCCAGGCTTGGGCAAGAGATGTTCAGGATCCCTGGGCGTTAGAGATCATATCTCAGGGATACCTTCTGGACTTCAAATCCTCTCCCCCAAGAGGGAGATTTCATCTGTCAAGGTTGTCAACAAACCTAACAAAGAAGGAAGCGTTTCTACGCTGCGTACAAGATCTTTTATTAATGGGAGTGATCCATCCAGTTCCGCGGTTGGAACAAGGACAAGGGTTTTACTCAAATCTGTTTGTAGTTCCCAAAAAGAGGGAACCTTCAGGCCAATCTTGGATTTAAAGATCCTAAACAAATTCCTAAGAGTTCCATCGTTCAAGATGGAAACTATTCGAACAATTTTGCCCATGATCCAAGAGGGTCAGTACTTGACCACAGTGGATTTAAAGGATGCTTACCTTCACATACCGATTCACAGAAGTCATTACCGGTATATAAGGTTTGCCTTTTTAGACAGGCATTACCAGTTTGTAGCTCTTCCATTCGGACTGGCTACGGCTCCAAGAATCTTCACAAAGGTTCTGGGCACTCTTCTGGCGGTACTAAGACCGCGAGGAATTTCAGTAGCTCCGTACTTAGACGACATACTGATACAAGCTTCAAGCTTTCAAACTGCCAAATCTCATACAGAGATAGTACTGGCATTTCTAAGGTCGCATGGATGGAAAGTGAACGAAGAGAAAAGTTCTCTCTTTCCACTCACAAGAGTTCCCTTCCTGGGGACTCTGATAGATTCTGTAGAAATGAAGATTTACCTGACAGAGGACAGGTTAACAAAACTTCAAAATGCATGCCGTGTCCTTCATTCCATTCAAGAGACCAGAAATTCTCTTCTATGGTGGCTTTATCGGCCACATCTGTCCAGGGGAATGCCATTCAGCAGGCCAGACTGGTCAATTGTAACAACAGACGCCAGCCTACTAGGTTGGGGCGCTGTCTGGAATTCTCTGAAGGCTCAGGGACTATGGAATCAGGAGGAGAGTCTTCTTCCAATAAACATTCTGGAATTGAGAGCAGTCCTCAATGCTCTTCTGGCTTGGCCCCAGTTAGCAACTCGGGGGTTCATCAGGTTCCAGTCGGACAACATCACGACTGTAGCTTATATCAACCATCAGGGAGGGACAAGAAGCTCCCTAGCAATGATGGAAGTATCGAAGATAATTCGCTGGGCAGAGTCTCACTCTTGCCACCTGTCTGCAATCCACATCCCGGGAGTGGAGAACTGGGAGGCGGATTTCTTAAGTCGTCAGACTTTTCATCCGGGGGAGTGGGAACTTCATCCAGAGGTCTTTGCCCAAATACTTCCACGTTGGGGCAAACCAGAGATAGATCTCATGGCGTCTCGACAGAACGCCAAGCTTCCGCGCTACGGGTCCAGATCCAGGGATCCGGGAGCGGTCCTGATAGATGCCTTGACAGCACCATGGACCTTCAGGATGGCTTATGTGTTTCCACCTTTCCCGATGCTTCCTCGATTGATTGCCAGAATCAAACAGGAGAAAGCATCAGTGATTCTAATAGCGCCTGCATGGCCACGCAGGACTTGGTATACAGATCTGGTGGACATGTCATTCTGTCCACCTTGGTCGTTACCTCTGAAACAGGACCTTCTGATTCAGGGTCCTTTCAAACATCAAAATCTAACTTCTCTGAAGCTGACTGCTTGGAAATTGAACGCTTGATCTTATCAAAGCGTGGTTTTTCTGAGTCAGTTATTGATACCTTAATACAGGCTAGGAAGCCTGTCACCAGAAAGATTTACCATAAAATATGGCGTAAATACCTATATTGGTGCGAATCCAAAGGTTACTCTTGGAGTAAGGTTAGGATTCCTAGGATATTGTCTTTTCTACAAGAAGGTTTAGAAAAGGGGTTATCCGCTAGTTCCTTAAAGGGACAGATCTCAGCTCTGTCCATTCTGTTACACAAGCGTCTGTCAGAAGTTCCAGACGTTCAGGCTTTTTGTCAGGCTTTGGCCAGGATTAAACCTGTGTTTAAAGCTGTGGCTCCACCATGGAGTTTAAACCTTGTTCTTAACGTTTTACAGGGTGTTCCGTTTGAACCCCTTCATTCCATTGATATAAAGTTGTTATCTTGGAAAGTTCTATTTTTAATGGCTATTTCCTCGGCTCGAAGAGTCTCTGAGTTATCAGCCTTACATTGTGATTCTCCTTATTTGATTTTTCACTCGGATAAGGTAGTTCTGCGTACTAAGCCTGGGTTCTTACCTAAGGTAGTCACTAACAGGAATATCAATCAGGAGATTGTTGTTCCATCCTTGTGCCCAAATCCTTCTTCGAGGAAGGAACGTCTTTTGCACAATCTGGATGTAGTTCGTGCCCTTAAATTTTATTTACAGGCAACTAAAGATTTTCGACAAACGTCTTCCCTGTTTGTCGTTTACTCTGGTCAGAGGAGAGGTCAAAAAGCTTCTGCTACCTCTCTCTCTTTTTGGCTTCGTAGCATAATTCGTTTAGCTTATGAGACTGCTGGACAGCAGCCTCCTGAAAGAATTACAGCTCATTCCACTAGAGCTGTGGCTTCCACTTGGGCCTTTAAGAATGAGGCCTCTGTTGAACAGATTTGCAAGGCTGCAACTTGGTCTTCGCTTCATACTTTTTCCAAATTTTACAAATTTGACACTTTTGCTTCCTCGGAGGCTATTTTTGGGAGAAAGGTTCTTCAGGCAGTGGTTCCTTCTGTATAAAGAGCATGCCTATCCCTCCCGTCATCCGTGTACTTTTGCTTTGGTATTGGTATCCCACAAGTAATGATGACCCGTGGACTGATCACACTTAACAGAAGAAAACATAATTTATGCTTACCTGATAAATTCCTTTCTTCTGTAGTGTGATCAGTCCACGGCCCGCCCTGTTTTTTAAGGCAGGTAAATATTTTTTAAATTATACTCCAGTCACCACTACACCCTTGGCTTCTCCTTTCTCGTTGGTCCTTGGTCGAATGACTGGAGGTGACGTAGAGGGGAGGAGCTATATAGCAACTCTGCTGGGTGAATCCTCTTGCACTTCCTGTAGGGGAGCAGTTAATATCCCACAAGTAATGATGACCCGTGGACTGATCACACTACAGAAGAAAGGAATTTATCAGGTAAGCATAAATTATGTTTTTGTGCTTGTGCTAGCTACAATTATGTCCATTCTTAATTAGTGAGTGCCACTTTGTATCTTTTTCTCCTCTCTCTGTTTTTCCCAAGGTTGTCAGATTAGGAGTTGGAGATACTAGTAAAAGTTTCAAACAGTAGTTTAGTCCTTCTCCCCCTGGGTCTTTCCAAGGTATTGAAATAAGTGTTCAGTTAGCCAGGTGCCAGCAATTCTCCTACCGAGTATAGGCAAGGGAATGTGTTCTTTAAGTGGTTTTAGAGGCCCATTTCCGGGAAAGCTTCCAAGCCCGTTAACCCCAGTCTTTTTAACTCTGTATTACTTTACTACGTGTCACTTTAGAAGGTTAATGATATGCCAAAAAAGAAATTTATATACAGGGCCGTGCTCTGCAACTTGACTTACCCCCTCCTGTGTCCTCTGTCTGCCCGCCGTATTCTTCTCCGATGTTCAGGATCTGGTGAAACAGTTCACTCCCTGAGGTGGCCACCCACACTTCCTCCCAATCCAGCAAAAGACTCAGGCTTCGTCTCCCCACACGCAGCACCGGTGGGAGGGGAGAGAAGGAAGCAGCACATAGGAGCGTGAAAAACGAAAACCGCACCGCCGACTCCAAGGGCGAGGCGGACACTCGTCAGCGGGGTAAGTCTGACCGAAGAAAAAAGTCCTGGGAGGCTCACCTTACAGGGTTGAAGAAATTCTGTTATTCTTTAGGCTTAGGATTAGCCGCTCTCAAGCGGCGGGCAGCGACAACAAGAAGATAGGGGGTGTTTGGTTTGGCAATCAGGCAGTTGTTAAAAGATAGAGGCAAAAGTCTGAGGGAGTAAGATGCCTTGAGGCAGGGAAACCACTTATTAGCACCGCACCTGTATACTCAGGTAAAGGGTTTTGGGCCACAAGAAGTGAGCTCGGGTATCAATGTTTTAGCATATGCCAGAGGGATGGCAGTCCCCTGGACAGGGTTCCAGCTTGGTCTTCACTAATTGCCCTGAAAAAAGCAGCCTCAAGACTTGAGGCAGGGCGCAAAAGTTTCACCGCCAGGAGCTGTTGGGCTGGAGCAGTGAGCTCAGGTTAACTTGCCTTGCTCCTCCTCCACCGGAACCAAGAGCATGCCATTTTAAACAACTTTCTAATTTACTTCTATTGTCTAATTTCCTTCATTCTCTTGATATACTTTGCGGAAAAGCATATCTAGATAGGCTCAGTAGCTGCTGATTGTTTGCTGCACATAGATGCCTCATCTGATTGGCTCACCCATGTGCATTGCTATTTCTTCAACAAAGGATATCTAAAGAATGAAGCAAATTAGATAATAGAAGTAAATTGGAATGTTGTTTAAAATTGTATTCTCTATCTGAATCATGAAAGAACATTTTTGGGTTTAGTATCCCTTTTAAGTGCTAAACCATTTTTCCAATAGGTCTGCATCTTCCTTAAAGGAACAATTTTTTAAAATGCGCAGACCCCTTGGAATTAGTTTGAGTTCAATATATTTTTCTAATGTAGTTA
Organism: Bombina bombina; assembly: GCF_027579735.1. Classification (NCBI taxonomy): domain Eukaryota; kingdom Metazoa; phylum Chordata; class Amphibia; order Anura; family Bombinatoridae; genus Bombina; species Bombina bombina. Next base: position 840,868,275 of record NC_069503.1, on the reverse strand, counting down.
GATCCCACCAATGACAATGTTCCTTCATTGTTTCCTCCTCTAGAAGTTGGAACAAACTTGGAAATCTTTCATTGATTTCGTAACATTGGGATCTGAATACGTTTCTATGGTTACAGTATTACCCTGCAAACTGTAATTAGAGCGTTTTCTGTCTCTGTCTTCCTTAGATTGCATATTGGAATATTTACGCTGGCTACCCTTTGATGAGCACAGAGAACAGTTAGAATGTTTAAAAATATCTCTGAGGATTGTTAAAAAGTGAGTGCGTGTGGTAGACAGTGGCTCTAATGATGCACACTCCTATGAGTATATACGATCTGAAGATTCAAAAGTATACAATATGATCAAAATGAACTAAAAAAATATGTACATACGGATACACGCATTAGTATGTCCATTAATATACACATAAATGTGTCCCAGGTTATGGTACAAAGGCAAGCTCCTCTTGTGTCCCACGGTGTGGTACAAAGATAAAAAGAAGACAAGGGGCACCTCATAGTGTAACTTGTAAACAGCAGGATATTCAAATATAGGAGAAGTATAAATACTACTCACAAGAAATGTGGCACTCCAGGTATGGAAAGTGCAAACAAGCAGGCTGACATTCAAACGGCAGTCAGTACGCTGAAGACATGGATCAATCCAGCAGACGCGGAACTGCTCCAGGCAAACAAACTCAGGCACAGGTGATTCTCCACACGCAGCGCTGGCGTAATAAGCAAAGTAAGCTGGAATGAAGTACCAAATAAGCAGGAAACAACCGATGTGCGGTTGCGAATAAAAAGTCTCTGTATTAAGTAAAAACCACAGGACCGGTCGTAGTAAAAGTTTCTTTATTGCGACGCATTTCTCGGGCAGCACAAAGGGCCGTTTCATCAGGCATAAAAACAAGTAATGGAAACAAAGTATTTCAATCTAAAATGACCCGGAAGTGGTTAATGCGAACGGTCACCATCATGATACTTAGCAATGTTCTGACAGAACGAAAGGTAACAATAATGGTTATATCAACAAATCGTAATGAGCAAGTAATAACAAAAAAAAATTGTATAAATTTTACAAATATGTAAAAAAAAAAAAAAAAAATACATGTATATCTAAAAAGATATGTAAGATGTGCACATAAATATGCGAATTGTATCATAAAACTGATCTCTAATTAGTAGATTCTATAATAAAAGACAATCTCTTTGAAACACATAAAAATATGTTGAAGTGATATGTTTGTAGATTTGTATATACACTTGTTATCCAAAAAGTGGATTTTTTATATATATAATTAAACAAATTTGTTTAAATTTTGGTGTAACAAATCACGGTGTGTAATGCGCAAACAACTATATATAAAAAAAAGGGGAACAAATAGTAAAAGTGATTCACTTTTGTAGTTCCATGTGGACAAGACACTATGGCCCAGATTACGAGTTTTGCGTTAGAGGCTATGCGGTGCTAACGAGCAGTTTTGTCTCACCGCTCACTTACCTGCAGCGCTGGTATTACGAGTTTTCAGAAACCTGTTGTTAAAAGACAAGAAGTGAGCGTTGAGCAAAATTTTGCTCATTACCTCACTCCAATACCAGCGCTGCTTAAGTCAGCGGTGAGCTGGTCGTACGTGCTTGTGCGCGATTTCCCCATAGGAATCAATGGGGAGAGCCGGCTGAGAAAAAGTCTAACACCTGCCAAAAACCAGCGTAAAACTCCTTAACGCAGCCCCATTGATTCCTATGGGGAAATACAAGTTATGTCTACACCTAACACCCTAACATGAACCCCCGAGTCTAAACACCCCTAATCTTACACTTATTAACCCTAATCTGCCACCCCTGACATTGCCGCCACCTGCATTATATTTATTAACCCCTAATCTGCTGCTACAGACACCGCCGCCACCTACATTAATCTGCTGCCCCCAACATCGCCGACACCTACATACTATTTATTAACCCCTAATCTGCCTCCCCAATGTCGCCGCAACCTATCTACATTTATTAACCCCTAATCTGCTGCCCCCGTCGCCGCCACTATATTAAAGTTATTAACCCCTAAACCTAAGTCTAACCCTAACCCTAACACCCCCTAACTTAAATATAATTTAAGTAAATCTAAATAAATATTACTATCATTAACTAAATTATTCCTATTTAAAACTAAATACCTGTAAAATAAACCCTAAGATAGCTACAATATAACTAATAGTTACATTGTAGCTAGTTTAGGGTTTATTTTTATTTTACAGGCAAGTTTGTATTTATTTTAACTAGGTAGATTGTATTTAATTTAGTTAATTTATTTAATTATAGTGTAGTGCTAGGTGTTTGTGTAACTTAGGTTAAGTTTTATTTTACAGATACTTTTGTATTTATTTTAGCTAGGTAGTTATTAAATAGTTAATAACTATTCTACCTAGTTAAAATAAATACAAACTTGCCTGTAAAATAAAAATAAACCATAAGATAGCTACAATGTAACTATTAGTTATATTGTAGCTATCTTAGGGTTTATTTTACAGGAAAGTATTTAGTTTTAAATAGGAATAATTTAGTTAATGATAGTAATATTTATTTAGATTTATTGTAATTATATTTAAGTTAGGGGGTGTTAGGGTTAGACTTATGTTTAGGGGTTAATAACTTTAATATAGTGGCGGCGACGTTGGGGGTGGCAGATTAGGGGTTAATAAATAGTATGTAGATGTCGGCGATCGTAATCAATGGAGAGGGGATACCACTCAAGCTGACCTTTTAGTCCAATCAATAAACAAAAGCCCCAGCCTTTTTTAGTGTGCTTCTAAATATACCTTACTATCAATTCTCTCTGGGGTAGCTAGCTACCTCATTTATTTTAGGAGCATTATTGGCAGACATACACCTAGCTCTGGGTTAACCCACAGTTTTCTAAACAATAACCATATAGGTTTAACCCCTTAATGACCACAGCACTTTTCCATTTTTTGTCCGTTTGGGACCAAGGCAATTTTTACATTTCTGCGGTGTTTGTGTTTATCTGTAATTTTCCTCTTACTCATTTACTGTACCCACACATATTATATACCGTTTTTCTCGCCATTAAATGGACTTTCTAAAAATACCATTATTTTCATCATATCTTATAATTTACTATAAAAAAAATGATAAAATATGAGGAAAAAATGGAAAAAAACACACTTTTTCTAACTTTGACCCCCAAAATCTGTTACACATCTACAACCACCAAAAAACACCCATGCTAAATAGTTTCTAAATGTTGTCCTGAGTTTAGAAATACCCAATGTTTACATCTTCTTAGCTTTTTTTGTAAGTTATAGGGCCATAAATACAAGTAGCACTTCGCTATTTCCAAACCATTATTTTTCCAAATTAGCGCTAGTTACATTAGAACACTAATATCTTTCAGGAATCTCTGAATATCCATTGACATGTATATATATTTTTTTTAGTAGACATCCCAAAGTATTGATCTAGGCCCATTTTGGTATATTTCATGCCACTATTTCACCGCCAAATGCGATTAAATACAAAAAATTGTTCACTTTTTCACTAATTTTTTCACAAACTTTTGGTTTCTCACTGAAATTATTTACAAACAGCTTGTGCAATTATGGCTTAAATTATTGTAAATTATTCTCTGGGATCCCCTTTGTTCAGAAATAGCAGACATATATGGCTTTGGCGTTGCTTTTTGGTAATTAGAAGGCTGCTAAATGCCACTGCGCACTACACGTGTATTATGCCCAGCAGTGAAGGGGTTAATTAGGGAGCATGTAGGGGTAATTTTAGCTTTAGTGTAATGTAGTAGACAACCCAAAGTATTGATCTAGGCCAATTTTGGTATATTTCATGCCACCATTTCACCGCCAAATGCGATCAAATAAAAAAAAACGTTAAATTTTTCACAATTTTAGGTTTCTCACTGAAATCATTTACAAACAGCTTGTGCAATTATGGCACAAATGGTTGTAAATGCTTCTCTGGGATCCCCTTTATTCAGAAATAGCTGACATATATGGCTTTGGCGTTGCATGACACGTGTATTATGGCTAGCAGTGATGGGGTTAATTATGTAGCTTGTAGGGAGCTTGCAGGGTTAATTTTAGCTTTAGTGTAGAGCTCAGCCTCCGACCTAAAACATCAGACCCTCTGATCCCTCCCAAACAGCTCTCTTCCCTCCCCCACCCCACAATTGTCCCCGCCATCTTAACTAATGGCAGAAACTCTGCCAGTACTAAAATAAAAGCTATATTTGGGCTTTTTTTTGGGGGGGGGCATATTTACATATGCTGCTGTGTAGGATCCCCCCCATAGCCCCCAACCTCACTGATCCCCCACCAAACAGCTTTCAAACCCTCCCCCTCTGCCTTAATGGGCGCCATCTTGGGTACTGGCAGCTGTCTGCCAGTACCCAGTTTAGTAACAAAAAGTATGTTTTTTTTTTTTTTATTGCCCTTTTCTGTAGTGTAGCTTCCCCCCCCAAGACCAACCCCCCACCCCTTCCAGAACCCTTAGATGATAATTTATTTTTTTTAATATTTTTTTTTTTTTCCAATGTTTCTTAACTTTTTTTCTGCAATGTAGCGGTTCGCTCCCACCCCGTGCACGCGCCCGCCCGCCGCCCCCTTGCACGCGCGCGCTCCCGTGCACGCCCCGTCTGTCCCGCCCCCGATCCCGTCCCCCTCCTCTCCACTCGGCACATCGATGGCCGCCCACCCGCCTCCCAGACTTGCTCCCACCCACCAACGATACCGGCCACCGATGTCCGGTGCAGAGAGGGCCACAGAGTGGCTCTCTCTGCATCGGATGGCCAAGGGGGGTTATTGCAGGATGCCTCGATATCGAGGCATCACTGCAATAACCAGAAAGCAGCTTGAAGCGAGCAGGATTGCTTCCAGCTGCTTTCCAGACCAAGGAGGTACGCCACACGTCCTCGGTCATTAACTGTATTTTTTTTGAGGACGTGTGGCGTACGTCCTTGGTCGTTAAGGGGTTAACTTTTAGAGCTAATATTCAAACGAAATCGATAGAATATCTTGACCTACTATTAAGTTGGGATTCTTTGGGCAACATAGTTACCCAAACATATTTCAAAAAAGTTCACAGCAACAGTTATTTAGAGTTCTCCAGCAATCACTATATTGGGTGAAGGAGAAACATTTCATTCAGTCAATTTAAAAGAATCCGTAGGAACTGCTTAAATATAGACACTTTCGAACATCAAAGTGCTATTCTATAGCAACGCTTTATAAACAAAGGTTACCCCAGAGATTTACTTGATCAATGACTAAAAAGGGCTAGAGAACTAGATAGAGATCATATATTTGATAAATGTATGAATAGTAACAATACTCAGACTGATAACAAAAAAGGTACTATGCAAGACGAACCATTATTCATCACCCAATTTAATAGTAATTTTTTAAATAAACACTGGAAAATTATACAAAGAACACCAAAGAGTGAAACACAAAATTTCAATAAAAGAAACTAACACACAAAAAAACCCAATTTCTTGGGACTATCTGGCTCATACAAGTGTGGAAAAAGAGGATGTAACTCATGTAAATACCTACTGACAAATCTTTTAAATCAAATACTACTGGATAAGTATTCAATATGTCTAGACATTTTAGTTGTGAGTCCCTAATGTAGTTTACCTCCTTGACTGTATTTGTGGGGTACAGTATGTGAGTGGCGCCATTAGAAATGTAAGAACCTGTTGGGGCGAACATTTTCGCAACTGTAAAAATTAAAAAAAAAACTAAGATCAAACACAGTGGCCTCTAGTTATCAAGCCGTCAACCTCAAATATGCTGGAATTCCGCAGCGTATTTGTGGCGAGGCTGTGTCGCCTAAGTTATCAAGCCCTACACACCGGCAAAAGTAGAATATAGTGACGTAAGCTTCGATCCGCCGGACTCAGTCCGACACAGATAGATTCTTACGTCACTCCAGATGTTCCGAATGCAAGTTCGGCACAATCTGACTACTTTTGGGAGTTATCAAAAAACTAGCAGGTACGCTTGGCACTTTTCCGGTCCAGAGTACCTGGTTTTCAATCCGCCGCCCTGGAGGTGGCGGATCCCATAGGAATCAATGGGAGTCTGACCATAGCGAAAGTTCATGTTCGCTGCTGCCCGACATCCCATTGATTCCTATGGGAAGTGTGTATACCTAACACCCTAACATGTACCCCGAGTCTAAACACCCCTAATCTGCCCCCCCTATACCGCCGCCACCTATAATAAATTTATTAACCCCTATCCTGCGAATCCCGGACCCCGCCGCAACTAAATAAATTGTTTAACCCCTAAACCTCCGCTCCCGGACACCACCGCCACCTATATTAAACCTATTAACCCCTAATCTGCCCCCCTACACCGTCGCCACCTATAATAAATTTATCAACCCCTATCCTGCCCCCCCCTACACCGCCGCAACCTATAATAAAATTATTAACCCCTAAACCTAAGTCTAACACTAACCCTAACACCCCCTATCTTAAATATTAATTAAATAAATCTAAATAAATATTACTCTTATTAAATTAATTATTCCTATTTAAAACTAAATACTTAGCTATAAAATAAACCCTAATATAGCTACAATATTAATAATAATTATATTGTAGCTATTTTAGGATTTATTTTTATTTTACAGGCAAATTTCAATTTATTTTAACTAGGTACAATAGCTATTAAATAATTATTAACTATTTAATAGCTACCTAGATAAAATAAAGTCAAATTTACCTGTAAAATAAAAACTAACCTAAGTTTCAATTACACCTAACACTACACTATCATTAAATAAATTATTCCTATTTAAAACTAAATACTTACCTGTAAAATAAACCCTAAGATAGCTACAATGTAATTAATAATTACATTGTAGCTATCTTAGGATTTATATTTATTTTACACGTAACTTTGTATTTATTTTAACTAGGTACAATAGCTATTAAATAGTTCATAACTATTTAATAACTACCTTGCTAAAAGAAATACAAAATTACCTGTAAAATAAATCCTAACCTAAGTTACAATTAAACCTAACACTACACTATCATTAAATTAATTAAATTAATTAACTACAAATACCTACAATTAAATACAATTAAATAAACTAACTAAAGTACAAAAAATAAAAAAAATTACAAGATTTTTAAGCTAATTACACCTAATCTAAGCCCCCTAATAAAATAACAAAGACCCCCAAAATAAAAAAATGCCCTACCCTATTCTAAATTACAAAAGTTAACAGCTCTATTACCAGCCCTTAAAGGACCTTTTGCGGGGCATGCCCCAAAGTATTCAGCTCTTTTGCATGTAAAAAAAAATACAACCACCCCAACATTAAAACCCACCACCCACATACCCCTACTCTAACCCACCCAAACCCCCCTTAAAAAAACCTAACACTAACCCCCTGAAGATCTCCCTACCTTGAGTCATCTTCAGCCAGCCGACCACCGATGGAACAGAAGAGGACATCCACAGCGGCCGAAGTCATCACCCAAGGGGCGCTGAAGAGGTCTTCCATCCGATAGAAGTCTTCATCCATGCGGCGTCTTCAATCTTCATCCATCCAGAGCGGAGCCTTTTTCAAACGAGCAGACGCGGAGCCATCCTCTTCCAACGACGCCTACCCGACGAATGGATTTTCCTTTATGTAACGTCATCCAAGATGGCGTCCCTTGAATTCCGATTGGCTGATAGGATTCTATCAGCCAATCGGAATTAAGGTAGGAAAAATCTGATTGGCTGATCGGTAGTGGTGAGCAGGTAAAATGTGCTCGTGCACGATTTCCCCATAGGAATCAATGGGGCAGAATCGGCTGAAAAAAACCTAACACCTGCAAAAAAGCAGCGTTCAACTTCTAACGCAGCCCCATTGATTCCTATGGGGAAACGAAAGTTAAGTCTACACCTAACACCCTAACATGAACCCCGAGTCTAAACACCCCTAATATTACACTTATTAACCCCTAATTTGCCGCCCCGACATCGCCGACACCTGCATAATATTATTAACCCTTAATCTGCCGCTCCGGACACCGCCGTCACCTACATTATCCCTATGAACCCCTAATCTGCTGCCCCCAACATCGCCGTACGCTACATTTTATTTATTAACCCCTAATCTGCCGCCCCCAATCTCGCCGCCACCTACCTACAATTATTAACCCCTAATCTGCCGCCCCATCGTCGCCGCTACTATATTAAATTTATTAACCCCTAAGTCTAAACCTAAGTCTAACACCCCCTAACTAAAATATAATTTAAATAAAACAAAATAAAATTACTACAATTAAATAAATTAATCCTATTTAAAACTAAATACTTCCCTGTAAAATAAACCCTAAGCTAGCTACAGTATAACTAATAGTTACATTTGTATCTATCTTAGGGTTTATATTTATTTTACAGGCAACTTTGTATTTATTTTAACTAGGTACAATAGTTATTAAATAGTTATTAACTATTTAATAACTACCTAGTTAAAATAAAGACAAATGTACCTGTAAAATAAATCCTAACCTAAATTACAATTACACCTAACACTACACTATCATTAAATTAATTACCTAAACTAACTACAATTAAATACAATTAAATAAAATAAACTAAAGTAGAAAAAAACAAACACTAAATTACAGAAAATAAAAAAATTACAAGAATTTTAAACTAATTACACCTAATCTAATCCCCCTAATAAAATAATAAAATTCCCTACCCTATACTAAATTACAAATAGCCCTTAAAAGGTCTTTTTGCGGGGCATTGCCCTAAAGTAATCAGCTCTTTTACCTGTAAAAAAAAATACAATACCCCCCCAACATTAAAACCCACCACCCACACACCCAACCCTACTCTAAAACCCACCCAATCCCCCCTTAATAAAACCTAACACTACCCCCTTGAAGATCATCCTACCTTGAGACGTCTTCACCCAACCGGGCAGAAGTGGTCCTCCAGAGGGGCAGAAGTCTTCATCCGATCCGGGCAGAAGTGGTCCTCCAGACGGGCAGAAGTCTTCATTCAGGCGGCATCTTCTATCTTCATCCATCCAGAGCGGAGCGGGTCCATCTTGAAGCCAGCCGACGCGGAGCATCCTCTTCTTCCGACGACTCCCGACGAATGAAGGTTCCTTTAAATGACGTCATCCAAGATGACGTCCCTTGAATTCTGATTGGCTGATAGGATTCTATCATCATGAGTATTTTCCAAATACACACAAATGTATTAAATATATAGTGTCTTGTCCACATGGAACTACAAAATTGAATCACTTTTACAATCCCCCCCCATTTTTTTATAGTTGTTTGCGCAATACACGCAGTGATGTTTTACACCAAAATTTAAACACATTTTTCCAATTATATTTATAAAAAAAATCCACTTTTTGGATAACAAGTGTATATATAATTCTACAAACCTATAATTTCAACATATTTTGATTTTTAATTAGAGATCAGTTTTATGATACGATTCCCATATTTATGTGCCCATCTTATATATCTTTTTAGCTATACATGTATTTTATTTTATTTTTGTTTTGAACTTTTTACATATTTGTAAAATGTATACAATGTTTTTTTGTTATTACTTGTTCATTACTATTTGTTGATATAACCATTATTGTTACCTTTCGTTCTGTCAGAACATTACTAAGTATCATAATGGTGACTTTTCGCATTAACCACTCCCGGGTCATTTTAGATTTAAATACTTTGTTTCCATTACTTGTTTTTATGCCTGATGAAACGGCCTTTTGTGCTGGCTGAGAAACGCGTCGCAATAAAGAAACTTTTACCACGACCCGGTCCTGTGGTTTTTACTCAATACTGAGACTTTGTATTCGCAACCGCACAGCGGTTGTTTCCAGCTTATGTGGTACTTCATTCAAGCTTACTTTGCTTGTTACGGCAGCACTGCATGTGGAGAATCACCTGTACCTGGGAAATACTGAGTTTGTTTGCCTGGAGCTGTTCCACGTCTGTTGGATTGATCCATGTCTTCAGCGTACTGCTGTTTGAATTTAAGCCTGCTCGTTTGTACTTTCCATACCTGGGGTGCCACCTTTCTTGTGAGTAGTATTTATACTTCTCCTATATTTGAATATCCTGCTGTTTACAAGTTACACTATGAGGTGCCCCTTATCTTCTTTTAATCTTTGTACAGTCTGAACCACCACACCGTGGGACACAAGAGGAGCTTGCCTTTGTACCATAACCTGGGACACATTTATGTGTATATTAATGGACATACTAATGCGTGTATCCATATGTACATATTTTTTTAGTTTATTTTGATCATATTGTATACTTTTGAATTTTCAGATTGTATATACTCATAGGAGTGTGCATCATTAGAGCCACTGTCTACCACATACGATCCCTTTTTAAATATCCCAGTATGGAGGGTTGGGATTACCCAGCATAAGAATTTTTTATGAAGCGGCTATATTAATACTTGTTTCTGCTTGGAGCTCACATTTGGAGTGCACTAGGTGGAAAGAACTGGTGCAACCTTCACTCCTAGCTCATATACACTTAGGAGATTTTCTGTGGCTGCCCCCACATCTTATTTTTCTAATTATATAATTCAGGATTATCTTAAAGGATGGAGGAGGTTGAGACATGAACAGATGGTGGTCCCACACCCCTCCCCACTACATTCAATTAGTGGTCTATTACACAGAGTCCCAGATGCTCATAGACATACCTGGGACCAACTGGAGATATTAGTAACTGGTGATCTATATGTCTCTTCAAAGTTACGTCCTGTGTCTCCCTGGGAAGTTAGATGGAAAGCTGTTATTTAGTTGTGCAAACCTTTATGAGCTCATTATTCCTTGTTACTTAACGGTTCACATTTATTGAAAACACATTATTTTCGAAAGTGGGAAAAGGACCTTTCATAGAAACTATCACCAGTAAATTAGCAAAAAGCTGCGGTTTATACGAAACAAAGCTATTTACTCTGTAGCACTCTATAGGCAAGATTACAAGTCGCACAGCAAATCAGTTGCAAAAATACTGCACGCTTTATGGGTTTTTTGCATTTGGGGTTGCGCAGCTATTACAAGTTGCAAAATAACTTATTTGGCTTATGCTTATGCAACTTTCTAATTTACTCCTATTATCAATTTTTCTTCGTTCTCTTGCTATCTTTATTTGAAAAAGAAGGCATCTAAGCTTCTTTTTTGGTTCAGACTCTGGACAGCACTTTTTAATTGGTGAATGAATGTATCCACCAATCAGCAAGAATAACCCAGGTTATTCACCAAAAATGGACCGGCATCTAAACTTACATTCTTGCATTTCAAATAAAAATACCAAGAGAATGAAGAAAATTTGATAATAGGAGTAAATTAGAACGTTGCTTAAAATTTCATGCTCTATCTGAATCACAAAAGAAAAAAATTGGGTTCAGTGTCCCTTTAACAGCCAAATCATGTCAATGGAGAAGACAAATAGAAAAAAAACACACAAAAACCCTATGTTGCGCAAAGCCCTCAACATATTTTCCTTGAAAAGTGTACATGAAAATACGAATATTTCATATTGCGAAAATGTTTTCATAAATGAATATGTTTTATTTATAAAAAAATATTTCTCTATATATGTGATGATTTTTGGATTTATATATCTATTTATAGCGAGATATGTACATGAATATATATATATATATATATATATATATTTCTAGATATCTCGAGATCTATATGTGAATATCACATTGAAAATCCCTCTGAGATATTGTTTAATGTGCATAAGATTGTAATGTAAAATCTTTTAATTATCTCCATTGTTAAACATATGTCTATACATATAAATCCATCGGCTAGATTTAGAGTTATGCATTAGCCGTCAAAAGCAGTGTTAAGGGGTCCTAACGCTGCTTTTGGCCGCCCGCTGGTATTTAGAGTCAGCCAGGAAAGGGTCTAACGCTCACTTCCTTACCGCGACTCCAGGCTACCTCAGATCCCCTTACGCCAATTGCGTATCCTATCTTTTCTATGGGATCTGCCTAACACTGGTATTTGGAGTCTTGGAAGAAGTGAGCGGTAGACCCTCTACCGACAAGACTCCTACCACCAAAAAAAGTCAGTAGTTAAGAGCTTTATGGGCTAACACCGGAATATAAAGCTCTTAACTACTATGCTACAAAGTACACTAACACCCATAAACTACCTATGTACCCCTAAACCGAGGCCCCCCCACATCGCCGCCACTACAATAACATTTTTTAACCCCTAATCTGCCGACCGGACACCGCCGCCACCTACATTATACCTATGAACCCCTAATCTGCTGCCCCTAACATCGCCGACACCTATATTATATTTATTAACCCTTAATCTGCCCCCCCCAACGTCGCCGCTACCTAACTACAAGTATTAACCCCTAATATGCCGACCAGACCTCGCCGCCACTATAATAAATGTATTAACCCCTAAAACGCTGCACTCCTGCCTCGCAAACACTATAATAAATATTATTAACCCCTAATCTGCCCTCCCTAACATCACCGCCACCTACCTACAATTATTAACCCCTAATCTCCCGCCCACAACGTCGCCGCTACTATAATAAAGTTATTAACCCCTAAACCTAAGTCTAACCCTAACACCCCCTAACATAAATATAATTTAAATTAAACAAAATAATATTCCTATTATTAAATAAATTAATCCTATTTAAAACTAAATACTTACCTATAAAATAAACCCTAATATAGCTACAATATAACTAATAATTACATTGTATCTATTTTAGGATTTATATTTATTTTACAGGCAACTTTGTATTTATTTTAACTAGGTACAATAGCTATCAAATAGTTATTAACTATTTAATAGCTACCTAGTTAAAATAATTAGAAAATTAAATGTAAAATAATCCTAACCTAAGTTACAAATACGAAATAAATGTGATATAAAGTGATAAAACAGAATAAAATGATATATAGTGCTGTAAATATATATTAAACCATAAAAATGTGTAAAGTTCATATAAGGATATATGGATTCTTCCTGAAACTCTTCAATCTTCTACTTGATCTCGTTTGATTCTCATGAAAAAGAGAAAATATGCCACATAGCGTAATTCTGTAACTTTGTTGCAGTGCAAACTGTGTATGTACAAATGATTACTCACATGGGATGGAGCTATAGCCAAGCTCAGGTAAAAGCGCACACCCACTTTTATACTGTTGGGCAAACAGATTCTTATACCGGATATTCAGATAAAAAGATTTATTAAAATACAATTATAAAATAGCGTCACAAGAACTGCTGAAAACACCTTATACAAGAGGTTTTGGCAATACAATGTAGTAATTGCTCAATGCGAGCTACGCAAAATACCAGAGACCGTGGTAAGGAGTGTAGAGACTGAACCACACAACCTCCCACAGAAAGTCCAGTAATTGTTGCTCTCCTTCTAGGTGTGCAGATACTTGGCAGGACGCCAGGGAACAGTAGATCCGACATACGTTTCGCTAAAAGCTTTATCAAGGAATGGTGTGCGCATGTCAAAGAGCCTGATTTGAAACCTTCAGATTCATTGAACCGGAAATCCGGTATACAGTCCTCCATTTTGAAAGTGGGCATATAGTTCAATTTGAGGTCACAATAGAATTGTCTTTAAGTACAAATATTTCGAGTAGAGATTTTGATCAATATATGCATAAACTTCAGTTAAGGGCAAAAAAGATTTACAAATGGTACTGCCACCTAAAAATATTAAAAAAATTAAAAATTGACTTCACAAAATAGTCTCTTTTAACGAGTCTACTGTGTCTACTATATACCATACAAGTGGATAATTTTCACACCTTACAATAGAGATTATTTACAACAGATGGATAACACATTTGTAGAAGACATAAAAAAACCTAAAAGAACATGTACCTCGTAGCATAATATTCTCATTCTTATCTGAGACTGAGTTATATATATTTATATTCCCTATTCTAAATAGAGTCCAACCTTTTAATAAATGTATTGACACCATCTATATATACATAATTCTCTGCATGTGCCTGGAACTATTTACTACCTGACATACACATTCGGAATGAATGAGATTTTTTGATCTTGAGTCTAATATAGTTTCATATAGTTTCTCTATAATCAACTTCTTATTTGTTGCTATTTCATATTGATACATTCGAGTTCAGAGATAAAGAGTTACATTTCGATTAATTATTTAAAAGGTTTATTAAGGAATACATTAAAGGGTATCCTAATTGGGGAACTTATAAAAAATGATGAAGCTCAAAGTCCTTGTTTAGGCCATTTGGTATAAAACTGTCCATAATATGGATCCATTTTATCTCTAGGCGACCTAGTTGATTCTGAATATCGCCTCCTTTCCACCCATATTCTACCTTCCTAATACCTAAGAACTCTAGATCCTCTATTCTTCTATTGTGTTTTTTGTCAAAATGTGCCGATCAATGTTCTACTCTGTCCATATTCCTTCTCCTTTTGTTGAACAGATCTGAGTCTATCCGATTGTATTTTCTTTTCCCTGCCTCTAAAAAAACCTCCTCATCTTCCTCTGAACTAAATCTGTTCAGATTCTCAAATCTGTTGTGTATGGGAACGTCATCCTGATAATAGACTCTCTGTTTTTTAAAAGGATTTCTGGGTTGCTGCCAGTCATAATCTTCCTTCCTTTGTTGTTCTATACGATGGTAGTTACCCTTATGTTTTATATAATTACTACTTCCTGATTGATACTGATACTCGTTATTTTTATATCCTTGTCTAGAGTCTTTCTCATTGTTATGTGAGTAGTAATTTTCTCTCTCCCTATGTGCCAGAGTATTCTTATGATGTCTATTTTTATTACCATTATTGTGTATATTTCTAATGTTGTGTCCAGATCTATTCTCACCGTATCTATTCTCCATATTGTTTCTATTGCCGTTATTATAATTATTTACTCTAATATTCTTAGTTTTAAAATTCCTTTCCTTTCTTTCAGCACAAACTTCGGTCTTAAATAGAGGACTAAATTTCGCCCCCAGTTATAGAATCAATAAATTTGATACCTATATAGGAGTGCAGAAATTTATACGGAATTTGTGTATTAAAAAATACTTTCTCAATAGTCCAATTGTAAATAACAATATCTCAGATTCTAATAAATATAGACATGCAGAAGTTAAAAATAGGTCTTTATTTAACCCTACACAATATAAGTCGGCCCCAATGGAAACGTTCTTAGAGTTAGTCCATAGGGATATTAAACATCTAAAAACAAATTATACATCTAATCTAACCAAGGAGGAACAAATAGCATTAAAAGAATTACAGGACAACAACGAGATAGTGGTGAAGCCGGACGATAAGGGCGGAGGCACAGTTATAATGGATAGGAATAAATACGATATAGAATGTCTCAAACAATTGAATGATTCAAGTACATATAAAAAATTAGGTTCAAATCCAGTATTTGTTTACAAAAAAAGAATTGAGAAATATCTGAATGAAGGACTAAAAGAAAGTATTCTAAATAAGAAGGAGTACCAATATTTATGTAATCAATTTCCTAAAACTGCCAGTTTTTATGTACTCCCCAAGATCCACAAAGATCTAAACAACCCCCCAGGGAGGCCCATTGTGTCTGGGGTTAATTCGCATACTAGCAATCTATCTGCATACATAGATTCGTTTCTGCAAACATATGTAAAAAATACAAAATCCTACCTAAAAGACACTATCAGTATACTGAATTATTTAGAAGACATTCAATGGAATAAAGATTGGTTGTTAGTTACTGGAGACGTCACATCCTTATACACCATTATAGACAAAGAATTGGGTATTTCTTCAGTACAGAACATTCTAAAAGAGGACACTACTCTTGATCCCAAACAACTACAATTTATCTTAGATGGTATTAGGATCATCCTGGAGACCAACTATTTTTGGTTCAATAAAGAATATTATCTACAGATAAGTGGAACGGCGATGGGCACCAGATTTGCGCCCAGCTATGCCAACTTATATATGGCTAATTGGGAAAATCTATACATCTATAATTCACCCTGGGCGCAATATCTGGTGTCCTATCGTCGTTACATAGATGATTTGATCAGGAACAGAGGACCAATTAAATGAATTCAAAGAATATCTAAAATTAAACGAGTTTAATATAGCATTAACATGGAATCAGAGTAGAACTAAAGTAGAGTTTCTTGATTTAGAAATATACATAGAGAATGATACATTAAAAACGAAAAACTTCTTCAAAAGCATTGATGTAAACAACTATATTAGTTTAAATAGCTGTCATCAAAGACACTGGCTAAATAACATACCAAAGGGACAATTTGTCCGTCTTAGACGTAACTGTAGGGATGAAGCTGTGTTTCAAACTCAATCCAAAATATTAAAAGAAAGGTTTATAGAAAAAAACTATCCCAGCGCTTTCTTAGAAGAAAAAATAGAAGAAGTTGCAAAATTGGATAGAAAACATCTACTCCAATATAAACATAAGAACAACTGTATACCAAAAATGGATAAGGACAATTCAGCAAGTAGACTAATTTTACAGCACAGTACTCAAAGCAAAGAAGTTAGAGAGATTATACAAAAACATTGGGGTATTCTATTTAGAGACCCAAGCCTAACAGAACTCATAGAAGACAGACCTAATATAATGTTCAAAAAGGTTCCAAATTTAAAATTACAACTTTCACACAAGATAAATAGGACAGAAGGCATCAACTCAAATAAAAACTGGTTACCATTACCACAAGAAGGTTTTAGGAGGTGCCAGTTTTGTAATGCTTGCAAAAGAATGAAAAAGGGATCGAGAATATGCAATAAATTCTATTCCACTGATGGAAGGAGGAATTATAACATTAATCAATTTATCACGTGTAATAGTAAGAATGTAATATATATGTTACGCTGCACGTGTAATCTAATTTACATAGGACGCACCTCCAGGCTTCTTAAAACAAGATTAAATTAGCACATTTACAATATAGAAAAAGGTTTTCAAAAACATACATTATCTGCACAGTCCGGAGTCACTTTTGAAGGTTTGAGGCTGAGAGTAATGCTGAGGGGAGCCGGCTAGCTCCGTGAATCTCTGCGCTGTTTGACGGCTGGCGGCGGGGCTGGGGGAAGCTGGGCTAGCATGGAGGCTGTGATAATGCAAGTTCCAAAACATTGGACTTCTTATTTTGATAGTTAGAACAATCACCTTCAGCCAGCAATGAATCTTCAGCGCTGAGACGCTCTGGTGTGCCACGCCCACCAATGTCTAATAGTATATATGGAGCTACTGATATAAGGTGGTGCAGTGCTAAGGAGCGTGTAGTGTAATTGTATAATGTTTGTGATTTTGAGCACTGCAGGAAGTGACTGCTGACATGCAGCTGGTTGTCATTAATAACACACATGATTTCAGTAGCTGGGGTCCGAGGGGTCTCTTCAGCGCTGAGAGCTGTCTACCCTGTTTCTGATGACGTGCCACAGAAGAACTGAGGGGAACAAAAATGCGCATGCGTTACTCAGAAAATATGTTATATGCGCATGCGGGCCACCATGATGTCTCTACCTAGGTAGAACATCTTTATAGGGTATGCAGAATGAGGAAAAACTGGGTTTGGCGAAATATGGAATTTGTTTTAGAAATAACAAGAAAAGGACAGGAAACTTTTAATAGGTACTTATTGTAAATATATATAATACTTAATGATGTTTTATAAAAAAAAAAATATTTTTTGAGTTTACTATCCCTTTAAATAAATTACCTACAATTATCTAATATAAAATACAATTAAATAAACTAAACTATATTACAAAAAACAAACACTAAATTACAAAAAAATATTACAATGATTTTAATCTAATTACACCTAATCTAAGCCCCCTAATAAAATAAAAAAGCCCCCCAAAATAAAAAAATTCCCTACCCTATTCTAAATTACAAAAGTAATCAGCTCTTTTACCTGTAAAAAAAATACAACCCCCCCCAAATTACAACCCACCACCCACATACCCCTACTCTAACCCACCCAAACCCCCCTTAGAAAAACCTATCACTAACCCCCTGAAGATCTTCCTACCTTGAGTCGTCTTCACTCAGCTGAGCTGAAGTCTTCATCCAATCCGGGCGATGTGGTCCTCAATCCGGGCGAAGTCTTGATCCATGCGGCAAAGAAGAGGTCTTCCATCCGGGCGATGTCTTCTTCCAAGCGGCATCTTCTATTTTCTGTCTTCCGGATCTATCTTCATCCTGCCGACACGGAACATCTTCCTTCCCCGACGGACTAACGACGAATGAAGGTTCCTTTAAGGGACGTCATCCAAGATGGCGTCCCTCGATTTCCGATTGGCTGATTCTATCAGCCAATCGGAATTAAGGTAGGAAAAATCTGATTGGCTGATTCAATCAGCCAATCAGATTGAAGTTGAATTCAATTGGCTGATCCAATCAGCCAATCAGATTGAGCTTGCATTCTATTGGCTGTTCTGATCAGCCAATAGAATGCAAGCTCAATCTGATTGGCTGATTGAATCAGCCAATCAGATTTTTCCTACCTTAATTCCGATTGGCTGATAGAACCCTAGGATAGGTTTTTTAAGGGGGGTTTGGGTGGGTTAGAATAGGGGTATGTGGGTGGTGGGTTGTAATGTTGGGGGGGTATTGTATTTTCTTTTACAGGTAAAAGAGCTGATTACTTTGGGGCAATGCCCCGCAAAAAGCCTTTTTAAGGGCTGGTAATAGAGCTGATTACTTTTGCAATTTAGAATAGGGTAGGGAATTTTTTTATTTTGTGGGGCTTTTTTATTTTATTAGGGGGTTTAGATTAGGTGTAATTAGATTATAATTATTGTAATATTTTTTTATTTTTTGCAATTTAGTGTTTGTTTGTTTTTGTATTATAGATTAGTTTATTTAATTGTATTTTAGTTTAGCTAATTGTAGGTAATTTATTTAATTAATTTAATGATAGTGTAGTGTTAGGTTTAATTGTAACTTAGGTTAGGATTTATTTTACATGTAATTTTGTAATTATTTTAACTAGGTAGCTATTAAATAGTTAATAACTATTTAATAGCTATTGTACCTAGTTAAAATAAATACAAAGTTGCCTGTAAAATAAATATAAATCCTAAAATAGATACAATGTTAGGGAGGGCAGATTAGGGGTTAATAAAATTTATTAGAGTGTTTGTGAGGCGGGAGTGCGGCGGTTTAGAGTTTAATAAATTTATTATAGTGACGGCGAGGTCCGGTCGGCAGATTAGGGTTTAATACTTGTAGTTAGGTTGCAGCGATGTTAGGGGGGCAGATTAGGGGTTAATAAATATAATGTAGGGTTCGGCGATGTTAGGGACAGCAGATTAGGGGTTCATAGGGATAATGTAGGTGGCGGCGGTGTCCAGTCGGCAGATTAGGGGTTAATAATAAAATGCAGGTGTCAGCGATAGCGGGGGCGGCAGATTAGGGGTTAATAAGTGTAAGGTTAGGGGTGTTAAGACTCAGGGTTCATGTTAGGGTGTTAGGTGCAGACTTAGAGAGTGTTTCCACATAGGAAACAATGGGGCTGCGTTAGGAGCTGAACGCTGCTTTTTGCAGGTGTTAGGTTTTTTTTCAGCCCAAACTGCCCCATTGTTTCCTATGGGGAAATCGTGCACGAGCACGTTTTGCCAGCTTACCGCTACCGTAAGCAACGCTGGTATTGAGGGTTGAAGTGGAGCTAAATTATGCTCAACGCTCCCTTTTCTGAGCCTAACGCAGCCACTCAGACAACTCTAAATACCAGCGTTGTCTTAAGGGTGTGCTGGGAAAAAAAGCAGCGTTAGCTACTTGGGTCTTTACCGACAAAACTCTAAATCTAGCCGTATGTTTCTCAATGTATGTGTATGTATGTCAATGTAAAATCCCTTCCTTTTTTTTTCTAACACCTAGATCTTGAGCCCTTATAACTTGCGCGCAATATTATTTTAAAATAATATTTATTAGTGTTAATATGAGTGTAATTGTACTTTTTTAATGTATTCTTGAAGTGTTTTGTGAAACGTTTATGTTGTGCAAAACTGTTAACTACAGCTCTTCGAGCGTGGAAAGGATTGCTGAGTAAAATGCGAATGTGCATGCGCGCAATCGCGATTTTTAAAAACTTGTAATAGCTCTGCAAAGGAAATTGATTGCAAAAAAAACACATTGCGCGCAGAAAACTCATAACGCGTGACTTGTAATCTTGCCCTATGAGTGATATAATAAGATACTAGTTAGGTGGCATGTGATTCTAAAAGCAATCCATATAATTTTCCTATAGAAAAGGGAGAAGGCGCCAACATAGCGTGAATCAAATGCACTCACATGTATTCAAGCACTGTAATGTAGTGCAAACTAAGCAGACCGGATCCTCTGAGTTGTCCGGTGAACTCTCTCCAGACTCCTTGCAGTTGTTCCTGTCATATATACCTGGAGAGAGTTCACCGGACAACTCAGAGGATCCAGTCTGCTTAGTTTGCACTACATTACAGTGCTTGAATGAGTGAGTGCATTTGATTCAAAATTGTATATCTAGCATATATTTGCAGAATCACGCTTTGTTGGCGCCTTCTCCCTTTTTTATAGATCTGTTTTGAAGTGGACGGCCATTACCCTGAGGAGAGCAGCCTGTTAAACTCAATTGGACTTTTATTTAACAAATATATATTTTTATTTTTCCTTTTATAATATTTGCACCTTGAAGTATATCTATATAGGTTATATTTTATATATGCATTATTGTAATTTGTATTTACACATTACATATCTACATATCACTTATTGCAATTCTGAGTAACAATTTATACCAAATATTTGTTTTCCCGGTCATTGCAGATTGGGTCATCTTAAAGTGATAGTGCCCCTATTTACACTTTTTTGTGTTTAATAGACACTTTGAGTATCTATTCACACCAAGCATTTGAGTCTCTACTTCTGCAGAATTGCACAATTTTAAAGTGATAGCGCCCCTATTTACACTGTTTTGTGTTAACCTTTTTTCCCATATAATTTTCCTGTATAAGTCTGAGAAATGTTGGCAAAAAATGCAATTTAATAGGCTCACCTGCACATATATTGTGTGATTTTCCCAGCATTCAACCATAAGCAAACTTTTAAAATGCTCTCCTTATATGGATGCAGTATAACTCCCGATGCTACCACAGCCCTATTCCATTATATCCTAAGTGGGTTGAGACCTGAACAGAGGTCATAAACTAGCTTTGGCGAGATCCTGGCTGAAAGAAACGTCACCTAGTTGGTCTCAGGTTTTAGACATAATTGATTATATCCATAAAATGGAGGAGTGTGTTCATATTTCATTTGGTAATATTGATATACATGTTTTGACCTGTCTACACTGAGATGAGATTATGAAAGTAGATGCAATTGCTTAAAGGGACATTCAAGTCAAAATAAACTTTGATACAGATAGAACATGCAGTTTTAAGACACTTCCATTATCAATTTTTTTTTATATGTGCACTTTCTGGGGAACAAAATCCTACTGAGCATGTGCACAAGCTCACAGGGTATACATGTACTAGTTGGTTGAATGGGAGAACAAATAAATTTGTCAGAAAACAATTCTACTGCTTATTTGAAATTCAGAGTAGGTGTTTTTGCATTGTCTTTTTATTATGCACTATGCAATTCTACTGCATTGAGTGGTCCTTTAATTCTATTCCTTGGTGAGCTGTTCTCTGAATGGAACACTTGAGGTGTTGAGGGGGGGATCTGCTTTTCTGGTCTCCTATCTTCTTTTCTCCTCTTGCTCTCTTCTCTGTTGCATCCCCCCTTTCTTTTCTCTTTTCACTCAGATTTTAGTTATAGCCGTAGTCTGATTAATTTATAACAAATAAGATTATCTATTTGAGATTACTTCTTTAGCTCCTACTGTGTGGGTACCCAAACTCTAATATATCAGATTAAACATATTGGGTCTATAATATGTTTGGGCTACAGTGCCATATTCCTACATAATGATTATTCCTACAACAGGCTTTTTATATTTCTTCTGTCTTCAGAGAAAATATATTAGTTATATGAGTTATAGCCTGATAATGTACAATTCCTCTAATTCAAAATGGCTATTAACAGAATTTATGAGACTATTTAGTCTATTTTTTCCCCTATTTCCTTTCCCCTTATTATTCTTGTTACTCTGTGGTTGTCACTACTTTATTGGACTATGAGCTGGAGTTGCTGTTCAGCCACTTGACCTGGAATAACCTGAACACATGAAGGATATATGCTGTGATTTGATATTTTACTTTTATTGATACATCTTACAGTGCTTTGTTTACTGATTATGTTCACTGTATGTTTTATATTTCAATAAAGACACATAAAAAATGGTGGCTATCTGATTCAGTATCGAGGATGATTGCCTAATGTATGAAAATTTTAATGATGTGTATAATGAGCAATTTTAAAATGTGGTTTGAGCTATGTTTTTCATTTTTTAAATAAAATCAAGTGTACCAGCTGAGATATGCCGTTCAAAAGAAGCCAAAGAGATCAAAGCTGTTTCATTTATTAAAGTAAAAAAAATAATGCAAAACCTGTGCCATTTGTTATCTAATGAAACAGAATACAATAATGAAGTGATATGTGAAATTATTTAAAACTGGGTTTTCTAATGGACTAGTATAGCCTTGAATGTGTGAACCCCACAAAATCACATACTAAGTACTTCACATGGATCATCTAATAAATTATAATAGACCACAGTGCACTTATCCACTTATAGGGACACTAAAGTCAAAATTCAGAGCATACAGTTTTAAGAGACTTTCCAATTCACTTCCATTATCAAATTGTGAACAATATTTATATATGCACACTTTCTGAGGCACCAGCTACTACTGGGCATGTGCAAGAGTTGCACTTGTATACATGAGTCTGGGATTGGCCGATCATATGCTACAGGGGGCTGGCAAATCGTCAGAATTTAAAAAAAATCAGAAACAATCTATCACTCATTTAAAATTCAAAGTAAATTATTCCTTTAAAAATGTGGGACACCCTTGATTAACAAGGTTTTTAACTTTATTCAAGCAATACATCTAAACTATTAACCCCTAAACCGCCAGCCCTCCAACGCAAAATAACCCACTGACATCTAAACCCCCTAACCTAACACCCCCTAAGTTAACCCCCAAAAAACTTAACTACCTTTAAAAAAATAAAAACCCCTGTGAAAACTAAACAAATCTAATCTTACCTTTAAAAAAACAACAAGCTACCATTACTATTAAAAAAAAAACAAAAAAAAAACACCCTACCATTACTATTAAAAAAACAACTTCCATTACCAAAAAAAACCCTAACATTACTTAAAAAACCCCAATATTACAAAAAATAACAAACCCTAGCAAAACAGAAAATAATAAACAAATTACAAAAAATAAAAAAGAGTTATGCCTATTCTAAACGCCCCCCACCAAAAAAATAAACTATTCTAAAACTAAACGACAAATAGAGGCCCATTTATCAAGCTCTGAATGGAGCTTAAGGGCCCGTGTTTCAGGCAAGTCTTCAGACTCGCCAGAGACGCAAGTTATGGAGCAGCGGTCTAAAGACCGCTGCTCCATAACCTGTCCGCCTGCTCAGATGAGGGTGACAAAGATCGCCACAATTCAACCCGATCGACTGTCGGATCAGGTCCAACAGACATTTGAGAAATAGGCATCCTAGCCTTTAAAAGGCCCTATTTTTTTAAGATTAGGGATTTTTTTTCTTTCCTCTGGGCAGCAAAAGAGCTAAATGCCAGGAAATGCCCTTCAAAGGTAGGTAGTTTTTTTTTCTTGGTAAAGGTAAGGTTAGTCTATTTATGGTTAACTTAGGGGGTGTTAGGTTAAAGGGTTTAGATATTAATGGGTTACTTTGCGTTGGGGGGGCTCGCAGTTTAGGGGTTTAGTGTAATGGGCTACTTTGCTTTGGGGGGCTGGCAGTTTAGGGGTTAATAGTGTAGTGGGTTACTTTGCGTGGAGGGTCTGGGGGTTTAGTGGTTAATAGTGGGGACTTTGTGGTGGCCTATGTGGCGGTTTAGGGGTTATTAGAGTAGGGGCTTATGGCCATTCAGGTTAGTGAGTGAGTAGGGTTATCAAGGTTTTTTTCTCCATTGACTTCTATGGGGGAATAAGTAATCACGCACGCAATTATGTAAGTTCGTTTTCTTGCCCTCCTTGGGTTAGCAATGGAGTGATAACTTTTTATTTTCAACTCGTAATACCAGCGCAACCCAACGAGTGCAAAAGGTTTACTACTAGCACAGTTACCACTCTAGCGAAAGCAGTGCGCTCCAATATTGTTAAAAGCATTGGTAACAGTCATCATGAACTTCAGCATTTTTTTAAATCAACAGAACTTTTTTACGAATTCTGAATGTCTTGCATTGCTAAAATAGTGGTTGAGCGCCATATTGCACTTGTTTTTTTAGTAGATGGTTTCTGATTTTCAGCCATTAAAGTCAATGACTCAGATTACAGGTGAAACGCTCAGAATATTGCACAATCTGGTATTACAAGTCAATGGTAAAACAGAATTACGAGAGAATAATTAAGCGCGGCTGACATCACTTTTGCTAACCTTGTATTTTCAATAGAAAGGTTTTGTAGCAAGACCCATTGAAGTCTATGAGCAAAGGGAATTAGCGTGGCTCTCCGACCTCCAGATGTTAGTGTGCCTGAAGCTCTCACTCAAGTGAAAACTTTCAGCTTGTAATATGAGTGCAAGAATATGAGCACTACTGATTTAACGTGAGCGGTGTTAATGCTAAATAGTGCTAATATTTTCACGCTCTACTTGTAATCTAGCCCAATGTGTTATTCTAGTGTTCGAAATTCAAAAGACTTCTGCTGTTAATACTCCATAAGATCAAAATTGTTTACTCCTGAAAACAACATAAAGTCATTATCTGTCTTGTTAATCTCCAAATTATGTCATCCAAAAACCAAACGTGCACAATTAATGACAAACAAAACAGTGATTTTGGGAAGTGATTAAATTACAAGTTGAAGGGCCTGTTTATTGATAATTCCCTTTTACTAGTGTGTAATGATGCTAATCGTCTATCACCTAGATTACAAATTTTGCGTTCGTGTTTTAACGTTGAAAAAATTGTAATTTCAGCGTTAAAACAGCACCGCAGCCATTACAAGTCTTGACGGTATAGCTGTACCACAAGCCTTTTAGCCTGTAACGCAACTGAAATTCTATTGGCTGATTTGAACAGCCAATAGAATTTCAAAAGCTCTCATCCTATTGGCTGTTTTAAACAGCCAATAGGATTTCATTAGCTCTCATCCTAATGGCTGAATTTCCAAAATCAAATCAGCCAATAGGAATGCAAGGGACACCATTTTGAATTCAAGATTCAGTGTACGGCGGCGACCGTATGAAGAGGATGCTCCGAGCCAGATGTCTTTAGGATGGACCTGCTCTGCGCCGCCAGGATGAAGATAGAAGATGCTGCCTGGATGAAGATAAAAGAGGCCGTCTGGATGAAGACTTCTCGCCGCCTGGATGAGGACTTCGCCGACTGGATGAAGATTTCTCGACGCCTGGATGAGGACTTCACCACCTGGATGAAGAGCGTTCAAGCGGGACTTCAAAAACTGTAAGTGGATCTTCGGGGATTGGTCATAGGTTATTTTAAGGGTTTTTTTGGGGTGTTTTTTTTTTTAGTTTAGGGTTTGGGCTTTTCATAAAAGAGAAAAATGCCATTTTCAGGGCAATGCAAAATAGCTAAATGCCTTTTAAGGGCAATGCACATGCAAATGCCCTTTAAAGGGCAATGGTTAGCTTATGTTTTTTTTTTAGAAATTATTTTTATTATTTTGGATAATTTTGTTTGTTATTTTTTATAATGGTAGGTTTTTTTATTTTTTGTAATTTTTATTTTTTTATTTTTTGTAATGGTAGGCTTTTTAATTTTGTAATGTTAGGTTTGAGTGTAAGGCAGCTTAGGTTTTATTTGACAGGTACGTTTGTATTTATTTTAACTAGGTAGTTAGTAAATAGTTAATAACTATTTACTAACTAGTCTACCTAGTTAAAATAAATACAAACTTACCTGTGATATAAAAATAAAACCTAAGCTAGCTACAATATAACTATTAGTTATAATAGGGGGTAATTGATTTATTATAGTGTGGGCGATGTTGGGGTGCAGGGGAATAGGGGTTAATAACGTTAGTATAGTGACGGCGATACCGGGAGCGGCAGATTAGAAGTTAATAGATTTATTTTGGTGGCGGCGATATATGGGAGAGGCAGATTAGGGGTTAATAACATTATGTAGGTGTCGGCGATGTCGGGGGCGGCAGATTAGGGGTGTTTAGACGTGAGGTTTATGTTAGGGTGTTAGGTTTAAACGTTACTTTTTCCCCATAAACATTAATGGGGTTGCGTTACGGAGCTTTTCATTCCATGCTTTTTTCTGACACCTTCTGCCCATTGATGTCTATGGGAAAAGCGTGCACAAGCACGTCAAAACAGCGCTTGAATTGTGTGCGGTATGGAGCTTAAAACCACCATATCGCACGTGCAAGCCGGCTGTTTCAAAACTTGTAATGGCTGCATAGCTTTCTAACACCATCCAAAATGGTGGTGGATAATTTCAGGGTGTTTTGCCTGTGCATGAAGGCAGTGCTACATCTGGCATCTTTTTGAGGTACCAGATAATAATTTAAAAATTCTGTGCTGTCTGGGGGTTTATTTAAGTACCGTTGAAGTGTTGAAGATGTTGAATTTCATTAATGACAAATGGTCCTGTAAATGTGTCACTCAAGTCAAAATTACATTTTCAAGATTCAGATAGAGCATACAATTTAAACATCTTTCCAATCCACAACCCCAATTCTGAAAAAGTTGGGGCAGTATGGAAAATGCAAAAAACAAACAAAAAGGGGCCTATTTAAGAACATGAGAGCGGACATGGTCCGATATTGCGGAATGCGGATCATGTCCGCTGCACATCGATAAATGCCGTCAGCATACGCTCTCGACATTTATCATTGCACCAGCAGTTCTGGTGAACTGCTGGTGCAATACCACCCCCTGCAGATTTGGGTCCAATCAACCGCTAGCAGGGGGTGTCAATCAACCCAATCGTATTGGACGGACAGGTTATGGAGCAGGCGGACAGGTCTTTAGACCGCTGCTTCATAACTCGCCAGAAGGCTCGCCAGAAACACAGGGCATCAAGCTCCATACAGAGCTTGATAAATAGGCCCCACAGAGTCATTTGAAAATCCAATTAACCTTGTACTATATTGAAAGCACATTATAAATATATTATTTGATCTTTTACTTTGTGAATTTAATGTATTTTTTAAAATATACACTCATTTCAAATCTGATGACTGTAACACACTCCAAAAAAGTTGGGACAGTCAACTGTTTACCACTGTGTAACATCACCTTTTCTTTTAATAACACTCATTAAGCGTTTGGGCACTAAAAACACCAGTTGGTTAAGTTTAGTAAGCAGAATTTTTCCCCATTCATCCATTATGCACGTCTTCAGCTGTGCAACTGTATGGGGCCTTCGCTTCCTTATTTTGCACTTCATAATGCGCCACACTTTCTCAGTTGAAGACAGGTCAGGACTGCAGGCAGACAGGCCATGCTAGCACCCGCACTCTCTGCTTACGCAACCATGCACTTGTGATCCAGGCAGAATGTGGTTCGGCATTGTCCTGCTGAAAAATGCAGGGATGACCCTGTAAAAGACGACGTCTGGATGGCAGCATATGTTGCTCCAAAATGTATACATATCTTTTTGCATTAATGGTGCCCTCACAGATATGCAAGTTACACATGCCATGGGCACTGACACACCCCCATACCATGTCAGACGCTAGCTTTTGGACCTGACGCTGATAACAGCTTGGATGGTCCTTTTCCTTTTTGCCCGGAGAACACAACGGCTGTTTTTTTCCAAAAACTATTTGAATTTTTGACGCCCCGGAACACAAAACACGATTCCACTGTGCTACTGTCCATCTCAGATGAGACTGAGCCCAGAGAAGTCGGCGGTGCTTCTGGACAGTGTTGATGCATGGCTTCTGATTTGCATAGTAAAGCCTTAACTTGCATCTGTGGATGCAGCAGCAAATGGTGTTGACTGACAAAGGTTTACCAAAGTATTCCTGAGCACATATCAGGATATCCATTACAGACTCATGATGGTTTTTGAGACAGTGATGTCTGAGGGATTGGAGATCACTCGCATTCAGAAATGGTTTTCTGCCTTGCCCTTTACGCACCGAGATTTGACCAAATTCCTTGAATCTTTTAATTATATTGTGCACTGTAGAAGGTGAAATGCGCAAAATCCTACCGATTTGTCTTTGGGGAATGTTGTTCTCATAGTGTTGGATTATTTGCTGATGCATCTGTTGGCAGATTAGCGAGCCTTGACCTTTCCTTACTCTTGAAAGACTAAGCCTTTTTTGGAGGCTCCTTATATACTATAATTACAAGATTGCCTCACTTGTTTCACATCACCTTCTTATTTTAACTTGTCACATTGCTATAAGTCCTAAATTGCCCCTGTCCCAACTTTTTTTTAATGTGTTGCAGTTATCAGATTTGACATGAGTGTATATTTTCAAAAATACATTAAATTCACACAGTAAAACATCAAATAATATGTTAATAATGAGTTTTCAATATAGTACATGGTGAATCGAATTTACAAATGACTCTTTTTGTTTGTTTTTTGCATTTTCCATACTGTGCCAACATTTTTGGCATTGGGGTTGTACTTATATTATCAAATTTGTTTAATTCTCATGGTATCCTTTATTGAAGATTAGGCTTAGGAGCAGAACTGCAAAAAATAAATAAATGCATCAAAATCACATTTTTTTTTTTGGGTGGGGGGGGGGGGGGGGCTTCATGGATTCTTGCAGCAGGGCCCTGAGGTTTCTAGTTACTCCTCTGGTTAAGGTACAAATAATTCTGCTTATACAACATTACTGGGATATGTATCAGCATTATGATGAAGCAAATACTAAGGTACAAATAATTCTGCTCATACAGCATTACTGTTATGTTATTTACTCAGAACAGCAGTGTGGGGTAGTATATAACATGACTTTATATAGACGACAAAAGTAACCTTTGTTCAAGTGTCTATATATAATCTTGGCTAATGATGATGCAATCAAATTCACAGTAAGATTTATTGCTGTAATAATTGTTAATGCTTTAAGCCATAAAACCTCTGAACACAAAAGACTAAGTTATAATTAAGTGACTCAATTAATATCTATTCAGGTTAAAGTTTGTAAACACATCTCTGTGCATCAATTAAAATATAATGGAGTCGATTTTTGACAAACTGTTTTTAACCATAAGATAACTTTGAAATAGAATGTGCAGTCATCCTAGGAATTTAGAAATGTATTAAGTTTGTTTATGAGCTCACGTCTGCTTTATCAAATATAACAAATAGTAAATCTGTATAAAAGCTTAGTTGTGCAGAGAAACAGGACATGATATATTATTTACGTTTCTTGGTAATGTTCTGAAACGTGAAATGGTCATGCTTATAGTCCTTAATACACTAATGCACATGCCTTCCCTAGAGAGGATCTCTGCATTTCCTATGTTAGTTCCTTGATCCTGGTCTAAACATTTATACAATTAAAGGGACATGAAACACTTTGAGGTTGTAATGTTAAGAAAAGACAACTTTGCATTATATTTTCATAATTTATTTTGTCCACTTTTTCTAAATAGTGAACTTTCCAGTTCCCGTGAGAACGAGCAGTGTAGACACCAAGCCTAACACTGCTATATTATCCGCTGACCTGGATTCAATAAAAGCTAATATCTAGTGGGGGAAACACACCAGAATATTTTGTAACGTATAATTATTTGTACCCCTCATCAGAGCCGTGAGTTGCGAGTTAAGCTTCTTTATAATCAAAGGAGCTTCATCTATTTTGTAACCATTTTGTAAGACATCCAAAACATTACAGAACAAACTAATTAAAATAAAATAAAACTCCATATAAAACAGTACTCTTAAAGATATACAAAAAAAACCCCACACAAAAACTTGAGTTAAGAAAAATAAAATAAATATAAAAATTAGACAACCTTGTCATCTCTGAAATAGTGAGACTACTTTACCATAACAACATAGACATGAGAATATTTTACATTAACAAGCATGTACGTATGTTTCCTAAATTCTGGTTATAATTGATTATTTTTCCATGTTGCTAGTGGTTTTTGTTTGATGTGTGAGATATCATCATGTATTGGGCACTTAACACTATATTCACTAATGACAGGAATGCCCCTAAACTCTGCAAAACATAGGCAAAGTTAATTTTTTCATTTTTTTCAACAAGACTCTCTACAAACTCAAGAGTGTCTATGAATATAGGGCATTATTTGACCACTGCTATATATCTATAGCCAAATGACATCAGAAGAGGATAAAATAAATAAGAGATATTTTATAGTAAAGTCTAGGATTCATGGCATTGCCCATTACTTTATGCAGACTAAAACATTACACTTATTTCTTTAATATTTAAACTACTAATATAGGATCAGATTACAAGTGGAGCTCTAATTAACGCTCCCGCTTGAGTGTTAATTGCACTAGAAGTAAGCTTCTGTATAACACTTTATTAAATCTGATTTTACATGTTTTCATCTACATAACTGCAAAGGGTTCAAAAGCCCTTATATATATGTCTTTAGATTGTATACATATGTATTT
This sequence comes from Bombina bombina, assembly GCF_027579735.1. NCBI lineage: Eukaryota > Metazoa > Chordata > Amphibia > Anura > Bombinatoridae > Bombina > Bombina bombina. Next base: position 840,837,491 of record NC_069503.1, on the reverse strand, counting down.
ATGTTTTTATATGTGTATATATAACTGTAAATACATATAAACACATAAAAATATACATATGTACACACATGTAGACATATATATATATATATATATATATATATATATATATATACACACACACACATACATATACATCTTTAGCCATGTATATGTATGAGAAACAGAGAACAAACAAATGATGCAAACAAAAGTAGCAGAGTGAGCTAGCGTGAGTGGAGACCGCTATTACTAGCGCAATATGCAGAGTTAGTATAAGTATAAAAGGGATAATATCACTATTGTGCTTATGTCGTAACCCAAGCCATTTGCTGTTGCTGCCAAGCAAAAAAGAAAGTAGAGCCAACCGGATATATGATGGTTAGATGGTAGTAGATAAAGGCGTATTTGTCAGGAAAGCCAGGTCCTGCATAATCAGATGCCTGTGTTTATCATAACAACAGTCCTGTTGCTCTCTAACTAATGAATGATACAAGTGCAGTGGCAAGCCTGAGCAGTGGAGAAACAGGTCTAGTAAGCAGGCAGATGTTCAGTCAGTGCGTTAGGGTAGGGTACAGATGCTAGGTGGGGTAACGCTCATACAAAATAACAGGGCTCATATGTAACTAGAGAACCCGTTATGTGAGAAATAAGTCCCAAACCATAATAGGATGCAAACTGTAATTACTCACTGCCCTAGGTATGTCCGCTTGGTTCGTCCGTTTAAAACATCCTGCTGCACATCCCGATGTAAGTCGCCATAGTAGTATTCGTGTTCCCAGCTCTAACTCTGCTCAGCTGGTCTCCACACTCGCACGCTGCTCAGCTCCTCCTTCAGGCGTGACGTCACCCGGCAGGGGGATCCAATGTCGCTGTGAACAGTAAATGTGGATTGGAGTCCCAGTACTCCAAGTAAAATGTAGCAAAAAATCCAAGAAATGTTCCAGCCGACCAGAGTGTATAGATAGATAAAAAGTGAACTTTATTAGGACCAATTAAAAATATATACAAAAATAGGCAGACTCCTGTGAAACAGTGGGAGTTAGAAAAAGGTCTGACCGGTTTCAGCCAAGTAGGCTGTAGTCATAGACGTGTTGCACCTATGCAGGTGCAATCTATTTAAAACTCTTAACTCCTCCCCAAGGAGGTGATAAAAGAAAAGGAGACAAACACCCACTGTTTAACCCCTTAAAGGTAATGTATGAAATAGTAACTAGATATGTAGACAGACTTCTTTAGGCATAAACATTATGTAAAAAATGACATGTGAAAAATGACAAATAGTTATGCATGAACCAATAGTATAACAATATAACAGTCTAAAAAGTAGCCACCCCGATTTACACAAAAACAACAATAAATAAATAAAGTGTATCCAAATAATATAATAACAAATTATATATAATAGAAAAAACACCTCATATTATATGTTTAAGGTTAAAGGAGAAAGTTGCTGCTTGACTGTCATTTAAGCATACCAATGTGTTTGATGCACTAAAGGGCGCCCTTGTTGAAATTGTTAGATCTAACTATTGCATATAAAGAATGTCAAAGTCGCTTCAGACTATATTTTGAGAACTTAAAATAGGAAATGCATAATGATCGTGATAATATCTAAATATTACTTGTAGGTAAAAAGTAACCAAATGGATATACTAACAAGTTAAAAAAGACTTAACATTATGGAAATATATAGATTCTAGGTTCTACAATAAGCTATTAATAAATGGCCTGAAGAATAACCTGTATGTAACCAGGAGAAATCGACCAATTATATTTATCAAGGCTGAAAAGGAGACCAGAATAGAAAAAAGAGTCAAAATGAAGACCTATTTTGGAGAGAAAAAAAAAAAAAAAAAAAATAAAAAAAAAAAAATAAAAAAAAAAAAATACTTTGATATGGGCAGTATACGGAGTATTAATCCATATGGGTGTGGATGCGAGGAATGTAAAGGGCATCTGAAAATTCTAAAGGAAATATGCAATATATTGCAAATTCACTATTAATGTTGCCAGTAATTAATAATATCGAATTCCGAGTTGAATCCTCTCGGTAGCAGGCATCCGAGTTTATGGATCCAATAGATTTCCTGTCGGCACAAAATACGAAATTTGTCACCTCCCCTAGGGGGTCTGACAATCTGCTCGATTGCCTGCCACCTAAAGGATCCAACCTGGCCCTGGTGTATCTCCAAGAAGTGTTTAGAGAGGGCTGACACTGCTCTTTCATGTGAGATGTGGGCTAAATGCTCTTTGATGCGTGTCCCTACCTCTCTGGTGGTTCTACCCACATACTGCCTTTGGCACAGGGTACACTCTATGAGGTATACCACAAATTTACTTCCACATTTGACGCAGCCCCTGGTCTCAAAAGATTCTGCCCCAGAGGCTGACGTAAAATGAGTAGCTACTCTGATATGGTTACAAGACCCACAGGACCTCTTTCCACACCGGAAAGTGCCCTTGAAGTGTAGCCAAGAACTCCTGCTTGGTTCTTCTCTCAGTAAACTGGGAGACAGCAAATTTCCCAAAGTCAAATTTCTCCTGTAGACAAAATTACAGCCATCTTTAATAACATTGCGTAATGATTTGTCTCCCCGCAAAATTGGGATGTTCTTCCTGATTATATTACAGACCTGATGGTATTGATTAGAGTAAGCTGTAATGAGGGTGGGAGCATTACGTGTCTTAATTTTTGTATTAACTGGGCTAGAAGTCCTATGGAATAGCCCTGGTCGATCCATCCGGTCAACCTCTTGTCGTGCCCTCCTAATGAGTTTAACAGGATATTGCCTATCCCGTAGGCGCTTATCCAATTCCTTACTTTCTCTATCGCAGTCCCCTCCCCGGGAACAATTTCGTTTGACACGCATAAACTGGCCCTTAGCAATGCCTCTAAAGACATGTTTAGGGTGGCTGCTTTTAGCGTGCAGTAATGTGTTGCCGGAGATAGGCTTGCGATAGAGTGAAGATGTAATTTTATGGGTGTCAGGTTCACCCGTCAGGGTTACATCCAAGTAATTCATGGTCTTTTGGTGCCACTGGTAGGTGAATCTCAGACCCACTTCATTAGAATTCAACTGGTCCACCAATTCCTTTGCTTGTATCTCACTTGAGGACCAGATGATCAATAGGTCATCTATGAACCTCAGATATTTTTTGATGGACCCAGTGAATCTATTTCCTCCTCCATAGACGTGGAACCGCTCCCACCACCCCATAAAGAGGTTGGCATAGGAGGGGGCGAATTTCGCCCCCATAGCGGTTCCACGTCTCTGGAGATAGAAAGTATCAGAAAACTTGAAAAAATTATGTTGTAGCAGGAACCTGATGACCCTCAAAACAAAATCTTTGTGTTGAGAATCCAGGTCAGTGCACATATCCAGAAAGAATTCTACAGCCTGGAGTCCAAATTCGTGGGGGATACTGGAGTATAAAGCCACCACGTCAATAGTTATCCAGCTGTAATTTGGCTCCCATGTAGTTTGTTCCAATTTAGATAGGGCATGAGCAGTGTCCCGTACGTAACTTGGTAATCTGCGTACCAGTGGTTGCAGGAAATTATCGACCCATTTAGACAGTGGCTCCACTAGAGAGCCTATACCTGCCACAATGGGTCGTCCCTGGACATTTTCGAGACTCTTGTGGACCTTCGGGAAGTGGTGAAAGATGGGCATCACCGGATTATCAACTGACAAACAGTCAAAAGTATGTCTGTCAATGATGCCCATCTCCAAACCATCATCCAGGAGGTCCCTCAAGATCCGCCCAAAAGAGGTGGTGGGGTCTCTGGGTAGGATGGAATAGGCCTCGTTATCACCCAATTGTCTCAAGGCTTCCGCCACGTAGGCATCCCTATCCATCACAACAACACTACCACCTTTATCAGATTGCCGAATGACAATGTTGATATTTTTTTGTAGGTTGGTAATGGCCTCCCTTTCCCTTCTAGTCAAATTTGAGTTATGGTTAGTATTAGTCTTGGAAAGAGTAGTGAGATCCTCCATGACTCTTTTGTGAAATACCTCAAGACTTTTACCCCTAATATGTAAGGGATAAAAATTTGATGCAGATTTTAGTTTATGTTGGCCTATCGTGTCTTTGGGTATATGATCTATATTCCCTGATAGATCCTCCAGATTAGTGAGTGCACAAATATCAACAAAAGACATGTTGTCAACATCAGAGCTCAAATTCACAGCTGATGGATCAATGATAGGTAATGATGTGTCAGTCTCAGTTTCTGGAAAGAATTTTCTCAGGGTTAGATCCCTCACTAATCTATTTACATCAAGAATTGTCTGAAACAAATCAAAATTCCTAGAGGGAACAAATCCCAGCCCATAGCTCAATACTCTCCTTTCGAGAGGAGTTAGGTTATAGGTAGATAGATTTATAACTGAATTATCCATCATTGGGGTCTGTATCATTGGTACCTGTGTCGTGGAGCTCCCCTGTTCTCCCTCAACTGGTATCTCTGTTGTTGAAAGTCCCCAGTGGCTGATTTCTGTCTGTTGCCCCGTCCCCCTCCCCTGGGTCGTCTCGGGCCCAACTGAAAAACCTGCTGTGTGTTGTCAGAGCTATCTTCAGTGCCCTGGGGGTTGGTAGACATATGGTAGTGATTGTTACCTCTTCTCTGGCGCCTCCCCCTTTTGGGAATAGCCCCTGAGTTTGCATGTTCCTTTAGTATACCTCTAGTTGGTTTATCACCCGTTATATTTATTGCTGCACATGCTTGGTAAGTAGGAGTTCCCTCATCCCCCTCGGAGCCAGAGTAACCATCTGATTCAAAACTAGAGGCAAACCTCTCTTCATCAGTTAACTCTGGCTCCGAATCGGAAAAGGCGACCCTCTTAGTAGCCTTCATTTTGGGTTGTTTAGGTTGTTGTGTTCTCTTAGGTGGATAATCTAAGTGTCCCCCCTGACCCATGGCCTGGTAATCTGATTGATTGTGTGGTATCTGGGACCAAATCTTGCTCCTCTCTTTACGTTTCCATATATAGACTGTGCCCTTTGAATAATCTTTCTGGTCCCTAAGAAACTTAGTATGTTTAACCTGAATGATTAGTTTTTTAGCTTCCTCAATCACCTTCCTAAGTGTTTCATCAAATATAGGGTACACTTCATGTTGTTTAAATAAATAAATAATTCAGGTTAAACATACTAAGTTTCTTAGGGACCAGAAAGATTATTCAAAGGGCACAGTCTATATATGGAAACGTAAAGAGAGGAGCAAGATTTGGTCCCAGATACCACACAATCAATCAGATTACCAGGCCATGGGTCAGGGGGGACACTTAGATTATCCACCTAAGAGAACACAACAACCTAAACAACCCAAAATGAAGGCTACTAAGAGGGTCGCCTTTTCCGATTCGGAGCCAGAGTTAACTGATGAAGAGAGGTTTGCCTCTAGTTTTGAATCAGATGGTTACTCTGGCTCCGAGGGGGATGAGGGAACTCCTACTTACCAAGCATGTGCAGCAATAAATATAACGGGTGATAAACCAACTAGAGGTATACTAAAGGAACATGCAAACTCAGGGGCTATTCCCAAAAGGGGGAGGCGCCAGAGAAGAGGTAACAATCACTACCATATGTCTACCAACCCCCAGGGCACTGAAGATAGCTCTGACAACACACAGCAGGTTTTTCAGTTGGGCCCGAGACGACCCAGGGGAGGGGGACGGGGCAACAGACAGAAATCAGCCACTGGGGACTTTCAACAACAGAGATACCAGTTGAGGGAGAACAGGGGAGCTCCACGACACAGGTACCAATGATACAGACCCCAATGATGGATAATTCAGTTATAAATCTATCTACCTATAACCTAACTCCTCTCGAAAGGAGAGTATTGAGCTATGGGCTGGGATTTGTTCCCTCTAGGAATTTTGATTTGTTTCAGACAATTCTTGATGTAAATAGATTAGTGAGGGATCTAACCCTGAGAAAATTCTTTCCAGAAACTGAGACTGACACATCATTACCTATCATTGATCCATCAGCTGTGAATTTGAGCTCTGATGTTGACAACATGTCTTTTGTTGATATTTGTGCACTCACTAATCTGGAGGATCTATCAGGGAATATAGATCATATACCCAAAGACACGATAGGCCAACATAAACTAAAATCTGCATCAAATTTTTATCCCTTACATATTAGGGGTAAAAGTCTTGAGGTATTTCACAAAAGAGTCATGGAGGATCTCACTACTCTTTCCAAGACTAATACTAACCATAACTCAAATTTGACTAGAAGGGAAAGGGAGGCCATTACCAACCTACAAAAAAATATCAACATTGTCATTCGGCAATCTGATAAAGGTGGTAGTGTTGTTGTGATGGATAGGGATGCCTACGTGGCGGAAGCCTTGAGACAATTGGGTGATAACGAGGCCTATTCCATCCTACCCAGAGACCCCACCACCTCTTTTGGGCGGATCTTGAGGGACCTCCTGGATGATGGTTTGGAGATGGGCATCATTGACAGACATACTTTTGACTGTTTGTCAGTTGATAATCCGGTGATGCCCATCTTTCACCACTTCCCGAAGGTCCACAAGAGTCTCGAAAATGTCCAGGGACGACCCATTGTGGCAGGTATAGGCTCTCTAGTGGAGCCACTGTCTAAATGGGTCGATAATTTCCTGCAACCACTGGTACGCAGATTACCAAGTTACGTACGGGACACTGCTCATGCCCTATCTAAATTGGAACAAACTACATGGGAGCCAAATTACAGCTGGATAACTATTGACGTGGTGGCTTTATACTCCAGTATCCCCCACGAATTTGGACTCCAGGCTGTAGAATTCTTTCTGGATATGTGCACTGACCTGGATTCTCAACACAAAGATTTTGTTTTGAGGGTCATCAGGTTCCTGCTACAACATAATTTTTTCAAGTTTTCTGATACTTTCTATCTCCAGAGACGTGGAACCGCTATGGGGGCGAAATTCGCCCCCTCCTATGCCAACCTCTTTATGGGGTGGTGGGAGCGGTTCCACGTCTATGGAGGAGGAAATAGATTCACTGGGTCCATCAAAAAATATCTGAGGTTCATAGATGACCTATTGATCATCTGGTCCTCAAGTGAGATACAAGCAAAGGAATTGGTGGACCAGTTGAATTCTAATGAAGTGGGTCTGAGATTCACCTACCAGTGGCACCAAAAGACCATGAATTACTTGGATGTAACCCTGACGGGTGAACCTGACACCCATAAAATTACATCTTCACTCTATCGCAAGCCTATCTCCGGCAACACATTACTGCACGCTAAAAGCAGCCACCCTAAACATGTCTTTAGAGGCATTGCTAAGGGCCAGTTTATGCGTGTCAAACGAAATTGTTCCCGGGGAGGGGACTGCGATAGAGAAAGTAAGGAATTGGATAAGCGCCTACGGGATAGGCAATATCCTGTTAAACTCATTAGGAGGGCACGACAAGAGGTTGACCGGATGGATCGACCAGGGCTATTCCATAGGACTTCTAGCCCAGTTAATACAAAAATTAAGACACGTAATGCTCCCACCCTCATTACAGCTTACTCTAATCAATACCATCAGGTCTGTAATATAATCAGGAAGAACATCCCAATTTTGCGGGGAGACAAATCATTACGCAATGTTATTAAAGATGGCTGTAATTTTGTCTACAGGAGAAATTTGACTTTGGGAAATTTGCTGTCTCCCAGTTTACTGAGAGAAGAACCAAGCAGGAGTTCTTGGCTACACTTCAAGGGCACTTTCCGGTGTGGAAAGAGGTCCTGTGGGTCTTGTAACCATATCAGAGTAGCTACTCATTTTACGTCAGCCTCTGGGGCAGAATCTTTTGAGACCAGGGGCTGCGTCAAATGTGGAAGTAAATTTGTGGTATACCTCATAGAGTGTACCCTGTGCCAAAGGCAGTATGTGGGTAGAACCACCAGAGAGGTAGGGACACGCATCAAAGAGCATTTAGCCCACATCTCACATGAAAGAGCAGTGTCAGCCCTCTCTAAACACTTCTTGGAGATACACCAGGGCCAGGTTGGATCCTTTAGGTGGCAGGCAATCGAGCAGATTGTCAGACCCCCTAGGGGAGGTGACAAATTTCGTATTTTGTGCCGACAGGAAATCTATTGGATCCATAAACTCGGATGCCTGCTACCGAGAGGATTCAACTCGGAATTCGATATTATTAATTACTGGCAACATTAATAGTGAATTTGCAATATATTGCATATTTCCTTTAGAATTTTCAGATGCCCTTTACATTCCTCGCATCCACACCCATATGGATTAATACTCCGTATACTGCCCATATCAAAGTATTTTTTTTTTATTTTTTTTTTTTTTCTCTCCAAAATAGGTCTTCATTTTGACTCTTTTTTCTATTCTGGTCTCCTTTTCAGCCTTGATAAATATAATTGGTCGATTTCTCCTGGTTACATACAGGTTATTCTTCAGGCCATTTATTAATAGCTTATTGTAGAACCTAGAATCTATATATTTCCATAATGTTAAGTCTTTTTTAACTTGTTAGTATATCCATTTGGTTACTTTTTACCTACAAGTAATATTTAGATATTATCACGATCATTATGCATTTCCTATTTTAAGTTCTCAAAATATAGTCTGAAGCGACTTTGACATTCTTTATATGCAATAGTTAGATCTAACAATTTCAACAAGGGCGCCCTTTAGTGCATCAAACACATTGGTATGCTTAAATGACAGTCAAGCAGCAACTTTCTCCTTTAACCTTAAACATATAATATGAGGTGTTTTTTCTATTATATATAATTTGTTATTATATTATTTGGATACACTTTATTTATTTATTGTTGTTTTTGTGTAAATCGGGGTGGCTACTTTTTAGACTGTTATATTGTTATACTATTGGTTCATGCATAACTATTTGTCATTTTTCACATGTCATTTTTTACATAATGTTTATGCCTAAAGAAGTCTGTCTACATATCTAGTTACTATTTCATACATTACCTTTAAGGGGTTAAACAGTGGGTGTTTGTCTCCTTTTCTTTTATCACCTCCTTGGGGAGGAGTTAAGAGTTTTAAATAGATTGCACCTGCATAGGTGCAACACGTCTATGACTACAGCCTACTTGGCTGAAACCGGTCAGACCTTTTTCTAACTCCCACTGTTTCACAGGAGTCTGCCTATTTTTGTATATATTTTTAATTGGTCCTAATAAAGTTCACTTTTTATCTATCTATACACTCTGGTCGGCTGGAACATTTCTTGGATTTTTTGCTACATGTATATGTATGTATCGCAATGTTAAAGCCCTTTGTCTGCCTTTTTTTTTCTAACACCTGAGAACTCAAATCTTTGAGCATTGAGTGTAACCGTCCTTTGTAATGTATTTTTGTTGTATTTTGTGCTACTTTTTCGTCTAGCGAAACCGTTAACCAGAGCTCTGAAGTCGCAGTAATCATTTGGTTCCATTGAATAAAATTTTAAGGATAGAGTTTTTTTGTTCCCACTGGAAAGAGATCTCTGATCTTGAATATCAAAAATAGCACTAATAGTTTAAATGTCTTATTTTTTCTTCACACACATTTTTGTCTATTTTTAGGTGTGTTGTGTTCAACAATCGAGGTGTGGCTGGCGAGGATCTGCTGGTAAGGCTTAATAGCACTCCGTTTAATACCCATGAATATGCATGTTGTAGCACATTGACTGCCATGAATAGCACAGAAGAAAAGCTGGTTGCAAATAAATAGCAGTGACAATCCTTTCATTCTAGATGCAAAGTCACAGATACAACACATTTTATTTTCTGGTGGAAGTTAAATCACTTAGATGTTATTGATAAGTAATTTTCTTTTAATTGAAAATATGACGTTTTAAAGTGCATTGCTTTTTGGTTATTGAAACTTTATATTCATATGCTGCACAAAATGTTATTATGATTCACCTTTGATGACTTCTGTCCTTGCTCGGTCTATAACACTAGAGTTGAAAATCCAACACAGTTTGATACTTATTACTTCCAACTCATCCCTAGTGCCTCCACTAGCTGCTCTGGTGACCACTAGTTTGTGCACACACATACACTTTCTTTAGTTTAGTTTAAAAATAAATAAAAACTGTTTACATTTAAATCATGCAAAAATAGTTTAACATTGTGCTTTTTAATATATATTTTTTGCAATATTCTTTAAAATATCTTTATTTTGCTGCTATCGAGGTGTTTCAGGCACATCTTGTCATGCGCACCTTACAAAGCACCTTTTTCAGAGTTATTATATCTTCAATAAGTGTATTCATGGCATGAACTGCAGCCCAAATAGCATTTTAAATGTTAAATGTATGAATTTACCAACACCATCGTCATAAATAGGAAACTAGACTCATGCTCAACTGAGCACAATGTAAAGTATAAAGCATGTATATATATGAATTTGCGCAATTTGTTGATTCTTCTGACCAGTGAGTTAACCTGTCACCTATTTCTTCTTGTCCCCATCTAAATCAAATATTAATTTACAGCATTTCCTCTTATAAGTATTTGGGGAAATGATTTGTTATATGAAGCTGTCTTGATTAAGTCTGATTGGGACTTGAACTACTCACCAGTGGAATTAGTACTAAAGCACTTGCTTTCCCTGTGTAACTGAACTGTTACTCTGCTCTGTACATCCACTTTACTGCTGCTTGTTGGGGATTTACTACTATAAGCAGCAATAAACTACCTTAGAGTTAGCGAGTGGGCCACTCAATTACTATAAACCTATTTAATGTAAAGCTGTTTAGCTGCTGCTGTGGCTGTGTGACGATTCTTCATGATCTGTCTCTGTTCCTGTCCCTTTTCTTGCCTTTTATGGGTATATCCTGGTCCCTTTACCCTTTGTCAGCTTACATGTGTATGTCCCTTTAGAGAGGTAGATCCTGCACAAGCCCCATCACTGCTAAAAAAAACCCTGTACCCTCTATCCTGTATGGCTCTGGACTTTCTATGGGGGTTGTCTTTTTAATACAACAAAGGGGTTTTTTGGTTAAGCACACCACAAAAAAGGACTGTTTTATCTTAGCACACGTATTGTGGGAGTGCTACCGAAGTGACCAAAACAATTACAAGACAACAAAAAGTATCGGTGCACATCCAGCCACTTAAGTCCACTCTTTCATGGCATATTTGTATTTGCTTCTGTCTGTCAAATATACTTACATAGCTTCTAATAAGATTGGGATCAACATCTCACAATAATATTGGCTTATATTTGAGCTGCAAAACAAATATACTTCTATCTACTAAATATACTTACATAGTTCAAATAAGATTGGGATAAACATCTCACAATAATATTGACTTATATTTATGCTGCAAAAAAATTGCCTGTTTTAAATAAAATAAAATATGATCATATTGTGTGACTAAGATCCCTATTTTATTTAAATTTAATTTAAACAGGCAATTTTTTGCAGCATAAATATAAGTCAATATTATTGTGAGATGTTTATCCCAATCTTATTTGAACTATGTAAGTATATTTAGCAGACAGAAGTTTTTATTTAAATTTAAAGGCATTTTTAACAAGCAAAAATTTTTTTACAGCATAAATATAAGTCAATATTATTGCGAGATGTTGACCTCTCAGGAAAGCTGTGCATTTACTCCCCTCAGAGTCAGTAGAACTTCCTCTGGGGAAAACAATATCAGCCTACTGTTCTTTATTATTTGACTGTTGTTTACTATACCTGTATATGGACTAATATGCTGTATGTACTTTTATGTGTTAAATACATGATATTGTATATTTTTTTCTCTAAGGTGAAGTAAGCTTGTCAATATTGTTACTTTTACATCAATACTGCGTTTTGTAATTGTAGCGCTGTTGCTAATCCATCACCAATGGCTACTTGACTGCTCTTGATTTAATTAGATGGGAAATTTGTAAACCTGGGAGGTTGACAATGCATTGAATTCAAACAGAGAGATTGAAAAAAGATCAATTGTGAGTAATAGATCTGCTATTCATTATCTTATTCTCTATGAACTATTCTATAAACCATTAGTTAGATGGCACCTGGTGCTCCAAAGTCTGCATAGGATTTCCCCACTCGATGTCCTAACTGTTTGTGCAGTTTCAAGGGGCATTGCTTTTAATATTTGATTGGACTGGTTGTTTATTTACCCACAATAGAATATAATAGAATAGGAATGCTGTGTTTAGACTGTATGTTCATCTCCAATTTTCAAGTTGGTCTGCCCCTGAAGTTGGATCTTTAACTTTGGACTCCAGGGACTGTACAGGTAACAAAGGTATCTCTGTGAATATACAGCTCTGGGAAAAATTCAGAGACCCCTGCACAATTATCCGTTTCTCTGGTTATGCTATTTATAGGTATGTGTTTGAGTAAAATTAATATTTCTCCAATATTGGTGTGTCCGGTCCACGGCGTCATCCTTACTTGTGGGATATTCTCTTCCCCAACAGGAAATGGCAAAGAGTCCCAGCAAAGCTGGTCACATGATCCCTCCTAGGCTCCGCCCACCCCAGTCATTCTCTTTGCCGTTGCACAGGCAACATCTACACGGAGATGGTTAAGAGTTTTTTGGTGTTTAAATGTAGTTTTTATTCTTCTATCAAGTGTTTGTTATTTTAAAATAGTGCTGGTATGTACTATTTACTCTGAAACAGAAAAGGATGAAGATTTCTGTTTGTAAGAGGAAGATGATTTTAGCAGACAGTAACTAAAATTGGTTGCTGTTTCCACATAGGACTGTTGAGATGAAGTAACTTCAGTTGGGGGAAACAGTTAGCAGACTTTTCTGCTTAAGGTATGACTAGCCATATTTCTAACAAGACTGTGTAATGCTGGAAGGCTGTCATTTCCCCTCATGGGGACCGGTAAGCCATTTTCTTATTCAAAAACAAACAGAATATAGGGCTTATTATGGGCTAAAAAACTGGTAGACATTTTTATGGGCTAAATCGATTGCTTTATTTGTGCATATTATTCAAATTTAGGCTAACAATTGACATTTATAATCTTGGGGAACGTTTATAAAACGGCAGGCACTGTATTGGACACCTTTTTCAGTCAGGGGGCCTTTCTAGTCATAGACTGAGCCTCATTTTCGCGCCATTAATGCACAGTTGTTTTTTGAGAACAGGGCATGCAGATGCATGTGTGTGGATCTAAGAATCACTGAAAAAGCTTTTAGAAGGCGTCATTTGGTATTGTATTCCCCTCAGGGCTTGGTTGGGTCTTAGCAAAGACTGTATCTGGGACTGTATAGGGGTTAAATTGAAATTAAGGGTTAAAGCTCTGAAATTTGGTGTGCAATACTTTTAAGGCTTTAAGACACTGTGGTGAAAATTTGGTAATTTTTGAACAATTCCTTCATACTTTTTCACATATTCAGTAATAAAGTGTTTTCTGTTTGAAATTTAAAGTGACAGTAATGGTTTTATTTTAAAACGTTTTTTGTGCATTGTTGACAAGTTTAAGCCTGTTTAACATGTCTATACCTTCAGATAAGCTATGTTCTAAATGTATGAAAGCCAATGTGTCTCCCCATTTAAATTTATGTGATCATTGTGCCATAGCGTCCAAACAAAGTAAGGACAGTACTGCCACAAATAATGATATTGCCCAAGATGATTCCTCAAATGAGGGGAGTAAACATGATACTACATCATCTCCTACTGTGTCTACACCAGTTTTGCCCATGCAGGAGGCCCCTAGTACATCTAGTGCGCCAATACTTATTCCCATGCAACAATTAACGGCTGTAATGGATAACTCCATAGCAAATCTTTTATCCAAAATGCCTACTTATCAGAGAAAGCGCGATTGCTCTGTTTTAAACACTGAAGAGCAAGAGGACGCTGATGATAATTGTTCTGTCATACCCTCACACCAATCTGAAGGGGCCATGAGGGAGGTTTTGTCTGAGGGAGAAATTTCAGATTCAGGAAAAAATTCTCATCAAGCTGAACCTGATGTTGTGACATTTAAATTTAAATTAGAACATCTCAGCGCACTGCTTAAGGAGGTGTTATCTACTCTGGATGATTGTGACAATTTGGTCATTCCAGAGAAATTATGCAAGATGGACAGGTTCCTAGAGGTTCCGGTGTCCCCCGACGCTTTTCCTATACCCAAGCGGGTGGCGGACATAGTAAATAAAGAGTGGGAAAAGCCCGGCATACCTTTTGTTCCTCCCCCTATATTTAAGAAATTATTTCCTATGGTCGACCCCAGAAAGGACTTATGGCAGACAGTCCCCAAGGTCGAGGGGGCAGTTTCTACTCTAAACAAACGTACTACTATTCCTATCGAAGATAGTTGTGCTTTCAAAGATCCTATGGATAAAAAATTGGAAGGTTTGCTTAAAAAGATTTTTGTACAGCAAGGCTACCTTCTACAACCAATTTCATGCATTGTTCCTGTCACTACGGCAGCGTGGTTCTGGTTCGAGGAACTAGAAAAGTCGCTCAGTAGAGAAACTCCATATGAGGAGGTTATGGACAGAGTTCACGCACTTAAATTGGCTAACTCTTTTATTTTAGATGCCGCTTTGTAATTAGAAAAATTAGCGGCGAAAAATTCAGGGTTTGCTATTGTGGCGCGCAGAGCGCTTTGGCTAAAGTCTTGGTCAGCGGATGTGTCATCCAAGACAAAATTACTTAACATTCCTTTCAAAGGTAAAACTTTATTTGGACCTGATTTGAAAGAGATTATTTCAGACATCACTGGGGGAAAGGGCCACGCCCTTCCACAGGATAGGTCTTTTAAGGCTAAAAATAAGCCTAATTTTCGTCCCTTTCGCAGAAATGGACCAGCTTCTAATTCTGCATCCTCTAAGCAAGAGGGTAATGCCTCACAACCCAAACCAGCCTGGAAACCAATGCAAGGCTGGAACAAAGGTAAGCAGGCCAAGAAGCCTGCCACTGCTAACAAGACAGCATGAAGGAGCAGCCCCCGATCCGGGACCGGATCTGGTGGGGGGCAGACTCTCTCTCTTTGCTCAGGCTTGGGCAAGAGATGTTCAGGATCCTTGGGCGCTAGAAATAGTTTCAAAAAGGTTAAATCCTGGAATTCAAGGAACTACCCCCAAGGGGAAGGTTCCACAAGTCTCACTTATCCTCAAACCAAATAAAGAGACAGGCATTCTTACATTGTGTAGAAGACCTGTTAAAGATGGGAGTGATACACCCAGTTCCAATAAAGGAACAAGGAATGGGATTTTATTCCAATCTGTTCGTAGTTCCCAAAAAAGAGGGAACGTTCAGACCAATTTTGGATTTGAAGATCCTAAACAAATTTCTCAGGGTACCATCGTTCAAAATGGAAACTATTCGAACGATTCTACCCACCATCCAGGAAAGTCAATTTATGACTACCGTAGATCTAAAGGATGCGTACCTACATATCCCTATCCACAAGGAACATCATCAGTTCCTAAGGTTCGCTTTTCTGGACAAACATTACCAGTTTGTGGCTCTTCCATTCGGATTAGCCACTGCTCCAAGGATTTTCACAAAGGTGCTAGGGTCCCTTCTAGCGGTTCTAAGACCAAGGGGCATTGCAGTAGTACCTTACTTGGACGACATTCTAATACAAGCGTCGTCCCTGTCAAAGGCAAAGGCTCATACGGACATCGTTCTAGCCTTTCTCACATCTCACGGATGGAAAGTGAACAAAGAAAAGAGTTCTCTGTCCCCGTCAACAAGAGTTACCTTCTTGGGAACAATAATAGATTCCTTAGAAATGAGGATTTTTCTGACAGAGGTCAGAAAATCAAAACTTCTAAGCTCTTGTCAAGTGCTTCATTCTGTTCCTCGTCCTTCCATAGCGCAGTGCATGGAAGTAATAGGATTGATGGTTGCAACAATGGACATAGTTCCTTTTGCACGAATTCATCTAAGACCATTACAACTGTGCATGCTCAAACAGTGGAATGGGGATTATACAGACTTGTCTCCAATGATTCAAGTAGATCAAAAGACCAGAGATTCACTCCGTTGGTGGCTGACCCTGGACCATCTGTCCCAGGGAATGAGCTTCCGCAGGCCAGAGTGGGTCATTGTCACTACCGACGCCAGTCTAGTGGGCTAGGGTGCGGTCTGGGAATCCCTGAAAGCTCAGGGTCTATGGTCTCGGGAAGAGTCTCTTCTCCCGATAAACATTCTGGAACTGAGAGCGATATTCAATGCTCTCAGAGCTTGGCCTCAACTAGCAAAGGCCAAATTCATAAGGTTCCAATCAGACAACATGACGACTGTAGCTTATATCAATCATCAAGGGGGAACAAAGAGTTCCCTAGCGATGAAAGAAGTGACCAAAATAATTCAATGGGCGGAGGATCACTCCTGCCACTTGTCTGCGATCCACATCCCAGGAGTGGAAAATTGGGAAGCGGATTTTCTGAGTCGTCAGACATTTCATCCGGGGGAGTGGGAACTCCATCCGGAAATCTTTGCCCAAATAACTCAATTATGGGGCATTCCAGACATGGATCTGATGGCGTCTCGTCAGAACTTCAAGGTTCCTTGCTACGGGTCCAGATCCAGGGATCCCAAGGCGACTCTAGTAGATGCACTAGTAGCACCTTGGACTTTCAACCTAGCTTACGTATTCCCGCCGTTTCCTCTCATTCCCAGGCTGGTAGCCAGGATCAATCAGGAGAGGGCCTTGGTGATCTTGATAGCTCCTGCGTGGCCACGCAGGACTTGGTATGCAGACCTGGTGAATATGTCATCGGCTCCACCATGGAAGCTACCTTTGAGACAGGACCTTCTTGTTCAAGGTCCATTCGAACACCCAAATCTGGTCTCCCTCCAACTGACGGCTTGGAGATTGAACGCTTGATTCTATCATAGCGTGGGTTTTCAGATTCGGTGATAGATACTCTGGTTCAGGCCAGAAAACCTGTAACTAGAAAAATTTACCATAAAATATGGAAAAAATATATCTGTTGGTGTGAATCCAAAGGATTCCCATGGAATAAGATAAAAATTCCTAAGATTCTCTCCTTTCTTCAAGAAGGTTTGGAGAAAGGATTATCTGCAAGTTCCCTAAAGGGACAGATCTCTGCTTTATCTGTCTTACTACACAAAAGACTGGCAGCTGTGCCAGATGTTCAAGCATTTGTTCAGGCTCTGGTTAGGATCAAGCCTGTTTACAGACCTTTGACTCCTCCCTGGAGTCTAAATCTAGTTCTTTCAGTTCTTCAAGGGGTTCCGTTTGAACCCTTACATTCCATAGATATTAAGTTACTATCTTGGAAAGTTTTGTTTTTGGTTGCAATTTCTTCTGCTAGAAGAGTTTCAGAGTTATCTGCTCTGCAGTGTTCTCCTCCTTATCTGGTGTTCCATGCAGATAAGGTGGTTTTGCGTACTAAGCCTGGTTTTCTTCCTAAAGTTGTTTCTAACAAAAATATTAACCAGGAGATAGTTGTACCTTCTTTGTGTCTGAATCCAGTTTCAAAGAAGGAACGTTTGTTACACAATTTGGACGTTGTCCGTGCTCTAAAGTTCTATTTAGAGGTTACTAAAGATTTCAGACAAACATCTTCCTTGTTTGTTGTTTATTCTGGTAAAAGGAGAGGTCAAAAACCGACTTCTACCTCTCTTTCCTTTTGGCTTAAAAGCATCATCCGATTGGCTTATGAGACTGCCGGACGGCAGCCTCCTGAAAGAATCACAGCTCACTCCACTAGGGCTGTGGCTTCCACATGGGCCTTCAAGAACGAGGCTTCTGTTGACCAGATATGTAAGGCAGCGACTTGGTCTTCACTGCACACTTTTGCCAAATTTTACAAATTTGATACTTTTGCTTCTTCGGAGGCTATTTTTGGGAGAAAGGTTTTTCAAGCTGTGGTTCCTTCCGTTTAGGTGACCTGATTTGCTCCCTCCCTTCATCCGTGTCCTAAAGCTTTGGTATTGGTTCCCACAAGTAAGGATGACGCTGTGGACCGGACACACCAATGTTGGAGAAAACAGAATTTATGCTTACCTGATAAATTACTTTCTCCAACGGTGTGTCCGGTCCACGGCCCGCCCTGGTTTTTTAATCAGGTCTGATGAATTATTTTCTCTAACTACAGTCACCACGGTATCATATGGTTTCTCCTATATATATTTCCTCCTGTCCGTCGGTCGAATGACTGGGGTGGGCGGAGCCTAGGAGGGATCATGTGACCAGCTTTGCTGGGACTCTTTGCCATTTCCTGTTGGGGAAGAGAATATCCCACAAGTAAGGATGACGCCGTGGACCGGACACACCGTTGGAGAAAGTAATTTATCAGGTAAGCATAAATTCTGTTTTTTGTTTTATTCTATAAGCTACAGACAACATTTCTCCCAAAATTCAGATAAAAACATTGTCATTTAGAGCATTTATAATATTATATTATATATACCAATGCTGTGGTCATCACTATCCTCTTGCATTAAGACCAATTGGATGGCAAAAACAGTGCTAGTAGTACATAAAAAATAAATTGAAAAAAAAAATTCTTACGTTTCAAAGACGGTGGTTCAGAAGAACAAGTCAAGCAGCAGACATTGGGGAAAACAAAGTTACAGACCGGCAGAGGGGAAAATTACTCTCCACTGCCCGGGATTTCAGCCAACTAATTTGAATGTCACTCAACATCCGTAGAATGACATCAAGTGACCTACATAAAAAAAGCAAATGACAGCTGGGGTGAAGTACATGTCAAGGACGGTTTGAAACAGTCTCCTAGGGGCAGGGCTGAAGTCATGCAAAGCTAGAAAAAAGCCCTTCATCAATGAGAAGCAAAGAAGAGCCAGGCTAAGGTTTGCAAAAGACCATAAAAATTGGACCGTAGAGGACTGGACTATGGTCATCTTCTCTGATGAGTCAAATTTTCAGCTTTACCCAACACGTGGTCATCCACTGTAAAATTTGGTGGAGGATCGGTGATGATCGTGGGGTGTTTCAGCAAGGCTGTAATCGGGCAGATTTATCTTCGTAAAGGAAACATGAATCAAGCCATGCACAAGGTTATCCGGGAATAAAACTTGCTTCTTTCTGATCCGACAATGTTCCCCAACTCTGGAGATTGGTTTTTCCAGCAGGACAATACTCCATGCCACACAGTCAGGTCAATTAAGGTGTGGATGGAGGAGCACCAGATCAAGACCCTCTCATGGCCAGTCTAATCTCCAGACCTGAGCCCAATTGATAACCTCTGGAATGTAAATGAGGAAGATGGATGGTCACAAAGCTGAGTTGCTTGAATTTTTGCATCAGGAGGGGCATAAAGTCACCCAACAACAATATGAAAGACTGGTGGAGGGCATGCCAAGACACATTAAAGCTGTGATTGAACTTTAGGGTTATTCCCCCAAATATTGATTTCTGAACCGTTGCTAAGTTAAAACATTAGTATTTTGTTTAAAAACGAATATGAACTTGTTTTCTTTGCATTCTTCAAGGTCTGAAAAACACTGCATCTTTTTTGTTATTTTGATCAGTTGTCATTTTCTGCAAATTAATGCTTTAAATGACAATATTTTTATTTGGAATTTTGGAGAAATGTTGTTAGTAGTTTATAGAATAAAACACACATGTTCATTGTATTTAAACACATACCTATAAATAGTAAAACCAAAGAAACTGATCATTTTGCCGTGGTCTCTTAATTTTTTCCAGAGTTGTATATTACCAGCGGTCAAATTAGTTTTCAAAGGATACTAAACTCAAATACTTTCTTTCATGATTCCGATAGAGCATGCGATTTTAAGCAACATTCTAATTTACTCCTATTTTCAAATGTTATTCATTCTCTTGCTTTCTTTAATTAAAAATCAGGAATGTAAAGCTTAGGACCCAGCCCATTTTAGGTTGCCGTATCTGAATCATGAAAGAAAACATTTGGGTTTCAAGTCACTTTAATAGTGTTTAGATTAACATTTTCTGCCTAGGTGTAGCTTAAGCCTACTCTTTAACTAAAGCTCAAGAACAATCAGTGTAGTTTAGTGCACAAAAAAGGAAAGTCATGAGATGCGCACACAAAAGTACTATTTCTGCTAAACTAAATAAAGCAAACGGAAGAGTAATACAATATGTCATCTTTCTAATCTAATCTGATGGTTTGCATCAATTGCGCCTTCAGATTTACCATTCAGTTGTTGCTCTTTCAGCTTATAGCTAACATACTCAGGAATTTTTTTCTAAATACATTTAATCTAATTTCATCTACTCTGATGAAACATATCATGTATTTCGCCATCCTGGGAATTCTACTTGTTGACGGCTTGATAAATGGACCTTTTAGTCACTATTGAATAAATCAGCCATTACTTTATAAGCCTTCTAACCTGCAGTAGAAGCAGACCCTTATAATTTATCACTTATCTTCACTAAATGCTGCTTCCCTCTGGCTCTGCTGATTATCTTAATGTATTGGAAAGTACATGGTTTTTCCCCATCTTATCTCATTATTGACAATGTTAAACGTCAGCTATCAATATCATCAACTGCAGCGAGGCACATACTTTGTTAACTGTCTTTATATCACACCATACACCACCATTATAAACCTCCCATTAATGTTTACATAGTATACTGAATATGATTTATAGGTGTCTTATTTTGTAGATGCCATTCTTTGAAAGATTTTCCAAAGTACTTCCTGATTTGGTAATTACAGGAATATAGAAATGATCAAAGCAGCTTTAGGGGTGAGTGACCTATGTGGTTGCACAGGGGTGTCAGACTGTGGTGGGGCACATTGTTTGGCCAAGGGGCAGCAATCCTGAAGGTCACCTTCACAAGATGGAAGGACATGTTTATATGCATTACATAGCACAATTCTGATGGAAAAAGGCTATTGCGCACTAGTCATGACTAAAATAAAAACAAGGTAACAAACAGGTAATTTCTCCTCCCTTCAGAAATCTGTTAAATCATTGTTCTATGTTACAGACAATTAAGGGCTCATTTCCACTGAGCCACAATTGGATTTTGGCGAAGGCGTAAAATAAAAAAAAACGCAGTCCTATTTCAATTGCAATATGTATTTACATATAAAAATATAATCAAGCATATATAGCTGAAATTTCAGCTAGGCCTATGCCTAGTGCAGCACTAAATATAAATTTTAATAAAACCAAAACAATGTTTTTTTTTATTAAATAAAAAATATTTTCATTTAATTTTTTAATGAATTCATTGTATCTTTGTTTTTGTTTCTCTCTACAAGCACAGATAAGTAGCGCAGGCATTAAACATAAATTTTATAGTGTAAGGTCAGGTAACAATAGCAACTAACTTGTTATGGCCTGATTTTAGAGAATTTCGATGTTGGATGGAAGCGTTAACACAATGTTAACTTTCACCTACACAGAAAGAGCAACTGCACGCAATGCACAAAATATTTCAATGTAAACCTAATACTAAAATGGAGTAGTAAACTACTTTTAGCTGTTGGCTGCTATGGTAGCTAACGGCTCCATTTTTAATGGCTCAATAGAAATGAGCCTTAAGAGGGGCTAAAATGTGTTGAAAGTTTCTGACCCGGGGTTTAAATCATCACTCTTGGTGTTACTGCACTCTTTGCATTACTGCATTTTTTTTTTTTACCACCACAACACATATCCTACCTCTTTTAGTCTTCAACAAACGTCTTCTTATACACTTTCAATCTTCAAATGTCTATTAAATATTTTGTTGGTTCTGTTACCAATTACACATATTTAATTATAGGGAAATGAAAGAGCAAAAGAATGCTTCAATATGTGAGACCATTTTATCATTGTAGTATTGCTTGGATATAACCATTTGTTTAACCCCTACAAATAGATTAAACTCATAGTTAAAGTCAGCTTCAGAGCAGCAATGCATGACTGGTATCTAGCTGATCACATCTGGTGAGCCAAGGACAAGAGACAAATGTGTGTAGGCACCAATCACCAGTTAGCTAGCAGTTGTGTAGGCTATTTACATATTATTTTTCAGCAAATGATACCAAGAGAACAAAGTAAACTTGAAAGTTAAATTAAATTAAAAGTGTCTTAAAGTTGCATGCTCTTTCTAAAACATGTAAGTTTAATTTGTGACTTTCCTATCTCTTCACCGTGCTCTAGAATTTTCATTTCTGTCTTGCTAGTCTTGCAATGTTCTAAAAAATTGGCCTTACTATCATTATACAGACAATTAGCAATGTTGTTTCCATAGGAAAGTATAGGCCTTGTTACCTTAGAACATTCTGGACATATCGCTAATGAATGTAAATTTCTGCAGCATGGAGGAAACATATTTTCAAAAGATGTTTACATGGCAAATAATGTGCATTCCATAAATCTGAAATGGTTTATGTTTTGTTATACGTCAAATAATCTATATGAATACTAAGTAAATTACGTATATTTCTTAATAATGTTAATTTCACCAATGAGTGTCGAGACATGTATATGTGAAAGTGTTCACCTAAGCTATCTATCTATCTATTGGGTACTTAAAGAGCGCAAACTAATCACCCGTGAGGGTCTCAAGGCGCTAAGGGAAAGGGGATAGGAGAAAAGAGGGGAGGAGATGGGCATTCAGTCGAAGAGCC
Source organism: Bombina bombina (assembly GCF_027579735.1). Lineage (NCBI taxonomy): Eukaryota > Metazoa > Chordata > Amphibia > Anura > Bombinatoridae > Bombina > Bombina bombina. Next base: position 840,814,958 of record NC_069503.1, on the reverse strand, counting down.
AAGTTTTGAGGTCCTTTCTGAACTTTGTAAGGGAGGTTGATTATCTGAGGTGCAGCGGGAGGGTGTTCCATGTCTTTGCCGCCATGTGGGAGAAGGATCTTCCACCCGCTGTGGATTTGCTGATGTGGGGGATGACTGCGAGTGCTTGATCGGCCGATCGGAGTTGTCTGGCGGGGGTGTAGAAATGTATGCGGTGGTTGAGGTATTCAGGTCCGATGTTGTGTAGGGCCATGAACGCCTGGATAAGGAGCTTGAAGGTGATTCTCTTGTTGATGGGGAGCCAGTGAAGGTTCCTTAGGTGTTCGGTGATGTGGCATTGGAGGGGGATGTCAAGGATGAGTCTGGCTGAGGCGTTCTGGATACGTTGGAGTCTCTTTTGGAGTTTGATGGTGGAGCCGGCATAGAATGTGTTGCCGTAGTCTAACCGACTGCTGACGAGGGTGTGGGTGACTGTTTTCTTGGTTTCGGTAGGGATCCACTTGAAGATTTTTTGTAGCAGGTGGAGAATGTGGAAGCATGTTGAGGTGATGGCATTGACTTGTCGGTCCATGGAGAGTGAGGAGTCCAGGATGAAGCCTAGATTTCGTGCGTGGTTGGTTGGGGTTGGAGGGTGACCGAGGGCTGTGGGCCACCAGGAGTTGTCCCATGCGGATTTATTGGGTCTGAGGAGGAGGACTTCGGTTTTGTCTGTGTTCAGTTTGAACCGGTTGTCCTTCATCCAGGCGGCGACTGCTGTCAGGCCTTCATGGGCGTTCTTTTTGGCGGTGGTGGGATCTCGGGTGAGTGAGATGATTAACTGGGTGTCGTTGGCGTAGGAGACGATGTTGAAGTCATGGCGTCGGACGATGGCGGCAAGAGGGGCCATGTAGATGTTGAAGAGGGTGGGGCTCAGCGAAGAGCCTTGCGGTACACCGCAGTTGACTGGTGTGGGTTTGGAGGAGAAAGGCGAGAGTCTGACTTTCTGGGTCCTGCCCATGAGGAAGGAGGTGATCCATTCCAGGTTTTGCTGCAGATGCCGGCATCGTGTAGGCAGGTGCGGAGGGTGTTGTGGTCGACAGTGTCGAAAGCTGCTGAGAGGTCTAGGAGGATGAGGGCAGCGGTTTCTCCTCGGTGGAGCATGGCACGGATGTCATCTGTGGCAGCAAGGAGGGCAGTCTCGGTGCTGTGGTTGCTTCTGAAACCGGATTGGGAGTGATCCAGGATGTGGTTGTCCTCAATGTGGTCAATAAGTTGCAAGTTGATGGACTTCTCCATTACTTTGGCCAGGAAGGGAAGTAGAGAGATGGGGCGGTAGTTATTCGGGTCCATGGGGTCTGCAGAGGTTTTTTTCAGCAGGGGTTTCAGTTCCGTGTGCTTCCAGATATCCGGGAAGGTGCCGTTTTTGATGGAGCAGTTGATGGTGCGGCGGAGTTCAGGGGAGATGATGTTGCTTGCTTTGTTGAATATGTGATGGGGGCATGGGTCCGAGGGTGCACCGGAGTGGATGGATTTCATTATTCTGAGGGTGTCATCTGTGGTGACGGGGCTCCAAATAGTCCGTGTGTGGTGAGGGGGGGCGAATTTGGGAGGGGTGTCGGGTGTAGGGGAGTGGGTGGTGGAGGTTGAGTTAAGAGGTGTGAAACTGTTAAAGATGTCGAGGATCTTATGGTGGAAGTGTGCAGCAAGGGTATTGCAGAGGTCCTGGGAGGGTGGAATGTTGGTTGTGTCGCTGTTGGGTTTAGAGAATTCCTTGATGACTGAGAACAACTCCTTGCTGTTTTGTGCATTAGAGTTGATTCTGTCTTGGATGGCTGTTTTTTTGGCGGTTTTTATGAGGTGGTGGTGGGTGGTTATTGCTTCCTTAAAGGCAGCTGTATCCAGAAGGGTCTTGCTGGATCTCTAGGTTCTTTCCAGTCGTGTGCAGTGGCGTTTGGAGTCCTGGAGGTGAACCAGCTAGCTTTGTTGCTGGTTTGGCGGCCAGATGGTTTTTTGAGGGGGGCGAGGGTGTTGGAGCAGTCTGTAATCCAGCGGTGGAGGTTGCAGGCGGAGGAGTTGGTGTTTGTGGAGGTAGGTGGGGAGGATTTGTTTAGGGTGCGGTGTAGTTGGTCTTGGGTGATGTTTCCAGTTTCTGCGGGGTGGGTGGTACTGTCGGAGGTGGGTGGTGGGTTTGTTGAAGGAAAAGTGTATGCAGTGGTGGTCAGTCCAGAGGAGTTCGGTGATGTGATTGACTGAGATGTGGTTGCCTGAGGAGAAGATAGGGTCGAGGGTGTGGCCGGCTGTGTGGGTTGGGTAGTTTACGAGTTGCTTTAGTCCAATAGTTCCGAGGTTTTCCAGGAGGGTGGAGGTGTTGTGATCGTTGGGGTTGTCAAGATGGAAGTTGAGGTCACCGAGGAGGATGTAGTCCGTTGAGGTGAGGGCCTGGGGTGCGATGTGGTCAGTGATGGAGTCGCAGAAAGCAGGACGAGGTCCGGGAGGTCTGTAGATGAGGGTGCCGCGGAGGGTGGTGTTGGGGTTGACCTGGATCTTGAAGTGTAGGTGTTCTAGGCCTGGTGAGTGGTCGTTGGAGCTAGTTGTGACTTGGATGGTGTGTTTGTGGATTATGGCGATGCATCCTCCCGGTCGGTTGCTACGGTCTTTGTGGCAGATCTTATAGCCGTCGGGTATTGCAGTGGCGATGTCTGGCGCTGATGCAGGGTTTAGTCAGGTGTCAGTGAGGAAGGTGACGTCAGGTGAGGTGGAGTCTAGCAGGTTACAGATTTCGAGGGCATGCTTGTGGATGGAGCGGGTGTTGAGGAGGATGCAGTTGAGGTAATTGCGGTTGTTTTTGGGTGGGTTAGTTGGTTTGGTTGTGGTCCGGAGGGAGGGGAAGGAGCAGTTGCGACAGGTGAAAGGTCCGAAGGTGTTGGTCGGGGATGCGTGGTGGCAGGCGGACAATCTACCGGTGTTGAGCGTGTGGAGGGTGCTGGCGTTGTAGTGGCGGCAGTTTCTGGAGCCAAGGTTCGTGGTGTTGGGTGCGGATGGGCGCTGACGGGCTTGGCTTTGGCTCGCCTTCGGCACGCCAGTGAGACGGTCGCGCAGCGATCACCATTAAATACAGCAGGAAGGTGAGCGGGCTGGTTAGCTGGGTAGGGGGTAGGTGTGAAATAATAACAGAGCAAACAAAATACAGAAAGATACAGCACAAATACATAGGGATAAGGGAGAGAGAACTTACTTTAGTGGTGCAGCGATCACCATTAAATACAGCAGGAAGGTGGGCGGGCTGGTTAGCTGGGTAGGGGGTAGGTGTGAAATAATAACAGAGCAAGCAAAATACAGAAAGATACAGCACAAATACATAGGGATAAGGGAGAGAGAACTTACTTTAGTGGTGCAGCGATCACCATTAAATACAGCAGGAAGGTGGGCGGGCTGGTTAGCTGGGTAGGGGGTAGGTGTGAAATAATAACAGAGCAAACAAAATACAGAAAGATACAGCACAAATACATAGGGATAAGGGAGAGAGAACTTACTTTAGTGGTGCAGTGATCACCATTAAATACAGCAGAAGGTGGGCGGGCTGGTTAGCTGCGTAGGGGGTAGGTGTGAAATAATAACAGAGCAAACAAAATACAGAAAGATACAGCACAAATACATAGGGATAAGGGAGCTTGCATGTATTGTTTATAACATCAGAACATACCAGCAAGCTTTTTCATTGTTACACAAGTGATGTCCATGGAAACGCCTACAGTACAGGTTTACTTGCAGGAGCCCAATCAAACAGTGCAAAACATGATCTTGCAAGTAAATCCGTTCTATATAGTGAGAACGTCCAGTTTGGCTTAATTGCACTAACAATGTTAGAAATCTCGTCGTTGTTAACAACCGAATTTACATTGTGCAAACTTTGTAAACCTGCTATCGTAAAAGGGAAAAGTGACCACTTTCTTCTGCAAGATATCAATATCCTGTACTATTAATCTTGTTTCTAAAAAAAACATGCCAAATGAAATAACCATAAACAATCTTAGTTAAAAGAAATAATACACAATTTTACAGTATAATGCGTATAAATAACACGCCATAAACACACGCACAGAAGAGCTTCAGTTCACAGATATTATTATAATTTCACACTGTCTAAAGGGACCATTTAAGCAAAACACTTGCTGCACACGGTGAGGCTGTAGTATTGAACATTCCACTATAGTCAGAGAAGCCTCACATCACACAGTCAAGTGTACTAAAACGCCTCTTTGTGAAACTAACTTCAGACAAGCATTTGATCCCTTTAGAACATTTCTAATGCACTTTTGATTTGCAATGCAGATAGCTTTACATTATAGCAATATTATGATGAGCCTATGATCATCAGGACCCAGGTATGTGAAAAACAAGCTTAGTATATTATAAGTAAATCTAGAACAGCAATCCATATAATTCTGCTATGTTTGTTGCATACGGCTGTGTCTAAAAGATAAATCAGAAAAACCCGGGCAGTGGAGAGTAATTTTCCCCTCTGCCGGTCTGTAACTTTGTTTTCCCCAATGTCTGCTGCTTGACTTGTTCTTCTGAACCACCGTCTTTGAAACGTAAGAATTTTTTTTTTCAATTTATTTTTTATGTACTACTAGCACTGTTTTTGCCATCCAATTGGTCTTAATGCAAGAGGATAGTGATGACCACAGCATTGGTATATATAATATAATATTATAAATGCTCTAAATGACAATGTTTTTATCTGAATTTTGGGAGAAATGTTGTCTGTAGCTTATAGAATAAAACAAAAAACAGAATTTATGCTTACCTGATAAATTACTTTCTCCAACGGTGTGTCCGGTCCACAGCGTCATCCTTACTTGTGGGATATCTCTTCCCCAACAGGAAATGGCAAAGAGTCCCAGCAAAGCTGGCCATATAGTCCCTCCTAGGCTCCGCCCACCCCAGTCATTCGACCGACGGACAGGAGGAAATATATATAGGAGAAACCATATGGTACCGTGGTGACTGCAGTTAGAGAAAATAATTCATCAGACCTGATTAAAAAACCAGGGCGGGCCGTGGACCGGACACACCGTTGGAGAAAGTAATTTATCAGGTAAGCATAAATTCTGTTTTCTCCAACATTGGTGTGTCCGGTCCACGGCGTCATCCTTACTTGTGGGAACCAATACCAAAGCTTTAGGACACAGATGAAGGGAGGGAGCAAATCAGGTTACCTAAATGGAAGGCACCACTGCTTGCAAAACCTTTCTCCCAAAAATAGCCTCCGAAGAAGCAAAAGTATCAAATTTGTAAAATTTGGCAAAAGTGTGCAGTGAAGACCAAGTCGCTGCCTTACATATCTGGTCAACAGAAGCCTCGTTCTTGAAGGCCCATGTGGAAGCCACAGCCCTAGTGGAGTGAGCTGTGATTCTTTCAGGAGGCTGCCGTCCGGCAGTCTCATAAGCCAATCGGATGATGCTTTTAAGCCAAAAGGAAAGAGAGGTAGAAGTCGCTTTTTGACCTCTCCTTTTACCAGAATAAACAACAAACAAGGAAGATGTTTGTCTGAAATCTTTTGTAGCCTCTAAATAGAATTTTAGAGCACGGACTACGTCCAAATTGTGTAACAAACGTTCCTTCTTTGAAACTGGATTCGGACATAAAGAAGGTACAACTATCTCCTGGTTAATATTTTTGTTAGAAACAACCTTAGGAAGAAAACCAGGCTTAGTACGCAAAACCACCTTATCTGCATGGAACACCAGATAGGGCGGAGAACACTGCAGAGCAGATAACTCTGAAACTCTTCTAGCAGAAGAAATTGCAACCAAAAACAAAACTTTCCAAGATAGTAACTTAATATCTATGGAATGTAAAGGTTCAAACGGAACCCCTTGAAGAACTGAAAGAACTAGATTTAGACTCCAGGGAGGAGTCAAAGGTCTGTAAACAGGCTTGATCCTAACCAGAGCCTGAACAAATGCTTGAACATCTGGCACAGCTGCCAGTCTTTTGTGTAGTAAGACAGATAAAGCAGAGATCTGTCCCTTTAGAGAACTTGCAGATAATCCTTTCTCCAAACCTTCTTGTAGAAAGGAGAGAATCTTAGGAATTTTTATCTTATTCCATGGGAATCCTTTGGATTCACACCAACAGATATATCTTTTCCATATTTTATGGTAAATCTTTCTAGTTACCGGTTTTCTGGCCTGAACCAGAGTATCTATCACAGAATCTGAAAACCCACGCTTCGATAGAATCAAGCGTTCAATCTCCAAGCCGTCAGCTGGAGGGAGACCAGATTTGGATGTTCAAATGGACCCTGAACAAGAAGGTCCTGTCTCAAAGGTAGCTTCCATGGTGGAACCGATGACATATTCACCAGGTCTGCATACCAAGTCCTGCGTGGCCACGCAGGAGCTATCAAGATCACCGAGGCCCTCTCCTGATTGATCCTGGCTACCAGCCTGGGAATGAGAGGAAACGGTGGAAATACATAAGCTAGGTTGAAGGTCCAAGGTGCTACTAGTGCATCTACTAGAGTCGCCTTGGGATCCCTGGATCTGGACCCGTAGCAAGGAACCTTGAAGTTCTGACGAGACGCCATCAGATCCATGTCTGGAATGCCCCATAATTGAGTTATTTGGGCAAAGATCTCCGGATGGAGTTCCCATTCCCCCGGATGGATTGTCTGACGACTCAGAAAATCCGCCTCCCAGTTTTCCACACCTGGGATGTGGATCGCAGACAGGTGGCAGGAGTGATCCTCCGCCCATTGAATTATTTTGGTCACTTCTTTCATCGCCAGGGAACTCCTTGTTCCCCCCTGATGATTGATATACGCAACGGTCGTCATGTTGTCTGATTGGAACCTTATGAATCTGGCCTTTGCTAGTTGAGGCCAAGCCCTGAGAGCATTGAATATCGCTCTCAGTTCCAGAATGTTTGTCGGGAGAAGAGACTCTTCCCGAGACCATAGACCCTGAGCTTTCAGGGATTCCCAGACCGCGCCCCAGCCCACTAGACTGGCGTCTGTCGTGACAATGACCCACTCTGGTCTGCGGAAGCTCATTCCCTGGGACAGATGGTCCAGGGTCAGCCACCAACGGAGTGAATCTCTGGTCTTCTGATCTACTTGAATCATTGGAGACAAGTCTGTATAGTCCCCATTCCACTGTTTGAGCATGCACAGTTGTAATGGTCTTAGATGAATTCGTGCAAAAGGAACTATGTCCATTGCTGCAACCATCAACCCTACTACTTCCATGCACTGCGCTATGGAAGGACGAGGAACAGAATGAAGAACTTGACAAGTGCTTAGAAGTTTTGACTTTCTGACCTCTGTCAGAAAAATCCTCATTTCTAAGGAATCTATTATTGTTCCCAAGAAGGGAACTCTTGTCGACGGAGACAGAGAACTTTTTTCTATGTTCACCTTCCATCCGTGTGATCTGAGAAAGGCCAGAACGATGTCTGTATGAGCCTTTGCTTTTGACAGGGACGACGCTTGTATTAGAATGTCGTCCAAGTAAGGTACTACTGCAATGCCCCTCGGTCTTAGAACCGCTAGAAGGGACCCTAGTACCTTTGTGAAAATCCTTGGAGCAGTGGCTAACCCGAATGGGAGGGCCACAAACTGGTAATGCTTGCCCAGAAAAGCGAACCTTAGGAACTGATGATGTTCTTTGTGGATAGGAATATGTAGGTACGCATCCTTTAGATCCACGGTAGTCATAAATTGACTTTCCTGGATAGTGGGTAGAATCGTTCGAATGGTTTCCATCTTGAACGATGGTACCCTGAGAAATTTGTTTAGGATCTTCAAATCCAAAATTGGTCTGAAAGTTCCCTCTTTTTTGGGAACTACGAACAGATTGGAATAAAATCCCATTCCTTTTTCCTTTATTGGAACTGGGTGTATCACTCCCATCTTTAACAGGTCTTCTACACAATGTAAGAACGCCTGTCTCTTTATTTGGTTTGAGGATAAGTGAGACATGTGGAACCTTCCCCTTGGGGGTAGTTCCCTGAATTCCAGGAGATAACCCTGAGAAACTATTTCTAGCGCCCAGGGATCCTGAACATCTCTTGCCCAAGCCTGAGCAAAGAGAGAGAGTCTGCCCCCCACTAGATCCGGTCCCGGATCGGGGGCTACTCCTTCATGCTGTTTTGTTAGCAGCGGCAGGCTTCTTGGCCTGCTTACCCTTGTCCCAGCCTTGCATCGGTTTCCAGGCTGGTTTGGGTTGTGAGGCATTACCCTCTTGCTTAGAGGATGCAGAATTAGAGGCCGGTCCGTTCCTGAAATTGCGAAAGGAACGAAAATTAGACTTATTTTTGGCCTTGAAAGGCCTATCTTGTGGAAGGGCGTGGCCCTTTCCCCCAGTGATGTCTGAAATAATCTCTTTCAATTCTGGTCCAAATAGAGTTTTACCTTTGAAAGGGATGTTAAGCAATTTTGTCTTGGATGACACATCCGCTGACCAAGACTTTAGCCAAAGCGCTCTGCGCGCCACGATAGCAAACCCTGAATTTTTCGCCGCTAATCTAGCTAATTGCAAAGCGGCATCTAAAATAAAAGAGTTAGCCAACTTAAGTGCGTGAATTCTGTCCATAACCTCCTCATATGGAGTCTCTCTACTAAGCGAGTTTTCTAGTTCCTCGAACCAGAACCACGCTGCTGTAGTGACAGGAACAATGCACGAAATGGGTTGTAGAAGGTAACCTTGCTGTACAAAAATCTTTTTAAGCAAACCCTCCAATTTTTTATCCATAGGATCTTTGAAAGCACAACTATCTTCGATAGGAATAGTAGTGCGTTTGTTTAGAGTAGAAACTGCCCCCTCGACCTTAGGGACTGTCTGCCATAAGTCCTTTCTGGGGTCGACCATAGGAAATAATTTCTTAAATATAGGGGGGGGGGGAACAAAAGGTATGCCGGACTTTTCCCACTCCTTATTTACTATGTCCGCCACCCGCTTGGGTATAGGAAAAGCGTCGGGGTGCACCGGAACCTCTAGGAACTTGTCCATCTTGCATAATTTCTCTGGAATGACCAAGTTGTCACAATCATCCAGAGTAGATAACACCTCCTTAAGCAGTGCGCGGAGATGTTCTAATTTAAATTTAAATGTCACAACATCAGGTTCAGCTTGTTGAGAAATTTTTCCTGAATCTGAAATTTCCCCATCTGACAAAACCTCCCTCATGGCCCCTTCAGATTGGTGTGAGGGTATGACAGAACAATTATCATCAGCGCCCTCCTGCTCTTCAGTGTTTAAAACAGAGCAATCGCGCTTTCTCTGATAAGTAGGCATTTTGGATAAAATATTTGCTATGGAGTTATCCATTACAGCCGTTAATTGTTGCATGGTAATAAGCATTGGCGCACTAGATGTACTAGGGGCCTCCTGTGTGGGCAAAACTGGTGTAGACACAGTAGGAGATGAAGTAGTATCATGTTTACTCCCCTCATCTGAGGAATCATCTTGGGCAATTTCATTATCTGTGGCAGTACTGTCCTTACTTTGTTTGGACGCTATGGCACAATTATCACACAAATTTAAATGGGGAGACACATTGGCTTTCATACATATAGAACATAGCTTATCCGAAGGCACAGACATGTTAAACAGGCTTAAACTTGTCAACAAAGCACAAAAAACGTTTTAAAACAAAACCGTTACTGTCTCTTTAAATTTTAAACAGAAAACACTTTATTACTGAATATGTGAAAAAGTATGAAGGAATTGTTCAAAAATTACCAAAATTTCACCACAGTGTCTTAAAGCATTAAGAGTATTGCACACCAAATTTCAGAGCTTTAACCCTTAAAATAACGGAACCGGAGCCGTTTACAAATTTAACCCCTATACAGTCCCAGCTATAGCCTTTGCTGAGACCTAACCAAGCCCAGAGGGGAATACGATACCAATTGACGCCTTCTAGAAGCTTTTCCAGCAAATTTCAGATCCTCACACATGCATCTGCATGCCCTGCTCTCAAAAAACAACTGCGCAGTAATGGCGCGAACATGAGGCTCAGTCTACAACTAGGAAGGCCCCCTGACTGGAAAAGGTGTCTAACATAGTGCCTGCCGTTTAATAAACGTTCCCCAAGTTTATAAATGCGAATTGTCAGCATAAATATGAATAAAATGCCCAAATAAAGCAATCGATTTAGCCCATAAAAATGTCTACCAGTTTTTTAGCCCATATTAAGCCCTTTATTCTGTTTGTTTGACTAAGAAAATGGCTTACCGGTCCCCATGAGGGGAAATGACAGCCTTCCAGCATTACACAGTCTTGTTAGAAATATGGCTAGTCATACCTTAAGCAGAAAAGTCTGCTAACTGTTTCCCCCAACTGAAGTTACTTCATCTCAACAGTCCTATGTGGAAACAGCAATCAATTTTAGTTACTGTCTGCTAAAATCATCTTCCTCTCACAAACAGAAATCTTCATCCTTTTCTGTTTCAGAGTAAATAGTACATACCAGCACTATTTTAAAATAACAAACACTTGATAGAAGAATAAAAACTACATTTAAACACCAAAAAACTCTTAACCATCTCCGTGAAGATGTTGCCTGTGCAACGGCAAAGAGAATGACTGGGGTGGGCGGAGCCTAGGAGGGACTATATGGCCAGCTTTGCTGGGACTCTTTGCCATTTCCTGTTGGGGAAGAGATATCCCACAAGTAAGGATGACGCCGTGGACCGGACACACCAATGTTGGAGAAATGTTTTTATATGTAAATTGACTGTAGCAGGAGGATGTGGTAGGATTGTCCCCTTCATCTGTACACTTGGGACTCAACTGTTACACTTAGAGACATTATCACTCAAAAATGACATGCTCTAATTAATTTATGTAATTGTAGCACTAGCGACCATGCAATGCTATGGGCCTCCATGTATGAAGATGGGTGTGGATAAAGTCCCTGAATTGGAAACTTGTCTGTCCAGCTTTGCAGTAAAGGGCAGTGGAACTGTACGTCTGTTGCCTGAATGTATCATTACACACTCACTTGCATGTGTAATGCTACCCCCTCTCTTGCCCGAGAAGGGTCTGTCAGTAACTCCTAATGAATGTGTTCTGTGATTTTTATCCTCCAACTCAGAGGTGGTGGTGTAAGAAGCAGGCTCGCCCAGCATGGTCTCAAAAGCAGGATACTAGCAATATAAGCCCAATGAGCTAGCTAATACTGCTCTGTGATATACATTAAAAGTACATGGCACGCTAAAAAAGTTTTAGCCATATTAAGATGCTTTGATTAAAATTTTCAACTATTTACTTCTTATACCAGATTAATTTACTTCCTGTGCAAGGCCGAGAACAAGATAGTGCACCCATTAATGTTTAGTTTAATATCCTTTTAAATAATAAAGTTCAGAAAGGTTAAAGCAATTATTCATACTCATACATTGGAAACTCTATTCATACATAGTTTGCATAACAAAATTGTTTAAAATAATTTTCAAAAATAAGCAAAATTAATTACATAGCTACGCTGCCTAGAACAGCTAACTCCACCCATCTTATCAGTGTTTAGACACAGGCATTGTATTTCAACTGAGTTCACAGCTTCTAGGCTTGCTCCAGCAGATAATCCCTATTCATTTTTTCATTCTACCAAAAGAACAATAGATATAGATACAGCCATAGAAGGAAATGTGTGGGGGGAGTTAGAGCTAAAAAGTAGTAAGAAACTAAAAAGAAAGCGTTAATGGAGAGGCACTGCAGTATAAATTTGCAGGTAAAGTAATTAAAGTACATATTATTATATTGTGTCTCTATCCCAACTTGTTTTATGTCTCTTTAAAGGTGCCGGATATTTAAACTCTGCCTCTTTGTACTAGGGGCTGCCATCTTTTTACAGCTGCTCTATATAATTGTTGAGTGTTATTTTTTTAAATATATTTTGTGTGACTGTAAAACTGTGTAAAAATGCAAAAATTTAAAGCTCAAATGTTGTATCAAGCAAATGATACAGCTGTATAAAGTGAATAATTGTACTGATCTGTGAGTGTGGACAGTTTTTGCCACAGGCTGTGAGAATACCTGAGCTCCAAGATGGCGGCCCCCAGTTCAAAGAGGCAGAGCTTCAGTATCTGGCACTTTTAAGATATTAAAAATGATTTGTAAAGAGTTGCAAGAAGAGGATACAATGTAGTTTCATAGTAAGTAGTTACTATTTTTTGTAGCGGCGCACAGCAGTTTAAAATCCCTTTAAAAGGGACATGAAATACTATGAGGTTGTAATAAAAAAAATGTTTAATTATGCATAGTAAAAATAAGATACATTCATTGTTGGTTTGCTTGTTTTTGCAGTAAAATACTCTTAATGTTTGCATAAAAATTGTGTTTAACCCATAATTCCTATAGAGGCCAAAATCAAATGATCTATCTTAGGTTTCTTGGCAAATGCTGCAGATTGCGTAAATTAGCTATATACTAGACAATGAGCAGTGGAAAGATTGATTAATAGTAGCCCTAATTGGCCACAATTAAGAGGGATAAGATAAGTATACTCACTACAGTTTTCAAGGAGTTTTGCAAATCATTAATAGAGTGACAGTTCTTAATGGTTTTAGAAATGTCATTTATATAGGTGTTTTGCAATTCAATAAACTTATCCTGACTGAGTACAACAGTGGATACTACTGTGTGATCGTTTTTTCTGGTTTTAATATTAAAACAGTTTAATCATTAGCTTGCTTTACCCATATTCAGTCGTACAAAATTAACCCTTAGAGAGGGTTTGAACTTGTAAGTAAATAAAGGGGATTAAAAATTAAACAGGAAACTGACTTGTGAATATTTACAGTATCTCACAAAAGTGAGTACACCCCTCACTATCACATTTTTGTTAATATTTTATTATATCTTTTCATGTGACAACACTGAAGAAATGACACTTTTCTACAATGTAAAGCAGTGAGTGTACAGCCTGTATAACAGTGTACATTTGCTGTCCCCTCAAAATAACTCAACCCTCAGCCATTAAAGGGACATAATACTCATATGCTAAATCACTTGAAACTGATGCAGTATAACTGTAAAAAGCTGACAGGAAAATATCACCTGAGCATCTCTATGTAAAAAAGGAAGATATTTTACCTCACAATCTCCTCAGCTCAGCAGAGTAAGTTATGTCTAAAAAGTTATACTCAGCTGCTCCCAGCTGCAGGTAAAAAAAAATAAAAAATGAAGAAATGAACAGCAGCCAATCAGCATCAACAGTGCAGAGGTCATGAACTCTTTTACTGTGATCTCATGAGATTTGACTTAACTCTCATGAGATTTCATTGTAAACTTCCCTAAACTGAATAGCGAAATAACATGAGAGTGCACAAGGCTCATCCCTTCAGCTGTCCCAGGACAGACACACTAATATGCTGCTTAGAAATCGTTTCCAATGGGATGTGGCTACTGAGGAACTTTTGAGGTAAAATATCTTTCTTTTTTACATAGAGATGTTCATGTGATATTTTCTAGTCAGCTTTTTACAGTTATGCTGCATCACTTTCAAGTGTTTAAAAATTTGGGTATTTGGCCCTTTAATGTCTAAACCATTGGCAGCAAACGTGAGTACACCCCTAAGTGGAAATGTTCAAATTGGGCCCAATTAACCATTTTCCCTCCCCAGTGCCATGTGACTCGTTAGTGTTACAAGGTCTCAGGTGTGAATGGGGAGCAGGTGTGTTGATGTTATCGCTCTCACACTCTCTCATACTGGTATGTATGATCAAGTGTTATATATATATATATATATATATATATACACACACACACACACACACATATATATACGTTAAAAATGTTACATTAAAGCCATTTAAACTGAAAATAAGTATTTACATTACAATCAAGTTCTTGTTAATAGTATAGAATATATATGCTAAATTCTATATATTCACATTACTGGTCTAGATACAATAAAGGCCCCGATCTGATATGCAGCGTCGCCCGCAAAAGCCGGCAACGCCAAATTTTGCGCTGGTTTGGTATCACATATACGGCGTAACCTAGAAGTTACGCTTGTATATTTCTGCCTTCGGCCGTAGTTTTTTAGACAGGTATACAGATAGACAGGTATACCAAACCAGCGCAGTTTGGTATCCAATATACAGCGTAAGGACTTACGTGGCGAAAATGGAGAAATCTTACTCCATTTTCACCTCGCCACAAATTGCAGGCGTAGTAAGCCTTACGCTGTGTATCAGAGCCCCATAGCTCCCTAAACTACCTGCAAAAATAAAACCTAACACCTAACGCATGCGCAATGTCTATCTACCTGTCAACCGCGATCCCCCGCCGCAATCCCTAATAAAGTTATTATCCCCTAAACCGCCGCTCCCGGACCCCGCCGCCAGCTACATTAACTACCCCCTAATGTGAGCTCCTTACACCGCCACCACCTACATTAACTACCCCCTAATGTGAGCCCCTTACACCGCCGCCACCTACATTAACTGCCCCCTAATGTGAGCCTCTTACACCGCCGCCACCTACATTAACTACCACCTAATGTGAGCCCCTTACACCGCCGCCACCTACATTACCTACCCCCTAATGTGAGCCCCTTACACTGCCGCCAGCTATATTAAATTATTAACCCCTAATCTAATCCCCCTACCCCGCCGCCAGCTATATTAAATTATTAACCCCTAATCTAATCCCCCTACCCCGCCGCCAGCTATATTAAATTATTAACCCCTAATCTAATCCCCCTACCCCGCCGCCAGCTATATTAAATTAATTAACCCCTAATCTAATCCCCCTATACCGCCGCCACCTATATTAAATTAATTAACCCCATAAAATACTAAACTATCCCTACCACTAAACCTAAGTCTAACCCTACAAATAGCCCATAAAAGGGCTTTTTGCGTGGCATTACCCCAAAGTAAACAGCTCTATTGCAAGCCCTTAAAAGGGCTTTTTGCGGGGCTTTGCCCCAAAGTAATCAGCTCTTTTACCAGCCCTTAAAAGGGCTTTTGGCGGGGCATTGTCACAAAGTAATCAGCTCTTTTGCCTATAATCTAAATCCCCTGCACCGCCGCCACCTATAATAAATGTATTACCCCCTAATCTAATCCCCCTATACCGTCGCCACCTATAATAAATGTATTACCCCCTAATCTAATCCCCCTACATCGCCGCCACCTATATTAACTATATTAACCCTAATTATATTAGGGTTAATATAGTTATATTATATATATTAACTATATTAACCCTAATTATATTAGGGTTAATATAGTTATTATATTATATATATATTAACCCCTTAATGACAACTGACGTACCAGGTACGTCATGCAAAAACAACCAGTTAATGACAATAGACATACCTGGTACGTCAGTTGTCTAACAGAGTGCTGGAAGTGATCGCAATCGCTTCCAGCAGCTCTCAGGGTATTGCAGTGATGCCTCGATATGGAGGCATCCTGCAATACCTTTTTAGAAGACTCCGATGCAGAGAGAGCCACTCTGTGGCCCTCTCTGCACCGGTAGCGATGGTGCCATTCGTTGGGAGCATAGGGAGGCGGGTGGGCGGCCCATCGCTACCCGGCATCCGATTCCTGTAAGTGCAATGTGCATGCCGGGTGCCGGGAGCGTGTGGGGGGCGCGCGCATTAGCTGGCCACTGACACCAATGAGGAGGGAAGAGGGGGGAAAAAAGATTTAAAAAAAATTTATATAAAAGGATCTGGGAGGGGGATGGGGGTATTGTGGGGGGCTGCTACACTACAGAAAACATTAAGAATTGCAAAAGAGAAAAAAATACTTTTGTTTTTGGGGCAAATTGGGTACTGGCAGACAGCCAGTACCCAAGATGGCGGCAATTAGGTAGGGGAGAGGGTTAGAGAGCTGGGGGGGGGGGGGGGATCATGGAGGTTGGGGCTAAGGCAGGGGTCCATCACAGCTAAAATATTTTTTTTTTTTATAAAAAACAAACAAAACTCCTTTTATTTAGTACTGGCAGACTTTCTGCCAGTACTTAAGATGGCGGGGACAATTGTGGGATGGGGGAGGGAAGAGAGCTATTTGGGAGGGATCAGGGGGTGGGATGTGTCAGGTGGGAGGCTGATCTCTACCCTAAAGCTAAAATTAACCCTGCAAGCTCCCTACAAGCTACCTAATTAACCCCTTCACTGCTGGGCATAATTTACGTGTGGTGTGCAGCAGCATTTAGCGGCCTTCTAATTACCAAAAAGCAATGCCAAAGCCATATAAGTCTGCTATTTCTGAACAAAGGGGATCCCAAAGAAGCTTTTACAACAATTTGTGCCATAATAGCACAAGCTGTTTGTAAATACTTTCAGTGAGAAACCTAAAATTGTGAAAAATGATTTTTTTTTTTTATTATTTGCTCGCATTTGGCGGTGAAATGGTGGCATGAAATATATCAAAATGGGCCTAGATCAATACTTGGGGTTGTCTACTATACTACACTAAAGCTAAAATTAACCCTACAAGCTCCCTAATTAACCCCTTCACTGCTGGGCATAAAACACGTGTGGTGCACAGCGCCATTTAGCCACCTTCTAATTACCAAAAAGCAACCCCAAAGCCATATAAGTCTGCTATTTCTGAACAAAGGGGATCCCAAAGAAGCATTTACAACCATTTGTGCCTTAATTGCAGAAGCTGTTTGTAAATAATTTCAGTGGGAAACCTAAAGTTTGTGACAAAATTTGTGAAAAAGTGAACTTTTTTTTTATTTGATTACATTTGGCGGTGAAATGGTGGCATGAAATATACCAAAATGGACCTAGATCAATACTTTGGGATGTCTTCTAAAAAAAAATATACACATGTCAAGGGTTATTCAGGTTTTCCTGACAGATATCAGGGCTCCAATGTAACTAGCGCTAATTTTGAAAAAAAGTGATTTGGAAATAGCAAAGTGCTGCTTGTATTTATTGCCCTATAACTTGCAAAAAAAGTAAAGAACATGTAAACATTGGGTATTTCTAAACTCAGGACAAAATTTAGAAACTATTTAGCATAGGTGTTTTTTGGTGATTGTAGATGTGTAACAGATTTTGGGGGTCAAAGTTAGAAAAAGTGTGTTTTTTTCCATTTTTTCCTCATATTTTATAATTTTTTTATAGGAAATTATAAGATATGATGAAAATAATGGTATCTTTAGAAATTCCATTTAATGGCGAGAAAAACGGTATATAATATGTGAGGGTACAGTAAATGAATAAGAGGAAAATTACAGCTAAACACAAACACAGCAGAAATGTAAAAATAGCCTTTGTCATTAAGGGTAAGAAAATTGAAAAATGGTCTGGTCATTAAGGGGTTAAGTATAATAACCCTATCTAACTCTAACACCCCTAACTAAATTCTTATTAAAATAAATCTAATTAATATTAATATTATTAATTAAAATATTGCTATTTAAATCTAAATACTTACCTATAAAATAAACCCTAAGATAGCTACAATATAATTAATAATTACATTGTAGCTATTTTAGGGTTTATATTTATTTTACAGGTAACATGGTATTTATTTTAACTAGGTACAATAGCTATTAAATAGTTAATAACTATTTAATAGCTACCTTGTTAAAATAATTACCAATTTACCTGTAAAATAAATCCTAACCTAAGTTACAAATACACCTACACTATCAATAAATTAAATAAACTACAAATATCTAAACTAAAATACAATTAAATACACTAAACTAAATTACAAAAAAAACAAACACTAAATTACAAAAAAAGATTACAAGAACTTTAAGCTAATTACACCTATTCTAAACCCCTAATAAAATAATAAAGCCCCCCAAAATAAAAAAAATTCCCTACCCTATTCTAAATTACAAAAGTTAACAGCTCTATTACCAGCCCTTAAAAAGGGCCTTTTGCAGGGCATTGCCCCAAAGTAAACAGCTCTTTTGCCTGTAAAAAAAAACACAATACCACCCCCCAACATTAAAACCCACCACCCACATACCCCTACTCTAAACCCACCCAAACCTCCTTAAAAAAACCTAACACTAAGCCCCAGAAGATCTCCCTACCTTGAGTTGTCTTCACCCAGCCGTGCCAAACTCTTCATCCAATCCGGGCGATGTCTTCATCCAAGCGGCAAAGAAGAAGTGTTCCATCTGGCGATGTCTTCATCCAAGTGGCAAAGAAGAAGTCTTCCATCCCGGCGATGTCTTCATCCAAGCGGCAAAGAAGAGGTCCTCCATCGGGGCGAAATTTTTCTCCAAGCGGCATCTTCAATCTTCTTTCTTCAGCCCTCCAACGCGGAACATCCAGCTGGCCCGACGACCGGATTGGATGAAGAGTTCGGCCCGGCTGGGTGAAGACGACTCAAGGTAGGGAGATCTTCTGGGGCTTAGTGTTAGGTTTTTTAAGGGGGGTTTGGGTGGGTTTAGAGAAGGGGTATGTGGGTGGTGGGTTGTAATGTTGGGGGGTGGTATTGTGTTTTTTTTTACAGGCAAAAAAGCCGTTTACTTTGGGGCATGCCCCACAAAAAGCCCTTTTAAGGGCTGGTAAAAGAGCTGGTTAATTTTTAATTTAGATTAGGGTAGGGCATTTTTTTTATTTTGGGGGGCTTTATTATTTTATTAGGGGACTTAGAATAGGTGTAATTAGCTTAAAATTCTTGTAATCTTTTTTTATTTTTTGTAATTTAGTGTTTGTTTGTTTTTTTGTAATTTAGTTTAGTGTATTTAATTGTATTTTAGTTTAGATATTTGTAGTTTATTTAATTTATTGGTAGTGTAGGTGTATTTGTAACTTAGGTTAGGATTTATTTTACAGGTAAATTGGTAATTATTTTAACTAGGTAGCTATTAAATAGTTATTAACTATTTAATAGCTATTGTACCTAGTTAAAATAAATACCAAGTTACCTGTAAAATAAATATAAACCCTAAAATAGCTACAATGTAATTATTAATTATATTGTAGCTATCTTACGGCTAGATTTAGAGTTCGGCGGTAGCCGTGAAAACCAGCGTTAGAGGCTCCTAACGCTGGTTTTAGGCTACCGCCGGTATTTGGAGTCACTCAAAATAGGGTCTAACGCTCACTTTTCAGCCGCGACTTTTCCATACCGCAGATCCCCTTACGTCAATTGCGTATCCTATCTTTTCAATGGGATCTTTCTAACGCCGGTATTTAGAGTCGTTTCTGAAGTGAGCGTTAGAGCTCTAACGACAAAACTCCAGCCGCCGGAAAATAGCAGGAGTTAAGAGCTTTCTGGGCTAACGCCGGTTCATAAAGCTCTTAACTACTGTACCCTAAAGTACACTAACACCCATAAACTACCTATGTACCCCTAAACCGAGGTCCCCCCACATCGCCGACACTCGATTAAAATTTTTTAACCCCTAATCTGCCGACCGCCACCTACGTTATACTTATGTACCCCTAATCTGCTGCCCCTAACACCGCCGACCCCTGTATTATATTTATTAACCCCTAACCTGCCCCCCACAACGTCGCCGACACCTGCCTACACTTATTAACCCCTAATCTGCCGACCGGACCGCTACTATAATAAAGTTATTAACCCCTAATCCGCCTCACTAACCCTATCATAAATAGTATTAACCCCTAATCTGCCCTCCCTAACATCGCCGACACCTAACTTCAATTATTAACCCCTAATCTGACGACCGGAGCTCACCGCTACTATAATAAATGGATTAACCCCTAAAGCTAAGTCTAACCCTAACACTAACACCCCCCTAAGTTAAATATAATTTTAATCTAACGAAATTCATTAACTCTTATTAAATAAATTATTCCTATTTAAAGCTAAATACTTACCTGTAAAAAAAAATCCTAATATAGCTACAATACAAATAATAATTATATTGTAGCTATTTTAGGATTAATATTTATTTTACAGGCAACTTGGTAATTATTTTAACCAGGTACAATAGCTATTAAATAGTTAAGAACTATTTAATAGCTGTCTAGTTAAAATAATTACAAAATTACCTGTAAAATAAGTCCTAACCTAAGTTATAATTAAACCTAACACTACCCTATCAATAAATTAATTAAATAAAATACCTACAATTGCCTACAATAAAACCTAACACTACACTATCAATAAATAAATTAAATACAATTCCTACAAATAACTACAATTACATAAACTAACTAAAGTACAAAAAATAAAAAAGAACTAAGTTACAAAAAATAAAAAAATATTTACAAACATAAGAAAAATATTACAACAATTTTAAACTAATTACACCTACTCTAAGCCCCCTAATAAAATAACAAAGACCCCCAAAATAAAAAAATTCCCCTGACTCTGCCCCCACAAGTATGGCAACATGTAATTTCCCTCACTAAAAAAGCACTACACTGTGTTACACTCTTCGAAACCTATTACAAACTCTTAACGAACTGGTACCTTACCCCTGCGAGACTTAACAAAATGTTTGTCTCTGCCTCTCCCCTATGCTGGCGTAATTGCGGCAAAAAAGGAAACTCTCTACACATATGGTGGGAATGCCCCAAGTTAAAACCCTTATGGAGTACCTGCTTCCGTACGCTAGGGAGATTAGGCATAACGCTTCCTATAACTCCTTCTAATGCCCTCTTACACATAGGCATTACTAAATTACCCAAACACCAAGCATACCTAGCAATCTATTTGCTAACAGCTACTAAAGCGACAATAGCCAAGGCATGGAAAACCGAGACGCCTCCAAAATGGTCATACATCCTAAACTATATGGCATACATCTACAATATGGAGAAACCTATCTTTTACTCTCTAAATAATTCAGACCTATTTGAACTAGTGTGGGCAGACTGGCAATCTAACCACACCATTACTTGGGCCCCGAACACTAGAGTAAACACACACTAGGCAACCCTCTCCATGTACCCTCCGCATATGAACTAAATCTCTGCCTCTGACAACAATTCTTCCTTCCCTCTCTCCCCAGTCCCTCCCCCCACCCCAGCTAACCCACCTCATCTGACTTGAGCTATATTTCTTTCATTTTTTCATTTTATGAACACATTCTAATCTGACATATTCTTAGTGTTCCAATTTTTCTGTTCATACTTTCTGTAGGAGCCTGCGTGCTCCAAATCATTTACTATGTTATTGTTGTAATTGAGAAATCTTTACCAATAAAAATTTGAAACTTTAAAAAAAAAAAAAAAAAAAAAAAAATTCCCTACCCTATTCTAAATTAATAGAGTTAAAAGCTCTTTTACCTTACCAGCCCTGAACAGGGCCCTTTGCGGGGCATGCCCCAAGAAGTTCAGCTCTTTTGCCTGTAAAAAAAAAAATACAATACCCCCCCCCAACATTACAACCCACCACCCACATACCCCTAATCTAACCCAAACCCCCCTTAAATAAACCTAACACTAAGCCCCTGAAGATCTTCGGAACAGCCAATAGAATGCGAGCTCAATCTGATTGGCTGATTGGATCAGCCAATCGGATTGAACTTGATTCTGATTGGCTGATTCCATCAGCCAATCAGAATATTCCTACCTTAATTCCGATTGGCTGATAGAATCCTATCAGCCAATCGGAATTCGAGGGACGCCATCTTGGATGACGTCCCTTAAAGGAACCGTCATTCGTCGGGAGACACAGAAAGAAGAGGATGGATCCGCGTCGGCTGATTCAAGATGGACCCGCTCCGCTTGGAGAAGATGTTTGCCGGTCCGGATGTCCTCTTCTTGCCGGATAGGAGGAAGACTTTGGAGCCTCTTCTGGACCTCCTTCAGCACCGGATGCCAGGACGGATCGGTGATACCTGGATGGTGAAGACAAGGTAGGAAGATCTTCAGGGGCTTAGTGTTAGGTTTATTTAAGGGGGGTTTGGGTTAGATTAGGGGTATATGGGTGGTGGGTTGTAATGTTGGGGGGGGTATTGTATGTTTTTTTTTACAGGCAAAAGAGCTGAACTTCTTGGGGCATGCCCCGCAAAGGGCCCTGTTCAGGGCTGGTAAGGTAAAAGAGCTTTTAACTCTATTAATTTAGAATAGGGTAGGGAATTTTTTTATTTTGGGGGTCTTTGTTATTTTATTAGGGGGCTTAGAGTAGGTGTAATTAGTTTAAAATTGTTGTAATATTTTTCTTATGTTTGTAAATATTTTTTTATTTTTTGTAACTTAGTTTTTTTTTATTTTTTGTACTTTAGTTAGTTTATGTAATTGTAGTTATTTGTAGGAATTGTATTTAATTTATTTATTGATAGTGTAGTGTTAGGTTTTATTGTAGGTAATTGTAGGTATTTTATTTAATTAATTTATTGATAGGGTAGTGTTAGGTTTAATTATAACTTAGGTTAGGACTTATTTTACAGGTAATTTTGTAATTATTTTAACTAGGCAGCTATTAAATAGTTCTTAACTATTTAATAGCTATTGTACCTGGTTAAAATAATTACCAAGTTGCCTGTAAAATAAATATTAATCCTAAAATAGCTACAATATAATTATTATTTGTATTGTAGCTATATTAGGATTTTTTTTTACAGGTAAGTATTTAGCTTTAAATAGGAATAATTTATTTAATAAGAGTTAATGAATTTTGTTAGATTAAAATTATATTTAATTTAGGGGGGTGTTAGTGTTAGGGTTAGACTTAGCTTTAGGGGTTAATCCATTTATTATAGTAGCGCTGAGCTCCAGTCGTCAGATTAGGGGTTAATAATTGAAGTTAGGTGTCGGCGATGTTAGGGAGGGCAGATTAGGGGTTAATACTATTTATGATAGGGTTAGTGAGGCAGATTAGGGGTTAATAACTTTATTATAGTAGTTCTCAGGTCCGGTCGGCAGATTAGGAGTTAATAAGTGTAGGCAGGTGTCGGCGACGTTGAGGGGGGCAGATTAGGGGTTAATAAATATAATATAGGGGTCGGCGGTGTTAGGGGCAGCAGATTAGGGGTACATAGGGATAACGTAGGTTGCGGCGGTGTACGGAGCGGAAGATTAGGGGTTAAAAATAATATGCAGGGGTCAGCGATAGCGGGGGCGGCAGATTAGGGTTTAATAAGTGTAAGGTTAGGGGTGTTTAGACTCGGGGTACATGTTAGAGTGTTAGGTGCAGACGTAGGAAGTGTTTCCCCATAGGAAACAATGGGGCTGCGTTAGGAGCTGAACGCTGCTTTTTTGCAGGTGTTAGGTTTTTTTACAGCTCAAACAGCCCCATTGTTTCCTATGGGAGAATCGTGCACGAGCACGTTTTTGAGGCTGGCCGCGTCCGTAAGCAACTCTGGTATCGAGAGTTGCATTTGCGGTAAAAATGCTCTACGCTCCTTTTTTGGAGCCTAACGCAGCATTTTTTTTAACTCTCGATACCAGAGTTAATTTTATGCTGCGGCCAGAAAAAAGCCCGCGGAGCGTTAACAGCCCATCTACCGCCAAACTCCAAATCTAGGCCTTAGGGTTTATTTTATAGGTAAGTATTTAGATTTAAATAGGAATATTTTAATTAATAATATTAATATTAATTAGATTTATTTTAATAAGAATTTAGTTAGGGGTGTTAGAGTTAGATAGGGTTATTATACTTAATATATATATAATATAATAACTATATTAACTATATTAACCCTAATATAATTAGGGTTAATATAGTTAATATATATAATATAATAACTATATTAACCCTAATATAATTAGGGTTAATATAGTTAATATATATAATATAATAACTATATTAACTATATTAACCCTAATATAATTAATTAACCCCTAAAATACTAAACTATCCCTACCACTAAACCTAAGTCTAACCCTACAAATAGCCCTGAAAAGGGCTTTTTGCGTGGCATTACCCCAAAGTAAACAGCTCAATTGCCAGCCCTTAAAAGGGCTTTTTGCGGGGCTTTGCCCCAAAGTAATCAGCTCTTTTACCAGCCCTTAAAAGGGCTTTTGGCGGGGCATTGTCGCAAAAGTAAGCAGCTCTTTTGCCTATAATCTAAATCCCCCTACACCGCCGCCACCTATAATAAATGTATTAACCCCTAATCTAATCACCCTACAGCGCCGCCACCTATATTAAATACATTAACCCCTAATCTAATCCCCCTACACCGCCGCCACCTATATTAACTGTATTAACCCTAATTATATGTAGGGTTAGACTTAGGTTTAGTGGTAGGGATAGTTTAGTATTTTATGGGTTAATTAATTTAATATAGGTGGCGGCGGTATAGGGGGATTAGATTAGGGGTTAATTAATTTAATATAGCTGGCGGCAGTATAGGGGGATTAGATTAGGGGTTAATTGTTACGGTACCAACAGTGTACCAAGGGTTAGTACCAGGGAACAATGTCCTGCATAGGGAATCAGCAATTCACAACCCAGCCAG
Source organism: Bombina bombina (assembly GCF_027579735.1). Lineage (NCBI taxonomy): Eukaryota > Metazoa > Chordata > Amphibia > Anura > Bombinatoridae > Bombina > Bombina bombina. The sequence goes on along the minus strand of NC_069503.1, from coordinate 840,790,665 downwards.
TTTCAGGTTTAAAACAGAATGTCATTTATTAAAGGCTAGATGCCTAGTATTTATACAGGTTTTGACCCCAGATGGGGGGGTTGAAAGACTCTTGTACATTTAGATAAAAAGGGGAAGACGCCCTTTTATGAAACAGTAGAATTACATTACTTAAATACTTTACTTAGGCAGATAACAACTTAAACACATTTGGCTTGTCTTATCACCTAGCGTCTGCTCTCTGAGGGTGATTAAACAATGGCCTGTTTATTACTTAAATGTAATTATAGCACACAATAGCTGAGGCCAGAAAACCTGTCTTTAGATATTAGATTCTTAAAGCTAAACACAGTTAACTCCTTCAGTCCTGACAGAAGGGTCTGTCACATAGCTCCCCCCTTGTGGAACACTCCGGCAGACCCGGCTTGACCCTTTTGCGGGTCAACCTGGGGATGACCGGACTAGGAGGTGGTAGGCATGTCAGTTTGCTGGGACAATCCATCTGTATTCCCGTTATGAGAGAGAATTCCTGTCCATACAAACAAGGGTTCAAATTCCTCAGTGCCCAGACCAGGGCCAAACAGTCCTTCAAAATCCCATCAGCTTCTTTACGAGTTTTCTGTACCTGCTCTTTATAGGTATCCACAATCCCTTCATACTGACATAGGGTGCCCTTGAGTTGCTGCACCTCACTATGAGCCAGCGTCAGCTTCTCCTCAAGTGTCGCTAAGTTTGTCTTTAAGGTTTCATGTCCCACTCTCAAGCTGGTGTTTTCTGCAGTCTGTCGGTGCAGCTTGTCTAGCAGAGATTCACGTTCTAAACATGCTTTTTCCTCTGCGCTCCTCTTCTCCTTCATCAGCGCATTGTAACGGGACCTCCACATATCAATAGCGGATAGAGATTTACTGAGCTCAGCGTCCTGGGGCTTAGCAGCAGGTGGGTCAGTCTCTGCTGCACGGATCTGGGCACGGGTAGTCACAGGGTTAACATCAGCGGGACCCATAGGAGCGTAGGCAGAAACAAGGGGGGCCAAGTCATTTCCAAGAAGAACATCAGCAGGTAAGTCCTTCTTGACCCCCACATTCACAGGTCTAGCGCCCACTCCCCAATCCAAATGTACCCTGGCAACAGGTAGGCTGAACACATCGCCCCCTGCTACCCTCACAGCCACAGTGTCTCCAGTGTACTGTTTCTCAGACACCAAGTTCTTTTGAAGCAAGGTCATGGTAGCACCAGTATCCTGTAGACCACTGACCTTCTTCCCATTCACTTTAACCAGTTGCCGGTTATTCCGGTGGGCAGCTTGCACAAGGTCTGCCTCATGTAGGATGCTCCAGCATTCTTGCGCCTCTACGTAGCGGGCCGCAGGCTGAGGATTACGTGGGATTCCGCCGGCGGGTCTTCTCCAGGACTGCGCTTGGTTCGCTGCGTTTAGGGGACACTCTGGTCTTTTGTGCCCTAGTTGCTTACATCTAAAGCACCGAATCGGTTGTGAGTAGCCCCGCGAATTGAACCGGGCTCTCTGAGGGTAGTTCGTGTGCCGTGTGGTATAGCGGTGCGCTGGGGGTTGGTAACTGGCAGCTGCTGGGGTGACTGGGGGTCTGTACTCCACTCTAGCAGGGGGCTTAGTGGTAGCAGTGTCCAGTTTGCGGGCATCCGTATACTCATCTGCCAAGCGAGCCGCTTCATGCAGGGTGGAGGGTTTACGGTCCCGAACCCACTCTCGAACTCCTGCGGGTAACTTGTCGAAGCAATGTTCCAACAGGAATAGCTGCAGCACCTCTTCCCCAGATACGGCTTGGCACCCCGCTATCCAGTGAGCTGCTGTGCGGTGCACCTTACATGCCCACTCAAGGTAGGAATCACCAGCTAATTTAACAGTGTCTCTGAACCGCCTCCGGTATGCCTCCGGTGTAACCGCATACCTGGAGAGCAGAGCCTCTTTTACAGTATTATAATCCCCGACTTCCTCATCTGGAATGGCCCGAAAAGCCTCACTGGCCCGGCCGGATTATTTTCCGGATAATATCATGACCCAGTCCTCTGCGGGTACCTTGTGTAGTGCACATTGCCTCTCAAAATCCGCAAGGTACCCATCAATCTCTCCTGTTTCCAGGAAGTTTTTAAAAGCTGCAAAATTTACTTTTCTCTTTTCCACTGGGTTTGCTGCAGCGCCGCTTTGGCGAAGTAGGTTGGCCTCCACAGCTGCTATGACCCGGTCGATAATTTCCGCAGATGGGTTGGGGCCATAATGTGCCAGTCTTATTTTAACCGCCCGATCAAAGCTTGCTTCTGCGGGGGTTCTGTCTGCTATGCTGGGCCCATTGGTTCCTTCTGTCCCTGGTACTCTTTCCATCTTAGTCAGTATTGTAATAATCCCCCTCTTCCTGAGGTTACTGGCTTGTGTAGTTGCTCTTCTGGGCGATAAGGTTCATTCCGTCGCTTGCCACCAATGTTACGGTACCAACAGTGTACCAAGGGTTAATACCAGGGAACAACGTCCTGCATAGGAAATCAGCAATTCACAAACCTGCCAGTTTTCAGGTTTAAACAGAATGACATTTATTAAAGGCTATGCCTAGTATTTATGCAGGTCTGACCCCCCCCCCCCCCCCAGATGGTGGTTGAAAGACTGTTGTACATTACATGGAGGGAACAAGCCCTTTGACATGATACAATAGAATTATATTACTTAAACACTTCAACCACAAGACACTCTTGGCCCTTCTTATCACTTAGGCGTTTTCTCTCTGGAGGTGATCAAACAATAGAATGCTTAGCACTAATTAAATTATAGCTGGAGCCAGCAACTTGTGTTTAGAAAATAGTTTCTTAAAGCTAAACACAGTTAACGCCTTCAGTCCTGACAGAAGGGTCTGTCACATTAATAAATGTAATAAAGGTGGCGGCGGTGTAGGAGGATTTAGATTAGGGGTTAATTAATATAATATAGCTGGCGGCGGGGTAGGGGGATTTAAATTAGGGGTTAATAATTTTAATATAGATGGCGGCGGGGTAGGAGCTCACATTAGGGGGTAGTTAATGTAGGTGGTGGCGGTGTAAGGGGCTCACATTAGGGGGTAGGTAATGTAGGTGGCGGCGGGGTAGGAGCTCACATTATGGGGTATGTAATGTAGATAGCTGCGGGGTAGGAGCTCACATTAGGGGTAGGTAATGTAGGTGGCGGCAGTGTAAGGGGCTCACATTAAGGGGTAGTTAATGTAGGTGGCGGCGGGGTCCGGGAGCGGCGGTTTAGGGGTTAATACATTTTTGTATTATTAGGAGAGTGAGGGCGGATAGCGGATAGAGGGTTAGACGTGTCGGGCTATGTTTGGGAGGCGTGTTAGACAGTACGGGAGATTTAATAACTTAGTCAGGTTTTGTAGGCGCCGGCAGTTTCTAAAGTGCCGTAAGTCACTGGCGACTCCAGAAATTTGTACTTACGCAGATTTCTGGACATCGCTGGTTTATCCGACTTACGGCACTTTAGCATCTGACGGCGCCGTATATGTGATAGCTCGAGTTGCGAGCTGAAACTACGGGCGGCGGGGGTTCCCTCACTTGCGCCGCAAACTACGATCTTTATCGGATCGCACCCAAAGCTTGTTAAAACAGTGAGCTGCTGCTGCAGCATCCACAAGGCAGGTGAGGTTCCTCACTGTTTGCAAGAAAGGAACATTTTATTTTGAAAACTCTGTGGCTGCATTAGATATATTTTCTGTTTAATGTTGTGAAAGAAAGAAATATGCAGTGCACTATATTGTATGCAATGAAAAGCACATTGTATTCACTTGTAGGTTTTGTATATTATTATATTTAGGAATAAAGTTTTGTTTTCATATTATCAGCTATTTTAATGGATATGTTTGTGGACAGACCAAAGTGTTCCTTGCATGTATTTGTAATTTTATTGCAGCATTTAAAGGGACAGTAAACACCAGTATTTTTGTTGTTTAAAAAGTTAGATAATCCCTTTATTACTCATTCCCCAATTTTGCATAACCAACACAGTTATAATAATATACTTTTTACCTCTGTGATTACCTTGTATCTATGCCTCTGCAAACTGCCCCCTTATTTCAGTTCTTTTGACAGACATGCATTTTTAGCCAATCAGTGCTTGCTCTTAGGAGCTTCACGTGCCGTAGCTCAATGTTATCTATATGAAACACATGAACTAACATCCTCTAGTGGTGAAAAACTGTCAAAATGCTTTCTGATTAGAGGCAGTCTTCAAGGTCTAAGAAATTAGCACATGAACCTCCTAGATTTAGCTTTCAACTAAGAATACCAAGAGAACAAAGCAAAATTGGTAATAAAAGTAAATTGGAACGTTGTTTAAAATTACATGCCCTATTTAAATCATGAAAGTTTTTTTGTGACTTTACTGTCCCTTTAAGTATATTCAGTAAGTTGTCAGTCACCTCTGCAGGACTTGATTAGCTCTCTTGCAAATGCTGGTTGTCTCCTTGTTACACTTTACAGTCCCCTGTCAGAAGTTGATTTCTAGGGGAAGCAATATACAAAGAATGTCAGCTTCCGCTCCTTGGTTTATTGCATTTTTGGTGACGGCCGCTGTGAAGCTTAAAAGTTGCCTGCTTGAGGGACTTGCAATTGTTATTGCTTTAACACACATTATCCCTCACATCAGAGATTAACAAAATGCTCATTAGGATAGTTTTTATATTATTCTACATATAGAAATAACCCTTCCATGTATTTTTGTTTAAGAATAAAAGGTCAGTGATAGATTCTTACAAAAGTGAACTGCTGTAATAAACATAGATATTATAGATATTAAAGTGTATGTCTAAAAATATAGACCCTCACAAAAGGGAAGATTGTAACTCAACAATAGCAATGATACACTGATAAACTAATTGGGGCCTATTTATCAAGCCGTCAACCGCAAATACGCTGGAATTCCGCAGCATAATTGTGGAGAGCTTGATTCGCCTTATTTATCAAAGCCTACAGACTGGCAAAAGTAGAAATCTGTGACGTAACATACGATCGCCAGTCTCAGTCCGACACAGATCGATGCTTACGTAACTACAGATGTTCCGAATGCAAATTCGGCACTATCTGACTACTTTTGCTAGTTATCAAATAACTACCAGGTATGCACGCGACTATTCCGGCCCAGCGTACCTGGTTTTTAATCCACCGCCCTGGAGGCGGCGGATACCATAGGAATCAATGGAAGTCTGAAAGCAGCAAAAGCTCATGTTCGCTGCTGCCCGATATCCCATTGATTCCTATGGGACAATAAAATTTATGTTTACACCTAACACCCTAACATAAGCCCAGAGTCTAAACACCCCTTATCTGCCGCCCCGCCACCGCCGCCACCTACATTATACTTATTAACCCCTAATCTGCTGCCCCGACACCGCCGCCACATAAATAAAAGTTATTAACCCCTATCTCCCGGACCCCACCACAACTAAAAGTAAATTTATGCTTCCCTGATAAATTAATTTCTTCTATGGTAAGAGGAGTCCACGGATTCATCCTTTACTTGTGGGATATTATCCTTCCTAACAGGAAGTGGCAAAGAGCACCACAGGAGAGCTGTCTATATAGCTCCTGCCTTAGCTCCACCCCCCAGTCATTCGACCCAAGGTACAGGAAGAAAAAGGAGAAACTACAAGGTGCAGTGTCTTAAACTGACAGGGCGGGCCGTGGACTCGTCTTACCATAGAAGAAATTAATTTATCAGGTAAGCATAAATTTACTTTTCTTCTATAAGGTAAGATGAGTCCACGGATTCATCCTTTACTTGTGGGATACAATACCAAAGCTACAGGACACGGAAGAACGGGAGGGACAAGACAGATGGTTAAACAGAAGGCACCACTGCTTGAAGAACTTTTCTCCCAAAAATAGCCTCCGAAGAAGCAAAGGTATCAAATTTGTAAAATTTGGAAAAGGTATGCAGTGAAGACCAAGTCGCAGCCTTACAAATCTGTTCAACAGAAGCATCATTTTTAAAAGCCCATGTGGAAGCCACCGCTCTAGTAGAGTGAGCTATAATTCTTTCAGGAAGCTGCTGTCCAGCAGTCTCGTATGCCAAACGGATGATGCTTTTTAGCCAAAAGGCAAGAGAGGTAGCCGTAGCTTTTTGACCCCTACGTTTTCCAGAATAGACAACAAACAAAGAAGATGTTTGACGGAAATCTTTGGTCGCTTGCAAATAAAACTTTAAAGCCCGAACCACGTCCAAGTTGTGTAATAGACGCTCATTCTTGGAGGAAGGATTAGGACACAGAGAAGGAACAACAATTTCCTGATTAATATTCTTATTAGTTACAACCTTAAGAAGGAATCCAGTTTGGTACGCAAAACCACCTTATCAGCATGGAAAACAAGATAAGGCGAGTCGCATTGCAATGCAGATAGTTCAGACACTCTTCGAGCCGAAGAGATAGCAACTAAAAACAGAACTTTCCAAGATAGAAGCTTAATATCTATGGAATGCATAGGTTCAAACGGAACCCCTTGAAGAACCTTAAGAACTAAATTCAAACTCCATGGCGGAGCAACAGGTTTAAACACAGGCTTGATTCGAACTAAAGCCTGACAGAACGACTGAACGTTTGGAACATCTGCCAGACGTTTGTGCAGTAGAATTGATAAAGCAGATATCTGTCCCTTTAAGGAACTAGCTGATAGCCCCTTCTCCAATCCTTCTTGGAGAAAGGACAAAATCCTAGGAATCCTGATCTTACTCCATGAGTAGCCTTTGGATTTGCACCAATAAAGATATTTACACCATATCTTATGATAAATTTTCTTGGTGACAGGCTTTCGAGCCTGAATCAAGGTATCTATGACCAACTCAGAGAACCCCCGCTTGGATAAGATCAAGCGTTCAATCTCCAAGCAGTCAGTCGCAGAGAAACTAGATTTGGATGCTGGAACGGACCTTGAATCAGAAGGTCCTGTCTCAGTGGCAGAGTCCATGGTGGAAGAGATGACATGTCTACCAGGTCTGCATACCAAGTCCTGCGTGGCCACGCAGGTGCTATCAAAATCACCGAAGCTCTCTCCTGTTTGATTCTGGCAATCAAATGAGGAAGGAGAGGAAATGGTGGAAACACATAAGCCAGGTTGAACGACCAGGGTACTGCTAGAGCTTCTATCAGTACTGCCTGAGGATCCCTTGACCTGGACCCGTATCGAGGAAGTTTGGCATTCTGGCGAGACGCCATCAGATCCAATTCTGGTGTGCCCCATTGCTTAATCAATTGTGCAAACACCTCCGGATGGAGTTCCCACTCCCCCGGATGAAAAGTCTGACGACTTAGAAAATCCGCTTCCCAGTTCTCCACTCCTGGGATATAGATTGCTGATAGATGGCAAGAGTGAGTCTCTGCCCATTTAATTATTTTGGTAACCTCTATCATCGCTAGAGAACTCTTTATTCCCCCCTGATGATTGATATATGCTACAGTCGTGATATTGTCCGACTGGAATCTGATGAATCTGGCCGACGCCAGCTGAGGCCACGCCTGAATTGCGTTGAATATCGATCTCAGTTCTAGAATATTTATTGAGAGGAGAGCCTCATCCTGAGACCACAATCCCTGTGCTTTCAGGGAATTCCAGACTGCACCCAAGCCCAATAGGCTGGCGTCGGTCGTCACTATGACCCACGCTGGTCTGCGGAAACACATTCCCTTGGACAGATGATCCTGTGACAACCACCAAAGAAGAGAGTCTCTGGTCTCTTGGTCCAGATTTATCTGAGGAGATAAATCTGCATAATCCCCATTCCACTGTTTGAGCATGCAAAGTTGCAGTGGTCTGAGATGCAAGCGAGCAAACGGAACTATGTCCATTGCCGCTACCATTAAACCGATTACCTCCATACACTGAGCCACTGACGGGCGAGGAATGGAATGAAGAGCTCGGCAGATGCATAAAATTTTTGATTTCCTGACCTCCGTCAGAAAAATTTTCATGTCCACCGAATCTATCAGAGTTCCCAGGAATGGAACTCTTGTGAGAGGGAGAAGTGAACTCTTTTTTTATGTTCACCTTCCACCCGTGAGTTCTTAGAAAAGCCATCACGATGTCCGTGTGAGACTTGGCTAGTTGGTAAGTTGACGCCTGGATTAAGATATCGTCCAGATAAGGCGCCACTGCTATGCCCCGCGGCCTTAGAACCGCCAGAAGGGACCCTAGCACCTTTGTGAAAATTCTGGGAGCCGTGGCCAACCCGAAGGGAAGAGCCACAAACTGGTAATGCTTGTCCAGAAAGGCAAACCTGAGGAACTGGTGATGATCTTTGTGGATAGGAATGTGTAGATACGCATCCTTTAAGTCCACGGTGGTCATATATTGACCCTCCTGGATCATCGGCAAAATAGTCTGAATGGTCTCCATTTTGAAGGATGGGACTCTGAGGAATTTGTTTATGATCTTGAGATCCGAAATTGGTCTGAAGGTTCCCTCTTTTTTGGGAACCACAAACAGATTGGAGTAGAACCCTTGCCCCTGTTCTGTTTCCGGAACTGGGCAGATCACTCCCATAGTATATAGGTCTTCTACACAGCGTAATAACGCCTCTCTTTTTGTCTGGTTTACAGACAATTGAGAAAGATGGAATCTCCCCCTTGGGGGAAAATCTTTGAAATCTAGAAGATACCCCTGGGTTACTATTTCTAAAGCCCAGGAGTCCTGAACGTCTTTTGCCCAAGCCTGAGTCAAGAGAGAAAGTCTGCCCCCTACTAGATCCGGTCCCGGATCGGGGGCTACCCGTTCATGCTGTCTTGGTGACAGCAGCAGGGTTCTTGGCCTGTTTACCCTTGTTCCAAGTCTGATTAGGTCTCCAGACTGACTTGGATTGAGCAAAATTCACCTCTTGCTTTGCGGCAGGGGAAGAGGTAGAGGAACCACCTTTGAAGTTTCGAAAGGAACAAAAATTATTTTGTTTGGTCCTCATTGTATTCGTCTTATCCTGAGGAAGGGCATGGCCTTTCCCTCCAGTGATGTCTGAAATGATCTCTTTCAGTTCAGGCGCGAATAGGGTCTTACCCTTGAAAGGGATGGCTAAAAGCTTAGCTTTTGATGACACATCAGCAGACCAGGACTTAAGCCATAACGCTCTACTCGCTAAAATGGCAAAACCTGAATTTTTCGCCGCTAATTTAGCCAATTGAAAAGCGGCATCTGTAATAAAAGAATTAGCTAGCTTGAGAGCCCTAATTCTATCCAGAATATCATCTAATGGGGTCTCAACCTGAAGAGCCTCTTCCAGAGCCTCGAACCAAAAGGACGCTGCAGTAGTTACAGGAACAATGCACGCTATAGGTTGGAGAAGAAAACCTTGATGAACAAATATTTTCTTCAGGAGACCCTCTAATTTTTTATTCATAGGATCATTGAAAGCACAACTGTCCTCAATAGGTATAGTTGTACGCTTAGCCAGGGTAGAAATAGCTCCCTCCACCTTAGGGACCGTCTGCTACGAGTCCCGCACGGCGTCTGATATGGGAAACATTTTCTTAAAAGTAGGAGGGGGGGGGGGGCGAACGGAATACCTGGTCTATCCCACTCCTTAGTAACAATTTCCGAAATCCGGGCTTCCGGTTGGCGGTGTTGCAAGATGGCCACTGAAAGACAGAGCTCCGAGTAAATTCCCTACTTTTTTGAGCATAGCTGTGGCTACACTCTTCGCCATCCAATCCTCCTTGGCAGTTTAGGTGCCCGGAAACTTTTGTGGATCAGACATTCCATCGTCTGGCCTCCGTGAAGTCAATTAACAAGTTTGAAGCAGTTTGGCTGTTAATCTGTAAAGCAGCACACTACCAAGATGGCGCGTAGTTTTAATGACCTAACCATACTACTTCTACCGCTATTTGATGGGCTACAACACTCACTTGAGAACTTAATATGGGAAGCCCGGTCTACTAAGGGTTTGCTTGTTAAAGATGACGCTTCTTGCGTGCCCGAGACTAGTTATGGCTGTACTGGTTTCTGTTGTGAGATCCCCCCCACATCTACCCCCTGTGATAACGCCATTGCAGAAAAAGCGAGAATCACACTAGAAGATGGAAGAAACTCAGTGGAGAAAATCAACCCCGTGCTGTATTATACTGAGCAGAATGCAGCGGCACCGGGGGAACCTTCCCTGACGCTGCACATTAACAACGGGAAGAAATGTGTACACGATAAGGCTATGGAAGAGAATGAAGATCATGCCTCTATTCTGCCGGACTGGGACACACTACATACCGACAGACCGCGATGGCATTATCTGTGTGCAGTTCCTGAGATGGACCTTGTCTTGCGCCCTCCATGTCTAAATCAAGCGGACATGTGGCCTAACACTCCTGCAAAATACGATCTAGAAAAAGTCGCCAACATCACTTTCAACTCAGCAATGGAGGAGGATGCATCTCTCAGCTCATTACACTTGTGTCTCATTGTATATGGGGCCTTACAAGAGGTATATATTGTTAAAATCATGCCTGCACACGTTGCTATCAAATCCCCACTGCACAGATCTGTTCAGCTGGAGGGGAGACTCACAAAGGGGAAACACGATATGGACTGGCTGAAATCACTCCGTTGTGGTATCCGCAAGATACCCCGCTGTTGGAAGCAGTGTAAGATCCACTTAGCTAGGGGTATTGGCTAAACAATAAACCTTTCCTTTGTCTCAGCATAATCAGGCCCCGCTACCTCAAACAAGGAGGTTCATGTGTAGCGTTGTATAATGCTAATATCATTCAATTTCAGTGATTATGAATGCTGCTATAATACTCCAATGCTGCACATCTTTATATCTAAATATGCATACTCAGTGGACTTTACATATAAGTTGACCATGCCAGACTGCCTGATTTTACATATTTGTTTTAGATTGTTTGTTTTTTCTTTTTCTTTCTTTTTTCTCTCTCCCTTTCCTTTGATGTATGCTGTTGGCTTAACTTACCTAGCTCACGATTGCTATGAGAAAGAAATGTGTATGTGTTCTTATCACTTTAATGTTATAATTCTGCTATCTACCCAGTAGAAACCACACTAAGCAGCCTGCCCATATCCTAATTATATCTACCAAGAATTAATTAAGTCATTGCAGGCGGGCAGGCAGCACCACGGCAGTCACATTATTCATAATGGGTTATTTTTTGATTTGTTGGGGCTGTTCTAATTTTACATACCTGCTTGACTAGAGTTATGAAACTTGAAACCCCCTGGTTCCTTCCCCTTTAACCAAAAACTCAGTCAGGTTATGTATCAGTTCTAGTAGATTTGGCTATCCCCTGTCTGTTTGACTGCTTGTGTTTTATGTTTTGTGTAATATAGTCTGGGAGGTTGCTGTAATTAGTCAGTACTCTGAGAAGGGGCAACTAAACCACATCTATACTGCAGCTCTAATAAGATTTTATCCCCTGATTGGCAACAAGGGTGGGGAGGGTTATGAGGACAATGCTGCTCTGTTTTACTGTTTGGTTGTGTGTTAAGGTTGTTTGGTCATTTGTTATGTTTGTCTTTGTCGTTCAGTTTTGTTATGTTTTGGTTTTGCCCTTGCTGAGATAGCTTTCAAGTCACGCCACCATCCTACCACTATACCTGTACTGGTCAACTACTTTGATTATGTCCGCATAACTTAACTATCTGAGGGGTTGGCACCATTTGTAAGACCTGCAAAACTATCGTGACTGCTCCCATTGTAGCCTGGGGCATACAGGTTCCCAACATACTTTCGGGGGAGTCAATCTATCCCATTTACACCTTCTAAGTAACCTATAGCTTAACCCACACAAACCTATCATAAGTCCAGATGTTCAGCTAGGCTTCTGATTATCACCACGTTACGCAATGGTATAATAGGGACCACCCACATTATTTCAGGCATCATCCTGAGTGACTTATAGGGTATTTGCTAACTTAATTATGTATCCCCAGTACAACGCTGGTCATGGTTATAGTCACGGGTATAGTTCACTTGACTAATTAGTATCGCCTGGAGCCTATACGTATTTGTTTATGCTTTGCACTCCGGTGTGTTCAATTCCGTGGGTGATGCCACCTTCAAACTTACTACTATGCTAATTCCTCTGATGTCTTTACATAACATGTGCCCAAATACTTCATCTGCTAGATTATACTCAGCCAGATAGTTAAACTCCTACAATGACCAGGCATAGTATATAATCCCTACATTTAAATTCGAACATCACCTGCTTAGTTTTGTGTTATGGTTGTTTTGTGATTGGTCATGTCTGTTTATGTCTTGTCGTTTTACTTTGTTTTTGTTTTGCCCTTGCTGAGATAGCTTGCAAGCCATGCCATCATCTTATCACTATAACCGCACTTGTTAATGCGGTGACACGAAGGTTGACAACATTTGTAATATCTGCAAAACTATAGCCATTTCTCCCATAGCAGCCTGGGACAGGCATGTTCGCGCCATACTCTCAGGGGGGTCTCTAGGCCTCTGTTAAACCTTCTAAGTCACTTATAGCTCAATTCATCCCACCCTATTACATGTTCAGATGCTCAATTGGGCTTTTGATAAGATCATCATGCAATGATATGGCAAGTACTACCTACATTATTTCAAGCATCATCTCAAATGACTTATAAGGTATTTGCTAATTTAACTGTATATCCCCAGCACGGCATTAGTCGTGGTGTTGGTCATGGGAATGGTTCACCTAGCCAATTAGTATATCCCGAAGTCTGCATGTATTTGAGTATGCTTTGTACCTGGGTGTGCTCATCGGCATGGGGGATACCGCTTTCGGGCCCACTACTGTGCTAACTCCTTTGATAATTCTACATAACACGCACTCAAATATCTCACCTGCTTGATTGTATTCCATCATATATTTGACCTTATACAGCGTCTACACAGAGCACACAATCTCTACATTTAAATTACGATAGCATCCACTCAGCTAGCAGGGCTAAAGCCTTTCTGTCACTTTTTTGGGGGGTTTTTTTTTGTTTGTTTTTTGTCTGTGTGTTTGTTTATTGTTGTTTAGTTTAGTTATGTTATAAAAAAAAGAAACATCCCAATTCTGTGTACAAATACTTCTCGAGTGAAAGTTATTGATCTTTTAGTAATGTACAAGGAAAGCATACCAACAGGATTTATCTTTATGTCTATACTTACTAAAATGTGCCTGTTTTTCACCTTTTTCACTCAATGTATGATACTAAGCCCTGCGTGGCGCATTTACGTGTATTGTTTTGTGATCCTGTATACAGTGTTGGATATAAATACAATTATTAATAAAAAAAAAAAAAAAAAAAAAAAAAAATTCCGAAATCCTCTTAGGGACCGGAAAAACATCAGTGTAGGCAGGAACCTCTAGGAATCTGTCCATTTTACACAATTTCTCTGGAGCTACAATAGGGTCACAATCATCCAGAGTCACTAAAACTTCCCTGAGCAATAAGCGGAGGTGTTCTAGTTTAAATTTAAAAGCCGTTATATATCTTAATCTGTCTGAGGGAACATATTTCCTGAATCGGAAATCTCTCCCTCAGCCAGCAAATCCCTCACTTCAGAGCATTGTGAGGGTACATCGGAAATGGCTAATAAAGCGTCAGAGGGCTCAGCATTTGTTCTCACACCAGACCTACTGCGCTTCCCCTGCAACCCCGGCAGCTTAGATAAAACCTCTGTGAGGGTAGTATTCATAACTGCGGCCATATCTTGCAGGGTGAAAGAATTAGACGCACTAGAGGTACTTGGCGTCGCTTGTGCGGGCGTTAACGGTTGTGACACTTGGGGAGAATTAGATGGCAAAACCTGATTTTTTTCTGACTGAGAATCATCCTGCAACATACTTTTAGCAGCTAAAATATATTCTTTACAATTTATTGACCTTTCAGTGCATAAGGGACACATTCTAAGTGGAGGTTCCACAATGGCTTCTAAACATATTGAATATTGACTTTCCTCAATGTCAGACATGTTGAACAGACTATTAATGACTACAAACACGCATGAAAACACTTTAGTTAGTGAAAAAAATAACAATCTTAAAAAACGGTACTGTGCCTTTAAGAGAAAAAAGTGTACACGTTCTGCAAAACAGCCTAAACATGCACCAAATTTTTCAAAATTTTGTATGTAGACACAAAATAGGTAGTTAAGATTGCACCACAAATTTTTTTAACAATTAACCCCTTAATTTCCAAACCGGATCGAAAATAGGCCCAGATCCGGAAAAAAAAACACTCTCAGCACCCTGCCACAGCCCTGCTGTGGCCCTACCTGCCCTCAGGGATCGAAAATGTGGGGTAAAAGCTTTGATTTGGCCCAAAACATACACTAGGGCCCTCAGACGTTAGAGCTTGCTGCTTGTTGATAAAACTAACTGCGCATATGAGGCGCGAAAATAGGCCCCGCCCATCTCACTCGATGTCTCCTCAGCCTTAAAGAACCGCACCAGAGCAGTTATAACTAGCCATGTGGGTTCTGAGACCCAAAAGTTAAGCCATGTGTGCCCTTAATAAAGCTTGCCCAAAACTTTATTGCCCACAAAAACGTTAAAGCACTCGCAAATCAAAAAACGTTTGCTCACAAACATTTGCAATTCAGTGTCAACCATATTTGTAATTGGCCCCATATGCAAGCTGAAGCTAAGTAATGCCATTGTTTTAGCTCTAGGATTACTGCTTACCCTTACCCTCCTGGGTATAATATCAGCCTTTCTGAAATACAGTCTCTCCAGAAAAAAATGACTGAACATACCTCATTGCTGCATAGCATGAAACCGTTCCTCACACTGAAGTTTCCTATACTCCTCAGCCTCTGTGGGAACAATAATGGACCTTAGTTACAAATGCTAAGATCATCATCCTCCAGGCAGCAGTCTTTATCCATCTGCTGCCTGAGAGTAAATAGTACACGCCGGTACCATTTAAAATAACAAACTCTTGCTTGAAGAAATTAAAAACTAATATTTTATCACCTCTTTCACTTTACCCTTCCTAGTACTTAGAGTAGGCAAAGAGAATGACTGGGGGGTGGAGCTAAGGGAGGAGCTATATAGACAGCTCTGCTGTGGTGCTCTTTGCCACTTCCTGTTAGGAAGGATAATATCCCACAAGTAAAGGATTTATCCGTGGACTCGTCTTACCTTATAGAAGAAATAAATGTATTAACCCCTAAACCCCTGGCCTCCCACATCACTTGCACTTACTAAACCTATTAACCCCTAAACCACTAGCCCCCCACATCGCGATAAACTAAATTAACCTATTAACCTATTAACCCCGAAACTTAACAACCCGCTAACTTTATATCACATATTAACTCATCCCTATCTTATAATAAATTTAAATTCAACTATATTAAACTATTAATTAATCTACCCTAACTTTTATACTACAATTACATTAAACTATATTAAATTAATAATTAATCTACCCTAATTTTTATACTAAAACTACATTAAATTACATTAAACTATATTAAATTAATAATTAATCTACCCTAACATTTATACTAAAATTACATTAAACTACAAATTAAATTAACTATATTATATATTTAAACACCTAACCCTACTCAAATAATTTAAATCTACGCTAAAAAAATTACTAAGTTACAAAAAACTAACAACTAAGTTACAAAAAATAACAAACACTAAGTTACACAAAAAAAATAAACACTAAGTTATAAAAAATAAATTATCAAAGATTTAAACTAATTACACCTAATCTAAGGGCCCTATGAAAATAAAAAAGCCCCCCAAAAAACCCTAACCTACAATAAACTACAAATAGCCCTTAAAAGGGCCTTTTGGGGTGCATTGCCCCAAAGAAATCGGATCTTTTACCTGTAAATAAAAAATACAAATACCCCCCAAGAGTAAAACCCACCACCCACACAACCAACCCCCCAAATAAAAACCTAATCTAAAAAAACCTAAGCTCCCCATTGCCCTGAAAAGGGCATTTGGATGGGCATTGCCCTTAAAGGGGCATTTAGCTCTATTGCTGCCCAAAGCCCTAACCTAAAACTAAAACCCACCCAATACACCCTTAAAAAACTTAACATTAACCCCAGAAGATTCACAGGAATAGGGGTTAATAACTTTATTAGAGTGGCGGTGGGCTCCGGGAGCAGTGGGATAGGGGCTAATAACTTTATTAGAGTGGTGGTGGGCTCCTGGAGCAGCGGGATAGGGGTTAATAACATAATGTAGGCGGCGGCGGTGTAGGAGGCAGCAGATAAGGGGTTAATAACATAATGTAGGTGGCGGTGGGCTCCGTGAGCGGCGGAATAGGGGTTAATAACTTTATTAGAGTGGCGGTGGGCTCCGAGAGCAGCGGGATAGGGGTTAATAACTTTATTAGAGTTGCGGTGGGCTCTGGGAGCAGCGGGATAGGGGTTAATAAGTTTATTAGAGTTGCGGTGGGCTCTGGAAGCAGCGGGATAGGGGTTAATAAGTTTATTAGAGTTGCGGTGGGCTCCGGGAGTGGCGGTTTAGGGGTTAATACGTTTATTAGAGTTGCGGTGGGCTCCGGGAGCGGCGGTTTAGGGGTTAATAACTTTATTTAATTGCGGCGGGATAGGGGTTAAACATTTTAGTATAGTGGCTGTGTTTAGTGACAGTATACAAATAAAGCTGTGAAAAAGCCGAATAGCAGCGAGATCAATGACTGTTAGTTAACAACAGTCCGCTGCTCATCGCCCCGTACTTGGTGCGCAGCTTTTTGACAGCTTTTTTGTTAAATATGGAGAGCGTATTCAGGTCCGCGGCAGCGATGTTAGGCGATGTCAGGCGAGCGTATTGGTGCCGTCGAATGCAGCACAGTTGACGGCTTGATAAATAGAGGCCATAGTGTGACATAAGAAGCCCTCTAGCAATATCACCAGGGAGATTGATGGTTTAACCTACCCATGTTTATCCCATAATATTTACATAGGGATAAATGAGTATCACCAACATTGATTGACTCTGTTAGTTTCCTTTCCTTGCTTAGCAGAAAATGTAAGCATTTAATTCTTTCTGAGGTTGTTTTTTTGTTAAAGGTACATTTTATTAACAAAAATATTCAATTTCAGTTTAATATTTTACTAGAGCTTGTAGTGACTTTTTAATTAGCTCGGTGGAAGCAGTGTATGTTGCATAATTGAAAAAACATGGTGTTGGTAAGGGGTTACTTAAGACTATGGGGCCGATTTATTATATGTCTTTCCGACATGTCCAACAGACATCTCTGAATGCCGACAGCATACACTGTCTGCATTTAGCATTGCACAAGCAGTTCTGGTGAACTGCTTGTGCAATGACGACCCCTGCAGATTTGCGGCCGCTAGTAGGGGGTGTCAATCAACCCGATCATATGAGATCGGGTTGATTGCTGTCCACCGCTCAGAGGCGACGGACCAGTTAAAAGGACATTAAACATTTTGAGATGGTAATATAAAATGATAAATCGTATTTAGAAAAAAAACTCTGCAATATACAATATTTATTTTGTTCCTTTTTCTTGTAATTCAATTCTGAAATTGTGAGCTTTCTTTTTTAAGACACGATGAGTCCACGGATCATCATAATTACTAATGGGATATTCACCTCCTGGTCAGCAGGAGGAGGCAAAGGGCACCACAGCAGAGCTGTTAAATAGCTCCTTCCTTCCCTCCCACTCCAGTCATTCTCTTTGCTTACGTTAGTGATAGGAAGAGGTAAAGTGAGGTGTTAGAAAAGATTCTTCAATCAAGAGTTTATTATTTTTAAAGTAGTGCCAGAGTGTGCTGCTTTGTCCTAGGGTGTAGCCGTAGTCCATATCAGTCTCTACAGTAGAGCTTTTGGTTGCTTTAGAGCAATGGGAACTTGTGGGGCATAATTCTCACTGCGCCTCCCATACATTTATGCTGCCCTAATCCTGATAGCCTAAGTATGTTGACTCTTGAGGACCTCTTAAACCTGCTGAGCTGCCCTGCTGTCGGGCAGATCTTAAAGGTAAGTGCCAACTTTTTATTCTGGGTCTGGGAACCTCAGAGGAAGTGGAGCACTTGATTGAGACATATCTCTTTTATAAGGACGTTCCTCCTAGTCTTATAAGGGGAGGGGATCCTATGACAGCACAGTTTTTGGCAGACACTGGGGCTAAACTGATTTAATGTGGCAGGGATAAATCACTTGGGACACTGTAATTATGGTCTCAGAAAATAGTGTTTGGGTCATTCTTTTGGGCTCTGGAGCTGCCTGACATGCGGTGGCATGCTCATCCCCAATCTGTCACTTTGTGTGCTAGTGTTTGGGTTGCTCTTTTGGGCTCTGGAGCTGTCTGACATGCGTTGGCATGCTCGTCCCCAGTTTGTCACCTTGTGTACTGGTTGGTCTAGCTCCCAGTGACCTATCTATAAAATATTAATGGCGACCGGGAGTCTGATTGCTGTGATGCCCACGATGGGCGGAGTTTTTGGGCTGCATTTCCTCCTTCCCAGGGCACAGTCAATAAGGGAGCAGGTAGATAGTGTTGTCACGCCCACGAGGGGCGGAGCTATGTCGGGACTGTGTTGGATTGCGCTCTTCACCTCCATTACGATATCAGAGGGCAAAGCATCTAACACAGTCTTTTAGTGTTGTTTATTTCTTCATGAGGGTGCAAGCACTATGAAATGTACAGTGTCAGACTTGTTATATATATCGTTTATCCATGGAAATTAATCAAAAAATAAACGGTTTAAAATGCATTCTCTGAGGTGCTAAATGAGTCTTATGGCATTTATACTTTGGACAGATGGGCACCTCAGCACAATATCTGAGGTTTCAGTAGGTCCTGCAATGTTTGTTTACTACTCTATTTCAATCCTGCACGCATAAAGAAAGAGTGTCAGTTTGAAATTTAGAGACAGTAACGTTTTTTTGTTTTTTTTTAATCTGTTATTTTTATTAAAAGAATTTCAGTTGTTTGTTTATTTCATCCTTTGTGACTTAGTATGGAACAAAAAATAATGTTACTTTTAAAATTTAAAGTGACAGTAACGCTTTTTATGTGTCAATTTTATTAAAAATACTCCTTTTAAGGCAGTGGCTGTTTAGGAGCCTGTTGACATTGGTCAATTTATGCCACTAATTTCTCCTACAGTGTCCCACAAAGATTTTATGGCCCACATGCTGTGCCCTGCGCTTCCTTTCACACTCCACCCGGAGTTACGATGCATTTTTTCTAGAGAAAATTGACTGATTCAGTAGATCAGAATCCCCGGTGGCTTGGTGGTTAAGCAAGCAGTCTACCAGATGGAGGGCTAGCTGTTTGAATACAGCCGCTGTCGCCAGGTTTTATCCGAATGGTTCCTCCCTGTTACTGAAAGAGGAAGATACTTCGGGATTATCTGAGAGGGAATTATCAGACTCAGATGAATAATATCTTTATTCAATCCTGAGATTATTTTTCTCTGTTTTATTTTTAGCTTGTACAGCTCCATTTGTTACTTTGGGAGGTTTTAGCTGCCCTGAGCGACACTACAGGTGTAACCTACCTAAACGTCCAGTAGGGTTATAAGGCCACATTCCCTATATTTAAAAAGATGTTTCCCATAGCCGACTCAGCTAAAGAGTAGTTTCCATCTTAGCTAAGAGAACTACTAAACCCTTCAAGGATAGTTGGGAAAGGGATGTATACCAGGGCTTACAATGGCGGCCAGCTGGGTACTTTGTTACCATTACTAGTGCAACAGCATATGGTTTGAGGCGTTGTCTGATGCTACTAAGTCAGAAACTCCCCTGGATAAAATCCAGGATAGGAAGAAAGTTTTCAACTTGGCTATTTCCTTTATTTCAAATTCAAGTTATTAATCTGGGAGCTTAGGTTTCTCTGTTCCAGATCACACAGCCTTATGGTTAGAGCCTTGTTCTAGGGGTGTATGCTCTAAGTATAAGCTTTTAGTGATTCCTTACAAGGGGAAGACCTTGTTGGGACCTGACTTGAGGGAATTAATGTCTTGAAATTTAAAGAATTTAAGAATAAAAAAAAAAAATCTAGATAGTCTGCTGTTGACTCAAAGACAGCATGATGGACATGCCCCCGATCCGGGTTTGGATCTTGTAAGGGGCAGACTTTTCATCTTTGCTCAAGCGTTAGTTCAAGATGTTCAGAATTCCTGGGCAATAGAAAGTAGTGTCCCAGAGATACAATTTAGAGTTCAACAATTTTCCTCCCAGAGGCAGGTTTCTGTTTTAGGATTATCTGCAGATTGCTCAAAGGGTGAGGCGTTCTTACTTTACGTAGGAGACCTCTCAGACCTGGGAGTGATTGTTCCTGTTCCAATGTAGGTACAGGGTCTGGGTTTCGTATCCCATTCGGGTTGTGGTTCCTACAAAAGAGGATACTTTCAGACCACTTTTGAGAATCTTACGAGTCTAAACAAGATTTTTCCTATTCCGTCCTTCAAGATGGAAACTATTTGTTCCTTTTTTCCCTTGATCCATAAGGGTCAATTTATGACAACAGTGGGGACAGATAGCTCAGCATGCTAAGGCATTGGGGATGAGCTCTGTAGCAACCCAAGGATTGCAGTTTCGATCCCTGGTGAGGTCCGCTCAGCCTTTCATCCTTTTAAGGTCTATAATATGAGCAGCGCCTTGAGACCATTTCGGGTGATCAGTCGCGCATTTCAAGTACCCAATACATTTAAACATTGGCTTTAAGTTTAGGACATGTACCTTCATGTGCCATTCATAAGAATCATCTCAGTTCTAAGGTTTGCCTTCTGGACAAACACTTCCAGTTTGTGGCTCTTCCCTTCGGTCTTGCAACAGCTTTCAGAGTTTTCAGGCTCTGGGATCGCTGTTGGCGGTGCTTTGGTTTCGGGGCATTGCAGATCCCTTCTGTTGTAGTTTAGGGGATAGCATGCCGGCTTCAGACTTGCAAGGTTGCAGGTTCAAATCCATATTTTTTTTTTTGGAGCCCTATCTGGAAGACATCCTAGTCCAGGCGCAATCCTTACAGCAAGTTAGATTTCACATGGTCATGGTGTTATCCTTCCCACGATTTCACGGATGGAAGGTATATTTGGAAAAGTGTTTCTCAGTCCCATGCACAAGGGTAACTTCTGGGAAATGTAATAGATTACATTTTAATGAAGATTTTTCTGACAGGATGTCAGAAATTCAGAGATTATCGATACTTGTCTTGTCATTCAGTCCACTCCTCGGACTTCAGTGGCTCAGTGTGTGGAGGTAATCGGGCTGATAGTGGCGGAAATCTTCATCCCGTTTGCTCGGTCCTGTCTCAGACCTCTGCAGTTAAGCATGCTCAGGCAATGGATCAGAGATTATACCGATTTGTCTCCTCAAATTCTTCTGAAGGACTCCCTAAGGGCTTAGGGGGTTTGGACTCAGCCAAAGTCTGTTCTTCATAGAGACATTCTGGAGCTGAGAGTGATCTTCAATGTATTGGATCTCATGTCATTTTGACAGAATACCAAGTTCCCGAGATATGGTTCGAGGTCCAGGGATTCCCAGACGGAACTGATAGATGTTCTGGCGGTTCCTTGGTCCTTCAGCCTTGCATACCTATTTCCTCTGTTTGCATTTCTTTCTCGGGTCATTGCTCGAATCAAGCAGGAGAGGGCATCGGTGATCCTCATTGCACCTGCTTGGCCTCGCAGGATTTGGTATGCAGATCTGGTGGGCATGCCATCTCTGCCACCTTGGAGACTTCCGTTGAGGAAAGACCTTTTAATTCAAGGGCCCTTCCTTCTCCCAAATCTAGTTTCTCTGAAGCTGACTGCTTGGAGATTGAACGCTTAATTTTATCCAAGCGAGGTTTTTCTGACTCGGTCATAGAGACCATGATTCAGGCTAGCAAGCCTGTAACTAGAAAGATTTACCATAAGATATGGCGTAATTTTCTCTTTGGTGTGAATCCAAGGACTACTCATGGAGTAGAGTTAGGATTCCTAGGATTTTTTCTTTTCTTCAAGAAGGTTTGGAGAAAGGCTTATCGACTAGTTCCCTAAAAAGGGTCAAGTCTCGGCATTATCTTTTTTGTTTCACAAACGTCTGGCTGATGTTCCGGATGTACAATAATTTTGTCAGGCCTTGGTCAGGATCCGGCCTGTGTTCAAAACAGTTACTCCTCCAGGGAGTCTGAATTCCTTAGATATTAAGTTGTTATCTTGGAAAGTTTTATTTCTTGTTGCTATTTTCTTATGCTTGTAGAGTGTCAGAGCTCGCGGCATTGCAGTATGAGTCTCCTTACCTTATTTTCCATTCAGATAAGGTAGTTTTATGTACTACATTAGGATTTCTTCCTATGGTTACTTCTGATCGGAACATTAATCAGGAGATTGTTGTTCCTTCTGTCCTAATCCTTCTTCTCAGAAGGAACAAATCTGTACAATCTGGACGTGGTCCATGACTTAAAGTTTTCTCCTGCAGGCGTCCTAAGGATTTTCGTCAGTCTTTTCTTTGTGGTTTTCTCAGGAAAACGTAAGGGACAGAAAGCTACGGCTACTTCTCTTTCTTTTTGACTGAAGAATATTTCCAGTGAGGTAGTTCAGTTGGTTACATGCTCGGACTACAAAATCCTGTCCAGAGGTCCCGGCTGGGTTGACTCAGCCCTTCATCCTTCCAAGGTCGATAAAATGAGTACCATTACATATGAGACTGCTGGACCGCAGCCTCCAGAGAGAGTTACGGCTCATTCCATAAGGGCTGTTGCTTCCTCATGGGCATTCACAAAGGAAACTTCTGTGGAACAGATTTGCAAGGCTGCAACTTGGTCCTCTCTTCTCTCTTTTTTCAAAGTTCTTTAAATTTGATACTTTTATTTCGGCTAAGGCCTCTTTTGGGAGAAAGGTTCTTCAAGCAGTGGTGCCTTCAGTTTAGGTTACCTGTCTTGTCCCTCCCGTATCATATGTGTACTCTAGCTTGGGTATTGAATCCCATTAGTAATTATGATGATCCATGGACTCATTGTGTCTTAAAAAATAAAATAAAATTTATGCTTACCTGATAAATTTATTTCTTTTTTGACATGATGAGTCCACGGCCCGCCCTGTTCTTTTAGACAGGTTGTGGGTTATTGTAAACTTCAGACACCTCTGCACCTTGGCTTTTCCTTTCTCTTCCTAACTTCGGTTGAATAACTGGAGTGGGAGGGAAGGGAGGAGCTATTTAACAGCTCTGCTGTGGTGCTCTTTGCCTCCTCCTGTTGACCAGGAGGTGAATATCCCATTAGTAATTATGATGATCCGTGGACTCATCGTGTCAAAAAAGAAATACATTTATCAGGTAAGCATAAATTTTCTTTTTCATTTCCTGTTAGAAATGGAAGTGCAAAACAGCCGTTGGCAACACACTCTAGTGACCTATTTATAACCATCCCTAATTGGTCACAGCAGACAAGGTTACCTTTGTTACAACATGGCAGCTCCCATTGTTTTATAGACACTAAAGCTTTACACTTATTTTGTCAATATCTAAACAGCTATTGAAACTTTAAAAAATACATCTACATGTTATTTTCACACTAATATTTTCTTTGAAGGCATTATTCTATCTAACATTCATCTAGTGTTTGATGTCCCTTTAGGGAGCAGCGGTCTTAAGACCGCTGCTTCTTAACTGCTGTTTCCGGCGAGCCTGAAGGCTAGTGCAAAACAGATGTATTAGGCACCATACGGTGCTTAATAATTTGGCCCCTATAGCAAAAAACATTATAGCACTGAACTTGAATTAGTGCATAGTGTTTTCCACTTCTTTTTGTGGCAGCCATTTTGGAAAGACCACCACTAAATTTGCAGTTTGAAGGAGCTTTGGGTCTGTGTGTTACACAAAAGGGTAAAATTGCTGCTTTATGTGTTACTGGACAGTATCATGTTTGAATGAACACCAACAGATAATAAGGAATTGAAGAGGTTTTCTCTGGAAAGATCTTTGAGTTATTATTGAATCTAGACAAGTGTGGCATTGTGATGGATGATAGTATATGGGAAATTACATATGGTAGGGTATGGGGATCTGTGCACTAGTATGATAGAGATGGTGCTGTAGATATGAAAGATGGCAAAAAAAGAAATAGATGGAGAAGGATATGTGCAAAAAGAGATAATATGTGTGAAGTTAACACATGGTCACTCTAAGTAAGGAGAACTTGCAGGTTAACTGTTTTAACCATAGACAATATATCTAAATAGTTATTTGTGCATGAGGGGCATGAGCTGGTCTTTGGGTGAAGGAGAGCAACAAGGGTATATGTGTTTGTACACATGTGTGGGTGTGAGAGAGAACAAGAGATACATACATTTCTGCTACAGAGATAAAGCTGTATATAGGGAAAGAACAATTGCATGCTAGGAGTATATGAAAGGAAAAATGAAATGCTTGTGTGTAAGAGAAAAGAGATGTGGTGTAATAGACAGACAAGTCTTTGTGCAGAGGGTTGTTGTATGTATTGGATAGGAGGGGGAGGGGGGGTGATAGCTAATGAAAGTGGGTTTGCTAGTGTGTGTGAAAGGGTAACTGAGTGAGAGGGTGAAATATCTGGCAGGGGGAGAGAGTGGCTGTGACAGCAGCTTTTTGTGACCATCTTTTCAGCATGTAAATTCTTTATTACTGATCTGCAGATGCTGATTATTTCTATCATCTATGACATATACAACACAGACAGTTGTGGGCAAACTGCTCCATCAACCTATCCCTTACATGGTCTAAAAGGAGAGGTTCCCTTTCAGCTGTTAATCCCCCTAAAAAGTTTTGTGCATTCAGTTCTCATACAGTCTGAAGCTAAAGACTGTCCTTGTGAATAATTGGTTCTGTGTCCTTTTGGAACGGTCTACAATGCAGTTTTGTGACAAGCTGTTCAAAGTCCTTATTAATGCAGCCCAGCCACATTAACCAAATAAATCTCCAGGCTGAGCTTACACACTGTATATGCGTAATCAGCTTTAGAAACATTGGTATGTTAAGCTCTGGGTTGGCATTTCATTTGTTGCTGCTCAAAGGTGTTGATCTTTTATTAAGTTGGATATGTTTAAGTAATGAATCAATATCATGCTTTGTTCATTGTTGTTCCAGGGAAGAATATTTTATTTAATATGTTGGAGCATAGCTTTGAAATGTGTTCCACCTACCTCTGTAAGCCAAACTCAGAGCATTATCTTTACAGAGGAAAGGGTGGGTGTTTTTTTGTACCATTTGGGTAATAACTGTCTTGAAAACCAACACAACAAATAGTATCTATTCAATAACACACACACACACACATATATATATATATATATATATATATATATATATACACACACACACACACACATATATATATATATATATATATATATATATATATATATATATATATATATATATATATATATATATATATATATATATATATATTGAAACAGATTACATTTCTGCAGACAGAATAATATTTCAGTTTTGGGAACCAGTTTTGCCCGCCAAGACTATGTATATAGTTACAGCTTAAAGGGCCTTTGTTCTCCATTTTAAAGATGTAATACAATGCGTTGCTATTTTTCTCTTTTTTTGTTTCCTTTTTTAGGGGGGGTGTGCAAATTGATAATACAGATCGGAAGAAATCATTTTTTTCTGTGGGAGTTCAAGGAGTGAGCTGTAGATATGTAGGTACTGGTTGTGCACAAACATGCACTTCCTATTAGTTTTTCTTTACATTTTAAAAAAACTTTTACATAATCTTTTCTTCATACAATTTTTTTAACAAGTTTAACTGCGGTTCTTTCAAATAGCAAGTAAAATGTCCCATTAAAACTCTGCAAACTGTAAACAGTTTGGACATATCTCTTTATTAGTTGCTTAACCCCTTAATGACCACAACACTTTTCCATTTTCTGTCCGTTTGGGACCAAGGCTATTTTTATATTTTTGCGGTGTTTGTGTTTAGCTGTAATTTTCCTCTTACTCAGTTACTGTACCCATACATATTATATAATGTTTTTCTCTCCATTAAATGGACTTTCTAACGTTACCATTATTTTCATCATATCTTATAATTTACTATAAAAAAAATATAAAATATGAGGAAAAAATGGAAAAAAACACACTTTTTCTTACTTTGAGCCCTAAAATCTGTTACACATCTACAACCACCAAAAAACACCCATGCTAAATAGTTTCTAAATTTTGTCCTGAGTTTATAAATACCCAATGTCTACATGTTCTTTGCTTTTTTTGCAAGTTATAGGGCAATAAATACAAGTAGCACTTTGCTATTTCCAAACCATTTTTATTCAACATTAGCGCTAGTTACATTGGGACACTGATATCTTTCAGGAATCCCTGAATATCCCTTGATAAGTATATATATATTTTTTAGAATACATCCCAAAGTATTGATCTAGGCCTATTTTGGTATATTTCATGCCACCATTTCACCGCCAAATGCGATCAAATAAAAAAAATCGTTCACTTTTTCACAAATTTTTTTTAACAAACTTTAGGTTTCTCACTGAAATTATTTACAAACAACTTGTGCAATTATGGCACAAATGGTTGTAAATGCTTCTCTGGGATCCCCTTTGTTCAGAAATAGCAGACATATATGGCTTTGGCGTTGCTTTTTGGTAATTAAAAGGCCGCTAAATGCCACTGCACACCACACGTGTATTATGCCCAGCAGTGAAGCTGGTTAATTTTAGCTTTAGTGTAGTAAACAACCCAAAGTATTGATCTAGGCCCATTTTGGTATATTTCATGCCACCATTTCACCGCCAAATGCGATGAAATATAAAAAATTGTTCACTTTTTCACAAACTTTTTCACAAACTGCCATCTTAAGTACTGTCAGAAAGTCTGAAAGTACTAAAATAAAAGCGATTTTTTTTTAAAGCATATTTACATATGCTGCTGTGTAGGATCCCCCCCTTAGACCCCCAACCTCCCTGATCCCCCCAAACTCTCTAACCCTACCCCTCTAACTTATTGGGAGCCATCTTGGGTACTGGCAGCTGTCTGCCAGTACTCAGTTTACAATAAAATATATTTTTTTGTATTTTTTTTTCTGTAGTGTAGCTTTGCCCCCCCAAACACCAACCCCCCGCCCTCTCCCAGATCCCTTAGATCATTTTTATTTTAAATATATATCCCTCTCTGTCCCACTTTTCTTTTAATGTTTTTCTGTAGTGTAGCCGTTCCCACCCACTCCCTCCCCGTGCACGCGCCTGCCCCCCGTGCACGCGTGCGCCCCCGACTAACCCACCCACGATCCCGCCCCCATCTGCTTCACAGAGGCATCAATGGCCGCCCACCCGCCTCCCACATCGGCTCCCACCCACCAACGATTGCGGCCATAAATGGCTGATGCAGAGAGGGCCACAGAGTGGCTCTCTCTGCATCGGACTGCTAAAAAAGGTTATTGCAGGATGCCTCGATATCGAGGCATCACTGCAATAACCGTAAAGTGGCTGGAAGCAATCAGGATCGCTTCCACCTTTTTCACAGACCAACGACGTGCAGGGTATGTCCTCGGTCGTTAAGGGTATTTTTTTGGAGGATGTACCCTGCACGTCGTCGGTCATTAAGGGGTTAAATACTGTGGTTCCCTTTTGTGGTCCACAGTAATTGCTTAATATCAACACCCTTGAAAATGTGAGTGATACCAATAACTTGTTTTTTTACATTTTTATTTAGATATTAATACAGTCATCAGATTAGGTTTGGAAGTAGCAATAAAAATGATAGCTATTTATAGTAACTAAACTGTGAGGTATGCTAATCATCTCAATTTGGTGGTGCTTATTGGGGAGCACCACCCTTATACAGTATAAAAGTAAAAAAGATCCATCTCGGTAGAGTGATCCTTAACCCGTTAAAGGGACAGTCTAGTCAAAATTAAACTTTCATGATTCAAATAGGACATGTTATTTTAAACAACTTTCCAATTTACTTTTATCATCAAATTTGCTTTGTTTTCTTGGTATCTTAGTTGAAAGCTAAACCTAGGTAGACTCATATGCTAATTTCTAAGCCTTTAAAGGCTGCCTCTTATCTAAATGCTGCCTCTCATCTAAATGCATTTGCCAATTTTTCACAGCTAGAGGGCGTTAGTTCATGTGTGCCTTATAGATAACATTATGCTCACGCCCAGGCCCAGACTGACCATAGGGCATACCGGGCAAATGCCCGGTGGGCCACCGGTTACTTTAGCCCTGCTCACCATTACCGTTGCACACACAGACTGCTACAGGGCCGCCATCAGGTTATGAAATGAGTGACCTCTCTCAGGGGCCCGGTGGCAGGCCGTGCTAACATCAAGACATGTTGTTTCTGGGGTTTTTTGATGTTCCTTCCTCTGTGAAGGTGTTTCCTGTGCCAGAACGTGCTACAGAGATTATTGCACGGGAATGGGAAAGACTTGGGATCCCTTTTTCTCCGTCGCCGGTGTTTAAAAAGATGTTCCCAGTGGCTGACTCCATTAAGGAGTCATGGCAGACGGTGTGATTTCTACTCTGGCTAAGAGAACTACTATTCCTATAGAGGATAGCTGCTCTTTTAAAGATCCAATGGACAAAAAAACTGGAGGCTTTTTTGAAAAAAGATGTATGTTCATCAGGGTCTCCAATGGCAACCTGCAGTGTGTATTGCCACTGTGACAAGTGCGGCAGCCTATTGGTTCGATGCATTGTCTGAGTCTCTTCAAGCAGAGTCTTTTTTGGAGGAGATCCAAAACAGGATTAAGGCTCTTAAGTTAGCCAATTCCTTTATTACTGGCGCTTTATTACAGGCCATTAAGTTGGGAGTCAAAATATCTGGTTTTGCGGTCCTAGCGCGCAGAGCTTTATGGTTAAAATCTTGGTCAGCGGATGTTTCATCTAAGTCCAAGCTTTTGGCAATCCCTTACAAGGGTAAAACCTTGTTTGGGCCTGGTCTGGCAGAAATTATTTCCAATATCACGGGTGGTGAAGGGTCTTTTCTGCAGCAAGATAAGAAAAATAGATGAAAGGACGTAATTTTCATTCCTTTCCTAACTTCAGAAGTAAGCCTTACCCTTCCTCTTCCAAGCAGGGACAGTCCAAACCTTCTTGTAAACCCAATCAGTCTTGGAAAAAGGGGAAGCATTCAAAGAAACCCGCAGCTGATTCTAAATCAGCATGAAAGGGTTGCACCCGATCCAGGATCGAATCAAGTGGGGGGCAGACTTTCACAGTTCTCTCAAGCATGGATACTTGATGTTCCAGACTCTTGGGTTGTGGAAATCGTATCCTAGGGTTACAAGACCTTTTCTCCCAGGGGCAGGTTCCACCTCTCAAGATTATCTGCAGATCAGATAAAGAGAGAGGCATTCTTGAAATGTGTTCAGGACCTTTCCGACCTGGGAGTGATAGTTCCAGTTCCAGTACAGGAACAGGGTCTAGGGTTCTATTCCAATCTGTTTGTGGTTCCCAAGAAAGAGTTAACTTTCCGACCGATTCTAGACTTGTGTGTGAAGTGTGTAAACCAGTTTCTCAAAGTACCGTCCTTCAAGATGGAAACCATACGTTCCATTCTTCTCTTGGTCCAAGAGGGCCAGTTCATGATGACCATAGACCTGAAGGATGTGTACCTTCATGTTCCCATTCACAGGGATCATCACAAATTTTTTAGTTTTGCGTTTCTGGACAAACACTTTCAGTTTGTAGCTCTTCCGTTTGGTCTTGCCACAGCTCCCAGCATTTTCTCAACGGTTCTGGGGGTTCTCTTGGCAGTGATCCGTTTTCGGGGAATTGCAGTGGCACCCTATCTGGACAACAACATTTTGGTTCAGACACCATCTTTTCAACAAGCAAACTCTCATACAGAGATCTTGTTGTCTTTTCTACGTTCCCACTGATGGAAAGTGAATCTGGGAAAGCGTTCCCTTGTTCCAGCTACAAGGGTAGTTTTCTAAGGGACCATAATAGATTCTCTATCGATAAAGATATTTCTGACGGAGGTCAGAAAAGTCAAGATTCTTTCTTCTTGCCTCTCTCTTCAGTCTGCTGTTTGGCCATCAGTGGCTCAATGTATGGAAGTAATTTGTCTGATGGTTGCATCCATGGACATCATTCCATTTGCTCGGTTCCATTTGAGAGATCTATAGTTATGCATGCTCAGACAATGAAATGGGGACTATGTGGCTCTGTCTCAGAGGATAGATCTGGATCAGTCAACAAGAGACTGATCCAGATCTATCCTCTGAGACAGATCCACATAGTCCCCGTTCCATTGTCTGAGCATGCATAACTGCAGATCTCTCGAATGTAATGATGTCCATGGACGCAATCATCAGACCAATTACTTACATACATTGAGCCACTGATGGTGGCTGTCTCAGTAACATCTCTCTCAGGGAACATGCTTTCGGAGACCTTCCTGGGTGATTGTGACCACGGACACCAGCTTACTGGGCTGGGGAACAGTCTGGGACTCGTTAAAGGTTAAGGGACTCTGGACTCAGGAGGAGTCTGCTCTTTCCATAAACATCTTAGAGTTGAGAGCGATTTTCAATGCTCTGATTGCCTGGCCTCAGTTAGCTTTATCCCGATTTATCAGGTTCCAGTCAGACAACATAACCTCAGTGGCTTACATCAACCACCAGGGAGGAACTTGGAGTTCCTTAGCCATGGAGGAGGTGGCTCGGATTATTCAGTGAGCGGAAGTTCACAATTGCTGTCTATCTGCCATCCACATTCCAGGAGTGGACAACTGGGAAGCGGATTTTTTGAGCAGACAGACTTTTCATCCCGGGGAGTGGTAGATCCATCCAGAGGTGTTCTCCAGCTTGACCCTCAAATGGGGAGTGCGGGAGCTGGATCTGATGGCAGCTCGGCAGAATGCCAAGCTCCTGAGGTATGGTTAAGGTCCAGGGATCCACAGGCCGCTCTGATAGATGTGCTGGCGGTCCCTTGGAATTTCAGGATGGCATACCTGTTTCCTCCATTCGCTCTCCTCCCACGAGTCATTGCTCGTATCAAGCAGGAGAGAGTGTCAGTGATTCTCATAGCTCCTGTGTGGCCTCACAGGATCTGGTATGTAGACCTTGTGGAGATCACGTCTCTTCCACCTTGGAGACTACCTCTGAGGAAGGACCTTCTACTTCAGGGTCCCTTCCTTCATCCAAATCTTGTTTCTCTGAAGCTGACTGCTTGGAGATTGAACGCTTAATTCTGGCTAAGTGTGGATTTTCTGAGTCATTCATTGAGACCATGATTCAGGCTCACAAGCCTGTTACTAGGAAGATTTCCCATAAGATATGGCGTAAATATCTCTATTGTTGTGAATCCAAAGGTTACTCCTGGAGTAGGGTCTGGATTCCTAGGATTTTGTCTTTTCTCCAGGAAGGTCTGGAGAAGGGTTTGTCAGCAAATACTCTGAAGGTTCAGATCTCTGCCTTGTCTATTTTGCTACATAAGCGTCTGGCGGATTTGCCAGACGTGCAATCCTTTTGTCAGGCACTGATCAGAATCAGGCCTGTGTTTAAGTCGGTTTCTCCTCCTTGGAGCCTTAACCTTGTCCTTAAAGTTTTGCAGCAGGCTCCGTTTCAGCGAATGCATTCCATAGATATTAAGTTGTTATCTTGGAAGGTTTTGTTTCATATTGCTATTTCTTCTGCTCGGAGAGTCTCGGAACTCTCAGCTTTGCAGTATGATTCTCCTTATCTTATCTTTCATGCTGATAAGGTGGTTCTTCGTACTAAGTTAGGTTTTCTTCCTAAAGTTGTTTTGGATAGAAATATTAATCAGGACATTGTTGTTCCTTCTCTATGTCCTAATCCTTCTTGGATGTTCTGCATGCTCTAAAGTTCTATCTACAGGTGACTAAGAATTTTCTCCAGTCTTCTGACCTGTTTGTTTGTTACTCTGGGAAACGTAAAGGTCAGAAATCTACTGCTACTTCTCTTTTTTTCTGGTTGCAAAGTATAATTCCTTTGTGACTCCTCGACAGCAGCCTCCTGAGAGAATTACAGCTCATTCCACTAGGACTGTCTCTTCTTCTTGGGCTTTCAAAAATGAAGCTTCTGTGGAACAGATTTGCAAGGCTGCAACTTGGTCTTCTCTGCATACTTTTTCCAAATTTAATACTTTTGCTTCGGCTGAGGCTTCTTTTGGGAGAAATATTCTTCAAGCGGTGGTGCTTTCTGTTTAGGTTCCCTGTCTTGTCCCTCCCTAATCATCTGTTTCCTCTGGCTTGGGTATTGATTCCCAACAGTAATTGATGATCCAGTGGACTCACCATATCTTAGGAAAGAAAACAAAATTTATGTTTACCTGATACATTTCTTCTTTTCTGATATGGTGAGTCCACGGCCCCGCCCTTTATTTTAAGACAGTTATTTTTAACTTTAACTTCAGGCACCTCTACACCTTTTGTTATTCTCTTTTCTCTATTTTCCTTCGGTCGAATGTCTGGGGTTTGTGGTAAGGGGAGTGATACTTAACAGCTTAGCTGGAGTGCTCTTTGCCTCCTCCTGCTGGCCAGGAGTGATATTCCAAACAGTAATTAATGATCTTGTAAACTCACCATATCCGTAACGAAAGAAATTTATCAGGTAAGCATACATTTTGTTTTTATTGCATATGTTCTTTTTATTGCTTACATTGCAGTTCTAAACATGCTTCTGTAAACTTTGGCATGCAAAATAGAGCCCAATGCTGTGTCACTACTGATGTCATTTATGAGTCTGTTGCATACCTCCAAACATAAAGATCT
Organism: Bombina bombina; assembly: GCF_027579735.1. NCBI lineage: Eukaryota > Metazoa > Chordata > Amphibia > Anura > Bombinatoridae > Bombina > Bombina bombina. The sequence goes on along the minus strand of NC_069503.1, from coordinate 840,758,038 downwards.
GTGTATCATTACAAGATGCCCTTATTAAATAGTCAATTTGCTTTGTTCTTTTGGTATTCTTAGTTGAAATCTAAACCTAGGTAGGCTCATATGCTAAATCCTAATCCCTTGAAGGCCGCCTCTTACCTGAATGTATTTGACAGTTTTTCACAGCTAGAGGGCATTCATTTATGTGTGCCATATAGATAACATTGTGCTCACGGCTATGGAGTTACTTACTTATGAGAGGGCACTGATTGGCTAAAATGCAAGTCTGTCAAAGAATTGAAATAAGGGGGCAGTCTGCAGAGGTTTAGATACAAGGTAATCGCAGAGGTAAAAGTATATTAATAGAACTGTGTGTGAAAGTTGGGGGGGGGCTGCTTTGCCTTAAAATGCCCAGGCCTATTTTTGGTCCCAGTCTGGCCCTGCTCACGCCCGTGGAGTTATTTATGAGAGGGTACTGATTGGCTAAAGTGCAAGTCTGTAAAAAGATCTGAAATAAGGGGGAAGTTTGCAGAGGCTTAGTTACAAGTTAATCACAGAGTTAAAAAGTATATTAATATAACCATGTTATGCAAAAATAGGAAATGGGTAATAAAGGGATTATTTATCTTTTTAAACAATAACAATTCTGCAGTAGACTGTCCCTTTAAGTTTGGATGATGACCATGTGTGGTTATACAAGGGGGGCTTTCTGAGTTGATCATGCCCCCCTAAAGGCACTTAAAGGGTCATAATATTCTAAAATTGACATGCTCTAATTCTAATTTTATGACTATCAACCTTGCTATACTGTATGTATAATCCCTGCAAAGGTGTGGATGTGCCAGACTGCTGCAGGCAAAAGAAATGAGCTTCTTGTAAACCCTTAACAACCAGCACCATACAGGATACAACACTGGTCATTTAGCCCATAAGGACCAGTGCTGTACCCTGTGCAGCATCTGTCCTGGGCTGTTAGCGTGCCTGTCTCTAATTTGTCTGTGTGACCGCACCATTTCTGCATGCCTCAGGACTGAGGCAGTGCAGAAATAGCATAATGGAGGAAACCCCAGGCTAGTGATTGCAGGAACAGGGCGTCCCTGTGATCGCATGCCTGTCAGTGGGGTGCCTCCATTCATGAGATACATGTATCTCAGGCTGCTTCTGGAAGACTGTATGTGAGGCAAGCCAGCAGCAGTACAGTAACTTTAAAACATGACAGTTACTGTAATTGTATACTTAAAATGGAGCCTAGATACTAGCATGCTGCAATGCATGCAGGTATCAGGCTCAGTGGCTAATCACTGGTTGCCTCAGGAAGGAGGCAAACCAAGGATGCACAAAAAAGTGGCCAATGGACATGTGATGTGACAGTTAGTGCACGCGCACACCCTTTTTTAAAAATGTGCACTAGAATCACAGTAGTTTTATTTTATTTTTATGTGGATATATTTTTTTAATACTGGCAATGGGGTGAAGTGTTGTGTTGTTACCAGCTGGGGCAGGAAGTTTGGAGGCGGGAAACTTCAAACATTTTGCCGCTCTCATGCCTCTTCTTCAGTGACGTGTGCCCCGGAGAAGCATTGTACATGTGCAGGATGTGCAGAAGAGGTTCAGTACCAACAAGCACAGTGTGAATATACTTTGCTAACTAACTGGGATCTGGGATCCCATGCACTCTGCTGCATGAACACTGATTTATAATGTGCCTATTATAAAATAATATTTTCTTTATTTTGAAGAGCATGGATGTCCCAGAATGTCTCTGGTGTGTCTCTCTCTTACACCTCAGAGCAACTGTATCATTGGTTAACCTTTCCCCAGAAGTGTGTTAATGTCCCCGAACATATTCCCAGAGGTGTAATACCAGTCTCTCGCTCCATCATTATTAGCTTTCTCAAGGTCAAACCAGTTTTTTATCATCAGAACTTTTTTTAAAGAAGAGTTCTTCCAGGCTAGAGTATTTTAATTGTGATTAAGTTGCATTTCTGTTATATTTATTTTTTTGCAGGTTCACTATGGACACTTAGCAATGTGGACATTTTATAGTCACTATGGGGTAGATTTACCAAAGGTCGAGCGGACATGATTTACTGTAGCGAAAAATGTCCATGCTGTCGGCATTTATCATTGCACAAGCATTTCTAGTGAAATGCTCGTGCAATGCCACCCCTGCTCACTGGCAACCAATCGGCCGCTAGCAGGGGCCGTCAATCATCCTGATCATATCGGATCGGAATGATTTCAGCCCGCCACCAAAAAGGTGGCGGAGAAGTTAAGAAGCAGCGGTCTTATGACCACTGCTTCTTAACTTACGTTTCTGGTGGGGCATCGATGCATCATCCGCTGCTTAATAAATCTACCCCTATGTGTACTAATGCTACTTGGTTCAGTCATATGCAATATCGACTGTATAATTTTATCTTCATTGTATCTGTTCATTGTTTTTTCTTATCCCTCAATAAAAATATTAACAACAAATAAAAAGATATATTCATTGATATAAGCAAAAATTGAATTTGAGGAGGTCCTATAAACTTGCACTTCAAGGATGTATTCATTTTCTTATGCTGTAACTAGAGGCATAGAGGAGATTATTTTTGCTGGGGTCTGTATCTGTAAAAATGTTTTCTATATTATTCAAGCAATAACATAGTATGCTATGGGGAATCCCCTTATCCTGATTGTCTAAAATGAAGAGGATTTTTTAGAGGTGCTGTGGACATAGATTGTTGTTATGAATAGAGGGGAACAGAAGAGCCCCTTGTCTGCACTGCCATTTCCTAGAAAGCTGCTGTATTGTTGGAATATTTGAAGGCTGCTGTTTAGGGCGCAGTGTATGCTGGCTGTGTAGTGCCTATTGTTTAAACTTCTAAAGGAAATCTGTTGGACTGAACCATTATATATAAAGCAGACTGGCTGTTTTTGCCAAGGAAGTCAGGAAATTGTGTTGATTCCACTTCTGATCTGTAGACAAGACTAGAGGAGTATTGTGACTGCTTGTCAGCCCCTGTTCTGCTTAGCTATAGAGAACAGAACTATTCTCTTCACGTTCTGTTCTTTGTGAGTAGACGATAATATAAGTATATTATTAGCATGTTAAAGGATTAGTAGAAAAATACATATTCAAGTATTGAAGAAGTTTTTTTTTTAATTAGAACACTCTTTCTGGTTAAATTGTTTTAATGTATTTGCTGCAAAGATGATGATTTTAGGGAGCCCCTAACCCTAGAGCATCTTGAAAGCTACAGTAGAACCAAGCTCAGTACTTGCGGGATCAAAGCTCAAGAGTCACATCAAGGCCCTCATCCACTTTAAGGTGCGCATTGGCACATTTGTATCTAATTTCTGCTTGACTTTCTTGGATGTGTGGCAGTCAGGTTCAGCACTGCTGTTTTTTTTTTAATTTCCTGAGTGGTGTGTGTGAGAGAGAGATGTGTGTGTGTTAGGTGTTTGTATGTGTGTGTGTGTGGTATGAGAGAGAGAGGGGTGTGTGTCTGTGAGAGAGAGGTGTGTCTAGTGTTTGTGTGTGTGTGAGAGAGAAAGGTGTGTGTCTGTGAGAGAGAGGTGTGTGTCTGTGAGAGAGAGGTGTGTGTCTGTGAGAGAGAGGTGTGTGTGGTGTTTATGTGTGTGTGTGTGGTATGAGAGAGAGGTGTGTGTCTGTGAGACAGAGGTGTGTGTGGTGTTTGTATGTGTGTGTGTGAGAGAGAGAGAAAGGTGTGTGTCTGTGAGAGAGAGGTGTGTGTGGTGTTTGTGTGTGTGTGTGAGAGGTGTGTGTCTGTGAGAGAGAGGTGTGTGTCTGTGAGAGAGAGGTGTATGTGGTGTTTGTGTGTGTGTGGTATGAGAGAGAGAGGTGTGTGTCTGTGAGAGAGAGGTGTGTGTGGTGTTTGTATGTGTGTGTGAGAGAGAGAGGTGTGTCTGTGAGAGCGAGGTGTGTGTGTCCCAGTGATCACGTACAGTGATAAAAGTTTAAAAATTATTTTAATAAATTTGTTTATATATATTTTTTTAAATAAATTTTATTTTAATAAAGTTTATTTCTTTATCATTTTGTTTTAATAAAGTATGTTTTTGTGTTTTTTACGCCTACATTTTATTTTCTGACCTTGGCAATAAAAGGGTTTAACATGTGTCAAAATATCTCTAGATAAATACCCTGGGGTGTCTAAATTCTACAAATATATACTTTTGGGTGGAAGTTTTGAATTGGGTGACCGCTATTTAATTTACAGTACAAACATAGCAAAATTAAGCGTTAAACATATAATTCCATCTTTGTAGTATTTGGTCTATAGTTGCAATAAATTACTTGGAAGCATAGACATATCGGGTATTCCTAAAATTCAGGACAACATAATGAATCTATTAGGCAGTATTTTTATTTAGCTACACTTAAGAAAATTGTTATAAAGAAAAGTGCAAAAAAACATAATTTATGCTTAAGAACAGAAGGATATGCACTCTTTTTTAAAAAAACAAAACAAAAAAAAACCTTTATTTGCAATTGTAGTTTACATACAAGACATTCACATCACATCTCTCTTTTACATAAATCTTGTGAATTCGCCAAAACTGGTCTAGTCCTTTTATAAGTCTCTTTATCACAGTGGCAAATTAAACCGTGAGACATAAACTTCAACTCAAAATCGTCTGTGATATGAATATCAACAGTTTCCTCCAAAATTACAAACACAAAACATTGACAGTTCAACACAAATTATACACTAACACAATCCGTGTTTCTAATACACTTTAAGATGGATTATACAATATACAATATAGCCCAGGGTTAAACCGTGATTCATGTCTCGAGTCTCAGGTGGTCTTTCTACTTTCAAAATAGGAACAGCAACAGTTCCTCGCATAGCTTGATAAAAAAAATGTTTTTACAAGGTGTTAGGTATAAGAGATTACATAAGCCTTGATGAAAAAAAAAATTACAAATCTCCCCCAACATTAAAACCCACCACCCACACAACCAACCCTACTCTAAAACCCACCCAATATCCCCTTAAAAAAACCTGACCCCTTGAAGATCACCTTACCGGGAGACGTCTTCATCCAACCGGGCCGAAGTCCTCAACGAATCCGGCAGAAGTGGTCCTCCAGACGGGCAGAAGTCTTCATCCAAGCCGGGCAGTAGTGGTCCTCCAGACGTGCAGAAGTCTTCATCCAGACGGTATCTTCTATCTTCATCCATCCGGCGCGGAGCGGGTCCATCTTCAAGACATCCAACGCGGAGCATCCTCTTCTTTCCACGGCGACTGAAGAATGAAGGTACCTTTAAGTGACGTCATCTAAGATGGCGTCCCTTCAATTCCGATTGACTGATAGAATTCTATCAGCCAATCGGAATTAAGGTAGAAAAAATCCTATTGGCTGATGCACTTGGCCAATAGGATGGAGCTGGCATTCTATTGGCTGATTGGAACAGCCAATAGAATGCCAGCTCAATCCTATTGGCTGATTGGATCAGCCAATAGGATTGAACTTCAATCCTATTGGCTGATTGCATCATCCAATAGGATTTTTCCTACCTTAATTCCGATTGGCTGATAGAATTCTATCAGCCAATCGGAATTGAAGGGACGCCATCTTTGATGACATAAATTAAAGGAACATTCATTCTTCCCGTCGCCGTGGAAAGAAGAGGATGCTCCGCGTCGGATGTCTTGAAGATGGACCCGCTCCGCGCTGGATGGATGAAGATAGAAGATGCCGTCTGGATGAATACTTCTGCCTGTCTGGAGGACCACTTCTGCCCGTCTGGAGGACCACTTCTGCCTGATTCGTTGAGGACTTCGGCCCAGTTGGATGAAGACTTCTCCTGGTAAGGTGATCTTCAGGGGGTTAGTTTTAGTTTTTTTTAAGGGGGTATTGGGTAGGTTTTAGAGTAGGGTTGGTTGTGTGGGTTTTAATGTTGGGGGGGATTTGTAATTTTTTTTACAGGTAAAAGAGCTGATTACTTTGGGGCAATGCCCTGCAAAATGTAATTTAGTGTAGGGTAGGGCTTTTTTTATTTTGGGGGGCTTTTTTATTTTGTTAGGGGATTAGATTAGGTGTAATTAGTTTAAAAATCTTGTAATTTGTTTATTATTTTCTGTAATTTAGTGTTGTTTTTTTTTTGTACATTAGCTAATTTTATTTAATTGTATTAAATTTAGGGAATTAATTTAAGTGTAGTGTAGTCTAGTGTTAGGTGTTAGTGTAACTTAGGTTAGGTTTTATTTTACAGGTACTTTTGTATTTATTTTAGCTAGGTAGTTATTAAATAGTTAATAACTATTTAATAACTATTGTGTCTAGTTAAAATAAATACAAACTTGCCTGTAAAATAAAAATAAACCCTAAGCTAGATACAATGTAAATATTAGTTATATTGTAGCTATCTTAGGGTTTATTTTACAGGTAAGTATTTAGTTTTAAATAGGAATAATTTAGTTGATTATAGTAATTTTATTTAGATTTATTTAAATTATATTTAAGTTAGGGGGTGTTAGGTTTAGGGTTAGACTTAAGTTTAGGGGTTAATAACTTTAATATAGTGGCGGCGACGTTGGGGGCGGCAGATTAGGGGTTAATAAATGTAGGTAGGTGGCGGCGATGTTAGGGCTGGCAGATTAGGGGTTAATAATATTTAACTAATGTTTGCAAGGCGGGAGTGCAGCGGTTTAGGGGTTAATATGTTTATTATAGTGGCGGCGACATTGGGGGCAGCAGATTAAGGGTTAATAAATGTAGGTAGGTGGCGGCGACATTGGGGGCGGCAGATTAGGGGTTAATAAATCTAATGTAGGTGTCGGCAATGTTGGGGACAGCAGATTAGGGGTTCATAAGTATAATGTAGGTGGTGGCGGTGTCTGGAGCAGCAGATTAGGGGTTAATAATATAATGTAAATTGCGGCGATGTCGGGGACGGCAGATTAGGGGTTAATAAGTGTAAGATTAGGGGTGTTTAGACTCGGGGTTCATGTTAGGGTGTTAGGTGTAGACATAACTTTTATTTCCCCATAGGAATTAATGGGGCTGCGTTAGGGAGTTTTACGCTGCTTTTTTGCAGGTGTTAGACTTTTTTTCAGCTGGCTCTCCCCGTTGATTCCTATGGGGAAATCATGCACGAGCACGTTACACCAGTTCACCGCTAACGTAAGCAGCGCTGGTATTGAAGTGCGGTAAGGAGCAAAATTTTGTTCAATGCTCACTTCTTGTCTGGTTTGTAAAAACTCGTAATACCAGCGCTGTCTGTAAGTGAGCGGTGAGCATAAACTGTTCGTTAGCACCGCATAGCCTCTAACGCAAAACTCCTAATCTAGGTGATACTTAGGTAGGCTCATTAGAAGCTTTGCACTACTGGAAGCTAGCTGCTAATTGATGGCTGCACATATATGCTCCATCTCATTGGTTCAGCTTGCTTCTAGTAGTGCATTGCTACTCCTTCAACAAAGGATACCAAGAGAATGAAGCAAATTTGACAATAGAAGTGAATTTGAAAATCTTTTAAAATTGTATGGTCTATCTAAATCATGAAATAAATATTTTGGGTTCCATGTCCCTTAAAAAAGTGACAGAAATGTAAAAAAATAAAATGATGTGTTAGAGCATTTAATTATTGCACTATTTCTTGCATATACTGTATCTATGTATTTAACTCCTGCTAAGGTAGTGTATGTGGTAAAAACAGGGTTTTAGCAAGACAAACTATATTCATTTTATTTTTATTTATTCTTTTTTTTAAGCATAAGTTTACTTTTCCCTTGCGCTTGTACCGTCTATTATGTAGTACTATGGGAAACACAAAAAATAACAATTGTCTAAGTAGCACCATTATTTATATTGTTTTGCTAATTAAGCATGTTACAATGTACATCATAGGAAATAGAAAGGTCTGTGCAGCATTTTTTTTCTAGGCATATTAAATTTGATGCGTAATATTAACCATTTGACATTTAAAGGATCTGTGTAACCTACTGAGGCATTCAGTCATGGATTTCAGAGAGCTTATCGTGTTATGTCTTCTTCCTGTAGACACCAAGGACGTACTGTGCATCTAACACAGAGGATTTGGAGACGGTCATTCAGCACGTGCACGCTATGCACCCAGGTGCTCCTTTGCTGGCTGCAGGTGTTTCAATGGGAGGGTAAGAGACTGCGCTATATTACTGCAGATATGAACTAAATAGCATTTCCTGTGAATTGGTGATATAGCAAATATAAATATTAGTGTTTAATCTGCACAAAGTGAAGCTATAGTTATAAAAGAGTAGGAATTAGGAAAAAATAGATATGAACACGATTATAAGAATTGTTTAAAGTAGTATTATTATTATCATCATTTATTTGTTTAATGCCTCAAAATGATGTAGTTTATGTAGTGCTGGGAATCACAGACTTCCTCCATGATGGATTAAATGACTACTGTAGACGATTTAGCTACATTTGCTACCTGTGGATCATTTGTAATTTACCGCTCTTTTTTAATAATGGGACAGTAAACTAAAAATTAAACTTTCGTTATTCAGATATAAAATGCAATTGTAAACAATTTTCTAATGATCAGATTTGCTTTGTTTTCTTTGCATCTTAAAGAGGTAGGCTGATAGGAACTTAGGAGCATGCAAGTGTCTTTAGCAGTATATGAAAGCAGTTTTTGCGTCTATATATAACATTGCTATAAATGTTGAAAACACAGCTGCCAGATGGCTTGGGATGCGCACACGCTCCTTAGCTTACCTAAGATTACTCTTTAACAGAGGATGCCAACAGTGTTAATTTCGTCGACTAAAACTAGACTAAAATGACTATAAAACTAAAGAAATTCTGATGACTAAAATACGACTAAAACTAAAATGACATTTTAGTCAAAAAACTTTGACTAAAACTAAATCAAAATTTGCTGACAAAAACATTTTATGCAAGTTGTTATAATCAATCCATATCCAATTACTGCTCTTTTGTAAAATTTACGAAACTTAATTTTATTAAATTTTAAGATAAATAAAGAGATGTTATATACCACAACAGTTAAATCTGTTAAATCTGTATTGCATGTTCAAACCTTAATACCAAAAATAAAAACAGGTTAATAAACCTTTACTCCAGGAGTATATAATTAGTTTTGAAGTTTTTTGAGCATTGCTAATATCGTTGCCGAACCTTTTTCGAATCTGTGAACAATCAATTGATTCTTCCTATAGATATAAGCATAACCCACAAATATGGGTTTAAGTTATGCTGTGCCTGTGCTAGCTGCAGAAACTTATTGTTGTGTTGAGTTACTTGATTCTTGTCTTAATTATTAACAGAGAACTGTTAAAGTTTTTATACTGGGTAATATGTGCAATACAGCCAATACAGTTTACAGTTTTTTTTTTATATATTTTATAGTTGCACTTCTGTTTGTTTATGAAACTTGGTTTTATTTAATTTATGTTTAATAAAGATGTTACATATCAAAATGGTTAAATCTGTCTGTATTGCATGTTTAAACCTTAATACCATAAATATTAACAGGTGTTATGTTTACTCCTGGAGTATATAATCAGTTTGCAAATGATAGAGAAATGCTTAAATAATGCATTACACTTTAACTAAACCTCTTAGCTTTTAGTTGACTAAAATCTACTGGAGATTCAATCGACTAAAACTAAATTAATTCAGATGACTAAAATACGACTAAAACTAAAATGGCATTTTAGTCAAAAGACTAAAACTAAGACTAAATTGAAATTTGCTGTCAAAATTAACTCTGGATGCCAAAAGAACTAAACAAAATTGATAATAGATGTAAATTGGAAAGTTGTTTAAAACTTCATGATGTGTCAAGTCCTTTAAAGTTTAATTTTGTCTTACTGTCCCTTTAATAATGAGCAAACACAGGGCTAGATTACGAGTTTTGAGGTACGGCTTTTAATGCTGAAAAATTGGCCATTACGCTGGAATGGCTAGGAACGCATATTACGAGTCGCGGCAGTATAGCTATACTGCAAGCATTTTAGCCTGTAACGTAACATCCATTCCAGGTAAAAGAGCTGTTTAACTTTTAAGGGCTATTGATAGTTTATTGTAGGTTAGGGGGTGTTTTTATTTTTGGAGGGGCATTTTATTTTTATAGGACTATTAGAGTAGGTGTAATTGCTTTTATTTTTGATAATTTTGTTTATTATTTTTTGTAATTTTAGTGTTTACTATTTTTTGTAATCTTAGATTTTTGTAGTTTTTTTGTAGGATTATTTTTTATAAAAATTTGTAATTTAGGTTTTCAATTTTTTCGTAGGATTATTTTTTTTAAAAATTTATAATTTAGGTTTTTTAATTGGTATTTTTTTTATTTTATTAGATCAATAATGTTAGGTTAATTTATAGTTTAATGTTAGGTTTATTTTTATTTCACATGTAAGTTTTTATTTATTTAAATATAGTTATATTGTAATTTTAATTTAAAGTTAGGGTGTGTTAGGTTTAGGGGTTAATATTTTAATTTAGTGTTTTGCGATGTGGGGGGCCGGCGGTTTAAGGGTTAATAGGTTTAGTTTAGTAGTTACTATGTGGGGGTTGGCGATTTAGGGTTTTAATAGGTTTATTTGTTTTGAACAGCCAATAGAATTTCAGAAGCTCTCATCCTATTGGCTGAAGAATCAAATCAGCCAATAGGAATACAAGGTACGCCATTTTAAATAGATTATTTTGCATTCAACTTCAGTGTACGGCGGTGACCGTATGAAGAGGATGCTCTGCGCAGGATGTCATCGCCGGTCCAGGATAGCTCCGCTCTGTGCTGTTTGGATGAAGATAGAAGACGCCCCCATGATGGATGAAGATGTCGCCGCCTGGATGAAGACTTCTCGCCGCCTGGATGGAGATGGATTTCCGGACTTCAGGAACCATGAGTAGATATTCTGGGGTTAGTGTTAGGTATTTTTTTTATTTTTTGGGATGAGTTTTTTTTTTCAGATTAGGGCTTTGGGCAAAGTGTAAAAGAGCTGAATGCCATTTTAAGGGCAATGCCCATACAAATGCCCCAATGGGTAGCTTAGGTTTTAAAAGGTTTTTTTTGGGGGGGGGGGTTGGTTGGGTGTTGGGTTTTACTGTTGGGGTTTTTTTTTTTTTGACAGGTAAAAAAGCTGTTTACCTTAAGGGCTATTGGTAGTTTATTGTAGGTTAGGGGGTGTTTTTATTTTGGGTGGGCTTTTTATTTTTATAGGGCTATTAGATTAGGTGTTATTGTTTTTATTTTTAATAATTTTGTTTATTATTTTTTGTAATCTTAGTTTTTTATTTTTCGTAATTTAGTGTTTATTATTGTTTGTAATTTTAGATTTTTTTTGTAGTGTTAGGTTTTTTTAACTTTGTAATTTAGATTTTTAATTGGTAGTGTTTTCAATTTTATTAGAATGGTTATGTTAGGTTAATTTATAATTTAAACTTAGTTTTTTTTATTTCACAGGTAAGTTTTTATTTATTTTAAGATAGTTATATTGTAATTTTAATTTAACGTTAGGGGGGTGTTAGGTTTAGGGGTTAATAGATTAATTTAGTGTTTTGCGATGGGGGGCGGCGTATAAGGGGTCAATAGGTTTATTTTGGTGTCAGCAATCTTGGGGAGCTGCGGAATAGGGGTTAATAATGATATTTAGTGTTGGCGATGTTGGGGAGCGGCGGATTAGGGGTTAATAACTTTTATTAGTGTCGGCGATGTCGGGGAGTTGCGGAATAGGGGTTACTAACTTTTATTAGTGTCGGGGAGCGGTGAAATAGGGGTTAATAACTTTTATTAGTGTTGGTAATGTCGGGGATCGGCGGATTAGGGGTTAATAACTTTTACTAGTGTCGTTGATGTCGGGGAGCGGCGGAATAGGGGTTAATAATTATATTTAGTGTCTGCAATTTAGGGGTTAATCACTTTATTTAGGTGTTAGCGATGTCAGGGGCGGCGGATTAGGGGTGTTTAAACTTGGGGTTTATGTTAGGGTGTAAGGTTTAAACTTAACTTTCTTTTCCCCATAGACATCAATGGGGTTGCGTTACAGTGATCGCCATTCCTCACTTCATTTGTTAGTTTTTTTTCTAAAACTTTCTCCCCATTGATTTCTATGGGGGAAAGCGTGCACAAGCACGTAAACTCAGCCCTTGGCTTTTGTGTGGTATGGAGCTTAATTCACCATAACACACAGCACAAGGAGGCTTTTCAGTAACTCGTAATGACAGCGATATGGAGAGTGCAATAACACAAATTTTTTGAAGTTAGTTTCACACCCTGTTTAGCGCAAAACTCGTAATCTAGGTGACAGAGAGTAAACCCCTAACTATATATTCCAATAGGTCAATATCTATTTGTCATTCCTACAATAACTTTGCACACCTGGTTGAATTTTACTTTATTGATAAAAGTCAATATTATTTGATCCACCAGGAATTTTTAAAAGGACAATATATGTGAATTTGTGAGCATTTAATTGTTTATTGTAAGAATTTAACTACATTCTGGTTGTATACCTTGCAAGCAGAGCTCCCTTATAACATAATCAGTGAGGGGCACATCTCCTTCAGTTACTATTGTGGTCACTTCGGCCAATGCTGTGTATTTGTCATCTGAAGAGAGACTGTTGCACATGCGTCTATGCACACATCCACCCGGCACATAGATGTAAACAGTGCATCGTGCTGCATATGTCCTTGTGATTCATTATTTATGCTGGTGACGTTGGGTGTTTTTTTGGCCAGGAGCAAGAACACTTAAACCGTGAATCACAATGACATACACATCGGCATCCACTGGTTACATCAGTGCGGCGTGCACCAGGTATAAGGGTGGATGTGCGCATGCTCAACAGTCTGTCTACAGAAGCCTTTTAGACAGCATCTGGCTGGGATGGAGCGTAAGGCAATTGAATGGCACACGTGCCAATCTTCTAATTGGTTGTATTGCACACTGCTAAAAAACAAAAACAAAATGCTGCAGCCTTTGTGGCAGCCAGGAGATACTTCTTCTCAGGAGATACTTGAGAAGGTATTTTCTTTATATCAAAAGGAAGCTTTGCTTGTAAGTTATAAAGCCAAGATACAGTTAAAGACATATAATACACAAATGCTTGAACATTTCACATTTATGGCCAGATTAAAAGATCTTATCTCTGGTTAATTGTCTGAGCACTAATTGCTACTGTAAATTTGTCGTTTGCGGGCGTGTGATAAATTAGTGCTCCACTTGTAATCTATAGCCCTTACTGTCTCTCTAACTGTATACAAATTGTAATCAAATGATAATAATGATACTAAGATAATATTAATTTGCAGGGGGTTAAATACATAGTTATACCCCAACAATAGAGCAATAATAAAATGCTCAACCACATTAGAGCATTTTCTTTTTGTCCCTTTAACATACGTTTTAGCTGTGCAGGTTGTTAATTAATTTTTTTGATACATAGAATAATTGTATAGAAAAGCACATCTAGTATTCTAGCATGCTTTTCCCCAGATGTCGTCTGTATACATTGTTACCAATGCACCAGAGAACTCTGGGTAAGATATGCACAATAGATACACAATATCTCATGATTTTTGCTTCCAGTACTGAGTTAAATCACAGCGATATCCCCTTATGGGGTAGGTGCAGCAAAATCAAAACCAATTCTGGACAGCTTTTTCAAGCTCTTTAGCTCTCATCAGCTGAAGAAACGGTTGATTTGCTGCTTATTCTCCACTATAACTTAAATGAATATTGCTTTTGCCCTAGAAATAAGCTGCACTAGCAGCAAGTCAAACCTATTGTCTGCTGATATTGTGTATCTAATTTGCATATCTTACCCTGAGTTCTCAGGTGCATTAGTAACGATGTATACAGAGTACATCTGGGAAAAAGCAAGCAGGGATAGTTGCCTAGATGTGTATTTCTGTGGCTCATACTTTTATGAAATAGAGAATTTTAATATCACACTTTTATCTCCACTATAACTTAAATGAATATTGTTTTTGAGATACTAAACACCCTAAAATAATTAAGCACACTTATTCCAATGGGGTAAAATATAAATAAAAGGCATTGTATTATCACAAAAATGATTTGGGAATTTTGGGTGACATTAAGAGGTCAATTTATTAATGTGCGAGCGGACATGATACGATGTAGCGTATCATGTCCGCTGCACATCGATAAATGCCGACAGCATACGCTGTCAGCATTTATCATTGCACCAGCGGTTCTTGTGAACTGCTGGTGCAATACCGTCCCCTGCAGATTTGTGGCCAATCGTTGTTAATTAACCTGATCGTTATGGGTTATGGGGTTATGGGGGCTCACCTGAAACATGGGGCATCAAGCTCCGTACGGAGCTTGATAAATTGACCCCTATATGTTTGAACTGTTTTACCTGTGTGGCAATTTTAAAGGGACAATAAAGTGCAAAAAGTAAAATGCTCTGATTTTATTATTATACTATAGCTTGCATATAATCCTGTAGTTAACCCCCTGCAAAGAGGTTAAACACATAGTTAAAGTCAGCTCCAGGGCTACTGGAACCTAGCTGAAAACATGTGAAAGGCCAATGGCAAGAGGCATCTGTGTTTATCCACCAATCAGCAGCTAGCTGTCAGTAGTGGATTATAGCTCTAGGTATGCTTTTAACAAAGAATACCACGATTATTAAAAATTATTATAGATACTGTAAAAAATTATAAATTATCCATAAAATATATATATATATATATACAGTATATCTATCTATCTATCTATCTATCTATCTATCTATCTATCTATCTATCTATATATATATATATATATATATATATATATATATATATATATATATATATATAAATTCCTCTAGGTACATTTGCACACAATTTTTTAAGGAACTTGTCAGGAAGGTTGTTCCAAACATCTTGGAGAACTAACCACAGTTCTTCTGTGAATTTAGGCAGCCTCAGTTGCTTCATGTCTTTTCATCCCAGACAGACTCAATGATGTTGAGGTGAGGCTCTGTGGGGGCCAAACCATCACATGTAAGGCTCCTTGTTCTTTTTTAATCTGAAGATAGTTCTAAATGACTTTGGCTGTATGTTTGAGGTTATTGTCATGCTACAGAATACATTTGGAGCCAATCAGATGCCCTCCTGACGGTGTTGCATGATGGATAAGTATCTGCCTGTACTTTTCAGCATTGAGGAGACCATTACTTCTGACCATATCCCCAACTTGCAAAGAACCTCCACCATGCTTTTCTGTTGGCTGCAGACACTCATTCTTGTACCGCTCTCCAGCCTTCACCGAACAACCTACCTTCTGCTACAACCAAATGTTTCAAATTTTGACTCAACAATTTAGAGCACCTGCTGCCATTTTTCTGCATCCCAGTTCCTATGTTTTTATGCATAGTTGAGTTGCTTGGCCTTGTTTCCATGTCACAGGTATGGCTTTTTCACCAGAAGTCTTCCATAAAGATCAAATCTGACCAGAATTCTCCAGACAGTATATGAGTGTACCAGGGTTCCACTGAGTTTTGCCAATTTTGAGCTTACGACACTGCTGGACATCTTCTGAATGTGAAGGGAAGTAAGCATGATGTGTCTTTCGACTTTCATCTGCCTCACTACGTTTTCTTAGTCAACCACTACTTGCTTGGAGCTTGGACAATACATCTGAAAAACTCTGCCTGATGCAGCATAATTACCTTGTGTTTTGTTGCTGTATCCATCTTGCCATTGTCTGATATAATTGGTTAATCATGCACCTGACTATGTGCCTACAAAATCCCTGATCCCTGCAAATGTGCATACAAGAATTGATGGTGTTTTGAAGGCAAAGGGTGGTCACACCAAATATTGATCTGATTTAGATTTTTCTTTTTTTCACTCACTTTGGGCCAGAGTATGAGTGGAATGCAAGTGTTTACGCATGAGTGATAAGGGGTTTATTGCGGGTGTTGGTGCTCATCGGGCTTATTGCTCATGTTACGAGTTTAAAGTAAACGCGATCTCTTGAGCACAATTGCAATTTATGCCAGAATGATTACTGCGACTTCAGAGCTCTGATTAACTGTTTCGTGAAACAAAAAGGTTGTACAAAATTCTGCTATGTGAAAAACATTGGAATGTGAAATATTCATATTATCATGTTTGGTTTGTGCATATGAGAATATGCGATCAGGTTTGTTTGTGAGTGAGGTGTTTTTTTCACTTTTTTTCTCCATTGACTTCTAAAGGGGGGATATGTGAACGCACACGCAATATTGTAAGTTCGGCTTTTTCCACTAGTCGGGTAAGAGCGCAAGCGAAAACAGTTTACTTTCAACTCATAATACGAGTGCAACCTGACGCGCGCAAAAAGCTTACATGTAGCGCAATCGATGCTCGAGCGTTAATTAGTGCTGCAGTTGTAATCTGGCCCTTTGTATTCTGTTAATTGATAAAAAATCAACTATTAACATTTATAATTTTGAAAGCATTTTTACATTACAGCATTTTATCACACACACACACATATATACAGTTTATATATATTTTTATATATATATATATATATATATATATATATATATATATATATATATATATATATATATATATATATGTGTGATGCGGGAATCCATACATGGACCCGTTGCTCAGTGTGCCTAGAGGGATATGGCTGCACCTCACTGACGAGGCCCACAATATGCTGAAACATACTGGGGTTTTGGTCTGGGGTTTTGCTGTTTCTCTCTTTCAGAGATGGATTGCCTTGTATTTCGGGGCTGGACTGTACTGTGAAGTCAGGATCAGACTGATATGCTTCAGGAAAGTTCTTCTCTGTGAAAGGCACATGTTGAGCAAAAAGAGGCTGCTTCTTGGGTGGTAAACTAACCATGGAACAAGCTATTATGCTATTGTTCGTTTCCAGGTTGAGTGCTTCTCTCTTTTTATTTATGCAAATTATGACACTTAGGGAAGTCTCCCTAAGTGTGATGTGGGAATTCAGACATGGACCGTTGCTCAGTGTGCCTAGAGGGATATGGCTGCACCTCACTGACGAGGCCCACAATAGGCTGAAACGTACGTCTGGGGTTTTGCTGTTTCTCTCGTTCAGAGAGGGTTTGCCTGGTATTTCAGGGCTGGACTGTACTGTGAAGTCAGGATCAGACTGATATGCTTCAGGAAAGTTCTTCTCTGTGAAAGGCACACGTTGAGCTGCTTCTTGGGTGGTAACTAGCCATTGAACAAGCTATTATGCTATTGTTCGTTTCCAGGTTGAGCGCTTCTCTCTTTTTATTTTTATATATATATGCTAGATAAAGGATTGCACTCACAGGTCTTTCTTGAAAATAAGTCAAACAAACTTTAATGTAACGTTTTCGGGGATCTAGTCCCCTTCGTCAACATACAACAGTGAATAAACACAAGTCATTTATAGTGATGTGCAAACAAACTTAGCTCTTACCAAATGGCGCCAAAATTTCGTAAATGTAACGCATCTTGCGTTCCACTGAACAACCAGAACCGGAAGTGTAGTATCGTCACTTCCGGCCGTGCGTATCGTGTCAATATTCAAATGTCAAATTTTTTTATTACAACCTATTATGCAAATTGAGAAACAGTACATGCATATAAACATACAGGTAAAGCCATAATATTCTCCATAGTGTACACAGAAAAAAAGGGGGGAATGACCGATATCTTAGCAACCCACTATACAGACGGTTGCCATGGATACGGCTAATCCACAATCTGTCACATAAAAAATGCCTGTAGTGATTATACATAAGTGTAAC
Organism: Bombina bombina; assembly: GCF_027579735.1. Taxonomy (NCBI): domain Eukaryota; kingdom Metazoa; phylum Chordata; class Amphibia; order Anura; family Bombinatoridae; genus Bombina; species Bombina bombina. The sequence continues at coordinate 840,740,330 of NC_069503.1, read as the reverse complement.
CTATATACATGTGAAATATTACACTGATTTGTTATAAAAAAGGAATAGCAATCCTGGACAGAGGCTCTAAATTACATGAAACATCCTATTTGCCATAAGAGATACATGATGTATATTAGAATTAGGCCCTGTTCCTGTTGCCATACTGAATATAAAAATAAAATAAAAAAAATAATAAAGGAAATTAAGGCTATATCGTATCATTGTGTGGCATAATTAGTATCCTTCACTGCAACCATTTGGATATAAAATAAAGATCATATTGCCAAAATGTAGTGACCTTACTGGTCTGACAAGCCTAGAACAAGAGTCTATTGGCTAGGTTAGACAGAATATATATGTAAAGCATAGTGTGTCTCAGATAGACCCTGTGGAATAGTACCCAACATAAAGTGATCACAGTAACGGGCCACCAGTGTTATTGGTCAATACTATTTATCTCAACAGTATCTATTCCCTAGTATCTATAGTGGGTTGCTAAGATATCGGTCATTCCCCCCTTTTTTTCTGTGTACACTATGGAGAATATTATGGCTTTACCTGTATGTTTATATGCATGTACTGTTTCTCAATTTGCACAATAGGTTGACAATTTTGACATTTGAATATTGACACGATACGCACGGCCGGAAGTGACGATACTACACTTCCGGTTCTGGTTGTTCAGTGGAACGCAAGATGTGTTTCATTTACGAAATTTTGGCGCAGTTTGGTAAGAGCTAAGTTTGTTTGCACATCACTATAAATGACTTGTGTTTATTCACTGTTGTATGCTGACGAAGGGGACTAGATCCCCGAAAACGTTACATTAAAGTTTGTTTGACTTATTTTCAAGAAAGACCTGTGAGTGCAATCCTTTATATAGTATATCTCATAGCATCATTGCACCCAGGCAGTTGACACAAGGTGGGCTGAGCTGAAGTTTAGTTATGTGTATATATATATAATTCAGAAAAGAGAGTGCCCACACCGGGTCTTTTTGCCAATTTTTTAATCTGCAAAAGTAAACGTTTTCGGGGGTTTAGCCCCTTCCTCAGACTTACATCAAAATACATTATAAGTCTGAGGAAGGGGCTAAACCCCCGAAAACGTTCACTTTTGCAGAATAAAAAATTGGCAAAAAGACCAGGTGAGTGCACTTTTCTGAATTATATGCAACTTTCTGCTGCACCCTGGGCACCACAGTCATCTGGAGTGCTTGTCTGTATACCTATCTATCTATCTATCTATCTATCTATCTATCTATCTATCTATCTAATATATATATATATATATATATATAATTGACAGGCGTGCATTCAGTGGAAATTTGTGAAAACTTGCATTATTTTGCACAAAAATCAAATGTGACGTTTCAGGGATCTCACGCATTCATCAGAAAAAGTGAAATGAAAAAAACATAACAAGCTATTTAGGGTTAGATTATAAGTTGAGCACAAAATATCGCTTTCGCTCAACTTAGTTATATCAGCTCACGCAAATGTAAGCTGGCATTACAAGTTAGGTGCATTGCGAACGTGACCTCGTGTTTGCATTGCACGGAAGCATTGCAATCACGAGAGAGTGCTTCCATAGGCTCCACTGGGAGCCTCGTTCTCATACTGTGAAACACAGCATTAGAACTAGCTCAGCGAAGGGGGTAAGTCGCACAGAGATGGGCAGCAGATTGTAAATATATGAATATATACATATATATTTATGTGTTATTACGTGTGTATACACATATTAACACATAAATATATATGTAAATAACCATATACATATATATTTACAGGGAACACACAGTTCCCATAGACTGCTATGTAAAGGCACTTTTCAGTGCCGTTTTGTTTTTCTAACACCCCACCCTTATAATTAAAAATAAAAAAGGGTCCTTTTTTAATAATAAAAAAAAAAGAATATTCTTTAGTTTGGGGCCAATTGGGAGTAATTTTGAAAATTAACCAGAGGTTTGACCTTTGGTTAATTTTCTGAGCACTAATTACTACCGTGAGTAGCGGTAGCAATAACCATCCACTTGTAAATAGTGCTCCACTAATGTAGGCCTTAATGTTTGTTCATTTTCACTTTGTCTGATGAAGGGGTGAGATCCCTGAAATGTTTTCTGTGCAAAATTAAGCACGTTTTCACAAATTCCAGTGAGGGCACGCCTGTCGTGGATTTATGACAATTACTTTGCTTGCACCCTGGTTGTTGACCTCAAGGTGAGAGCCCACTCTTTCGGACTATATATATATATATATATATATATATATATATATATATATATATGTAGCAGTAACAATAACCAGCCACTTGTAAATAGCGCTCCACTAATCTAGGCCTTAATGTTTAATGTTTGTTCATTTTCACTTTGTCTGATGAAGCGGTGAGATCCCTGAAATGTAACGTTTGATTTTTGTGCAAAATTAAGCACGTTTTCACAAATTCCAGTGAGGGCACGTCTGTCGTGGATTTATGACAAATAATTTGCTTGCACCCTGGTGGTCGACCTGAAGGTGAGAGCGCACTCTTTCGGAATATATACAGGGAGTGCAGAATTATTAGGCAAGTTGTATTTTTGAGGATTAATTTTATTATTGAACAACAACCATGTTCTCAATGAACCCAAAAAACTCATTAATATCAAAGCTGAATAGTTTTGGAAGTAGTTTTTAGTTTGTTTTTAGTTATAGCTATTTTAGGGGGATATCTGTGTGTGCAGGTGACTATTACTGTGCATAATTATTAGGCAACTTAACAAAAAACAAATATATACCCATTTCAATTATTTATTTTTACCAGTGAAACCAATATAACATCTCAACATTCACAAATATACATTTCTGACATTCAAAAACAAAACAAAAACAAATCAGTGACCAATATAGCCACCTTTCTTTGCAAGAACACTCAAAAGCCTGCCATCCATGGATTCTGTCAGTGTTTTGATCTGTTCACTATCAACATTGCGTGCAGCAGCAACCACAGCCTCCCAGACACTGTTCAGAGAGGTGTACTGTTTTCCCTCCTTGTAAATCTCACATTTGATGATGGACCACAGGTTCTCAATGGGGTTCAGATCAGGTGAACAAGGAGGCCATGTCATTAGATTTTCTTCTTTTATACCCTTTCTTGCCAGCCACGCTGTGGAGTACTTGGACGCGTGTGATGGAGCATTGTCCTGCATGAAAATCATGTTTTTCTTGAAGGATGCAGACTTCTTCCTGTACCACTGCTTGAAGAAGGTGTCTTCCAGAAACTGGCAGTAGGACTGGGAGTTGAGCTTGACTCCATCCTCAACCCGAAAAGGTCCTACAAGCTCATCTTTGATGATACCAGCCCAAACCAGTACTCCACCTCCACCTTTTTTGGCGCCTGAGTCGGACTGGAGCTCTCTGCCCTTTACCAATCCAGCCACGGGCCCATCCATCTGGCCCATCAAGACTCACTCTCAATTCATCAGTCCATAAAACCTTAGAAAAATCAGTCTTGAGATATTTCTTGGCCCAGTCTTGACGTTTCAGCTTGTGTGTCTTGTTCAGTGGTGGTCGTCTTTCAGCCTTTCTTTCCTTGGCCATGTCTCTGAGTATTGCACACCTTGTGCTTTTGGGCACTCCAGTGATGTTGCAGCTCTGAAATATGGCCAAACTGGTGGCAAGTGGCATCTTGGCAGCTGCACGCTTGACCTTTCTCAGTTCATGGGCAGTTATTTTGCGCCTTGGTTTTTCCACACGCTTCTTGCGACCCTGTTGACTATTTTGAATGAAACGCTTGATTGTTCGATGATCACGCTTCAGAAGCTTTGCAATTTTAAGAGTGCTGCATCCCTCTGCAAGATATCTCACTATTTTTGACTTTTCTGAGCCTGTCAAGTCCTTCTTTTGACCCATTTTGCCAAAGGAAAGGAAGTTGCCTAATAATTATGCACACCTGATATAGGCTGTTGATGTCATTAGACCACACCCCTTCTCATTACAGAGATGCACATCACCTAATATGCTTAATTGGTAGTAGGCTTTCGAGCCTATACAGCTTGGAGTAAGACAACATGCATAAAGAGGATGATGTGGTCAAAATACTCATTTGCCTAATAATTCTGCACTCCCTGTATATATATATATATATATACTGTATATATACAATGGGTATTGAAAAGAATCCCCCCCCCCTTGAAAATAATCACATTTTGTTGCTTTGCAGCCTGAAATAAAAACAGACACAGTTTTTGTTTATCCAGTTGTAGTTACTCAACTTATAACATCCAAGTGAAAGATATAACACCAACATGTCAGACAAAAATAAAGACAATTCAAAAACAGAATCGCTGAGTTGGAAAAATGATCACCCCCTTGTGTCAGTATTTTGTTGAACCACATTTTGCTTTAATTACATCCTTTAGTTCAGGGGTGGGCAAGAGGTAGATTGCGGTCTACCAGTGGACCGCGAGTGAATTTTGAGGTGACCGCCTGGAAGATTTCAAAAGTCTGCATAATAAGAGAAACATTTCTCATACATCCAAATTATGAGTGAAGAGCCTCGTCACCGTAGATATATGAGAAATGTTTCTCTTATTCAGACTTTTGAAATCAGCTGTGAGTCTATGACAGGGGTATGTGAACTTCAGCATGCGGGATGCGGCTGTAGCTAAATTCGCTGCCCCAGCTTTGGTTACTGCCTGTCCCAAACTCTCCTACTTTTTGTCTCAAGAGTGGTCACAGGTCAGTCCATAGTACAGACTCTTCATGCACCAGGCTGAGATCCTGCTCGGTATCCCTGGGTTTGGCAGTACCAGGTCCTGCTCTGTCTGATATTCTGCTGCTACTTTGTAGTTCTGTCCTCCGTTACTTGTCACCAGGCTCTGCTGGGTGAATGGTCTGGTGTTGTTGTTTTTTCCCAGGGCCTGTTACTGCCCTTCAGGTTCTTTAACTTACTCTGTACCAGGCTTTGATGCTACTCTCTGAAATTAATTTGTAGAATGAGTCTGTCTATGATTGGCTGAGAATAGTTCATTGTCATCGTTGTACATAAGCTGTGGGTTTCCAATGTGTTCCAGGCTTGACTACTCCGCTAGCCCTAGACTTGAGCTGTCTTGTTTGTGCGGTACACAGATAAGGTTGTTTGATGTTCCCGGCGTGACGTAATGAAAGAGCTCTCGCAGTAAGTAAAGAGCGCGGCTGTATTTATTATTAAAGAGCGTGGCTGATTTTTAAAGCTGTATTATTTGTGACAAAAATACAATTTTCAGCCAACAGGTCCTATTTGTGGCAAAAATACAATTTTTAGCCAGCAACTGGTGTTTTTTTTTAGTTAGGTAGCCATGTCACTTGGAATAAAATTACAGGTAGACCTTGCCTTACAAAAGTCTGCCCACCCCAGCTTTAGTCTGTTTTGTTTATAGCACTGCGGAATCTGTTGGCGCTCTACAAATAACCAATAATAATAATAATAGTTGGGATATGTCTCTAACTTTGCACATCTAGACTGTGCAATATTTGCCCAATCTTCTTTGCAGAACTGCTCTGGTTCTGTTACATTTGATGGTGACCGTTTGTGTACTGCAGTCTTCAAGTCATGCCACAGATATTCAATAGGGTTTAAGTCTGGGCTCTGACTATGCCATGCAAGGATATTCACCTCTTTCTCCTTCAACTACTGTGTGGACATTTTTGCTGTGTGCTTTGGGTCATTGTCATGTTGGAAGGTAAACCTTCTTCCCATTGACAACCTCCTGGCAGAGGGCACCAGATTTTTTTCAAGAATTTGACGGTATTTTGCCCCATTCATTATTCTTTCTATCCTGACAAGTGCTCCAGTGCCTACTGCAGAGAAACATCCCCATAACAGGATATTACAACCATGCTTTACTGTGTGTATGGTGTTATTTGGATGGTGAGCTGTATTGGATTTCTTCCAGACATATTGTTTGGTGTTGAGGCCAAATAATTGAATTTTAGTCTCATCTGAGCATAACACCTTTTTCCATGTGGCCTCAGAATCTCCTAGGTGTGTTATGGCAAAGCTCAGTCATGACTGCATGTGGCCTGTCTTGAGGAGTGGCTTTTGTTTTGTAACCCTCCCATACAAGCCACATTTGTGGAGAATTTGTGATATTGTTGACCACTCTTTGTCATAAATTCCTACAACTGCTTCAGAGTTGCTGTGGGCTTCTTGGTAGCCTCTCTGACCAGTTTCCTCCTGGCTCTTTCATCCAGTTTGGAGCGACGTCCTGATCCAGAGAGGGTCTGTGTTGGCATTGATAAAGCCCTTGATATGTTCTTGTATCCATCTCCTGACTTGTGCCTGTCCACAACTTTATCTCGGAGATCTTTTGACAGTGCCTTGCCACCCATAGTTGATTGTTTGCTTCAGTTGCAGTATTAGCGACTGAGATGCTCCAAGAAAGCTCTTTTAATGCTGAGCTAAACAATATGCCCGCAGCTGATCACAGTTGAAGGTTAAATTGTGTGTGCCGTTAAGGTGATTAGCTACACCTGATTGAGTTTACAAGTAATTTTAGGAGGGGACGATCCTTTTTCCAACTCAGTGATTCTGTTTTTGAATTGTCTTTATTTTTGCCTGACATGTTGGTGTTATATCTTTCACTTGGATGTTATAAGTTGCACTGAGTAATTACAACAGGAAAAACAAAAACTGTGCCTCTCTTTATTTCAGGCTGCAAAGCAACAAAATGATTTTGTTGCTTTGATTCTTTTCAAGGGGGGTGATTCTTTTCAATACCCACTGTGTATATATATATATATATATATATATATATATATATATGTATATATATATATATATATATGTATATATATATATATATATCCTCCCAAGAAGAACAAGCACATCAAACAATTTTTCCAGTAGCCAGGGTGCACTTTAACGATTATCCACAAGTCCAGCAAAAAAAGGCACTCACTGTTTACATAAAAAATAACTTTTAATAAGATTCCAAGAGTTAAAACGACATAACGTTTCGGTGTTTAAAAAACACCTTTGTCAAATGTCACATAGTCAATTAGCAACCCAATAACCAAAAAACTCACCTACCATACACAAACACACGCCGCCTTATATACACAGATCCATTTGTGTTCCTGAATGCGATCTACTGATCACGTCGTGACGTCATCACGCAACGTAACTATGCGTTACAACACCGGCCAATCACGCTATCACCTGTAACTATGGAGACCGGTGCACAATGCCTCCCTCATAATGCTAAGCTGACTTACGATATGCAGCTAGATTAAAGCACTATGTAAGCACAAGTGCCCATATTAGTCATATGTGTAACGGTAATAGTCAGGTACTGCTGGCCCAAGTGTGAGATGTTAATTGCAAATCAGGAGCACAAAATAGAGTTAAAAACAAAATTTATCCTAAACTATAAGTAAACATATATCGTCCTATATAAACAGCAGAGGTATAGAGAATTACCAATTAATATGTTCAAATAATTATGGTCATCACATAGTTATGAATTTGGACAGAGGACTAAATTAAACTTAACCTATGTATATACAATAATCGCCCCCTTCATATCACTTAAAGTATGTGTAGAAACCCGTGGGTACCCACTAGGATGAAGATCCATGTGAATAATTTCGGGTAGCCTTACATAAATCCGTGGCTGATAAATTCCGATGCAGTCATTTAGTATAGTACGGTCCGAAGTCAAGGACAGTATTCAGTCCCTTAGGGACCAATGTGTCCAACATGTGAATCCATTTTGTTTCCACTTGTAGCAACCTCTTATCCCTGTTACCACCTCTCTTCAGTGGGGGTACATGGTCAATCAACATTGACCTAAGGCTGGATAAACTGTGATTGTGTTCAGCAAAGTGCCGAGCCACTGGTTGTTCCGAATCCCCTTCTTTTAACGCTTCATGAATTGCAACGGTGATTTGCCATCCGGTCCCTGAAACTTGTTATTGTTTTGCCAATATAAACCAAAGAACACGGACAAATTAACATGTAGATGACATATGTGCTGGTGCACGTTAATCTGTGTCGGATGGTGTATCGCTTGTTGGTATGCGGGTGTTGGAACGTCTGGCCTCTCAGCATGGTGTTGTATGTGATACTACTTCCACATGTGAAGCATCCCTGTCTGGACGTCTTTAGCCAGGTATCCTTTTGATAGCAATCATTTGGGTCGGTTTTCACCAATAAATCCCTTAAATTCTCTGCTCTGCGGTAGACCATCCTTGGTGGTTGCATTCTCTGAAAAGGGAGAGTTGGATCTGTTTCCAGGATTGGCCAATGTTGTTGTGCCGAATTCTTAAGCGTGCCACTTGTAGGGGTATCATTAGTCAAAAATTCAAGTTCCTGTTCTGATAGTAGTCCCGATTCATGTCCCCTGTTGAGGCATTCATCAATGTGCTTTTTGAATATCTTACTTGGATTCCCCTTCAATTTAACATAGACATTAGAGTCAGATAATTGTCTAAAGGCCTCCGTCCTATAGTCAACATAGTCCTGTAGGACTATGGACCCGCCTTTATCCGCCGGGCGAATAACAATACTGTTATCGTTGCTCAATGTTTTAATGGTCTTCCTCTCATCAGAGTTCAAATTAGGGTAAGTAGGAAAAGGGGCTTTGTCTGAAACCTCATTACATAGCATTCTAGTGAAGTTCCTAATAGATGGATGTGTATTTACAGGTTCAAAAGATGATGGTTTTTTAAATTTAGTTACAGGTATTCTACTTTCATTTTTGAAATAATCCTTTAGTTTAAGCTGTCTCTGTAGCCTATGTATGTCTACAATAGAATTAAATTTGTCACATCTGGGCGTAGGTATAAATGATAAACCGCGATTCAAGACTGAAATCTCCATGTCACTCAGAGACCGACTACTCAAATTATATATAATGTTCACTTCTTTTTGGGTTGTTTTCTGCGATTTACGTCTACCTCTCCTGATGTGCGTGCTTCTGGATCTTTTGGGTTTATGGCCAGCTGTGGTTTTGCCGCTGACCTGGTAGCCACCCCAGAAAAAGACTGTGACTGGCTAGGTGGCTGTCTATCACTGTTGTCATTAGTGTCTGTATTGTTCTTTTCATTATCAGATGAATAACCACTAGTATCAACTAGACTAAGATTATTACGTGCACGTGTATTCCTACGTTTGAATCTATTGGAGGGTTCTTTAGAGAATGCAACCACCAAGGATGGTCTACCGCAGAGTGGAGAATTTAAGGGATTTATTGGTGAAAAACCGACCCGATTGAGTGCTATCAAAAGGATACCTGGCTAAAGACGTCCAGACAGGGATGCTTTACATGTGGAAGTTGTATCACATGCAACTCCATGCTGAGAGGCCAGACGTTCCAACACCCGCATACCAACAAGCGATACACCATCCGACACAGATTAACGTGCACCAGCACATATGTCATCTACATGTTAATTTGTCCGTGTTCTTTGGTTTATATTGGCAAAACAATAACGATTTCAGGGACCGGATGGCAAATCACCGTTGTGCAATTCGTGAAGCGTTAAAAGAAGGGGATTCGGAACAACCAGTGGCTCGGCACTTTGCTGAACACAATCACAGTTTATCCAGCCTTAGGTCAATGTTGATTGACCATGTGCCCCCACTGAAGAGAGGTGATAACAGGGATAAGAGGTTGCTACAAGTGGAAACAAAATGGATTCACATGTTGGATACATTGGTCCCTAAGGGACTGAATACTGTCCTTGACTTTGGACCGTTCTATACTAAATGACTGCATCCGAATTTATTAGCCACGGATTTATGTAAGGCTACCCGAAATTATTCACATGGATCTTCATCCTAGTGGGTACCCACGGGTTTCTACACATACTTTAAGTGATATGAAGAGGGCGATTATTGTATATACATCGGTTAAGTTTAATTTAGTCCTCTGTCCAAATTCATAACTATGTGATGACCATAATTATTTGAACATATTAATTGGTAATTCTCTGTTTTTAACTCTATTTTGTGCTCCTGATTTACGATTAACATCTCACACTTGGGCCAGCAGTACCTGACTATTACCGTTACACATATGACTAATATGGGCACTTGTGCTTACATAGTGCTTTAATCTAGCTGCATATCGTAAGTCAGCTTAGCATTATGAGGGAGGCGTTGTGTACCGGTCTCCATAGTTACAGGTGATAGTGTGATTGGCCGGTGTTGTAACGCATAGTTATGTTGCGTGATGACGTCACGACGTGATCAGTGGATCGCATTCAGGAACACAAATGGATCTGTGTATATAAGGCGGCGTGTGTTTGTGTATAGTAGGTGAGTTTTTTGGTTATTGGGTTGCTAATTGACTATATGACATTTGACAAAGGTGTTTTTTAAACACCGAAATGTTATGTCATTTTAACTCTTGGAATCTTATTAAAAGTTATTTTTTATGTAAACAGTGAGTGCCTTTTTTGCTGGACTTGTGTATATATATATATATATCCTATTATATAAAAGGCTAAGTGTGTTTGTCCGAAAGCTGTCATGCGCAGTAGAAACTGCGCGAGGACAAACACACCTGGCCTTCAAGAAGACTGACCTGGCTGGCATCTGGGTTGACAGTGTGTGATGGGGCGGGGCTGGCTGGGCGTGACGTGGGCGGGGAGATAGAGAGAGCAAAAGAGAGGCAGCAAAAGAGAGGGGGGAGAAAGGGGACAGAAAATAAAAAAGAGGGGAGAGAGAGCAAAAGAGGGGAGAGAAAGAGAGCGCAAAAGGGGGGGGGGGAGAGAGGGAGGAGAGCAAAAGAGATGGGAGAGAGAGAGAGCAAAAAAGAGGGGGGAGAGAGAGAAAAAGAGAGGGGAGAGAGCACAAAAGACATGGGAGAGGGAGCGCAAAAGAGAGGGGGGAAGAGAGGGGAGAGGGAGAGAAAAAGAGAGGGGAGAGAGAGAGAGCAAAAGAGAGGGTGAGAGAGAGCATAAGAGAGGGGGAGAGAGAGACAGCAAAAGATAGGGGGAAAGAGAGCAAAATAAAGGGGAGAGAGAGAGAGCAAAAGAGGGGGGAGAGAGAGAGCAAAAGAGAGGGGGGAGAGAGCGAGAGAGCAAAATAGGGGGGATAGAGAGAGCAAAAAAGGGGGGATAAAGAGAGCAAAAGACAGGGAGAGAGACAGCAAAAGAGAGGGGGAGAGCAAAAGAAAGAGAGAGAGAGAGAGCAAAACAGAGGGGAAGAGACAGCAAAGGAGAGGGGGAGAGAGAGCAAAGGAGAGGGGGGAGAGAGAGCAAAAGAGAGGGGAGAGAGAGTGCAAAAGAGAGGGGGGGAAGAGAGAGGAGAGAGAGAGCAAAAGAGAGGGGAGAGAGAGCGCACAAAAGTGAGGGGGAGAGAGAGAGAGCATAAGAGAGGGGGGAGAGAAAGAGCAAAAGAGAGGGGGAGAAAAAGAGCAAAAGTGAGGGGAGAGAGACAGCAAAAGTGAGGGGGAGAGATACAGCAAAAGAGAGGGGGGAAGAGAGCAAAAGAAAGGGGGGAGAGAGAGAGCAAATAAGGGGGATAGAGAGAGCAAAAGAGAGGGGGGAGAGAGAGGGCAAAAGAGAGGGGGGAGAGATAGAGAGAGCAAAAGACAGGGAGAGAGACAGCAAAAGAGAGGGGGAGAGAACAAAAGAAAGGGGGAGAGAGAGAGTAAAAGAAAGGGAGAGAGAGAGCAAAAGAGAGGGAGAGAGCGAGAGCAAAAGAGAGGGGAAGAGAGAGCGCAAAAGAGAGGGAGGAAAAGAGAAGGGGGAGAGAGATAGCGTAAAATAGAGAGGGGGGAGATAGAGAGCAGAAGAGGGGGAGAGAGAGAGCAAAAGAGAGGGTGGAGAGAGAGAGAGCAAGGGGTGGAGCCGCTGTACTGCAAAAAATGTCCCGTGTACACTGGCTTTAGGACTAGTGTATATATATATATATATATATATATATATATATATATATATATATATATATATATATATATATATATATATATATATATATAACTGAAAGAACTATAAAGGTTTTGTACCTGGAAATATATATGTATGTAACTAGGAACTGATGTAGATTGTATTGTGGAAAGGTAATTGGTCATGTCAGAATGAGGAATGGGTCTCGTGCAGGATAACTGGATAAAGAAGCTGACATAAGACTCTTAGATTATAAGATCACAATGCAGCAGGGCCCTCTAGCCATTGTGTCTCAGTTTGTATATCCCAGGTCTCTGGATTTTCAGCACCCTTTTTAACAAGTTTATAAGCATAAAGCACGTTGTAAATAAATGATTCAAGTGTACTGAACAAATTCTATTTGTTTGTTTTTTATGAATGTTTAGAATGCTGCTCCTGAACTACCTGGGGAAGACGGGGAGAGAGACCCCACTACAGGGAGCTGCTGCATTCTCTGCAGGGTGGGAGGTCTTTGAATCTGCTGTAACTCTTGAGAAACCTATTAACTGGATACTTTTTAACTACTATTTAACAACTTGTCTACAGGCATCAATTATCAGGTGAGCCCATGTTGATTAATATAGCTTAAAATATCAGGTGACAAATATTATTAGTCTTACTTGGTCCTGTATATTGGATCAGACTCTCCAGTTTTTTTTATTCTACAAAGTCCATTCACTAAAGCAGAAGATAGTAAATGCATATGAAAGTTATGAGCTATCCAGAGTATTAAGGCGCCAGCCACAAGTGTTTAGGAGCATGAGAAATAATTCATTTAAAGATATATATGAAGAATAATCTTTAATACTCATTGGGGCTGATTTATCAAGGCCGAATGGAGCCGGAAACATGAGTTAAGAATCAGCGGTCTTAAGACTGCTGCTCCTTAACTCGTCCGCCTGCTCTGAGGCGGTTGACAGAAATCCGCCCAATCGTATACGATCGGGTTGATTGACACCCCCTGCTAGCGGCCAAATGGCCGTGAATCTGCAGGGGCGGCATTGCACAAGCAGTTCTCCAGAACTGTTTGTGCAATGATAAATGCCGACAGCGTATGCTGTCGGCATTTATTGATGTCTGGCGGACATGATCGCTACAGCGGATCATGTCCGCCAGACACATGATTAATTGGCCCCATTGTCTGAAGTAAAAATGTTAGGAGGTATATACAGCTAATTGGCTTTTGATATTTGTCAAGCCCTGCACTAAATAATTCTGCATGATATGAGGTAGACAGTTCTGAGTAGTAAATCACTGCTCATATTAAACCGTATTTCACAATGATAATCTGTTTCCATTAGTTTGAATGTTTCCTATCTTCTCTCTAAATGTACTGCCCTTCAACTACAACCCTCAAGTTGTCAAATATCAAATTGTCTTCTGTCTTACTCACTGCCATGGTCACATGAGATCTGTTGTTTTAGAGCTCCATATCCCCATAATACACCCCTTTAGTTAGACCAAATAATATCCATAAATCACATTCTCATTGTTCCTCACTCTCCTATTAATTCTGACTACTTAAGATATCTCTTCTAGTACCTTTTCTCACAAAGTCCTAAATGTTGACAGCAATAGAATAACTGTAGAGGCTATGTCAAACTCATTTTGACAGATGGAAACGCCCATTTCTCCTCCCCTAATCCCAACCCTTCCACTCCCACTTTTAAGCCCCTTATTTATATGAATTTGATATTAAATTGATATATAAAAGTGTTTTTTTAATAAGGATTTGGATTAAAAGGGTTATAAAATGGTATAAAGCTTAAAGTGAAGGTAAACTTTGGTGAATGAAAGCCCGTTTTTTAAAAATACTATTAAAAACAGGGGCACTTTCATTCATCAAAGTTTACAAAGCAGCCGTTTTGTTAAAAAAATTACCTTTTTTTCTATTCACAGCTACAGCAGCTTCCATCTCCTGGAAATCCTCTATTCACACATCAGCAATGACTAATCCTGCTTCCTCCAATCACAGCTTTACCCCCAGGGTAGTCAGTGCCTGAGGCCATGCTGTGATTGGAGGAAGCCGGATTAGTCATTGCTGACGTGTGAATAGAGCATCTCTATGTGGGGGAAGCTGCTCTACCTGTGAAAAGAAAAAAAGGTAATTTTTTTTTAACAAAACGGCTGCTTTTTAAACTTTGATGAATGAAAGTGCCCCTATTTTTAATAGTATTTTTTAAAAAAACACGCTTTCATTCACCAAAGTTTACCTTCACTTTAATTATTGTGATATTTCTCTGATTAGGAAGGTTATAGAAGGGAATAAAGCTTTATTAACTTTATATTATTGTTGATTAGGACATTTATAAAGGGATATAAAGTTTAATTTTGATATTTATTTTTATATTAAAAATGCAGTTATAGTAAACAAGATGAAAATAAACTCATCTGATATAGCCAACAAGTGCATTAAGTAATATATTATTAATATGAAAATGTAAAAATCACTATATATATTAAGTGGTCACAATTAAAACACATTACTGTTGTAAACTGGTGGTAACATTAGTTGATAAATAAATGTGATGTATTAATGTTTATTTTTTGCTTTGTCATAAGAAGGCAAAAAACACCAGTCCTATATGTGTTTTTAAAAGATAAGCGAGAGTTTGCTTTTGTTTAGATAACCATGTGTGATGAAAATATGTTTAGTCATTATTTACACAACTTGCTTACTAAAAATTATGTCACAATCTTTTTTAAATAGTCTGTGAATCCAAATGACATTTGAGAGCAATATGATGATTTTTGCTTATTATTCTTATTATTATCATCAGGTATTTGTAGAGCGCCAACAGGTTCTGCAGCGCTATAAACATAGGTGGTATATAAAAAACAATTACAGGGATCAAATGGGTAGAGGGTCCTGCAGAGAGTTGCACTGTTGTAGTCGGCTCTTATGAAAGTGAACTACAAACAGCTGGGCTCATAGGCTTACATGATATGGGGTTTAAGGGGATAGCAGTGGAGATAGGAAGATTAGTGTAGGTTGTATGCATCCCTGAATAGTAGAGTCTTCAGGGAGCATTTGAAGCTTTTAAAACTAGGGCAGAGTCTTGTGGAGCGAGGTAGAGAGTTCCATAAGATGGGAGCCAGTCTGGAGAAATCTTGTAAATGGGAATGTGAGGAGGTAACAAGAGAGGAGGAGAGTAGGAGATCATTAGTGGAGCGAAGGGGACGGGAGGGAGAGTATCTAGAGACAAGGTCTGAGATGTAGGTGGGGGGGATAAAATTGAGGGCTTTGTGTGTCAGAGTGTGTTTAATCCTGGAGGCAAGAGGAAGCCAGTGAAGGGATTGGCAGAGAGGTGCAGCAGATGAAGAGCGACGTGTAAGGAAGATGAGCCTGGCAGAAGCATTCATTATGGATTGTAAAGGAGCTAGGCGGCAGCTAGGGAGACCAGAGAGTATGGAGTTGCAGTAGTCGAGGCGGGAAAGGATGAGAGAGTGGATTAAAATCTTAATTGTGTCTTGTGTAAGAAAATGTCTAATTTTAGCGATGTTTTTAAGGTGGAAGCGGCAGGCTTTAGCCAAGGACTGAATGTGAGGAGTGAAAGAAGATCTGAGTCAAGTGTGGCCCCAAGACATCGGGCATGTGAGGTTGGGGTAATGATGGAATTATCAACAGTTATAGAGACATGGGGGGGGGGGGGGTGGAGATTTTGGAAGAAGGGTAGAAAATAAGGAGCTCAGTTTTGGAGAGATTTAGCTTGAGGTAGTGAGAGGACATCCAAGATGAGATACGTAATGAGAAAAAATAATAGTCATTATTTAACAAAATGACGTATTAGATATGTCAGCATTTTTAACAAAATAACTTGTCAGAGCATATAAATAGCCCGTGTATTCAGAGAATTTTCATCATACAATGTGATGGAATGAAGACAGAGAATATAAAATTATTTAATTCACAGAAATGTTACATATATAGACACGCATACATACATGTGAGGTATTAAACAGACATGCACAGGTTGATTGAGGCATGTCCTGGCATGCCCATAGCTAAATAATAATAATTAAAATGGCGAATAGTATGAGTTAATCAATCAAACACAGTATAAAATTACAGTTTATACCATTTTATAACCCTTTTAATTGAATATCATTACACTTATTATACCCCTTTAATCAAAGAAAATAAAAATGATGCTTTATATCCTTTTATAACACTTTTAATCAAAGATAATATCACAATAATTAACCTTTATTCCCCGTTATATCTCTTTTAATTGAATACCATTATGTTTTATAGCCACTTTATATCCCTTTTAATTGAAGACAATATCAAAATTATACTGTATACCATTTTATATCCCTTTTAATGAAAAAAATATATCAGAATTAAACTTTATATCCTTTTATAACCTTCCTAATCGAAAAATATCACAATAATTTATATACTTTTATAACCCTTTTAATCCAAGGTAAAAAAACATTTCTTCTACAAGATACGACGAGTCCACGGATTTCATCCTTGCTTGTGGGATATTATCCTCCTGCTAACAGGAAGTGGCAAAGAGCACCACAGCAGAACTGTATATATAGCTCATCTCTTCCCCTCCACCCCCAGTCATTCTCTTTGCCTTTGTTATACTAGGAAGAGGTAAAGTGAGGTGTTAGTTTTAGTTTCTTCAATCAAGAAGTTTTTTATTTTTAAATGGTACTGGTGTGTACTATTTTCCTCAGGGAGATATGGAAGAAGATTGCTGCCCTGAGGTTGATGATCTTAGCAGTCGTAACTAAGATCCATGTTGGTTCCCACAGAGTGCTGAAGGTAGTGCAAGAGAAATCAGTGTGGAGAACGTTTGCATGCTACAAGCATTGAGGTATGTTCAGTCTTTTATTTCTGAGGAGACCTGTTATATCAGAATTGGCTGACATTTTATTCCCTGCAAGGGAAGGGGTAAGAAGTAGACCTGTACACAAAGGTTGTTACTTAAAATCCTGTGTTTAACGTTTTTTATTGACATAGTTCTGGGCTGAAGTGTTATAAAAAGGGACACTGGGAGAGGCAGCTTATCGTTTTATTTGAGACACAAATATCAGTATGGCTGCAGCATTACTGTGCTGTTATTTTTTTAGGAACCACATGGCTTTTCTTTCTAACCGCTTCCCATGCGGTATTACAGATTACTTGTTTGACGTCCATGATGGGCGGGGCCTATTTTCACGCGCTCAGACGCGCAGTATACTCTGACTGAGAAGAGAGCAGGCATTAGCTCCGGTTGGGCCTAAACTTATATTCTGATGACCGGATTGTTATAGAGTCGTTTTGCGGTACCCTAAGGGCAGGTAGGCGCCACAGAGGTGCAGGGGTCATTTTTTCAAACAAATTATATTTTTTGCTTTAAATGTCCTGTAAAGGTTAATTTAGCCCTTTGCTCTTAAGGTGCAATAATTTTTTGCCACATTGAGCATTTTTAAGCAGTTTTGGGAAATTTGTATGCTTTTTTATTTCTTAAAGGCGCAGTACATTTTTTTGTAAAATCATTGAAATCAATAAAGTGTTTAAAGACTATTGTGGTTATTGCTAGTCTGTTCAACATGTCTGACATTGAGGATACTAATTTCTCTATGTGTTTAGAAGCCATTGTGGAACCCCCGCTTACTTTGTATACTTCTTGTACTGAAAAGGCCTTACAATGTAAAAAGCATATTTTAGGTAAAGAAAGTGTGCCTAAGGATGATTCTCAGTCTGAAGAGAATCAGGATATGCCATCCAATTCTCCCCAAGTGTCACAACCTTTAACGCCCACACAAGCGACACCAAGTACCTCTAGTGCGTCTAATTCCTTTACTCTGCAGGAGATGGCTGCAGTTATGTCAACTACCCTTACAGAGGTATTATCTAAATTACCAGTGTTACAGGGTAAACGCAGTAGGTCAGGTATTGCTGTGAATACTGAAACCTCTGATGCTTTATTGGCTATTTCCGATGTACCCTCACAGTGTTCTGAGTTGGGGGTTAGGGAATTGCTGTCTGAGGGAGAACTTTCAGACCCAGGAAATATGTTACATCAGACCGATTCAGACGTTATGTCCTTTAAATTTAAGCTTGAACACCTCCGCCTGTTACTTAGGGAGGTTTAGCGACTCTGGATGATTGTGACCCTATTGTGATACCACCAGAGAAATTGTGTAAGATGGACAAATATCTAGAAGTGCCTACTTACACTGATGTTTTTCCGGTTCCTAAAAGAATGGAATGGGATAGACCAGGTATACCGTTCTCTCCGCCTCCTAATTTTAAGAAAATTTTTCCCATATCAGACACCATTCGGCTCGTGGCAAACGATCCCTAAGGTGGAGGGAGCTTTATCTACCCTGTCTAAGCGTACAACTATACCTATTGAGGACAGTTGTGCTTTCAAAGACCCTATGGATAAAAAGCTAGAGGGTCTTCTAAAGAAATTATTTATTCATCAGGGTTTCCTTTTACAACCTACGGCTTACATTGTTCCTGTAACTACTGCAGCAGCTTTTTGGTTTGATGCTCTAGAGGAGTCTCTGAAGGTTGAGACTCCATTAGATGACATTTTGGATAGAATTAAGGCTCTCAAGCTAGATAATTCTTTTATTACTGATGCCGCTTTTCAAATTGCTAAATTAGCGGCGAAAAATGCAGGATTTGCCATTCTAGCGCGTAGAGCGTTATGGCTCAAATCTTGGCCTGCTGATGTGTCATCAAAATCTAAACTTTTAGCTATTCCTTCTGAAGGTAAGACCCTATTCGGGCCTGAGTTAAAGGAGATCATTTCTGACATTACTGGAGGTAAAGTCCATACCCTTCCTCAGGATAAGTCTGTTAAAATGAGGGGTAAACAAACTAGTAGGGGGCAGACTTTTTTTCTTTGCTCAGGCTTGGGCAAGAGATGTTCAGGACCCCTGGGCGCTGGAAATTGTGACCCACGGGTATTAACTGGAATTCAAGGATTTCATCTTTCACAATTATCTGTAGACCAGATAAAAAGAGAGGCATTCTTACACTGTGTAAAATACCTCTCTACCATGGGAGTAATTTGTCCCATTCCAAAACCGGAACAGGGGTTTTACTCAAATCTTTTCGTGGTTCCCAAAAAAGAGGGAACTTTCAGACCCATTTTCGATCTCAAGTGTCTAAACAAGTTTCTCAGAGTCCCATCGTTCAAGATGGAGACTATACGAACTATCTTACCAATGATCCAGGAGGGTCAATATATGACTACCGTGGACTTGAAGGATGCTTACCTTCATATCCCTATCCACAAGGATCATCATCAGTTTCTAAGATTTGCCTTCCTGGACAAACATTATCAGTTCGTGGCTCTTCCCTTCGGGTTAGCCACAGCACCCAGAATCTTCACAAAGGTTCTAGGGTCTCTTCTAGCGGTTCTCAGACCGCGGGGTATAGCAGTGGTGCCTTATCTGGACGATATTCTGATTCAAGCGTCAACTTATCAATTGACAAAATCTCACACGGACATAGTATTGTCTTTCCTGAGAACTCATGGTTGGAAAGTGAACATAGAAAAGAGTTCATTAGTTCCACGGACAAGGGTTCCCTTCTTGGGGACTCTTATAGACTCAGTAGACATGAAAATATTTCTGACGGAGGTCAGAAAAACAAAGATTCTGAATACTTGCCGAGCACTTCAGTCCATTCATCAGCCTTCAGTGGCTCAGTGCATGGAGGTCATTGGATTAATGGTAGCGCCAATGGATATGATTCCGTTTGCCCGCTTTCATCTCAGACCACTGCAGCTGTGCATGCTCGGACAGTGGAATGGGGACTATGCAAATTTATCTCCTCAGAAAAATCTGGATCAAGATACCAGAGACTCTCTTCTTTGGTGGTTGTCGCTGGATCATCTGTCCCAGGGGACATGTTTCCGCAGACCCTCGTGGGTGATAGTGACAACGGACGCCAGTCTTCTGGGCTGGGGCGCAGTCTGGAATTCCCTGAAGTCTCAGGATGTTTGGACTCAGGTGGATTCTCTACTTCCAATCAATATCCTGGAGAGCAATATTCAATGCGCTTCAGGCATGGCCTCAGTTGGCTTCGGCCAAATTTATAAGATTCTAGTCGGACAACATCATGACTGTGGCCTATATCAATCATCAGGGGGGAACGAGGAGTTCCTTAGCGATGATAGAAGTATCCAAGATAATCCGATGGTCGGACGCCCACTCTTGTTATCTGTCGGCAATCTACATCCCAGGAGTAGAAAACTGGGAAGCAAATTTTCTAAGTCGGCAGACTTTTCATCCGGGGGAGTGGGAACTCCATCCGGAGGTGTTTGCTTCATTGATTCGCCAATGGGGCAGACCAGAACTGGATTTGATGGCATCTCGTCAGAATGCCAAACTTCCACGTTACGGATCCAGGTTGAGGGATCCACAGACCGAACTGATAGATGCCCTGGAAGTGCCTTGGTCGTTCAGCCTAGCTTATGTGTTTCCACCGTTTCCTCTCCTTCCACGCCTGATTGCTCGAATCAAACAGGAGAGAGCTTCAGTAATCCTGATAGCGCCTACGTGGCCACGCAGGACTTGGTATGCAGATCTAGTGGACATGTCCTCTCTACCACCGTGGAAACTTCCTTTGAGACAGGACCTTCTCATTCAAGGTCCGTTCCAACATCCAAATCTAATTTCTCTGCAGCTGACTGCTTGGAGATTGAACGCTTGATTCTATCTAAGCGAGGATTCTCTGATTCGGTCTTTGATACTTTGATACAGGCTCGAAAGCCTGTCACTAGAAAAATCTATCATAAGATATGGCGTAAATATCTTTATTGGTGTGAATCCAAGGGTTACTCATGGAGTAAAATTAGGATTCCTAGGATTCTGTCCTTTCTTCAAGAAGGATTGGAGAAAGGGTTATCAGCAAGTTCCTTAAAGGGACAAATTTCTGCTTTATCAATTTTGCTTCACAAACGTTTGGCAGATGTGCCAGATGTTCAGTCTTTTTGTCAGGCTCTATCTAGAATTAAGCCTGTATTTAGCCCAATTACTCCTCCCTGGAGTTTGAATTTAGTTATTCGAGTTCTTCAAGGGGTTCCGTTTGAACCCATGCATTCCATAGATATTAAATTGCTATCTTGGAAAGTTCTATTTTTAGTTGCTATTTCTTCTGCTCGAAGAGTTTCTGAGATTTCAGCATTACAATGTGATTCGCCTTATCTTATATTTCATTCTGATAAGGTGGTTTTACGTATCAATCCTGGATTTCTTCCTAAGGTTGTTTCAAATAAGAATATTAATCAGTAAATTGTTGTTCCTTCCTTGTGTCCTAATCCTTCTTCTAAGAAGGAGCGTCTGTTACATAATCTGGACGTGGTCCGTGCCTTGAAGTTTTACTTGCAGGCGACTAAGGATTTCCGTCAATCATCTTCATTATTCATCGTTTATTCTGGAAAGCGTAGGGGTCAGAAAACTACGGCTACCTCTCTTTCTTTTTGGCTGAAGAGTATCATCCATCTGGCATATGAGACTGCTGGACAGCAGCTTCCTGAAAGAATTACGGCTCATTCTACTAGGGCTGTGGCTTCCACATGGGCTTTTAAAACTGATGCTTCTGTTGAACAGATTTGTAAGGCTGCGACTTGGTCGTCCCTTCATACTTTTTCCAAATTTTACAAATTTGATACTTTTGCTTCTTCTGAGGCTGTTTTTGGGAGAAAAGTTCTTCAAACAGTGGTGCCTTCCGTTTAGGTCTCTGTCTTGTCCCTCCCTTTCATCCGTGTCCTGTAGCTTTGGTATTGTATCCCACAAGTAAGGATGAAATCCGTGGACTCGTCGTATCTTGTAGAAGAAAAGGATATTTATGCTTACCTGATAAATTGATTTCTTCTATGATACGAGTCCACGGCCCTCCCTGTCATTTTTAACACAGATTATATTTCATTTTATTTTACAAACTTCAGTCACTTCTGCACCTTTTAGCTTTTCCTTTCTCTTCCTAAACCTTCGGTGAATGACTGGGGGTGGAGGGGAAGGGAGGAGCAATATATACAGCTCTGCTGTGGTGCTCTTTGCCACTTCCTGTTAGCATGAGGATAATATCCCACAAGTAAGGATGAAATCCCACAAGTAAGGATGAAATCTATGCATTTTTTCACTTCTATTTTAAGTCCCAAAATTTACCCTTATACAAATGACCTACGTCCTCTACCCTCAAAATTATTACTGGAAAACTGCCTTACTCACTTTCAGTCCTATAGTTAATTTACTAGATTCTATGGAATCTGCATTATGTAAAGCCCCACTGAAACATTGTAAACAATGTACTAAACAATGTACTAAGTGCCCAAACAAAGATACGTTTTCTGATTTATCATCCCTGTGCTTTTCTGGCACGTCTTCATTTCTTCTGTATAAGTGAGTCAGGGTACCAGGTGAGTAAGGGTTTCAGACTTAGAGGCCTATTTATCAAAGGTCTTGCCTACCTGATCCGACAGTGTGGATCAGTGCGCCAGAAACACAGGCCCATAAGCTCCATACAGAGCTTGATAAATGGGCCTCATTGGCTCTCTTTTCATCTTTATTTACAGTTCATCAATCAGTTATTTAATAACCTATAATGGATTTTACTAAAATATCAAATACATTACCTCCATCTCTTCATCTAAAAATAAACATTTTAAAGACAGACGCCTAGATTTAGAGTTTTGTCGGTAACGACCCGAGTAGCTAACGCATGCTTTTTTCCCCCCGCACCTTTTAAATACTGCTGGTATTTAGAGTTCACAGAATGGCTGCGTTAGGCTCCAAAAAGGGAGCGTAGAGCATAATTTACCGCCACTGCAACTCTCAATACCAGCAGTGCTTACGGACGCGGCCAGCTTCAAAAACGTGCTCGTGCACGATTCCTCCATAGAAAACAATGGGGCAGTTTGAGCTGAAAAAAAACCTAACACCTGCAAAAAAGCAGCGTTAAGCTCCTAACGCAGCCCCATTGTTTCCTATGGGGAAACACTTCCTAAGTCTGCACCTAACACCCTAACATGTACACCGAGTCTAAACACCCCTAACCTTACACTTATTAACTGAAAAAATATAAAATGAAATTAGAGGCGCCCTCATATACTAGCTGCTATTAAATTGCCAGTATTGATTTGCTATGCACTGCAACAAAGTGATAATCGTGAGACCTATCACTAATTGCTATGATATATAGCAATGCAATATGTATTGTAAAAACAAAATGACAACCTATATATATATATATATATATATAAATTGATCGACTTGAAAGATAATACTGTATATGTAATATACTACAATGATATGACTATCTCCTTAATGGTTTAAACAAAAGATAGTCCACACTCTAAGAGATATTTCGAAAATCTCCAGGCAGCAAACTCATTCCAGATCGATGTTGGCAGTCACAGGTTCTGTTAAAAAAGAAAAAGAGAAGAGGCGCCAAATGGTGTGTATCGTTTAAACTTCAGCAGGCCAAGCCCCCAAAAGAATCTTACTTACAAGATTTCCAGCACTTGAGAAGTGCCACAAATGCCTTCTGAACTGTTAGCAGCCGTCCAGCTAGCTGAATTGTACCAGTACTGCTTCAATATTATGCTGTGTGAAAAAAACACAAAAGTGCCACAATAGTGTGTATCAGTGTGATCACTACCAATAGCGCAAATATTGAAATGTACTCACAGGATATAGGGCACTTGAGAAGTGCCACAAAGACCTCCTGGACACTTATCAGCTGTCCAGCTCACTGCGTTCACCGGTATCCTCTGGGCTCAATAGTTCAGGTCACAAAAGTTCCAAAACAGCACCTTGGGATTTACCTTCCGCTCAGTGTACTAATCAATGCATATATGGCCAAGAAAATTAAATGCCAAAAATGCCGTGCTACTCGTATAATAAAAAGATGTGTTTATTAAAAACAATTTTACACAACGCGTTTCCCGGTTTCTAAGACCGCTTCCTCAGGTGTATATTTAGATACAAAGTAGCAAAGTTTTATAGCCCTTGTCGGCGTCTATCCTGAACTATTGAGCCCAGAGGATACCGGTGAACGCAGTGAGCTGGACAGCTGATAAGTGTCCAGGAGGTCTTTGTGGCACTTCTCAAGTGCCCTATATCCTGTGAGTACATTTCAATATTTGCGCTATTGGTAGTGATCACACTGATACACACTATTGTGGCACTTTTGTGTTTTTTTCACACAGCATAATATTGAAGCAGTACTGGTACAATTCAGCTAGCTGGACGGCTGCTAACAGTTCAGAAGGCATTTGTGGCACTTCTCAAGTGCTGGAAATCTTGTAAGTAAGATTCTTTTGGGGGCTTGGCCTGCTGAAGTTTAAACGATACACACCATTTGGCGCCTCTTCTCTTTTTCTTTTTTACACTTATTAACCCCTAATCTGCCGACCCCGATATCGCTGACACCTGCATATTTTTTTTAACCCCTAATCTGCCGCTCCGTACACCGCCGCAACCTACGTTATCCCTATGTACCCCTAATCTGCTGCCCCTAACACCGCCGACCCCTATATTATATTTATTAACCCCTAATCTGCCGCCCCCAACGTCGCCTCCACCTACCTACAATAATTAACCCCTAATCTGCCGACTGGACCTCACCGCTACTATAATAAATGTATTAACCCCTAATCCGCCTCACTCCCGCCTCAATAACCCTATAATAAATAGAATTAACCCCTAATCTGCCCTCCCTAACATCGCCGACACCTAACTTCAAGTATTAATCCCTAATCTGCCGACCGGACCTCACCGCTACTCTAATACATTTATTAACCCCTAAAGCTAACTCTAACCTTAACCCTAACACCCCCCTAAATTAAATATAATTTAAATCTAACGAAATAAATTAACTCTTATTAAATAAATTATTCCTATTTAAAGCTAAATACTTACCTGTAAAATAAACCCTAATATAGCTACAATATAAATTATAATTATATTGTAGCTATTTTAGGATTAATATTTATTTTACAGGCAACTTTGTATTTATTTTAACCAGGTACAATAGCTATTAAATAGTTAATAACTATGTAATAGCTACCTAGTTAAAATAATTACAAAATTACCTGTAAAATAAATCCTAACCTAAGTTACAATTAAACCTAACACTACACTATCAATAAATTAATTAAATACAATACCTACAAATAAATACAATTAAATAAACTAACTAAAGAACAAAAAATAAAAAAATATTTACAAACATTAGAAAAATATTACAACAATTTTAAACTAATTACACCTACTCTAAGCCCCCTAATAAAATAACAAAGACCCCCAAAATAAAAAAATGCCCTACCCTATTCTAAAATTAAAATAGAAAAGCTCTTTTACCTTACCAGCCCTGAAAAGGGCCTTTTGCGGGGCATGCCCCAAAGAATTCAGCTCTTTTGCCTGTAAAAAAAAAACATACAATACCCCCCCAACATTACAACCCACCATCCACATACCCCTAATCTAACCCAAACCCCCCTTAAATAAACCTAACACTAAGCCCCTGAAGATCTTCCTACCTTATCTTCACCACACTGGGTATCAGCGATTGGTCCAGGCTCCGATGTCTTGATCCAAGCCCAAGCGGGGGGCTGAAGATGTCCATGATCCGGCTGAAGTCTTCATCCAAGCGGGAGCTGAAGAGGTCCATGATCCGACTGAAGTCTTCATCCAAGCGGGAGCTGAAGAGGTCCATGATCCGGCTGAAGTCTTCTATCAAGCGGCATCTTCAATCTTCTTTCTTCCGGATCCATGTTCATCCCGCCGACGCGGAACATCCATCTTCACCGACGACTTCCCGACGAATGACGGTTCCTTTAAGGAACGTCATCCAAGATGGTGTCCCTCGAATTCCGATTGGCTGATAGGATTCTATCAGCCAATCGGAATTAAGGTAGGAAAATTCTGATTGGCTGATGGAATCAGCCAATCAGATTCAAGTTCAATCCGATTGGTTGATCCGATCAGCCAATCAGATTGAGCTTGCATTCTATTGGCTGATCGGAACAGCCAATCGAATGCGAGCTCAATCTGATTGGCTGATTGGATCAGCCAATCGGATTGAACTTGAATCTGATTGGCTGATTCCATCAGCCAATCAGAATTTTCCTACCTTAATTCCGATTGGCTGATAGAATCCTATCAGCCAATCGGAATTCGAGGGACGCCATCTTGGATGACGTCCCTTAAAGGAACCTTCATTCGTCGTCTAGTCGTCGGAAGAAGAGGATGGATCCGCGCCGGAGGTCTTCAAGATGGAGCCGCTCGTCATCGGATGGAAGAACATAGGCTTGGATGAAGATGTTTGCCGGTCCGGATCTACTCTTCTGCCCGGATAGGATGAAGACTTCTGCCCGAAGATGGAATTCTTTAGCCGCCGCTTGGATCAAGACTTCAGCCGGAGGATGGACGTCACTCTTCAGCCCCCGCTTGGGCTTGGATGAAGACTTCGGAGGCTCTTCTGGACCGATCGGGACCCGGTGTGGTGAAGACAAGGTAGGGAGATCTTCAGGGGCTTAGTGTTAGGTTTATTTAAGGGGGGTTTGGGTTAGATTAGGGGTATGTGGGTGGTGGGTTGTAATATTGGGGGGGGGGTTTATTGTATGGTTTTTTTCACAGGCAAAAGAGCTGAATTCTTTGGGGCATGCCCCGCAAAGGGCCCTTTTAAGGGCTGGTAAGGTAAAAGAGCTTTTCTATTTGTATTTTAGAATAGGGAAGGGCATTTTTTTATTTTGGGGGGCTTTGTTATTTTATTAGGGGGCTTAGAGTAGGTGTAATTAGTTTAAAATTGTTGTAATATTTTTCTAATGTTTGTAAATATTTTTTTATTTTTTGTACTTTAGTTAGTTTATTTAATTGTATTTATTTGTAGGTATTGTATTTAATTAATTTATTGATAGTGTAGTGTTAGGTTTAATTGTAGATAATTGTAGGTATTTCATGTAATTAATTTATTGATAGTGTAGTGTTAGGTTTAATTGTAATTTAGGTTAGGATTTATTTTACAGGTAATTTTGTAATTATTTTAACTAGGTAGCCATTAAATAGTTATTAACTATTTAATAGCTATTGTACCTGGTTAAAATAATTACAAAGTTGCCTGTAAAATAAATATTAATCCTAAAATAGCTACAATATAATTATAATTTATATTGTAGCTATATTAGGGTTTATTTTACAGGTAAGTATTTAGCTTTAAATAGGAATAATTTATTTAATAAGAGTTAATTTATTTCGTTAGATTTAAATTATATTTAACTTAGGGGGGTGTTAGGGTTAGAATTAGCTTTAGGGGTTAAAAAATTTATTAGAGTAGCGGTGAGGTCCGGTCGGCAGATTAGGGGTTAATACTTGAAGTTAGGTGTCGGCAATGTTAGGGAGGGCAGATTAGGGGTTAATACTATTTATTATAGGGTTAGTGAGGCGGATTAGGGGTTAATACATTTATTATAGTAGCGGTAAGGTCCGGTCGGCAGATTAGGGGTTAATAATTGTAGGTAGGTGGAGGCGACGTTGGGGGCAGCAGATTAGGGGTTAATAAATATAATATAGGGGTCGGCGTGTTAGGGGCAGCAGATTAGGGGTACATAGGGATAACGTAGGTGGCGGCGGTGTGCGGTCGGCAGATCAGGGGTTAAATTTTTTTATTAGAGTGGCGTTGATGTGGGGGGGCCTCGGTTTAGGGGTACATATGTAGTTTATGGGTGTTAGTGTACTTTAAAGCACAGTAGTTAAGAGCTTTATAAACCGGCGTTAGCCCAGAAAGCTCTTAACTACTGACTTTTTTCTGCGGCTGGAGTTTTGTTGTTAGATTTCTAACGCTCACTTCAGCCACGACTCTAAATCGTGGCTGAAGTGAGCGTTAGATAGGATACGCAAATTACGTAGGGGGATCTGCGGTATGGAAAAGTCGCGGCTGTAAAGTGAGCGTTAGACCCTTTCCTGACTGACTCTAAATACCAGCGGTAGCCCAAAACCAGCGTTAGGAGCCTCTAACGCTGGTTTTGACGGCTAACGCCAAACTCTAAATCTAGCCGAGAGTTATTCCAAAGGAAACAGTGTATATAGCACATTGTAAAAATAATTACTTCCATAATCTAGCAAAATATTAAAAATTTATCAGTCCACATTCAGGGCAGAACAATGTGACTTACCTATAGTGTTAATATGGATGTGTATTATCCTCTACCTTACATTAAAGGGACACTGAACCCAATTTTTTTCTATTGTGATTCAGATAGAGCATGCAATTTTAAGCAACTTTCTAATTTACTCCTATTATCAAGTTCTTTTCATTCTCTTGGTATCTTTATTTGAAATGCAAGAATGTAAGTTTAGATGTCGGCCCATTTTTGGTGAACACACTGTGTTGTTCTTGCTGATTGGTGGGTAAATTCACCTACCAATAAACAAGTGCTTTCCATGGTTCTGAACCATAAAAAAAGGTTAGATGCCTTCTTTTTCAAATAAAGAAAGCAAGAGAACGAAGAAAAATTGATAATAGGAGTAAATTAGAAAGTTGTTTAAAATTGCATGCTCTATCTGAATCACGAAAGACAAAATTTGGGTTCAGTGTCCCTTTAATATCACAGGAGGTTAAATGGGTATACATTTAAAACTAATGTATAAAATTATGAGAAAATGAAGAATAAAATGTATATTTGTATTCTATTGAGTGGGTATATTTGTGGGTATCACCTCTTTATATCTAAATTCCCTAAGAAATCTCCAGTGAGGATGTTGAAACTAAAGTGCTCTTATTGATGCACAGTACATTAAAACCAATAAAGATATAGGTCAAGCAGATATTGGAAGCCCTTTTCAAAATACTAAAAACTTGTAGAGGCACTGCATGATAATATATTCAAAGTGGAATAATGGAAATTATTGTTTTTTCCCATTCATCTCATCTAATCTAAACACGATTTGTAAGGTCCTTGAAGATCTAATTTTGATAAATCTTTTTTTTTTTTTATCATTTTTATTGTATAAAAAAAGAATACACTTACAGCGGAAATAACCATAACGTTGTACATATAGATACTCAGACAATTCGTGTAATTTTACAGTTTTAAGGAGGTGATTAGGGGAGAATTCTCCATGGCAAGGGAACCTTTGATAATAATAATAATTGGGGAATTTCCCCAAGAGTCAGGTACTTTTAGTAGGCACGGTATTGAGTAGGGGTAGTTCGTTTAAATTGGTGATGATACATACCGCCTATTGCCTAGCTTTTCAACAGTTCGATATACCATTTACTTCTCCATCTGGTATCTTTGCAGGGAAGGTGCATTCCCCACGAACATAAACAACATGAAAACCTTAACATTACAAAACATGTGCCTATATAAGCATTGATAAATCTTTTAATGTGATTCGATAGGGCAATCATACATTTGATGGGCCAATACATTGCCTTCCTTTTTCCATAAGACACAAGAGAAAGGTTGTACAATCTTTATCATTAAGTTAATCTAAAGCACATTTGAAACAGGAATCTCACTGTAGCTACTATTGATATGGTGACCAGTGTTCTCTCCAGGATCTTTTTTATGAGTGTACCACCACAGCTGATTTTATTGACCACCTGGCTAAAATGTAATCCATTATTAAAGGGACACTCAGGTTAAATTCAATTTTCATGATTCAGATACAGCATGTAATTTTAAACAACTTTGCAATTTACTTCCATTAAAAAAAATGTGCACAGTCTTTTACATTTACAATTTTTGAGTCACCAGATCATACTGAGCATGTGCAAGAATTCACAGACTATACGTATATGCATTTGTGATTGGCTGATTGCTATCACATGGTACAAGGGGAGTGGAAATATACATAACTTTGAAATTTGTTATAAAAAAATCTACTACTCATTTGAAGTTCAGTGCTATTGCATTGTCTTGTTATCTTGCATTTGTTGATTATGCAAATCTAATGTGTTGACTGGTCCTTTAAGCAAAAAATAGCAAATATTTAAATTTTCCAATGTTTTTTGCAAAAATTATCATTAAATAAATTTAAGTTAAATTATTTAATTAATTTGTATTTGCATTTGATAGCAGAAAATGTTATACTTTTACAAAGTAATATACTGCCCCCACCAGACATTTCAAAATGCCATCTGGCTGGCAAGATTTGATGTGGAGAACACAGGGTAACCAATAGTGGAAGCAATATCAATAAAGCAGCCTTCAGAATCAGTATTGCTTCCATACACAGGTGCTGTTGGTCCCACTAAAACAACTTAAGAACAAAATGAGTAACAATTTATGGAGTAAAGATCAGTGCTCACCCTTATTTATTTACCTACTGCTCTACTGGAACAAAGTAGTCATGCCCAGAGGAAGTGGTAATTCCTTTTTGAAATAGTTTTAGGTTGGTGTACAGATAATGAGAGAGATGTCAAGGATGATAATTGGAGAGCGTTCTGTGTTGTTCGTCGATATGTATCACTAATTGGGTTCTCCTCTAGAGCCTATATAAGCCATATACCTCTACATATACATATTCTATAAATTCCTTGATATAATGTTTTTCTTAAACTACAGGCTTTAATTGGGCCTATCTTCTTCTAATAATCTGTTTCTAAATTACAATTTCTTTCGTAAAATGATGATGGTCCACAATCCTCCATAACACATGGGATATATTTCCCACCACTAGGAGGAGGTCTAGAACCCATATCAGAGCTTACAATCCCTCCCACCTACCATCTCTTTCTTAGTTTTGTTCTTGGCCACGTAGGAGTTGGCTGAGAATAGAGGTTGTTCCAGCTATGGATTACAAATTGGCAGTTCAGATCTATGTGAGACCCAGAGTCCCTAGGGAGTATCATTTACAAAGAAGACAGAAAAGGCTAAATCATACAGGGACATAGGAATACACTTATGTGCACAGTATTTCCCTAACAGGATTTCAGTGATAACTACACAACAGGATCCACAACAAGATGGATTAACAGCACTCTTTGTCCAGATTGACACTGGCAGAAAAAAATTGTGTTAAAACATAACTTTTTGCTTAAAATAAGGCATGTGAAAATTCTAAAAACAAAAATGAGAATTTAGTGTTTTCTAATCTATAATATTCTGATCTTAATGATTAATTCCACTATGCCTTTGTGTTATTGAAAGATCTCATCAAGAATGGCAATAAAATAAGCCATCTTGCTTTATGGTATAAATGAATAATGTGTGAATAGTCACACAGAGAAAGTGACTAGTATTGTGCTACTAACTACTGTATATGGTAATACAAGATATTCACAATGTCTGGTACCAAAATGTTCAAGTAAGCAAGTTTGTATTCATAGGAAAATGTGAAGTGTAATGCTTGAATACGAGAATAAAAGATTTTAAACACCAGGTTATACTGTGTGAATATAATTCCTACATCCAGACCAATCACTGCAGTTCTAATACATCTTTTTAGATTTTTTAGATTAGATTGTTGTATATGTTAACTCGATATCCATGTCACTGAATTTGCCAATATCGGTTAGGTTGACTGAAGAGTGTTAAAAACTAGCAACTGCTGCTCGGTATTATTTTTGGATTGATTTTGGCATATGTCTATTATGTATATCTGTGAATGTTACACAGATTTGATTCTCATGTGACTACACAGACAACATTCTCTACAAGCAATTTGTAAACTTACTAGTATTTATACTGCTAAATCAATAACAATGTGACCAAAATGTTGCAAAAGTGTTATTGGCAATCTGGCATGTCACATGATATGAGTACGCTAAAAATGCACAAGCTGCTAAATAGAGTACACATAGCTGAATGCTGCTTATTACAAAGTGGACCAGGCTAAACACTGGTAGTTACTAGGTTAATGTGGACTTGTAGTTGAATTCAAAAGACTGCTGCACACAGCTGGCAACCCCCCTGTGTAGTAAGCTAGGATACATTACATATGAGAGTATTGGTTAATTAACCCTAGAAAACACACTATATAATCATATTATAACAGAGCTTCCATTACCTCAAATCCCCCTCATACCTAGCCTCCACCTGAGTGACACAGGTATTTCCTACTGCAATCCCCTGCAGTACTCTATACCTGCACTGGATGGGCACCTCTGCTAAATATTGCTGCAGCTGCATGAACATGGATTTGACATGCCTGGTAAGCCAGTGGAGGGATGATGTGTAATGTTGAGTAACTTTACACAGCACACACACAGCCCATAGGCTATTTGTAGGTACTCTGACACAGGTACAGCATAGCCAAGGGACTTAACCTGCTCTCCTCATTACACAATTTTCACCTTTTCAGGTCCCTGCCTGTCCTGTCATGCTCAGGGACATAGCCAGGGAAGGCTGTCACCCTTTATAGCCCTCTGGTAGCTCTGGGGATACTTTTTATGATTAGGCTATGGTTCTTTAAGAAAACCGCCATCTGCTTAGTGCAGTGAGCGATTCAGTAGAGGAGGCTCTGGTTAGGCAGGAGAACAGTTTTATTTAAAAGTAAATTAGGAAATGTTTTATGGTTGGTGTACTATTTCTTACTAAATGGCAGCACCTGCTTTTCTTCCAATGGTAGCTCGGCCCCCTCACTGTTCCCAGGCTTTTTCTCCTCAATATGGAGTCTCAAAAACTAGAAATCATGTTTTTGCAGTTTGGGCCAGATTCCATTGTTAATTTCAGTACCTGACAGTCCCAGGAAGTGGGTGAGTACCCATTAGGAGCTGCCAGGGGGTACTTAAAGGTTTTATACTATATATAAGGGCTGTAGTGGTTACTACTCTATGAGATAATGGAGGTGTCTGATGGAGTGTATTCATATTGTAGAGGGACAGTATCTTTGCATACTTTATTATAAGTAGAAAGTGGAACAAAATGTCTATGTCCCCACTGATATCTCTATAGAGTAGTCATTTTCTGATATCCCTCTGTCTACATATAGATGTTTATCTTGCAGATATGTTCCAGTATGCCAGGTTACTCAGATCTGTGAAAATTGTATACCTCAGATTTTGCATACATACCAACCGCAACCATTCATTTTCCAGGGGGAATTTGTCCTGTGTACGTACGTTACCTGTGTAATCTAAGGTTCAAGAGTTTTTTTTATCCCAATCTGTTCATTGTCAAGAGGGATTTACAATCCTGACCTGGATTTAACATCCCTAAACATATTGGTTAGCATTCCTTCTTGTATAATGGGAACATTCCTCACTTGTTTTTTTTTTTCCTTAATCCAAAGGGTCAGTTTATGGCAATTATAGAGCTCAAGGATTTGTATCTGCACACCCCTATACACAGGGATCACTTTCAGTTCCTGAGATGTGTATATCTGTAAACTCTGTCAGGTTGCCCCTCTGTGTTGGATACAATCATGCAGATGATCAGAATCAGGACATTTCAGTTGCTTTGCTTTGGATTTTTCTGTCAGTCAATCTTTTTCTTGAGGACACAGTTTGTCTTTTGCCCCTTGGGACATCCTTTCTTCTTTAGTCTTGGTCTACTGTGCCAACGGACGCCAGTCTCTCAGGCTGGGGGCAGTCTGTGTTCCTCAAAAAAGCAAGGGGTTTGATATCCTCTAGAGGTAAGGTTATCAATAAAGATTCTGGAACTTTGGGCTCTTCAGTCCTGGCCTCTATTGAAGGAGGAAAAGTTTATCAGTTTCCAGTCAGACAGCATCTCAGAGGTGGGCTACATAAATCATTAAGGGGGGGCAGCAGTCCACTGGCCTTGCAGGAAGTGTCTCTTACTCTGTCTTAGGCAGAGAGGATTTATTGCTCCCTACTGCAATTCACATACCATGTGTGAACAACTGGGAGGTCGATCATCCCAGCAGTAGATGGGTCCATTCAAGAGAGTGGTCTCTCCATTAGGACATTTTCGATCGCTTAATGATCAAAATGGGCTTACAGGAGATACATCTGATGGCCTCTCACATAAATCTCATGCTTCCAAGCTATTGTGCAAGATCAAAAGATACAAAGGATCACATGATAGTCGCCTTTTTATGTCCATTGGACTTTCATCTAGCATACCTTTTGTTTGTTTTTATTCCAAAAGACATTTATTGCATCAAACAGGAGTCCACGTCAGTAATATTAATTGCTCCAGCCTGGAGTCACAGGTCTTGGTATGCAGACATAGTGAAGATGTCCTTTTGCTTTCAATGACTTCTTCCTCTGAAGCAAGACCTCTTGTCTCAAGGTTTTCTTTTCTAAATTTAATGGCTTTGGGTTTGAACGCTTTGTTTTGGAACATAGAGATTTCTTAGAAACTTTGATGCAGGCCAGAAAGCCTATAACATAGGAAATGTATTACAATCTTAGAAGACATATTTTGAGTGGTGTTCTTCCAGAGGGTTTTCTTGATATTCCTTTTGGATTCCTAGAATCCTTCAGTTTTCTCAGGATGGCCTTGACAGGGGTTTGTCTGCTAAATTCTAAATGGTTGAGTTTCTGCTTAATCTCTCTTTTTCATAGTAGGTTGGCTAAACTTCCTGAGGTTCAGATTTTTATGCAGGCATTAGTTAGAATTAGGCTCCTGATGGAACATATTTCTCAACCCTGGAATCTAAATTTACTTTTCTTCTCTTGAACTATTGCATTCCATTGATATTTACTATTATATTATTATGAAAAGAACTATTAGCAATCTCTTCAGCAAAAAGAGTTTCTGAGTTGTCAACCTTGTCTTGTGATTTTCAATTTCTCATTATTCACAAGGTGAAAGCTATACTTTGTACTAAATATTATTTTTTTTCTTCCTAAGGAAAATACTAATCAAGAGATGGTTCTTCCTTCATTGTGTTCAGATCCCTGCAAAATCTAGGTAGCGGATATTACATAATCTTGATGTAGTCAATGATTTGAAGTTCTATTTCCAAGCAAGCTAAAAGACATTCTAGTTTGGTTTTTCACTGCTGAATTTAGTAAGGGGCAGTAGCTACTAAGGTAGCATTGGCCTCTTGACTCATAAAAAGTGATTCAAGACTTTCTTGAAGGCGGGAAGTTTGCCTTCTAAGATTATTACAGCTCTTTTTACAAGAGCAATTGCAACATTGCAAATGCATCTTTGGAACAGATTTGCAAGGCTGCAACCTGTCTTCTCTGCATACATTTTTCAGAGTTTATCACTTTGAGGTTTTAATTTTTAACAAGCAGCTTTTATCAGGAAAGTCCTTCAGGCTACAGTGTCAGCTAAATAAGAACTGCCAGAAAAATTGTCCCACCCTTTCCCTAACATAGACCATTTACATTTTCGGGCAACAGTTCTAATGACACCTCTACAGATCTTGCTTTGTCTTTCCTACCTAATGTTTCCTATTCTATACTCGGCTATATGTTAAGCTAAGTGAGAGATGGGAGGTTGGAAGGATTTTAAGCTCTGATATGGGTTCTTGACCTCCTCCTATTGGTAGGAAATATATTCCTTATGTTATCAGGTAAGCATACATTTTGTTTTCTTATATGAATTCTGAACTCATCACTAGAGATGTTGTATACTAATTTCAGTAACGTTTAGTCCATGCTAATTGCGAAAACTCTATTGCTTAGATAATTACATAGTCTAAGGAACCTCTATTTGAAATGATATTATGATGAAATGTGTTAACCTTGGCATTAAAAACATTACTTTTTGAAAACTCAGTATAAATGAATTGGCATAAGAAAGAAAGAATATAGTTCCTGTAACATTTCATTTTTTTTGCAGCATAAAATAGGAAATTTAACTTAATATTGCTTGAGCATAAACATGAGACCCTCCATAACATTCTCCTAATTCCTCAGCGAATATATTTATTTTATCAAATGTCAAATTATCTATCATGACACATAGAGCTGTAAAGTCTGGGTATATTTTCTTCTACAAAATAATTTTCAGTTCAGATCAATCATTCAATACTTTTTTTCAGAATAGTCTATCTTACTCTACCAGTGGCAAATAGGTATATTACAATCTTACAACTAATGCAGTCTGAATATTAATATACTTACTTGGCAAAACCACTATTTAAACCACCTTTCATATCCCTTTTCAGCTAATTTAATATGTTAATAGTATATATATATATATATATATATATATATATATATATATATATATATATATATATATATATATAATTTCTAAGAGCATCTATATTATCCTTTATTAGTATTCAGAACAGCAAATTATCTCTAAGCATTAAAGGGACAGTATACACCAATTTTCTAATTTATATAATATACACTACTATAAAGAAGACTATGCACATATTCTGACATGAAAATTCAGTATAAAACCTTTTAAAAACTTACGGCTAGATTACGAGTCTTGCGTTATGAGTAAAAAAGCAGCGTTAAGCCTCATAACGCTGCTTTTTTACTACCGCTGCTAATACGAGTCTTGTACGTACTGCTGTCCTGCAAACTTTTTTGGGCTTACCGCAAATCAAGTTACGCAATTTTGCGTATAGTCTATTTTTCAATGGGACTTCCATTGCGCCGGTATTAAAAGCTTTTTTTTTTTAGGCCAAAAAGTGAGCGGTACAGCCTATCCCACAAGATTCGTAACACATTCTAAAGTCAGTAGTTATGAGTTTTACACTACAAAGCCATAGCATAAAACTCATAACTAAAGTGCTAAAAAGTACACTAACACCCATAAACTACCTATTAACCCCTAAACCGAGGCCCTCCCGCATCGCAAACACTATAATAAACATATTAACCCCTAAACCGCCACACTCCCGCCTCGCAAACATTAGTTAAATATTATTAACCCATAATCTGCTGTCCCTAACATCGCCGCCACCTACCTACATTTATTAACCCCTAATCTGCCGCCCCCAATGTCGCCGCCACTATACTATATTTATTAATCCCTACACCTAACTCTAACCCTAACACCCCCTAACTTAAATATAATTAAATAATAATAATAAATAATAAATAATAAATCTAAATAAAACCTAATATCATTGCCTAAATAATTCCTATTTAAAACTAAATACTTACCTGTAAAATAAACCCTAAGCTAGCTACAATATAACTAATAGTTACATTGTATCTATCTTAGGTTTTATTTTTATTTTACAGGCAAATTTGTATTTATTTTAACTACTTAGAATAGTTATTAAATAGTTATTAACTATTTAATAACTACCTAGCTAAAATAAATACAAATTTACCTGTAAAATAAAACCTAACCTAAGTTACACTAACACCTAACACTACACTACAATTAAATAAATTACCTAAATTAAATACAATTAACTAAATTAAATACAATTAGCTAAATTACAAAAACAAACAAACACTAAATTACACAAAATAAAAAACAAATTACAAGATATTTAAACTAATTACACCTAATCTAATAGCCCTATCAAAATAAAAAAGCCCCCCCAAAATAAAAAAAAAATCCCTAGCCTAAACTAAACTACCAATAGCCCTTAAAATGGCCTTTTGCAGTGCACTGCCCCAAAGAAAGCTCTTTTACCTGAAAGAAAAATACAAACAAACCCCCCAACAGTAAAACCCACCACCCACACTACCAACCCCCCAAATAAAACCCTAACTAAAAAAACCTAAGCTCCCCATTGCCCTGAAAAGGGCATTTGGATGGGCATTGCCCATAAAAGGGCATTTAGCTCTATTGCGGCCCAAACCCTAGCATAAAAATAAAACCCACCCAATACACCCTTAAAAAAAACCTAACACTAACCCCTGAAGATCCACTTACAGTTTTGAAGAGTCGACATCCATCCTCAACGAAGCCGGGAGAAGTCTGAAGCTTCATTCTTAAAAATCCAGGAAGTGGAATCTGATCTAGTTTTAACCACGAGGCCAAGGAAACGGCAGAAGCCTTCTGACCTTTCCTGGAACCAGAAAAGATAACAAATAGACTAGAAGTCTTCCTGAAATCTTTAGTAGCTTCAACATAATATTTCGAAGCTCTCACAACATCCAAAGAATGTAAAGATCTCTCAAAAAAATTCTTAGGATTAGGACACAAGGAAGGAACAATAATTTCTCTATTAATATTGTTAGAATTTACAACCTTAGGTAAGAATTTAAATGAAGTCTGCAAAACTGCCTTATCCTGATGAAAAATCAGAAAAGGAGATTCACAAGAGAGAGCGGATAATTCAGAAACTCTTCTACCAGAAGAGATAGCCAAAAGAAACAACACTTTCCAAGAAAGTAGTTTAATGTCCAAAGAATGCATAGGCTCAAATAGAGGAGCCTGTAAAGCCTTCAAAACTAAATTAAGACTCCAAGGAGGAGAGATTGATTTAATGACAGGCTTGATACGAACCAAAGCCTGCACAAAACAATGTATATCAAGAAGTTTAGCAATCTTTCTGTGAAATAAAACAGAAAGAGCAGAGATTTGTCCTTTCAAGGAACTTGCAGACAAACCTTTATCCAAACCATACTGAAGAAACTGTAAAATTCTAGGAATTCTAAAAGAATGCCAAGAGAATTTATGAGAAGAACATCCTTCTCCCAGATGTAAAGTCTGACGACTGAGGTAATCCGCTTCCCAATTGTCTATACCTGGCATATGAACCGCAGAAATTAGACAGGAACTGGATTCCGCTCAAACAAGTATCCGAGATACTTCTTTCATAGCTTGAGGACTGTGAGTCCCACCCTGATAATTGACATATGCCACAGTTGTGATAGTGTCTGTCTGAAAACAAATGAACGGTTCTCTCTTCAACAGAGGCCAAAACTGAAGAGCCCGGAGAATCGCACAGAGTTACAAAATATTGATTGGTAATCTCGCCTCTTGAGATTTCCAAACCCCTTGTGCTGTCAGAGATCCCCAAACAGCTCCCCAACCTGAAAGACTCGCATTTCTGTTGTGATCACAGTCCAGGTTGGACGAATGAAAGAGGCCCCTAGAATTATACGATGGAGATCTAACCACCAAGTCAGAGAAAGTCGAACATTGGGATTTAAGGATATCAATTGTGATATCCTTGTATAATCCCTGCACCATTGGTTCAGCATACAAAGCTGGAGAGGTCTCATATGAAAACGAGCAAAGGGGATCACGTCCAATGCTGCAGTCATGAGACCTAAAACTTCCATGCACATAGCTACTGAAGGGAATGACTGAGACTGAAGGTTCCGACAGGCTGCAACCAATTTCAAACGTCTCTTGTCTGTTAGAGACAAAGTCATGGACACTGAATCTATCTGGAAACCTAAAAAGGTTACCTTTGTCTGAGGAATCAAATAACTTTTTGGTAAATTGATCCTCCAACCATGTTTTCGAAGAAACAACACTAGTTGATTCGTGTGAGATTCTGCAGAACGTAAAGACTAAGCGAGTACCAAGATATCGTCCAAATAAGGAAACACCGCAATACACTGCTCTCTGATTACAGAGAGTAGGGCACCTAGAACCTTTGAAAAGATTATTGGAGCTGTCGCTAGGCCAAAAGAAAGAGCAACAAATTGGTAATGCTTGTCTAGAAAAAAGAATCTCAGGAACTGAAAGTGATCTGGATGAATCGGAATATGAAGATATGCATCCTGTAAGTCTATTGTGGACATATAATGCCCTTGCTGAACAAAAGGCAAAATAGTCCTTATAGTCACCATTTTGAAATTTGGTACTCTTACATATTAATTCAAAATCTTTAGATCCTAAACTGATCTAAATGAATTTTCTTTCTTTGGGACAATGAATAGATTTGAATAAAACCCCAGACCCTGTTCCTGAAACGGAACTGGCATGATTACCCCTGATAACTCCAGATCTGAAACACACTTCAGGAAAGCCTGAGCCTTTACTGGGTTTGCTGGAATGCGTGAGAGAAAAAAATCTTCTCACAGGCGGTCTTACTCTGAATCCTATTCTGTACCCCTGAGAGACAATACTCTGAATCCAATGATTTTGGACTGAATTGATCCAAACATCTTTGAAAAATTTTAATCTGCCCCCTACCAGCTGAGCTGGAATGAGGTCCGCACCTTCATGCGGACTTGGGGACTGGCCTTGATCTCTTAAATGGCTTGGATTTATTCCAATTTGAAGAAGGTTTCCAATTGGAAACAGATTCCTTGGGGGAAGGATTAGGTTTTTGTTCCTTATTTTGTCGAAAGAAATGAAAACAGTTAGAAGCTTTAGATTTACCCTTAGGCCTTTTATCCTGAGGCAAAAAACTCCCTTCCCTCAGTGACAGTTGAAATTATTGAATCCAACTGAGAACCAAATAATTTATTACCTGGAAAGAAAGAGATAGCAATCTGGACTTAGAA
The DNA here is from genome assembly GCF_027579735.1 of Bombina bombina. Taxonomy (NCBI): domain Eukaryota; kingdom Metazoa; phylum Chordata; class Amphibia; order Anura; family Bombinatoridae; genus Bombina; species Bombina bombina. The sequence continues at coordinate 840,700,235 of NC_069503.1, read as the reverse complement.
GTCATATCAGCATTCCAAGATTTGAGCCACAAAGCTCTTCTAACTAAAATAGCTAAAGACATAGATTTAACATCAATTTTGATAATATCAAAAATGGCATCACAAATTAAATTATTAGCATGTTGAATCAACTTAACAATGCTAGACACATCATGATCCGATACTTGTTGCGCTAAGGTTTCCAACCAAAAAGTTGAAGCAGCTGCAACAGCAGCCAAAGAAATTGCAGGCCTAAGAAGATGACCTGAATATAAATATGCTTTCCTTAGATAAGATTCAAGTTTCCTATCTAAAGGATCTTTAAAAGAAGTACTATCTTCCGTATGAACATTTAGCAAGCGTAGAGATAGCCCCATCAACTTTGGGGATCTTTTCCCAAAACTCCAATCTAACTGCTGGCAAAGGATACAATTTTTTAAACCTTGAAGAAAGAATAAAAGAAGTACCAGGCCTATTCCATTCTTTAGAAATCATATCAGAAATAGCATCAGGAACTGGAAAAACCTCTGGAATAACCACAGGAGGTTTATAAACAGAATTTAAAAGTTTGCTAGTTTTAATATCAAGAGGACTAGTTTCCTCCATATCTAATGTAATCAACACTTCTTTTAACAAAGAACGAATATTAAATAAATAAGAGGATTTGTCAGTGTCAATATCTGAGGCAGGATCTTCAGAATCAGATAGATCCTCATCAGAGAAGGATAATTCAGTATGTTTCTGGTCATTTGAAATTTCATCAACCTTATGAGAAGTTTTAAAAGACCTTTTACCTTTATTAGAAGGCGGAATGGCAGACAAAGTCTTCTGAATAGAATCAGAAATAAATTCATTTAAATTGACAGGTATATCTTGTGCATTAGATGTTAAGGGAACAGCAACAGGTAATGAACTACTACTGATGGATACATTCTCTGCATGTAAAAGTTTATCATGACAACTATTACAAACCACAGCTGGAGGTATAACCTTCACAAGTTTACAACAAATGCACTTAGCTTTGGTAGAACTGTTATCAGGCAGCAGGGTTCCAACAGTGATTTCTGAGACAAGATCAGATTGAGACATCTTGCAAATGTAAGAGAAAAAAACAACATATAAAGCAAAATGATCAATTTCCTTATATGGCAGTTTCAGGAATGGGAAAAAAATGCAAACAGCATAGCCCTCTGACATGGAAAAAGGCAAGAGGCAAATAGAAATGGGGTCTTATATATAATAATAAATAATGAAAATATTTGGCGCCAAGAATGACGCACAACAAACAGAAAAATATTTTTTTGGCACCAAAAACGTCTGCAAACGACACACTCGTGTCATAGATGATGCAACCTTGTGAAGGACTCGGCGTCAACTAAGACGCCAGAAATGACAAATTTGCATTAAAAAAATCTCGCGCCAAAAATGACGCAATATACATTGGCATTTCGCGCCCTCGCGAGCCTAATTCTGCCCGCAAATTTAAAAGACAATTGAAAAAGAGACTATACCCCAGGTAAGAAATACATTTTTCATAAAAAAAGCATTTCCCAGATATGAAACTGACAGTCTGCAAAAGGAAATATACTGAAAACCTGATTCATGGCAAATATAAGTACAATACATATATTTAGAACTTTATATAAATACATAAAGTGCCAAACCATAGCTGAGAGTGTCTTAAGTAATGAAAAACATAATTTATGCTTACCTGATAAATTTATTTCTCTTGTAGTGTATCCAGTCCACGGATCATCCATTACTTATGGGATATTAACTCCTCCCCAACAGGAAGTGCAAGAGGATTCACCCAGCAGAGCTGCTATATAGCTCCTCCCCTAACTGCCATTACCAGTCATTCGACCGAAAACATGCAGAGAAAGGAAAACCATAGGGTACAGTGGTGACTGTAGTTTAATGGAAAAATTACCTGCCTTAAAGTGACAGGGCGGGCCGTGGACTGGATACACTACAAGAGAAATAAATTTATCAGGTAAGCATAAATTATGTTTTCTCTTGTTAAGTGTATCCAGTCCACGGATCATCCATTACTTATGGGATACCAATACCAAAGCTAAAGTACACGGATGACGGGAGGGACAGGCAGGCTCTTTATACGGAAGGAACCACTGCCTGAAGAACCTTTCTCCCAAAAACAGCCTCCGAAGAAGCAAAAGTGTCAAATTTGTAAAATTTGGAAAAAGTATGAAGAGAAGACCAAGTTGCAGCCTTGCAAATCTGTTCAACAGAAGCCTCATTCTTAAAGGCCCAAGTGGAAGCCACAGCTGTAGTAGAATGTGCTGTAATTCTTTCAGGAGGCTGCTGTCCAGCAGTCTCATAGGCTAACTGTATTATGCTACGAAGCCAAAAGGAGAGAGAGGTAGCCGAAGCTTTTTGACCTCTCCTCTGACCAGAATAAACGACAAACAGGGAAGACGTTTGTCGAAAATCCTTAGTTGCCTGTAGATAAAATTTCAGGGCACGGACTACATCTAGATTGTGTAGCAGACGTTCCTTTTTCGAAGAAGGATTAGGACACAAAGATGGAACCACAATCTCTTGATTGATATTCCTGTTAGTGACCACCTTAGGTAGGAACCCAGGTTTAGTACGCAGAACTACCTTGTCTGAATGAAAAATCAGATAAGGAGAATCACAATGTAAGGCAGATAACTCAGAGACTCTTCGAGCCGAGGAAATCGCCATTAAAAACAGAACTTTCCAAGATAACAACTTGATATCAATGGAATGAAGGGGTTCAAACGGAACCCCCTGTAAAACATTAAGAACTAAGTTCAAACTCCATGGTGGAGCAACAGTTTTAAACACAGGCTTGATCCTAGCTAAAGCCTGACAAAAAGCTTGAACGTCCGGAACTTCTGACAGACGTTTGTGTAAAAGAATGGACAGAGCTGAAATCTGTCCCTTTAAGGAACTAGCGGATAAACCCTTTTCTAAACCTTCTTGTAGAAAAGACAATATCCTCGGAATCCTAACCTTACTCCATGAGTAACTCTTGGATTCGCACCAATATAAGTATTTGCACCATATCTTATGGTAAATCTTTCTGGTAACAGGCTTCCTAGCCTGTATTAAGGTATCAATAACTGACTCAGAAAAACCACGTTTTGATAAAATCAAGCGTTCAATTTCCAAGCAGTCAGCTTCAGAGAAATTAGATTTTGATGTTTGAAGGGACCCTGGATCAGAAGGTCCTGTTTCAGAGGTAGTGACCAAGGTGGACAGGATGACATGTCCACTAGATCTGCATACCAAGTCCTGCGTGGCCATGTAGGCGCTATTAGAATCACTGATGCTCTCTCCTGTTTGATTCTGGCAATCAATCGAGGAAGCATCGGGAAGGGTGGAAACACATAAGCCATCCCGAAGGTCCAAGGTGCTGTCAAAGCATCTATCAGAACCGCTCCCGGATCCCTGGATCTGGACCCGTAACGAGGAAGCTTGGCGTTCTGTCGAGATGCCATGAGATCTATCTCTGGTTTGCCCCAACGTCGAAGTATTTGGGCAAAGACCTCCGGATGAAGTTCCCACTCCCCCGGATGAAAAGTCTGACGACTTAAGAAATCCGCCTCCCAGTTCTCCACTCCCGGGATGTGGATTGCTGACAGGTGGCAAGAGTGAGACTCTGCCCAGCGAATTATCTTTGATACTTCCATCATTGCTAGGGAGGTTCTTGTCCCTCCCTGATGGTTGATGTAAGCTACAGTCGTGATGTTGTCCGACTGAAACCTGATGAACCCCCGAGTTGTTAACTGGGGCAAAGCCAGAAGGGCATTGAGAACTGCTCTCAATTCCAGAATGTTTATTGGTAGGAGACTCTCCTCCTGATTCCATTGTCCCTGAGCCTTCAGAGAATTCCAGACAGCGCCCCAACCTAGTAGGCTGGCGTCTGTTGTTACAATTGTCCAGTCCGGCCTGCTGAATGGCTTCCCCCTGGACAGATGTGGCCGAGAAAGCCACCATAGAAGAGAATTTCTGGTCTCTTGATCCAGATTCAGAGTAGGGGACAAGTCTGAGTAATCCCCATTCCACTGACTTAGCATGCACAATTGCAGCGGTCTGAGATGTAGACGTGCAAAGGGTACTATGTCCATTGCTGCTACCATTAAGCCGATCACCTCCATGCATTGAGCTACTGACGGGTGTTGAATGGAATGAAGGACACGGCATGCATTTTGAAGCTTTGTTAACCTGTCTTCTGTCAGGTAAAACTTCATTTCTACAGAATCTATAAGAGTCCCCAAGAAGGGAACTCTTGTGAGTGGAAAGAGAGAACTCTTCTTTTCGTTCACCTTCCATCCATGCGACCTTAGAAATGCCAGTACTAACTCTGTATGAGACTTGGCAGTTTGAAAGCTTGAAGCTTGTATCAGAATGTCGTCTAGGTACGGAGCTACCGCAATTCCTCGCGGTCTTAGTACCGCCAGAAGAGCACCCAGAACCTTTGTGAAGATTCTCGGAGCCGTAGCCAATCCGAATGGAAGAGCTACAAACTGGTAATGCCTGTCTAGAAAGGCAAACCTTAGATACCGGTAATGATCTTTGTGAATCGGTATGTGAAGGTAAGCATCCTTTAAATCCACTGTGGTCATGTACTGACCCTTTTGGATCATGGGTAAAATTGTCCGAATAGTTTCCATTTTGAACGATGGAACTCTTAGGAATTTGTTTAGGATCTTTAAATCCAAGATTGGCCTGAAAGTTCCCTCTTTTTTGGGAACCACAAACAGATTTGAGTAAAACCCTTGTCCTTGTTCCGACCGCGGAACCGGATGGATCACTCCCATTAATAAAAGATCTTGTACGCAGCGTAGAAACGCCTCTTTCTTTATTTGGTTTGTTGACAACCTTGACAGATGAAATCTCCCTCTTGGGGGAGAGGATTTGAAGTCTAGAAGGTATCCCTGAGATATGATCTCTAACGCCCAGGGATCCTGGACATCTCTTGCCCAAGCCTGGGCGAAGAGAGAAAGTCTGCCCCCCACTAGATCCGTTCCCGGATCGGGGGCCCTCGATTCATGCTGTCTTAGGGGCAGCAGCAGGTTTCCTGGCCTGCTTGCCCTTGTTCCAGGACTGGTTAGGTCTCCAGCCTTGTCTGTAGCGAGCAACAGCTCCTTCCTGTTTTGGTGCAGAGGAAGTTGATGCTGCTCCTGCTTTGAAATTACGAAAGGAACGAAAATTAGACTGTCTAGTCTTAGGTTTGGCTCTGTCTTGAGGCAGGGCATGGCTTTTACCTCCTGTAAAGTCAGCGATAATTTCTTTCAACCCGGGCCCGAATAAGGTCTGCCCTTTGAAAGGTATATTAAGCAATTTAGATTTAGAAGTAACGTCAGCTGACCAGGATTTTAGCCACAGTGCTCTGCGTGCCTGAATGGCGAATCCGGAATTCTTAGCCGTAAGTTTAGTTAAATGTACTACGGCATCTGAAATAAATGAGTTAGCTAACTTAAGGGCTTTAAGCTTGTGTGTAATCTCATCTAATGGAGCTGATTCAAGTGTCTCTTCCAGAGACTCAAACCAAAATGCTGCTGCAGCCGTGACAGGCGCAATGCATGCAAGAGGTTGCAATATAAAACCTTGTTGAACAAACATTTTCTTAAGGTAACCCTCTAACTTTTTATCCATTGGATCTGAAAAGGCACAGCTATCCTCCACCGGGATAGTGGTACGCTTAGCTAAAGTAGAAACTGCTCCCTCCACCTTAGGGACCGTTTGCCATAAGTCCCGTGTGGTGGCGTCTATTGGAAACATCTTTCTAAATATCGGAGGGGGTGAGAACGGCACACCGGGTCTATCCCACTCCTTAGTAACAATTTCAGTAAGTCTCTTAGGTATAGGAAAAACGTCAGTACTCGCCGGTACCGCAAAATATTTATCCAACCTACACATTTTCTCTGGTATTGCAACTGTGTTACAATCATTCAGAGCTGCTAACACCTCCCCTAGTAATACACGGAGGTTTTCCAGCTTAAATTTAAAATTTGAAATATCTGAATCCAGTTTGTTTGGATCAGAACCGTCACCCGCAGAATGAAGCTCTCCGTCCTCATGTTCTGCAAATTGTGACGCAGTGTCTGACATGGCCCTAATATTATCAGCGCACTCTGTTCTCACCCCAGAGTGATCACGCTTACCTCTTAGTTCTGGTAATTTAGCCAAAACTTCAGTCATAACAGTAGCCATATCCTGTAATGTGATTTGTAATGGCCGCCCAGATGTACTCGGCGCTACAATATCACGCACCTCCCGAGCGGGAGATGCAGGTACTGACACGTGAGGCGAGTTAGTCGGCATAACTCTCCCCTCGTTGTTTGGTGAAATATGTTCAATTTGTACAGATTGACTTTTATTTAAAGTAGCATCAATACAGTTAGTACATAAATTTCTATTGGGCTCCACTTTGGCTTTAGCACATATAGCACAGATATCTTCCTCTAAATCAGACATGTTTAATATGAAAACGTACTGTGCCTATAAGAAGCACAGAAAAAGTTATGACAGTTGAAAATTAATAAACTGAAAAGTTATAGCATCAAATCTTTGTAAAAAACACAATTTTAGCAAAGGATTGCTCCCATTAGCAAAGGATAACTAACCCTGATAGCAGAAAAAAAAAAAATACAGAAATAAACGTTTTTTTATCACAGTCAACTACAATCTCACAGCTCTGCTGTGAGTGATTACCTCCCTCAAAACAAGTTTTGAAGACCCCTGAGTTCTGTAGAGATGAACCGGATCATGCAGGGAAGACAATAAACTTCTGACTGAATTTTTTGATGCGTAGCAAAAGCACCAAAAAAGGCCCCTCCCCCTCACACATAACAGTGAGAGAGATCAGTAAACTGTCATAAATTAAATAAAACGACTGCCAAGTGGAAAAAAATAGTGCCCAAAACATTTTTTCACCCAGTACCTCAGAAAATTAAACGATTTTACATGCCAGCAAAAAACGTTTAACATTAATAAATTGAGTGTTATTAAAAAGCCTGTTGCTAGTCCCTGCAAATTAGGCTAAAGTTTTATGCATACAGTATAATTCCAGTGAAGTGCCATTCCCCAGAATACTGAAGTGTAAAATATACATACATGACAGCCTGATACCAGTTGCTGCTACTGCATTTAAGGCTGAGTTTACATTATATCGGTATGGCAGAATTTTCTCATCAATTCCATTGTCAGAAAATAATAAGCTGCTACATACCTCTTTGCAGATTAATCTGCCCGCTGTCCCCTGATCTGAAGTTTACCTCTCCTCAGATGGCCGAGAAACAGCAATATGATCTTAACTACTCCGGCTAAAATCATAGAAAAACTCAGGTAGATTCTTCTTCAAATTCTACCAGAGAAGGAATAACACACTCCGGTGCTATTATAAAATAACAAACTTTTGATTGAAGGTATGAAACTAAGTATAATCACCACAGTCCTCTCACACATCCTATCTATTCATTGGGTGCAAGAGAATGACTGGTAATGGCAGTTAGGGGAGGAGCTATATAGCAGCTCTGCTGGGTGAATCCTCTTGCACTTCCTGTTGGGGAGGAGTTAATATCCCATAAGTAATGGATGATCCGTGGACTGGATACACTTAACAAGAGAAACATACTTACCAAAAGACACCCATCCACATATAGCAGATAGCCAAACCAGTACTGAAACTGTTATCAGTAGAGGTAATGGAATATGAAAGTATATCGTCGATCTGAAAAGGGAGGTAGGAGATTAATCTCTATGACCGATAGCAGAGAACCTATGAAATAGATCCCCTGTGAGGAAAACCATTGCATTCAATAGGTGATACTCCCTTCACATCCCTCTGACATTCACTGTACTCTGAGAGGAATCGGGCTTCAAAATGCTGAGAAGCGCATATCAACGTAGAAATCTTAGCACAAACTTCACCACCTCCATAGGAGGCAAAGTTTGTAAAATTGAATTGTGGCTGTGGTGAGGGGTGTATTTATAGGCATTTTGAGGTTTGGGAAACTTTGCCCCTCCTGGTAGGATTGTATATCCCAAACGTCACTAGCTCATGGACCCTTGCCAATTACATGAAAAGAAAATGTGTTTCCCCATAGGAATCAATGGGGCTGTGTTACTGAGCTTTACACTGCTTTTTTGCAGGTGTTAGACTTTATCTCAGCCGGCTCTCCCCATTGATGTCTATGGGGAAATCGTGCACGAGCACGTATAACCAGCTCACCGCTGACTTAAGCAGCACTGGTATTGAAGTGCGGTATGGAGCTCAATTTTGCTCTACACTCACTTCTTGTCTTTTAACGCCGGGTTTCAGAAAACCTGTAATACCAGCGCTGTAGGAAAGTGAGTGGTGACAATAACGTGCAAGTTAGTACCACACCCCTCATAACGCAAAACTCGTAATCTAGCCGTAAGTTAGAAGCTCCCAGTTTAGCACTACTGATGAGGTTAGACTGGGACACCCAGAGAAATTGGCTGGGAAAACAGGAACAGCAGTCACTCTCCCCCATTCCCTGCAAATGAAAAGTCAGATTATATAAACAGAAGCCGCAGGAATCTGTAGACACCAGTATACATCTAAAACTTTGGGGCTTGGTTAGGAGTCTGAAAATCAGCACAATGTTAATAAAAAATAAGCAAAATTATATATTTTTACAAAAAACGCTCCCAGATGGGCTATATAAATGGATCAAATAGAAACATCTAGTGTTCAATGTCCCTTTAATGAAAAAACTGTAAAAGTAAAATGTATATACATGATGGTGTCAACACCTATGTTAACTCCTTGTGTCACAATGTCCCTTTTATAACCCCCCATTCAAGTTTTCCGTGCAAAAGCATCAACTTTAGTTCTATGTAACTTATTTTTCCTGTGGTATTCCAGTTCATTAGAAGGTTGTTTCAATTAGATTACCTGCCTGAATTAGATATGCAATATCAGCAGAACATCAGGTTTTTCTACACTTGGATTGGTAATCATGCAAACAAGACACTGGCTTTACTCAGGCTTTTCACATTAGTTAAATTAAATAAATCAAAACACTGTTCAAGTACCCATGCAAAAAATGTTTTCTGATCAATTGGAATGACCTTGAATTTGTAAATCAACACAAAAATACGTTACTGATTCACTTTAAATTTTCCAGTTTTGTACAAATTGTATAGATATATCAGCCTAATTGGTTATTCAAAAAAAAAAAATATATAAGCATTTGAAAACTTTCCTTGCCACCAGCTTTGCATATGTATGAAACTAGTTAAATTTTGCATTATTTCTTATTGAAAATAATGTAACAAATAATTCCCCTATAAAGAAAAAAACAAACTATTACTCACTTTTACTGAAACGTTACCAAAATAAAACATAGGTATGTAGGCCTATCTACAAATCAAATTTCAGCCAAAGCAATTGATCCGTGTTATAAAACCAGCATTCTGTTCAAACTTAAAAAATGACATAAGGAGTCATTAAACTGAGTAGCAGGGTTACTATTCACCATGGTATTGTTTTTCCTCCTATACTAGCAGCTCTCTTGAAAGCCTTGTTTTAATCCATTGCAGAAGCCACCTGGTAAAGCTCTGCATCTTTATACTGGGCACTGCCATCTTGGTATGCACGTGTTGTTGACAGATCAATAACATTGCTGAAAAAAGTGCTCAGGAATAATCTAAAACAATGCAGCTACTGCAGAACTGTATAGCTCCCAGTCTGTATTTTGCACTCAGGATACATCTTGTCAAGAAGACAACAATATCACTGATCTTTAAACGTGCAGTGGTTCTGTTTCAGGTTACAAGAATACTTACATTCTAAGATGGCAGTGCCCATTGTGAAGAAGCAGAACTTCACTAATAACAATTTTATTATCAACTTAATCACAAGTAAACTAAAGTTACACTTTAACACACACATAGGCACATCTATTGGTTTTTACTGAACTGTGCGTGGTTAAAGAGGTCCATCAAGTCATTCAGATCTATAAGCAGTTTTAAAGACAGGTGTCCTTGTTTATTTATGGTTTCTTTACAATTTCTTTACATAGTTTTCGTAAAGAATAGGGGGCCGATTTATTAAAGTGCGGACGGACATGATACGATGTATCGTATCATGTCCGCCGCACATCGATAAATGCTGACAGCATACGCTGTCGGCATTTATCATTGTACCAGCAGTTCTTGTGAAATGCTTGTGCAGTGCTGCCCCTGCAGATTCGCAGGCAATCGCCCGCTAGCAGGGGGTGTCAATCAGCCCGATCATATAGGATCGGGCGGATTGATGTCCCCAGCCTCAGAGCAAGCGGACAAGATATGGAGCAGCGGTCTTTAGATCTGAAGGCTCTAAATTGTCATGATATGAAATGACTTATTAGATCTTGTTAATCTACCCAAAAGGAATATAAACAAGACTGGAATAGACTACAGTATGTTCTGACAGATGTTTGGCCAGTGAATCAATCCCAATAGAGGCTAAGGTCCAGTGCAAACCACTAAATTTGAGCGAATATTTAAAAAAAAAAAAAAAAAAATTGCAAAGTTGTTTCATTATCCATAATTAAATGTTTTATATGAACATATCAAGGTGTTTACTGTCCCCTGTATCAGCTAGCCTGTAAACATTGGATTACGATCATGTTATTGAAATAGTAATATTTCTGTTTTCCAGACACCGTTCTGTTTTGGAGAAGCAGTTTGATATTGGTTACATCATGAAGGTATGTTTTTTATTGTTTTTTTCCCATTTTAATTGAGCAACATAATACCACTCCCTTTTTTAATAAATGTAGAACTCCTTAGCCATGCCCTGTACGTCTAATGCAGTACTGTAAATCTTAAAAAGGATATTGAACGCCTCATTTTTGTCTAAATATGGTGCTTGTTCCATGGAGAAGACAAATTCTGTAACCTTCAAATGCTAAAAATACTGGTTTAGACAATTTGCAGCATTTTGAAAACCTAGGTTACAGATTTTTCTTTTTGGCCTCTCAAGGGAGCGTGGTACAAACTACAATATTTATTTATACAAAAGCTTGAGGTGTTCCATGTTCCTCTAAAAAGAACTTTTAAGCCTTTAGGTGGTATCTTACCCCGGACAGGACTCACCATTTTACCCCAAACGGCTCAGACCAATGTTATAGGGGGTGCGGGGCTAGAGGGACATATATTCATATGTGGTGGGAATGCCCTGTGATCAGATCTACTTGGGAGCAGCTTGGGTGCTCTTGAGGGAGGTATTGGGGGAATAAGTGGACCTTACGGTAGCACATGCACTTCTTAACCATAGACTTAAACCATATAACAAAGTAATTAACACCTTCATACGGACTCTGTGTACCGTGACTAGGGTCTGCATCGCCAGACACTGGAAGGTAGGGGCGCCGTCCTGGACTGAGGTATTAGATAACATTACACACATTTATGACATGTCAGAGATCGCGGCCAACATTCAGGGGACCAGGGAACACTTTACAGAAATCTGGTTTTACTGAATAATGTATAAATCTCAAGGATAGAGCAGGGGCAGACGGCCTGGCTTCACAGAGGTATATAGGTCAATGATATTCAGTGATGTACCCTTATTAGAGAATCTAGTCTCACTAATCTTCTAGAGGAGAGAGGAGCCTAGAAAGGAAGAGAGTAGGAAGTAGTGCTAGTCAATCAGTGCCACAGATTGTTTTTCGTTTGTTCTGGAACAAGGCTTTGGTTTCATAACAATGTTTTGTTCTTTTTTTTAAAAAAAATTATATTAAACAAAAAAAGGGGTTCTCAGGGAAAGGGTGGATGGATAGATGGGTGCTTGCAACTTGCAATGGGATTGCTTTTAAGTGACAATGTGGAAAGATGTGAGTAATTCTTCTATATGCAAATGTTATTGTCTATGATCTATGATCTGTTATTGATGCATCTTGCTACACCTGTGATTATGGCGGTTTTGTTGTATATTGTATTCCTGAATCCTAATAAAGAAATATTTCAACTAAAAATAACTTTTAAATTTGCTTTAGCAGAAAGATTTCTTATGAGACCTTTGCATAATGTTATTTAGTATGAGATTGACATCCCATAGGAAGGAATATTTCTTTAAGGAGGCAATATACTATGGGGTACTTTTTCAATAAAGTGCCATTTATGGTGAACTAACTGCCTAAAATGGATAAATAAAAGTGTTCATAGTCCTGTAAGATCTACCCTCACCAAAATGCAACATTTACAACCGTTATAGGAGAGGTAAAAAAAAAAGTGATTCAGTAGTGCCAGGCACCAGCATGTCAAAGATTTCCGTGCCAACAGGTAACTTCTAAACCAAAGATTTATGAACTGTTTTCAAGTCCATAGAAAGTGTTGAAAATCTTCTTTACTTGCAGTTCTGAAAATCAGCTTTTGTCACTTGGATTAAAAACCTTTCGGCTAGATTACGAGTCTTGCGTTATGAGTAAAAAAGCAGCATTAAGCCTCATAACTCTGCTTTTTTACTTCCGCTGCTATTACGAGTCTTGTAGGTACAGCTGTCCCGCACACTTTTTTAGCCTTACCGCAAATCAACAGAGCTGTAGTATAAAACTCATAACTAAAGTGCTAAAAAGTACACTAACACCCATAAACTACCTATTAACCCCTAAACCGAGGCCCTCCCGCATCACAAACACTAAAATAAAATGATTAACCCCTAATCTGCCACTCTCGACATCGCCGCCACTAAAATAAACATATTAACCCCTAAACTGCCGCACTCCCGCCTCGCAAACATTAGTTAAATATTATTAACCCCTAATCTGCTGTCCCTAACATTGCCACCACCTACCTACCTTTATTAAACCCTAATCTTCCGCCCCCAACGTCGCCGCCACTATACTATATTTATTAACCCCTAAACCTAAGTCTAACCCTAACACCCTTTAACTTAAATATAATTAAAATAAATCTAAATAAAAGCTACTATTAATAACTAAATAATTCCTATTTAACCTTTTAAAGCCGTTATGCCATTCTATTCCATCATAATTAGACTGGGCTTTAAAGCCGTTATACGGAATAGAACGTCATAGCTAACGGCTGTCTTGAAGCCTTCTGTGCTGTCAGGACTTGATCACGGTCTTGGGGGCATTCCTAGGGTTGTAGGAACGCCCCCCAGACGCGATCCAATAGTTGTTCCGATGTAGGCACTTTAGCCCTGACACAAAAGGGTTAAAACTAAATACTTACCTATAAAATAAACCCTAAGCTAGCTACAATATAACTAATAGTTACATTGTAGCTAGCTTAGAGTTTATTTTTATTTTACAGGCAAGTTTGTATTTATTTTAACTAGGTAGAATAGTTACTAAATAGTTATTAACTATTTACTAACTACCTAGCTAAAATAAATAAAAATTGACCTGTAAAATAAAACCTAACCTAAGTTACACTAACATCTAACACTATACTACAATTAAATAAATTACCTAAATTAAATACAATTAACTAAATTAAATACAATTAGCTAAATTACAAAAACAAACAAACACTAAATTACACAAAATAAAAAACAAATTACAAGATATTTAAACTAATTACACCTAATCTAATAGCCCTATCAAAATAAAAAAAGCCCCCCAATAATAAAAAAAAAACCCTAGCCTAAACTAAACTACCAATAGCCCTTAAAAGGGCCTTTTGCAAAGAAAAATACAAACAACCCCCCAACAGTAAAACCCACCACCCACACAACCAACCCCCCAAATAAAACCCTAACTAAAAAAACCTAAGCTCCCCATTGCCCTGAAAAGGGCATTTAGATGGGCATTGCCCTTAAAAGGGCATTTAGCTCTATTGCGGCCCAAACCCTAACCTAAAAATAAAACCCACCCAATAAACCCTTATAAAAACCTAACACTAACCCCTGAAGATCCACTTACAGTTTTGAAGATCCGACATCCATCCTCAACGAAGCCGGAAGAAGTCCTCATCGAAGCGGCAAGAAGTCCTCATCGAAGCGGCAAGAAGTCCTCAACGAAGCCGGGAGATGTCTTCATCCAAGCCGGGAGAAGTGGTCCTCCAGATGGGCAGAAGTCTTCATCCAGGCGGCATCTTCTATCTTCATCCATCCGGCGTGGAGCGGGTCCATCTTCAAGACATCCAACGCGGAGCATCCTCTTCTTTCCTACGACTAACGATGGATGAAGGTTCATATAAATGACGTCATCCAAGATGGCGTCACTTAGATTCCAATTGGCTGATAAAATTCTATCAGCCAATCGGAATTAAGGTTGAAAAAATCCTTTTGGCTGATGCAATCAGCCAATAGGATTGAACTTCAATCCTATTGGCTGATCCAATCAGCCAATAGGATTGAGCTCGCATTCTATTGGCTGTTCCAATTTTTCAACCTTAATTCCAATTGGCTGATAGAATTCTATCAGCCAATCGGAATTAAGGTTGAAAAAATCCTTTTGGCTGATGCAATCAGCCAATAGGATTGAACTTCAATCCTATTGGCTGATCCAATCAGCCAATAGGATTGAGCTCGCATTCTATTGGCTGTTCCAATTTTTCAACCTTAATTCCAATTGGCTGATAGAATTCTATCAGCCAATCGGAATCTAAGGGACGTCATCTTGGATGACGTCATTTAAAGGAACCTTCATTCGTCGTTAGTCGTCGGAAAGAAGAGGATGCTCCTCATCAGATGTCTTGAAGATGGACCCGCTCAGCGCCGGATGGATGAAGATAGAAGATGCCGTTTGGATGAAGACTTCTGCCCGTCTGGAGGACCACTTCTCCCGGCTTGTATGAAGACTTCTCCCGGCTTTGTTGAGGAATTCTTGCCACTTCGATGAGGACTTCTCCCGGCTTCGTTGAGGATGGATGTCGGATCTTCAAAACTGTAAGTGGATCTTCAGGGGTTAGTGTTAGGTTTTTTTTAAGGGTTTATTGGGTGGGTTTTATTTTTAGGTTAGGGTTTGGGCCGCAATAGAGCTAAATGCCCTATTAAGGGCAATGCCCATCCAAATGCCCTTTTCAGGGCAATGGGGAGTTTAGGATTTTTTAGTTAGGGTTTTATTTGGGGGGTTGGTTGTGTGGGTGGTGGGTTTTACTGTTGGGGGGTTGTTTGTATTTTTCTTTCAGGTAAAAGAGCTGATTTCTTTGGGGCAATGCCCCGCAAAAGTCCTTTTTAAGGGCTATTGGTAGTTTAGTTTAGGCTAGGGTTTTTTTTTATTTTGGGGGGGCTTTTTTATTTTGATATGGCTATTAGATTAGGTGTAATTAGTTTAAATATCTTGTAATTTGTTTTTTATTTTGTGTAATTTAGTGTTTGTTTTTTTGTAATTTAGCTAATTGTATTTAATTTAGTTAATTGTATTTAATTAAGGTAATTTATTTAATTGTAGTGTTGTGTTAGGTGTTAGTGTAACTTAGGTTAGGTTTTATTTTACAGGTAAATTTGTATTTATTTTAGTTAGGTAGTTAGTAAATAGTTAATAACTATTTAGTAACTATTCTACCTAGTTAAAATAAATACAAACTTGCCTGTAAAATAAAAATAAACCCTAAGCTAGCTACAATGTAACTGTTAGTTATATTGTAGCTAGCTTATGGTTTATTTTATAGGTATTTAGTTTTAAATAGGAATTATTTAGTTATTAATAGTAGGTTTTATTTAGATTTATTTAAATTATATTTAAGTTAGGGGGTGTTAGGGTTAGAATTAGGTTTAGGGGTTAATATGTTTATTATAGTGGCGGCGACGTTGGGGGCGGCAGATTAGGGGTTAATAAATATAATGTAGGTGTCGGCGATGTTGGGGGCGGCAGATTAGGGGTTAATAAATATAATGTAGGTGTCTGCGATGTCGGGGGCGGCAGATTAGGGGTTAATAAGTGTAAGATTAGTGGTGTTTCAGAAACCCTGTAATGCCAGCGCTGTAGGAAAGTGAGCGGTGAGAATAACGTGCAAGTTAGTACCGCACCCCTCATAACGCAAAACTCGTAATCTAGCCGTTTTTTTTTTTAAATGTGATATAACTTCTAACACTATCGGAGCTATACATGTTTTACAAGTTTATGATATTTAAGTATGAGATATCCACTGAATAAATAAAGTGTCTTTAATCTGTAATAGGAGTCATATACTCTGCGATATATCAAATTAAACAGCTGGGCAATTTAGCTCAATCTACTAACAGTTACCATAGTAGAGAAGCAGCTCGATGCGGGATTAAATTTGAAGAGCCAAGTATTTATGCATATAAAAATGTTACATTTATTTTGCTGAATCACAAGCTCTCTGATTATATGATAGTATTATCATATGTGACTATTTCTAGAAAGAGGTAGAGGTGTCCTGTATATATATATAATGACACACACTTCTTACGATATAGTTATATAGTTATAGTTATGTTTTATTTAGAGCTGCAGCAACTAATCGGCATAATCGATTATGAAAATAGCTGTCAACGAATCTCATAATCAATTAGTTGGTTTGCAATTAGTTGGTCTGTGCACAGCACCAGCTGCTTCACTCCGATGAACTCCTGCACATGGTATTGTGTTGTATGGTTATACATTTAGCCTAAAGGACTTCTACAGACATTTTACTTTTCACTTTTTCAGAACAGTATAAGTTTCTTTTTAAGTTTACAACTACTCCTGTCTTATGTGCAACCCAGAAATAAAATAGGAATCATAATTTGTATTGTTTATATTAAATCAGGTGATTTGGGACTATGCTTTGCATGATATAGTGCTGAGCTTGTTATTTACACCTAGCCCTAGATTGATGGCATTTGTTATAGGAATTTATGTCACCATTACCGGTTTGCACAATTTTTAGCGGATTGCTTGCTATTGCTGATTATATGTCTTTAGCCCTTTTGCCTTTTTTTGTGTTTTAATATTTTTAATTAATTGGAATATGTACCAAATTCAACCTCTGTAATTATATATCTGTTATTTTAAGAGTGGACTAGATATTGTTCCCCCTAACCTTATAGCTGGTTGTTTACCATTGCATATAGATATTCAAGATATTTTTATGTCAGAAGACCAGGCTTACTTTGTTAAGAGGCCCCTTGCATTGGTGGAGAGCTAACAAAGATAAATAGCCCACCTTGGTGAAATTGGCAAAACCCTACTTATTCATCTCAGGCACCTCAACACCATCTGAGCACCTCTTCTCTGCTGCAGACAAAATAGCTTGCAAAAAAGAGAGCCAGCCTCAGCCAGGAGCATGTGAACACGTTGACATTTTTGCATTTCAATACAAAGTTTCTGCAAGAGTGAATAACAGAATGTTATAAACAGTGGTAGTTTCTCTCTTACTAGTTCTACCTCTTTTCAAACAGTTTGTGGTTTTGTTTTGCTTAATTATAAAAATTTGTTCTGCTGTTTAAAAAAATAGACCAACAGTTGTGTTAATGTAAAGTTAGTCTGAACTTTATATTTATAACACTCAGTATATGGATTTTATTTTAAATATAGTAAAAAAATATTTATTTATTTTTTATCAGATTAGTCGATTAATCGAAAAAAATAATCGTCCAATTAATCGATTATGGAAAAAAATCGTTAGTTGCAGCCACTTTTATTTTGGCCTTGTTGGTATGCATGGAATTGTAAGAAGTGTGTGCCATTAAGTGTATACTTATTTCTCTTTTCTTTTTTGATACATTGTTAATGTTACACTTGGCACTCCCCTACAGATAATCACTCAAGAAGTTTGGAAAACAGCACACTTATTCTTAGGCTTGTGGGGCACGGAATAAAGGACCTGCCACGTCCAAAAATACAATCCAAGCAACAAAGGGTATTCCAGCCTCCAAAATTTAAAAAGAACCTTTATTTTCTTGCATGGGGTCCTCAGAAATAGAACATACAACGTTTCAAGCCTGCTACATGATTAAGAGCCTATAGCAGGCTTGAAACGTTGTATGTTCTATTTCTGAAATTTTGGATGCTGGAATACCCTTTGTTACCCCCTACAGATAACCTGTACTTGATGATTGTTTAAAGGAACACTGAAGTAAAAACTAAACGTTCATGATTCAGATAGAGCAAACAATTTTAAACAACTTTACAATTCACTTCCATTATCTAAATGTGCACAATCTTTTTATATACATGGTTTCTGAGGCATCAGATCCTACCGAGCATGTGCAAGATTCACAGAATATACTTTTAATGCATTTTGTGATTGGCTGATGGCTGTCACAAGATGCATTAGGAAGAAACATTTAACTAACTTTCAGGTAGATTATGAGTTATGTGCGCTATAGGGAATTTAACGAACGCAACAAAAGTTGCGTTATTTAACCCTCTATAGCGCTGCCATTACAAGTTTTGAAACAGCCCCATACCGCACAAAATACAAGCGCTGTTTTGACGTGCTCGTGCACGCTTTCCCCATAGACATCAATGGGGAGTGCGGGGCAGAAAAAAACCTAACACCTGCGATCGCGGAATGAAAAGCTCCGTAACGCAGCCCCATTGATGTCTATGGGGAAAAGAAATGTTACGTTTAAACCCCAACACCCTAACATAAACTTCAAGTCTAAACACCCCTAATCTGCTGCCCCCAACATCGCCGACACCTACATAAACTTATTAACTCCTAATCTGCTGCCTCCGATATCGCCGCCACCTAAATAAATCTAATAACCCCTAATCTGCCGCTCCCGATATTGCCGCCACTATACTAAAGTTATTAACCCCTATTCCCTCGCACCCCAACATCGCCCACACTATAATAAATCTATTAACCCCTATTCCTCTCCCTGACATCGCCGCCACTAAATAAAGCTATTAACCCCCAAACCTCTGGCCTCCTACATCACTACCACTAAATAAATTTATTAACCCCTAAACCGCCAGCCCCCACATTGCGACAACCTAAATTAAACTATATTAACCCCTAAACCTAACCCTAACGTAACCCTAACACCCCCTAACTTTAAAATAATTAAAATAGAGCTAAATTAAAGTTACAATTATTAACTAAATAATACCTATTTAAAACTAAATACATACGTACCTGTGAAATAAAACCTAAGATAGCTACAATATAACTAATAGTTATATTGTATCTAGCTTAGGTTTTATTTTTATTTCACAGGTAAGTTTGTATTTATTTTAACTAGGTAGACTAGTTAGTAAATAGTTATTAACTATTTACTAACTACCTAGTTAAATTAAAAACTATCTTACCTGTGAAATAAAACCTAAGCTGCCTTACACTAAAACCTACCATTACAAAAAATAACAAACAAAATGATCTAAAACAATAAAAATGATTCCTATTCTAATACCCTTTTAAAAAAAAAACAAAGTAAAAAACCCTAATCTATAATAAACTACCAAGGGCCCTTAAAAGGGCCTTTTGTAGGGCATTACCCTAAAGTTAACAGGTCTTTTGCTAAAAAAACAAAATTTATGCTTACCTGATAAATTTCTTTCTCTTGTGGTGTATACAGTCCACGGGTTCATCCATTACTTGTGGGATATTCTCCTTCCCAACAGGAAGTTGCAAGAGGATACCCACAGCAGAGCTGTCTATATAGCTCCTCCCCTAACTGCCACCCCCAGTCATTCGACCAAAGACAAGCAAGAAAAGGAGAAACTATAGGGTGCAGTGGTGACTGTAGTTTAAAAATAAAAAACACCTGCCTTAAAGTGACAAGGCGGACCGTGGACTGGATACACCACAAGAGAAAGAAATTTATCAGGTAAGCATAAATTTTGTTTTCTCTTGTAAGGTGTATCCAGTCCACGGGTTCATCCATTACTTGTGGGATACCAATACTAAAGCTTTAGGAGACGGATGAAGGGAGGGACAAGGCAGGAACTTAAACGGAAGGCACCACTGCCTGCAAGACCTTTCTCCCAAAAATAGCCTCCGAGGAAGCAAAAGTATCAAATTTGTAGAATTTAGAAAAAGTATGAAGTGAAGACCAAATCGCCGCCTTACAAATCTGTTCAACAGAGGCCTCATTTTTAAAAGCCCATGTGGAAGCTACCGCTCTAGTGGAATGAGCTGTAATTCTTTCAGGAGGCTGCTGGCCAGCAGTCTCATAAGCTAAATGGATTATGCTTCTCAGCCAAAAAGAAAGAGAAGATGCCGAAGCCTTTTGGCCTCTCCTCTGTCCAGAGTAGACAACAAACAATGCAGATGTTTGACGAAAATCCTTAGTAGCTTGTAAATCAAACTTTAAAGCACGAACCACGTCAAGATTGTGTAATAGACGTTCCTTTTTTGAAGTTGACGGAACAACAATCTCCTGATTGATATTCTTATTAGATACCACCTTAGGAAGAAACCCAGGTTTGGTACGCAAAACTACCTTATCTGCATGGAAGATCAGATAAGGGGAATCACACTGTAAGGCAGATAACTCTGAAACTCTTTGAGCCAAAGAGATAGCTACCAAAAACAGAACTTTCCAAGATAAAAGCTTGATATCTATGGAATGCAGAGGTTCAAACGGAACCCCTTGAAGAACTTTAAGAACTAAATTTAAACTCCATGGTGGAGCAAAAGGATTAAACACAGGCTTGATTCTAACTAAAGCCTGACAAAACGCCTGAACGTCTGGAACATCTGCCAGACGCTTGTGCAGAAGAATAGACAGAACAGAAATCTGTCCTTTTAAGGAACTAGCTGACAATCCCTTCTCCAATCCTTCTTGGAGAAAGGATAATATTCTAGAAATCCTGACTTTACTCCATGAGTAACCCTTGGATTCACACCAATGAAGATATTTACACCATATCTTATGATAGATTTTCCTGGTGACAGGCTTTCGAGCCTGAATTAAGGTATCAATGACCGACTCGGAGAAACCACGTTTTGATAAAATCAAGCGTTCAATCTCCAAGCAGTCAGTCGCAGAGAAATTAGATTTGGATGTTTGAAAGGACCTTGGGGTAGAAGGTCCTGCCTCAGCGGCAGAGTCCATGGTGGAAGGGATGACATGTCCACCAGATCTGCATACCAAGTCCTGCGTGGCCACACAGGTGCTATCAAAATCACTGAAGCTCTCTCCTGCTTGATCTTGGCAATAAGACGAGGGAGGAGAGGAAATGGTGGGAACACATAAGCCAGGCTGAAGGACCAGGGCACTGCTAGAGTATCTATCAGCGCTGCCTGGGGATCCCTTGACCTGGACCCGTAACAGGGAAGCTTGGCGTTCTGACGAGACGCCATCAGATCCAGTTCTGGTTTGCCCCATAGTTGAATCAGCTGGGCAAATACCTCCGGATGGAGCTCCCACTCCCCCGGATGAAAAGTCTGCCGACTTAGAAAATCCGCCTCCCAGTTCTCTACTCCTAGGATATGGATAGCTGATAGATGGCAAGAGTGAACCTCTGCCCATAGAATTATCTTTGAAACCTCCAACATTGCCAGGGGGCTTCTTGTTCCCCCCTGATGGTTGATATAGGCTACAGTCGTGATATTGACTGACTGAAATCTGATGAACCTGACCGCAGCTAGTTGAGGCCAAGCCTGAAGAGCATTGAATATCGCTCTTAGTTCCAGAATGTTTATTGGAAGGAGGGCTTCCTCCTGAGTCCACGAACCCTGAGCCTTCAGGGAGTTCCAGACCGCGCCCCAGCCCAGAAGGCTGGCATCTGTCGTTCCAGATTTAGCAGAGGGGACAAATCTGTGTAATCCCCATTCCACTGATTGAGCATGCAAAGTTGCAGTGGTCTGAGATGTAGGCGGGCAAACGGAACTATGTCCATTGCCGCTACCATTAGGCCGATTACATCCAGACACTGAGCCACTGACCGCCGAGAAGTGGAATGAAGAGCACAGCAGGAAGTTAGAAGCTTTGATAACCTGACCTCTGTCAGAAATTTTTTGATTTCTACTGAATCTATCAGTGTTCCTAGGAAGGAAACTCTTGTGAGAGGGGAGAGAGAACTCTTTTCTTCGTTCACCTTCCACCCGTGAGACCTCAGAAAGGCCAGAACAATGTCCGTATGGGACTTGGCGATTTGAAAAGTCGACGCCTGTATCAGAATTTCGTCTAGGTAAGGAGCCACTGCTATGCCCCATGGCCTTAGAACCGCCAGTAGGGACCCTAGAACCTTCATAAAGATTCTAGGTGTCGTGGTTAACCCAAAGGGAAGAGCCACAAACTGGTAATGCCTGTCTAAGAAGGCGAACCTGAGGAACTGTGATGATCTCTGTGAATCGGAATGTGGAGATAAGCATCCTTTAAGTCCACGGTAGTCATATATTGACCCTCCTGGATCATATGGAGGATGGTTCGGATAGTCTCCATCCTGAAGGATGGGACCCTGAGAAATTTGTTTAGGATCTTGAGATCCAAGATTGGTCTGAAAGTTCCCTCTTTTTTGGGGACTATAAACAGATTTGAATAGAAGCCCTGCCCCTGTTCCTCCCTTGGAACTGGGTGGATCACTCCCATAACCAGTAGGTCTTGAACACAATGTAAGAATGCCTCTCTCTTTATCTGGTTTGCAGATAATTGTGAGAGATGAAATCTCCCCTTTGGAGATGAAGCTTTGAAGTCCAGAAGATATCCCTGGGAAACAATCTCTAATGCCCATGGATCCTGGACATCTCTTGCCCAAGCCTGGGCGAAGAGAGAAAGTCTGCCCCTACTAGATCCGGTCCCGGATCGGGGGCTACTCCTTCATGCTGTCTTAGAGGCAGCCGCAGGTTTCTTGGCCTGCTTCCCCTTGTTCCAAGCCTGGTTAGGTCTCCAGACTGGTTTGGACTGGGTGAAATTTCCCTCTTGTTTTGCATTAGAGGAAACTGAAGCTGCGCCACTCTTGAAGTTTCGAAAGGAACGAAAATTATTCTGTTTGGTTCTTAACTTATTGGACCTATCCTGAGGAAGGGCGTGACCTTTTCCTCCAGTAATATCAGAAATGATCTCCTTCAGACCAAGCCCGAATAGGGTCTGTCCCTTGAAGGGGATGTTAAGAAGCTTAGACTTTGAAGTAACGTCTGCTGACCAGGACTTAAGCCATAGCGCCCTAAGCGCCAAAATGGCAAAACCTGAATTCTTAGCCGTTAGCTTGGCTAAATGAAAAATGGCGTCAGAAATAAAGGAGTTAGCTAACTTAAGAGCTTTAATCCTAGAATATCGTCTAGCGGGGTCTCTACCTGTAGAGCCTCCTCAAGAGACTCAAACCAAAAAGCCGCTGCAGCAGTAACTGGGGCAATGCATGCAAGAGGCTGGAGAATAAAACCTTGATGTATAAAAATTTTCTTAAGGAGACCCTCCAATTTTTTATCCATAGGATCTAGGAAAGCACAACTGTCCTCGACGGGGATAGTTGTACGCTTAGCTAGGGTAGAGAATGCTCCCTCCACCTTAGGAACCGTCTGCCACGAGTCCCGTATGGCGGCATCTATGGGAAACATCTTTTTGAAAGCAGGAGGGGGAGAGAACGGCACACCTGGTCTATCCCATTCCTTAGTAATAATTTCCGAAAACCTCTTAGGGACTGGAAAAACATCAGTGTAAACAGGCACTGCAAAGTATTTGTCCATTTTACACAATTTCTCTGGAGCCACAATGGGATCACAGTCATCCAGAGTCGCTAAAACCTCCCTAAGCAATAAGCGGAGGTGTTCAAGCTTAAATTTAAACGCTGTCATTTCAGAATCAGACTGAAGTAACACCTTCCCTGAGTTTGAAATGTCACCCACAGATAGAAGCTCACCTGCCTCGGCTTCTGAGTATTGTGAGGGTATATCGGACACAGGCATTAAAGCGTCAGAAAGCTCTGTATTAGTTCTAGCCCCAGAGCTGTCTCGCTTTCTTTGTAGCCCTGGCAGTTTGGAGAATACCTCTGAGAGGGTAGCATTCATAACTGTCCTGTAAGGTAAAAGAATTAGACGCGCTAGATGTACTTGGCGTCACTTGAGCGGGAGTTATAGGTTCTGACACATGGGGAGAGCTAGATGGCATAATCTCCCTCTTTTCAGTCAGAGAATCCCCTGGAGATAAATCTTTAAGCGCCATAATATGGTCTTTATAGTTTATAGAAATATCAGTACATTTGGTACACATTCTAAGACGGGGTTCCACCGTGGCTTCAAAACATATTGAACAAGGAGTTTCCTCTATGTCAGACAACATGTTTAACAGACTAGTAATGAGACAAGCAAGCTTGGAAAACACTTTAATAAAGGTGAAACAGCAATTAAACAAAAACGTTACTGTGCAAAAGTCGACGCCTGTATCAGAATTTCGTCTAGGTAAGGAGCCACTGCTATGCCCCATGGCCTTAGAACCGCCAGTAGGGACCCTAGAACCTTCATAAAGATTCTAGGTGTCGTGGTTAACCCAAAGGGAAGAGCCACAAACTGGTAATGCCTGTCTAAGAAGGCGAACCTGAGGAACTGTGATGATCTCTGTGAATCGGAATGTGGAGATAAGCATCCTTTAAGTCCACGGTAGTCATATATTGACCCTCCTGGATCATATGGAGGATGGTTCGGATAGTCTCCATCCTGAAGGATGGGACCCTGAGAAATTTGTTTAGGATCTTGAGATCCAAGATTGGTCTGAAAGTTCCCTCTTTTTTGGGGACTATAAACAGATTTGAATAGAAGCCCTGCCCCTGTTCCTCCCTTGGAACTGGGTGGATCACTCCCATAACCAGTAGGTCTTGAACACAATGTAAGAATGCCTCTCTCTTTATCTGGTTTGCAGATAATTGTGAGAGATGAAATCTCCCCTTTGGAGATGAAGCTTTGAAGTCCAGAAGATATCCCTGGGAAACAATCTCTAATGCCCATGGATCCTGGACATCTCTTGCCCAAGCCTGGGCGAAGAGAGAAAGTCTGCCCCTACTAGATCCGGTCCCGGATCGGGGGCTACTCCTTCATGCTGTCTTAGAGGCAGCCGCAGGTTTCTTGGCCTGCTTCCCCTTGTTCCAAGCCTGGTTAGGTCTCCAGACTGGTTTGGACTGGGTGAAATTTCCCTCTTGTTTTGCATTAGAGGAAACTGAAGCTGCGCCACTCTTGAAGTTTCGAAAGGAACGAAAATTATTCTGTTTGGTTCTTAACTTATTGGACCTATCCTGAGGAAGGGCGTGACCTTTTCCTCCAGTAATATCAGAAATGATCTCCTTCAGACCAAGCCCGAATAGGGTCTGTCCCTTGAAGGGGATGTTAAGAAGCTTAGACTTTGAAGTAACGTCTGCTGACCAGGACTTAAGCCATAGCGCCCTAAGCGCCAAAATGGCAAAACCTGAATTCTTAGCCGTTAGCTTGGCTAAATGAAAAATGGCGTCAGAAATAAAGGAGTTAGCTAACTTAAGAGCTTTAATCCTAGAATATCGTCTAGCGGGGTCTCTACCTGTAGAGCCTCCTCAAGAGACTCAAACCAAAAAGCCGCTGCAGCAGTAACTGGGGCAATGCATGCAAGAGGCTGGAGAATAAAACCTTGATGTATAAAAATTTTCTTAAGGAGACCCTCCAATTTTTTATCCATAGGATCTAGGAAAGCACAACTGTCCTCGACGGGGATAGTTGTACGCTTAGCTAGGGTAGAGAATGCTCCCTCCACCTTAGGAACCGTCTGCCACGAGTCCCGTATGGCGGCATCTATGGGAAACATCTTTTTGAAAGCAGGAGGGGGAGAGAACGGCACACCTGGTCTATCCCATTCCTTAGTAATAATTTCCGAAAACCTCTTAGGGACTGGAAAAACATCAGTGTAAACAGGCACTGCAAAGTATTTGTCCATTTTACACAATTTCTCTGGAGCCACAATGGGATCACAGTCATCCAGAGTCGCTAAAACCTCCCTAAGCAATAAGCGGAGGTGTTCAAGCTTAAATTTAAACGCTGTCATTTCAGAATCAGACTGAAGTAACACCTTCCCTGAGTTTGAAATGTCACCCACAGATAGAAGCTCACCTGCCTCGGCTTCTGAGTATTGTGAGGGTATATCGGACACAGGCATTAAAGCGTCAGAAAGCTCTGTATTAGTTCTAGCCCCAGAGCTGTCTCGCTTTCTTTGTAGCCCTGGCAGTTTGGAGAATACCTCTGAGAGGGTAGCATTCATAACTGTCCTGTAAGGTAAAAGAATTAGACGCGCTAGATGTACTTGGCGTCACTTGAGCGGGAGTTATAGGTTCTGACACATGGGGAGAGCTAGATGGCATAATCTCCCTCTTTTCAGTCAGAGAATCCCCTGGAGATAAATCTTTAAGCGCCATAATATGGTCTTTATAGTTTATAGAAATATCAGTACATTTGGTACACATTCTAAGACGGGGTTCCACCGTGGCTTCAAAACATATTGAACAAGGAGTTTCCTCTATGTCAGACAACATGTTTAACAGACTAGTAATGAGACAAGCAAGCTTGGAAAACACTTTAATAAAGGTGAAACAGCAATTAAACAAAAACGTTACTGTGCCTTTAAGAGAAAAAAACTAGCACTTAAACTGCAAAACAGTGTAAAAATACAGTAAAGTCTTTGAAATTTTTACAGTGTGTGTAAGGGACTAAAGCAACATTGCACCCACTTGCAAATGGATGATTAACCCCTTAGGCACCAAACCGGATTGAAAAACGTTAAAAGTCAATTGAGCACCTTGTCACAGCTCTGCTGAGGCTCCTACCTGCCCTCATAAACGATTTTGTGAAGAAATAACCCCTTTGAAATGGTCCTCAGATGCCAGAGGAAACCTCTAGGGAAGCTGGATGTATCAGTCTGAATTAAAACTGCGTAGTTAGAGTGCTAAAGTAGGCCCCTCCCACCATGTTACTGGATGTTAGAAGGGCCTTAAGAAAATACTCCTAGGAGTATCTGACTAGCCATGTGGAAACTAGGCCCCAAATAAAGACTTATCTCCCTCAGAGAAAAAACGTCCTATTTATGAAATCATGTAAACGTTTTGTCAGTAAGTAATATGAATATTAACATGAGTATTGCCCTGTTTTGTAAGCATGATCCCAGTCGCTGTTAAATCACTGCATCAGGCTTACCTCAAATACACAAGGCTCTCTCAGCATTTTCTAGAACTTATTCTTCTCTCTAGAAATAAAAATACTGAACATACCTCAAAGCAGGTAATCTGCAGACCGTTCCCCCAACTGAAGTTTTCCCATATTCTTCAGTTATGTGTGAGAACAGCAATGGACCTTAGTTACAAACCGCTAAGATCATCAAACCTCCAGGCAGAATTCTTCTTCTAATTTCTGCCTGAGAGTAAAACAGTACAACGCTGGTACCGTTTAAAAATAACAAACTTTTGATTGAAGGTAAAACTACACTAAGTCACCACATATCTCTTGATACTTCCTTTCTTGTCGAGAGTTGCAAGAGAATGACTGGGGGTGGCAGTTAGGGGAGGAGCTATATAGACAGCTCTGCTGTGGGTGTCCTCTTGCAACTTCCTGTTGGGAAGGAGAATATCCCACAAGTAATGGATGAACCCGTGGACTGGATACACCTTACAAGAGAGAGAAAATTAAACACCCCCTAACAGTATACAAACCCCACCCCCCAAACCCACAAAATAAAAATAAAGTAAAACCTAATCTAACCATTGCCCTGAAAAGGGCATTTGTATGGGCATTGCCCTTAAAAGGGCATTCAGCTCTTTTGCTGCCAATTAAAAATAAAAAATGTCTATTCTAAAAAGAAAAACCCACCCAAAACAAAAAAAAAAACATTACACAAAATAACAGTAAACCTACAGAGCAGGAGCGAGCTGCACTTAATGTTATGGCGCGGTCGGGCCGGGCTGTGACTATACAGCTGGCCCGATGCGCTGAGTAAAAAAAACAGACCCGCTCAGCAGAGAGCAGAGAGCTGATCTGTAAAAGCGGCATATTTTTTAAAAATTCAAAGGGAAAAAAAGCTTTTATAACAATAGCACTAAAATAATGTTATATAATTCTGCACTATGTGCAGAATTATATAACATTATTTTTTAGGTTTACTGACACTTTAAAGTAGATATAATTTAAAGAGAAGAAATGTTATATTTATTTAGGACAGTAGTTTGTCCAAATAGAATGTGGCTATATCTGTAGTTTATTATATAGAAAATATTTTTTCTATATTTAAGACAGTAGTCCATTATAATTATAGCATTGCTACACCTGTACCTTAAATATTTATATAAAAGAACAGTTACAAAATAGTTTGTTTCTACATCTGTAGTTTAAAAAATAATTAGACTACCCTCTGGGCAGGCTTATCGACTAATATATATATATATATATATATGTGTATATGTATATGTATGTATTGTGACAGAAAGCAAGGCCTGGTTATAAATGGAAAATATTTAAGACCAAGCATTGTACATGCTATTTCTCCTTTCAGTTAAAACCCCAGGGAGAAAGAGTGTGTATTTGATTATCCCAGACAGCTGTGAAGATGTCCAGCAGCTAATCACAGGTGTGGCTAATTAGAAGTTGTGAGGGTTTAAATAGCAGCCTCACTTAGGCCTTGAGAGAGAGATATACAGCTACAGAAGCTGGTGTGTGTGTTTGTTACACTGTGTAAAAGACTTTTGTTCCTGTGAACTGTAAAAGGACATTATGTTTACAAAGCACTTGTGGAATGCTGTGAAGTGCTGGGACACATTTGGAGGTGCTTGACTTTGCTGCAGAGGAAGGATTTCCCTCTTTTGAAAATGAACTGCCTGTTTGTTATTGCTGTGAAAAATAAAGCCTTTTAAACTACAGTGGATTGTCCTGTGCTGCATTTGTGCCCTAGAAGACCGTGGTTAAAAGTGTTCCTGTCACACTTGGTGGAGAATCCGGGCAACCACGTTGTATGTCTGTGGGCATAATAATCTGCAAGCAACATGGAGGAAGTCATTAAAGCTTTGATCCATTCTAATGCTATACAGCAGGAGACTAACAGAAAAGCTGCTGAAAATAGTGCAGCACTGCAACAGTTGGTCTTGGCCCAGTCAGAGAGTGCTATGCTGCTGGCTAAATCACAGAAGGAGAACACTGAATTGTTGATACAACAGATGGCTGCTGTGCAAGCTGAGACATTCAGGAAGACCCGGGAGGAGCAGCAAAGTGCTACACAGACTCTGCAACGAGAGGTTCAAGCCATATCAGAAAGACTGAACTCTGAATATGTTGGTGGCAGCCAAGGTTCCAGAGTAATAAGGGCTAGTCATTATCTTCAAAAAATGACAGCAGCTGATGATGTTGAGGCGTATCTTTTGGCATTTGAACGCACAGCAGAAAGAGAAAAATGGCTGACAGTTGAGTGGGCGAGTATACTTGCGCCATTTCTTAGTGGTGAACCTCAGAAGGCCTACTTTGATTTAGAGCCAGCACAAGCCAGTGACTATGAGAAATTGAAAGCAGAAATCCTTGCACGCCTGGGGGTGACTTCGGCAGTCCGTGCACAAAGATTCCATTCCTGGATGTTTTCATCTCATAATACTGCAAGATCCCAGATGTTCGACCTTATACACCTTGCCAGGAAGTGGCTGCAACCAGAGGTTAATTCGGCTACCAAAATAGTGGAACTACTGGTGATGGACCGATTTCAGCGTGGATTACCTGCTTCCCTGCGGCGGTGGGTTAATCAAGGTGATCCTCAAACAGCGGATCAGTTGATTGTATTGGTCGAAAGATTTATAGCTTCAGGAGAAGTTTTGCAACAATCTTCAATGGATCAGCCCCACAATCCCAAGTCCCAGAGCTCTACAAGAACTGGTAAGACTGTTCAGGGGATAAAGGGGATAAGAGAGCAGCAGGTGTATAGGCAAAACACCAGAGACATTTCCCCAGGAATTAAGGAAACATTTAAATATAACCAACCTGTAAGATGTTTTAAATGTAATGAGGTTGGGCATATTGCTAGAGACTGTGATAAAGATGAATTTATGGACTGTAATGTTGCACATTCACTATTGTCTAATAGCAACAGCTCTGTTAATAATGATTCCCATTGGTGTACTGTGACGGTTAATGGTAAAGTGTCTAGGGCTTTGCTTGATTCAGGAAGTATGGTCACACTAGTGGCTAAATCTTTAGTACCAGATGCAGTATTAGATTATGGGGAAAAAATGGGAATTATCTGTGTTCATGGAGATAAACGGGAATATCCTACAGCTGAGGTGGAGATTTAGACTCAGTGTGGTAAATTAAAATATTGTGTTGGTGTAGTACCAAATTTAGCCCATGAGGTGGTGATAGGGAGAGATTTTCCAAAATTTCTGGAGTTATGGGAATCTCCAGAAATATGTCAAACTTCTGATATTTATGTATTTCCTTTCTCTGAAACTGATTTTGAAGGGGGTTCTATTAAAAAGGAGAAAAATAAGATTTATTGCCCTATGCCTGTATTAGTAGGTGATCAACCTTCTCAGAGTAATGAAGTACCAAGTACTAGCTCGGAAAATATTGATGATTTGATAGATCTGGTTGGTGGCCCTGGTAATTTTAAAAAAGCCCAATGGGAGGATCCAACATTGGTAGAGGCAAGAAATAATATCAGGGTTATAAATGATGTTGTGACACAGCCAGGAAATGTATTACCCTATCCTTATTTTGAAGCAGTTAATGATTTGGTATATCGTGTAGAGAAGAAAGGAACAGACATTGTTAAACAACTTTTGGTGCCCCAGACTTTTAGGAACACTGTATTAAATCTTGCACATAACCACATTCTAGGGGGGCATTTGGGAGTTGAGAAAACCAAAGAGAGAGTTCTTAGAAGGTTTTATTGGCCAGGGATATTTGTAGCCATCATGGATTATTGTGCTTCATGCCCTAAGTGTCAACTTACAGCTCCTGCTAAAGATTTT
This sequence comes from Bombina bombina, assembly GCF_027579735.1. NCBI lineage: Eukaryota > Metazoa > Chordata > Amphibia > Anura > Bombinatoridae > Bombina > Bombina bombina. Next base: position 840,669,498 of record NC_069503.1, on the reverse strand, counting down.
CGTAACATTTTAGTGCCCTTGCCTATAATTGATGTGCCTTTTGAAAGAATTGCTATGGACTTGGTGGGTCCGCTGGTTAAATCTGCTAGAGGACATCAGTATATACTGGTAATCCTTGATTATGCTGCACGCTATCCTGAGGCAGTGCCCCTTCGTAACAGCTCTGCAAAGTCCATAGCAAAAGAACTCATGCTAATGTTTAGCAGGGTCGGGATACCTAAGGAAATTTTGACAGACCAAGGAACTCCATTTATGTCCAAGGTTACAAAAGAATTGTGTAAGTTGTTTGGCATAAAACAACTAAGGACCTCAGTATATCACCCTCAGACTGATGGTTTAGTAGAAAGGTTTAACAAAACTCTCAAAAGTATGCTAAGAAAGGTAATTGACACAGATGGGAGAAATTGGGACCTTCTGTTGCCCTATTTAATGTTCTCTATCAGGGAGGTTCCCCAGGCTTCTACAGGTTTTTCCCCATTTGAACTGTTATATGGGCGGCATCCCAGGGGATTACTAGATATAGTTAAAGAGACTTGGGATCAAGAGACAACACCTTATCGAAGTATTATTGAACATATTTCCCAAATGCAGGATCGTATGGAAGCTGTCATGCCCATTGTAAGGGAACATATGGGAAAAGCACAGGAAGCACAAAAGTACAGCTACAACCGTAATGCTAGAGCCAGGGTGTTTCAACCTAGGGATAGGGTGTTAGTTCTGGTCCCTGCAGTTGAAAATAAATTCTTGGCTACTTGGCAGGGCCCATATGAGATAATTGAGAAAGTGGGTGATGTTAATTACAAAGTAAGTCAGCCAGGGAGAAGGAAACCTGAGCAAATATATCATATAAATCTGTTAAAACCTTGGAAAGATAGGGAAGTTTTAGTTGCCTTAAAACCTACAGAACTCCCTGTCACTGAACCAGAGGTAAATATATCGGAAACCCTATCTGTACATCAGAAGCGAGAGGTCAAGTATTTTATTAGAATAAACAAAGAGGTATTTTCTGTGGTACCGGGAAAAACTAATGTTATTAAGCATGACATAATAACAGAACCAGGGAAGAAGGTCTGTCTTAAACCCTATAGGGTCCCTGAGGCTCGTAGAAAGGCTATTAAACTGGAGGTAGAAAAAATGTTAAAGCTTGGGGTAATTGAGGAATCACAAAGTGAGTGGAACAGTCCAATCGTGCTTGTTCCAAAGCCGGATGGTTCATTAAGGTTCTGTAATGACTTTCATAAGCTTAATTGTGTTTCCAAATTTGACACCTACACAATGCCTAGAGTAGATGAGTTAATAAAAAGGCTAGGAAAAGCACGTTATCTCACTACAATTGATTTAACGAAAGGGTATTGGCAGGTGCCTCTCACTAGTCAAGCAAAGGAAAAGACAGCTTTTTCAACCCCAGAGGGCTTATTTCAGTATACGGTGTTGCCATTTGGTTTACATGGGGCCCCGGCAACATTCCAGAGGATGATGGATAGAATTCTGAAACCCCATGTTCGTTATGCAGCAGCATATTTGGATGATGTTATAATTTATAGTACAGATTGGGAATCCCATCTTCCAAAAGTTCAAGCAGTACTTGATGCAATACGGTCCGCTGGGTTAACTGCCAATCCTGCAAAATGTACTGTTGGTTTACAGGAAGCTAAGTACTTGGGTTATACTATTGGTAGAGGATTAGTTAAACCTCAGACAACAAAAGTAGAGGCCATACAGAACTGGCCACAGCCTCTAACTAAAAAACAAGTAAGAGCATTTATTGGGATAACTAGTTATTATAGAAGGTTTATCCCGAATTTCGCTACAATTGCGGCACCCTTGACAGATCTCGCAAAAGGGGCAATTATGATAAAATGGTCCCCAGAAGCAGAACAAGCTTTCAAGCATTTGAAAGATGCCCTTTGTGCCCATCCAGTTTTGGTAACCCCCAATTTCGCTAAAGATTTTATTGTACAGACAGATGCCTCTGATGTTGGTTTAGGAGCAGTTCTCTCGCAGGAGTGTCAGGGAGAAGAGCATCCTGTCCTTTTCCTAAGCAGAAAACTTATTTCACAGGAAAAGAACTATTCTATAGTGGAGAAAGAATGCCTTGCCATTAAGTGGGCTTTAGAGACCCTTAGGTACTATCTGTTGGGAAGAAAATTTAAATTAATAACAGATCATGCTCCTCTCACATGGATGAGTCAGAATAAGGAAACAAATTCAAGGGTTACTAGGTGGTTTCTTAGCTTGCAACCCTTCAATTTTACTGTTGAGCACAGGGCCAGTCTTTTGCAGGGCAATGCTGATGGTTTGTCTCGGGTACATTCATTGATGTCCATGGTCGCTCAACCCACTGGGTGTGAGCTGGGGGGAGGATATGTGACAGAAAGCAAGGCCTGGTTATAAATGGAAGATATTTAAGACCAAGCATTGTACATGCTATTTCTCCTTTCAGTTAAAACCCCAGGGAGAAAGAGTGTGTATTTGATTATCCCAGACAGCTGTGAAGCTGTCCAGCAGCTAATCACAGGTGTGGCTAATTAGAAGTTGTGAGGGTTTAAATAGCAGCCTCACTTAGGCCTTGAGAGAGAGATATACAGCTACAGAAGCTGGTGTGTGTGTTTGTTACACTGTGTAAAAGACTTTTGTTCCTGTGAACTGTAAAAGGACATTATTTTTACAAAGCACTTGTGGAATGCTGTGAAGTGCTGGGACACATTTGGAGGTGCTTGACTTTGCTGCAGAGGAAGGATTTCCCTCTTTTGAAAATGAACTGCCTGTTTGTTATTGCTGTGAAAAATAAAGCCTTTTAAACTACAATGGATTGTCCTGTGCTGCATTTGTGCCCTAGAAGACCGTGGTTAAAAGTGTTCCTGTCACAGTATGTATATACATATATACACACATATACACATATTCATATTTAGACATGTATATGTATGTATCTCTATTTTAAAGGACTTTGCATGCCTTTTTATTTTGTAACAGTACTTTTAAATGTTTTTTTCATGTGTTTTGTAACCATTAACCAGAGCTCTGAAGTCACACTATCCCGACGTGCGTTAAATTCAATTTTGCTTTAAAGGGACATTAAACCCCCAAAAATATTTCATTATTCAGATAGAGAATACAATTTTAAACAAAATTCCAATTTACTTCTATTATCTAATTGTCTTCATTCTTTAGATATCCTTTGTTTAAGAAATAGCAATGCACATGGGTGAGCCAATCACACGAGGCATTTATGTGCAGCAACCAATCAGCAGCTCCTGAGCCTATCTAGATATGCTTTTTGGCAAAAGATATCAAGAGAATGAAGCAAATTAGATAATAGAAGTAAATTAGAAAGTTGCTTAAAACTACATGTTCTTTCTAAATCATGAAAGAAAAAAAAACAGAATTTCTGCTTACCTGATAAATTTCTTTCTCCAACGGTGTGTCCGGTCCACGGCGTCATCCTTACTTGTGGGAATATTCTCTTCCCCAACAGGAAATGGCAAAGAGAGCACAGCAAAAGCTGCCCATATAGCCCCCCTCTGGCTCCGCCCCCCAGTAATTCGACCGACGGTTAGGAGAAAAAGGAGAAACTATAGGGTGCCGTGGTGACTGTAGTGTATAGAGAGAGAAATTTTTCAAACCTGATTAAAAACCAGGGCGGGCCGTGGACCGGACACACCGTTGGAGAAAGAAATTTATCAGGTAAGCATAAATTCTGTTTTCTCCAACATTGGTGTGTCCGGTCCATGGCGTCATCCTTACTTGTGGGAACCAATACCAAAGCTTTAGGACACGGATGAAGGGAGGGAGCAAATCAGGTTACCTAAACGGAAGGCACCACGGCTTGCAAAACCTTTCTCCCAAAAATAGCCTCCGAAGAAGCATAAGTATCGAATTTGTAAAATTTGGCAAAAGTGTGCAGAGAAGACCAAGTCGCTGTCTTACATATCTGATCAACAGAAGCCTCGTTCTTGAAGGCCCATGTGGAAGCCACAGCCCTAGTAGAGTGAGCTGTGATTCGTTCAGGAGGCTGCCGTCCGGCAGTCTCATAAGCCAATCGGATGATGCTTTTCAGCCAGAAAGAAAGAGAGGTAGCAGTAGCTTTTTGTCCTCTTCTCTTACCAGAATAAACGACAAACAAAGATGAAGTTTGTCTGAAATCCTTTGTTGCGTCTAAATAGAACTTCAAAGCACGGACCACATCTAAATTGTGTAACAAACGTTCCTTCTTTGAAACTGGATTCGGACACAGAGAAGGAACAACTATTTCCTGGTTAATATTCTTGTTGGAAACTACTTTTGGAAGAAAACCAGGCTTGGTACGCAAAACAACCTTATCTGCATGGAACACCAGATAGGGTGGATCACACTGCAAAGCAGATAATTCAGAAACTCTTCTAGCAGAAGAAATAGCAACCAAAAACAGAACTTTCCAAGATAGTAACTTAATATCTATCGAATGTAAAGGTTCAAACGGAACCCCTTGAAGAACTGAAAGAACTAAATTTAGACTCCAAGGAGGAGTCATGGGTCTGTAAACAGGCTTGATTCTGACTAAAGCCTGTACAAAAGCTTGTACATCTGGCACAGCTGCCAGGCGTTTGTGTAATAAAACAGATAAAGCAGAAATCTGTCCTTTTATAGAACTCGCTGACAACCCTTTATCCAAACCCTCTTGGAGAAAGGAAAGAATCTTAGGAATTTTAATTTTACTCCAGGAGAATCCCTTGGATTCACACCAACAGATATATTTTTTCCATATTTTATGGTAAATCTTTCTAGTCACAGGTTTTCTGGCTTGGACCAGAGTATCTATCACTGAATTTGAAAACCCACGCTTGGATAAAATCAATCGTTCAATTTCCAAGCAGTCAGCTGCAGAGAAACTAGATTTGGATGTTCGAATGGACCTTGTACTAGAAGATCCTGTCTCAAAGGTAGCTTCCATGGTGGAGCCGATGACATATTCACCAGGTCTGCATACCAAGTCCTGCGTGGCCACGCAGGAGCTATCAAAATCACAGAGGCCTTCTCCTGTTTGATCCTGGCTACGAGCCTGGGAAGGAGAGGGAACGGTGGAAACACATAAGCTAGGTTGAACGACCAAGGCGCCACTAATGCATCCACTAGAGTCGCCTTGGGATCCCTAGATCTGGACCCGTAGCAAGGAACCTTGAAGTTCTGACGAGACGCCATCAGATCCATGTCTGGAATGCCCCATAATTGAGTTAACTGGGCAAAGACCTCCGGGTGGAGTTCCCACTCCCCCGGATGGAAAGTCTGACGACTCAAATAATCCGCCTCCCAGTTGTCTACTCCTGGGATGTGAATTGCAGATAGATGGCAGGAGTGATCCTCCGCCCATTTGATGATCTTGGATACCTCTCTCATCGCCAAGGAATCCTGCCTTCGCTAGTTGAGGCCAAGCCCGGAGCGCATTGAATATCGCTCTCAGTTCCAGGATGTTTATCGGGAGAAGAGACTCTTCCCGAGACCATAGACCCTGAGCTTTCAGGGAGTCCCAGACCGCGCCCCAGCCTAATAGACTGGCGTCAGTCGTGACAATGACCCACTCTGGTCTGCGGAAACTCATTCCCTGAGACAGGTGATCCTGAGTCAACCACCAACAGAGTGAGTCTCTGGTTAACTGGTCTACTTGAATCTGGGGAGACAAGTCTGCATAATCCCCATTCCACTGTCTGAGCATGCACAGTTGCAATGGTCTTAGATGAATTCGAGCAAAAGGAACCACGTCCATTGCTGCAACCATTAGACCTATTACTTCCATGCACTGAGCTATGGAAGGCTGAGGAATAGATTGAAGAACTTGACAAGCCTTTAGAAGTTTTAATTTTCTGACCTCTGTCAGAAAAATCTTCATTTCTACAGAATCTATTATTGTTCCCAGAAAGGGAACTCTTGTAGACGGGGACAGGGAACTCTTTTCCACGTTCACCTTCCACCCGTGAGACCTGAGAAAAGCTAATACAATGTCTGTATGAGCCCTTGATCTGGAAAGGGACGACGCTTGGATTAGAATGTCGTCTAGGTAAGGTGCCACTGCAATGCCCCTTGGTCTTAGAACCGCTAGAAGGGACCCTAGCACCTTTGTGAAGATTCTGGGAGCAGTGGCTAAACCGAACGGAAGAGCCACAAACTGGTAATGTTTGTCCAGGAAGGCGAACCTTAGGAACTGATGATGATCTTTGTGGATAGGAATATGTAGGTACGCATCCTTTAAATCCACGGTAGTCATATATTGACCCTCCTGGATTGTAGGTAAAATTGTTCGAATGATTTCCATTTTGAATGATGGAAAGATGGAGAAATTTGTTTAAAATTTTTAAATCCAGAATTGGTCTGAAGGTTCCCTCTTTTTTGGGAACTACAAACAGGTTTGAGTAAAACCCCTGACCTTATTCCACTGTTGGAACTGCGTGTATCACTCCCATCTTTAATAGGTCTCCTACGCAATGTAAGAATGCCTGTCTCTTTATCTGGTCTGAAGATAAGCGAGACATGTGGAACCTTCCCCTTGGAGGAAGTTCCTTGAATTCTAGAAGATAACCCTGAGAGACTATTTCTAGTGCCCAGGGATCCGGAACATCTCTTGCCCAAGCCTGAGCAAAGAGAGAAAGTCTGCCCCCTACTAGATCCGGTCCTGGATCGGGGGCTACCCCTTCATGCTGTCTTGGTAGCAGCAGCAGGCTTCTTGGCCTGTTTACCCTTGTTCCAGCCTTGCATTGGTTTCCAAGCTGGCTTAGCCTGGGAAGCGTTACCCTCTTGTCTAGAGGCTGCAGAGTTAGGAGACGGTCCGTTCCTGAAGTTACGAAAGGAACGAAAATTGGATTTATTCTTAGCCTTAAAAGGCCTATCCTGTGGGAGGGCATGGCCCTTTCCCCCAGTGATGTCTGAAATAATCTCCTTCAATTCTGGCCCAAAAAGGGTCTTACCTTTGAAAGGAATATTAAGCAATTTTGTCTTGGAAGACACATCCGCCGACCAAGACTTTAGCCAGAGCGCTCTGCGCGCCACAATTGCAAAACCTGCATTTTTCGCTGCTAACCTCGCCAATTGCAAAGCGGCATCTAAAATAAAGGAATTGGCTAACTTAAGTGCGTGAATTCTGTCCATGACTTCCTCATATGGAGTCTCCTTATTGAGCGACTTTTCTAGTTCTTCGAACCAAAAACACGCCGCCGTAGTGACAGGAATAATGCACGAAATTGGTTGGAGGAGGAAACCTTGGTGAACAAAAATCTTTTTAAGCAAACCCTCCAATTTTTTATCCATAGGATCTTTGAAAGCACAATTGTCCTCAATGGGAATAGTCGTGCGTTTGGCTAGCGTAGAAACTGCCCCCTCAACCTTAGGGACTGTTTGCCATGCGTCTTCCCTTTAGTCGACAATGGGAAACATTTTCTTAAATATAGGAGGTGGGACAAAAGGTATGCCTGGTTTCTCCCACTCCTTAGTCACTATGTCCGCCACCCTTTTAGGTATCGGAAAGGCATCAGGGTGCACAGGGACCTCTAGGAATTTGTCCATTTTGCACAATTTTTCTGGAATGACCAAAGAGTCACAATCATCCAGAGTAGTTAGTACCTCCTTAAGTAGGGCGAGGAGATGCTCTAACTTAAATTTAAACGTCACAACATCAGGTTCTGCCTGTTGGCAAACTTTTCCTGAATCAGAAATTTCTCCCTCCGACAAACCCTCCCTCACTGCCAATTCTGACTGGTGTGAGGGTATGACAGATAAATTATCGTCAGCGCACTCTTGCTCTTCCACTGTATTTAAAACTGAGCAATCACGCTTTCTTTGAAATGCTGGCATTTTGGATAAAATATTAGCTATAGAATTATCCATTACTGCCGTTAATTGTTGCATAGTAACAAGCATTGGCGCGCTAGATGGACTAGGTGTCGCCTGCGCGGGCATAACTGGTATTGACACAGAAGGAAAGGATGGTGAACTACCTCCACTACCTTAATTTGAGGAATCATCTTGGGCAACCTTATTAAATGTGACAGTACTGTCCTTACTTTGTCTGGACGCCATGGCACAATTCTCACATACATTTAAAGGGGGGACCACCTTGGCCTCCATACATACAGAACATGTTCTATCTGAAGGTACAGACATGTTAGACATGCTTATACAGGCTATTAAAGCAATAAAACCGTTTTTAAACAAAACCGTTACTGTCTCTTTAAATGTTAAACAGAGCACACTTTATTTCTGAATGTGTGAAAAACTATGAAGGAAAAATCCGATCCTTACCAAATTTGCACCCTAGTGTCTAAATGCTTTGAAAGTATTGCACACCAATTTTTAAGTTTGTAACCCCTTAAATGAGCAAACCGGAGCTATTCTATCAAATTAACAATTTTAAACCCACTACAGTCCCAGCCACAGCGTTTGCTGCGGCTTCATCTGTCCTTAGGGGTTATTCGTCACAGAAATAAGCCTTCCAGAAACGTTTTTAATGGCCACCGGACCCTCTCACATGAAGCTGCATGCACTGCATCCAGAAGAAACTGCGCAATTAAGGCGCGAAAATCAGGCTCTGCCTACTAAAGTGAAAGGCCCTTCCTGACTGGAAAGGTGTCTAAACGACTGCCTGGCACTTAAAAACGTTACCAAAGTATTTTCAAGTTTCAAAACACTTCAAACAACATATAAATATTGAATAAATCAATCGATTTAGCCAGTATATAGCCCATTAATAAGCCTTCATTCTGTTATGAGTCTAAGAAAATGGCTTACCGATCCCAAAGAGGGAAAATGACAGTCTTCTAGCATTGCTAAGTCTTGTTAGAAAATGGACTAGTCATACCTTGAGCAGAAAAGTCTGCAAACTGTTCCCCCCAACTGAAGTTCTCTGGGCTCAACAGTCCTGCGTGGGAACAGCAATTGATTTTAGTTACTGCTGCTAAAATCATACTCCTCTTTTAAACAGAACTCTTCATCCTTTTCTGTTTTAGAGTAAATAGTACAAACCGGCACTATTTTAAAATAACAAACTCTTGATAGAAGAATGAAAAACTACAACTAACACCACATACTCTTCACCATCTCCGTTGAGATGCTACTTGTTCAGAGCGGCAAAGAGAATGACTGAGGGGCGGAGCCAGAGGGGAGGCTATATGGGCAGCTTTTGCTGTGCTCTCTTTGCCATTTCCTGTTGGGGAAGAGAATATTCCCACAAGTAAGGATGACGCCGTGGACCGGACACACCAATGTTGGAGAAATTGGGTTTAATGTCCCTTTAACTAATGCGTTTACTTTAAACTTGTAATACATGCAATAAACCAGATATCGTGCATGCGCAACAGTTGGCGCACCACTCGTAATCTAGCCGTAGTCGGTAGACACATACTGTCTAGACATTACAGAAGTTCATCTAACTGGAATTTTAAGCAATTGCTAAACTGACTATCTCAGTAGACAAGAGTCTGGAGAATGGAGTCTCTACAGATCAGTCTTTATCATTTCACACTTGATTTTGGGACTCCATTGCCAGAACTGATATTTCAAATTGCAATTATTATTAAGGTTGCCATGTGTTTTTTTTTTAATTATATTTTTATTACATTTTGATACATTTTACATAAGAAAATCTAAAACCAAAGCAGAAAAGGTGACAAATATTAAATAAAGGATTACATTTGATCACGTATGACAATAGCTATAGAAGAAAACATCAGTCCCTGACACTGTTATCACAGCGCTTGCTTGCACTACCCAGGTGCTGAACCAAAAATGGTCCTACTCCTAAGCTTACATTCCTGATTTTTCAAATAAAGATGCAAAGAGAATTAGGAAAAATTGATAATAGCAGTAAATTAAAAAGTTGCTTAAAATTGAATGCTCTATCTGAATCGCGAAAGAAAAAAATTTGGGTTTCATATCCCTTTAAACACTTACAAAATGTCCATATTTGGCTCCAAAGTACTCACAAAGCTTCCCTAGTTTTTTTCTTTCCTTTTTGACTAAGATGATATATATGAGGAAGGGGTTACTGGATTGTGTACAGCCCCCTGTTTAAATGGTCAGCCATGGTTGATGAGTGCTACTTAGTAAACTAAGCAAATGAATGAAAATTTCAGTATAATTTAACTTGAATTTTGAATAAACAGAATAGACAAAATATTTAGATGTATTATTCATAACACTCCATTCATGTTCTTGTTTGATGTTTGATCTGTAGGCTAAATCCATTCGAGAGTTTGACACAAGGTTCACATCAGTGATGTTTGGATACCCCACAAATGATCAATATTATAAAGATGCCAGCCCCTGTCACAGGGTCAAGTCAATAGAAATACCTGTTTTATGTCTAAATGCTGTGGATGATGTATTCTCTCCTGGACATGGTAAGAACAATTATTTATATCTCTATATCAAGTTTTATAATGCTCATATGTCAACCTCCAATTGTCATTCCATTCACTTTCAAATTGGAGAGTGACAGGTTCAGTTTTGCCAAAAAACAAACAAACAAACTATTTAACAGCTGATACATTGAATATTCTTGAAATATAGAAGTCAGAATTAAACGTTCTTAATTCAAATGAGCATATAATTAAAAAAAAATCCACATTACTTTTATCATGTACTTGCCTTGAGCACTGTACTTATTACATTGCTTCAAATGTTGCAGTCACTGCTGCTATATTATGTTCAAGAAACATGCACTCTCCTAAGTCTACTTCAGTATGTTTATAAATTAATACATTTTCTGGGAAAATGGCCTTATATGCACTGTCATGATTAGGCCTGTGAGAAAAAAAAAATCAGTTTGCAGTATTTAATATAAGAGATGGTACACACCTCATTCAGTGTTCAAAACTTGTTGCCTTCCCAATGTTCATCTGATAAACTCCAGCGTGATAAAATGAGTATGGGGGGAAGTTCAAGACAGTGTCAGCTCCACTGAATGCATCTCCATTCTGAGTCACAACGTCTTTCAGCCACTTGATGCTCTGACTCAAAAACAGTGTACGGTTATCGCTCTAGGTCCAGGACATGCAACAGTTTGAAAGTTCCAGCCACTTTCATGTATTGGCAGGTTAATCAATTACAAAATTATAAATCCACAGCTCTCCGGCATTGAACTAATAAAATCATTCCTTTATTCTGTAATAAGGTAAAACATGATACACAAGACACTTACAACAGGTAACATTGTCAAAAACGACCCCATATGGACGGACCCTGAGGTGTTTCGGCTTCTGCCATAATCATAAGGATTATTTTTTACCACCAACAATCTCTTAAGTACAATGGTAAAACATCTTGATATGACAAATATTAAAATAAATTAACCCATGCACATATGTATTAATTAGAGGAAACAGTGGAAGTATGTAAGTTTTACCCAAAGCAAATATATACTTATAGTGGCTTTAATTACATTAGAGAAGGCAATTGGTAAACCAATATTCAAAATTTATGATTTCTTGGCCATTTTTCAGAGAATATGAATGATAACACAAAAACTTTTCTTTCACTCATGGTTAGTGTTTGGCTGAAGCCATTTATTATCAATCAACTGTGTTTACTCTTTTTAAATCATAATGACAACAGAAATTACCCAAATGACCCTGATCAGAAGTTTACATACCCTGGTGATTTTGGCCTGATAACATGCACACAAGTTGACACAAAGGGGTTTGAATGGCTATTAAAGGTAACCATCCTCACCTGTGATCTGTTTGCTTGTAATTAGTGTGTGTGTGTATAAAAGGTCAATGAGTTTCTGGACTTCTGACAGACCCTTACATCTTTCATCCAGTGCTGCACTGACTTTCTAGATTCTGAGTCATGGGGAAAGAAAAATAATTGTCAAAGGATCTGTGGGAAAAAGGTAGTTGAACTGTATAAAACAGGAAAGGGATATAAAAAGATATCCAAGGAATTAAGAATGCAATTCAGCAGTGTTCAAACTCTAATCTAACTGCTTCTAACTGCTGAAACCCGCGTCGCCTGTAATTTCACCCTGCACATCGGGGAAGCACATAAACCCTGTCGGCAGTTCATAAACTGCCGTAAGTCGGATAAACTAGCGATATCCAGAAATGTGAGTAAATACTCATTTCTAGAGTCACCAGTGACTTACGGCAGTTTAAAAACTAATAAATAAACCCGACACTTCAAAACCGCTATTATCCGCAATCCCCCCACATTGCAACTAATAATAAAAGTATTAACCCCTAATCTGCCATTCACCCACAATGCAATATACCTAATAAATGTATTAACTCCTAATCCGCTATTCACCCACAACGCCAACTACCTATCAACAGTATTAACCCCTAATCCGCCAACCCCACACAACGCAAATAACTAATTTAATTACTAAGACGCCTAACCTAACACCCCCTAAATTAACCCCAATTCCATAAAATAAAAAAATACTGTTACAATTAAAATAAAAAATCTAACATTACTTAAAAAAAAAACTAAGATTAAATTAATCTAAAATTACAAAAATAAAAAAGTCTAACATCACAGAAAAAAATAAATAAAATTATAAAAAATAAAAAAAATGAAACCTTATCCCTATGAAAATAAAAACACCCCCTAATCTAAACTAAAGTACCAATAGCCCTTAAAAGGGCCTTATGTAGGGCAATGCCCTAAGTTAAACAGCTCTTTTACATTAAATAAATACTAATAGTGAACTTTTTATTTTTTTGTAATTTTAGATTAATTTAAATTTTTATTTTTTTATTTTTAAAGTAATGTTAGATGTTTTATTTTAATTGTAATTTAGTATTTTTTCATTAGTTTTTTTATTTTTAAAGTAATGTTAGATTTTTTATTTTAATTGTCATTTAGTATTTTTTCATTAGTTTTTTTATTTTTAAAGTAATGTTAGACTTTTTATTTTAATTGTCATTTAGTATTTTTTCATATTAGGTAATTGGGGTTAATTTAGGGGGTGTTAGGTTAGGGGGCTTAGTAATTAAAGGGACATGAAACACAATGATTTAGAAAGAGCATGCAATTTGAAAACTTTCTAATTTACTTCTATTTAATGAAAATCATATCTAGATAGGCTCAGTAGCTGCTGATTGGCTGCTGCACATAGATTCCACATGTGATTGGCTCACCCATGTGCATTACTATTTCTTCAACAAAGGATATCTAAAGAATGAAGCAAATTCGATAGAAGTAAATTGGAATGTTGTATAAAATTGCATGTTCTAAGAATTTTTTGAGTTTAGTGTCCCTTTAAATTAGTTATTTGCGTTGTGGGGGTTGGCGGTTTAGGAGTTAATAGATTATTTAGGTTTATTGCAAAGTGGGGGGTTGGCGGTTTAGGGGTTAATAGCTTAATTAGTTATTTTGCAATGTGGGGGGATGGCGGATTAGGGGTTAATACTTTTATTAGGTAGATTGCAATGTGGATGAATGGCAGATTAGGGGTTAATAGTTTAATTAGGCATATTGCGATGTGGGTGTTGGCGGATTAGGGGTATATATATTTTTTAATAGTTATTGCGGTGGGGGAGATGGGGGTTGACAGGTAGATATTTTGCATGCGTTAGGTGTTAGAACTTTCAGGGAGTTATGGTGCTTATATACTGTGTGGCGAGTTGAAAATAGTCCTGACGCTGAATATGTGATATTGATTTGCGACGCGGTTCTATGTTAGTTTATGGGACTAAAATTAGCGGGCGACGGGTGAAATATACATGCCGCATTTATATGCGGTGCCGTATATGTGATATCAATACCCGACTAAAAACCAGCAATGCTGGCTTTTGCGGGCGACGCCACATATGTAATCTCGCCCGTGATTTCTATATTGTCAGCACCTGTTAATTGATACAGGTGAGTTTAATTACAAATTACAAGAGCATCACAAACTTGGAATGCAATTATTTCTTACAATTTTGAGAAGGTGCCAATATTTTTGTCCAGTCCATTATTGGAGTTTTGCGTGGAATGTGTCAGATTTGGCTTTTTTTTCTCTACTTTTTTTGTGTCATACCAATACAAACAAAAGAAATAAACTGGGCGAAGTGGTGCACTATCTGACAGAAATGCAGGGGTGCAATATTTTTGGCCATGACTGTATATCTTTTTTTTCATGGTCATTGAAATTATTTTACCAAGTGTTGTGATTATAGCTAATATCATGTTGTTTTGGGTTAAATTATGTACTTGAACTGTTTTCTCCATTCGCTAAATATTTACCTGCATGGGTTAGTTTGTCCAATCAGGATTTTTTTACCATTGTACTTAAAGGGACACTGAACCCAAATTTTTTCTTTCGTGATTCAAAATAGAGCATGCAATTTTAAGCAACTTTCTAATTTTTTTTTTTTTAAATAGTTTTATTGAGATTCACTTTAAGGCATACAATATTGGAATGCCAATACATATTATACAAATAAATGATTTGAAAATATCAACTCAAGTTACAAAACATTTGTGAGATCAAGATGTGTAAGTTATGCCTATCAAACTATTTACCCTCTGGAGACCTTTATAGGATATACAGAATATAATAAGTCAAAGAAGGTAACTGAAAGCAGTACAAGACCTCTCATGGGTCTCAATTGGTGAATCTTATTTTTCTTGTTTTTTAGAGGAAGGGGTTATTAAGTAACGTTTATGTATTTCAATCATTAGTAGTTTATCACGGTCTATGTGTATTCAGGTGATCCACCAAATATAAGCAAACATACTAAAGATAGCTGTATTAGTATAATTAATCATTTTTCATTCTATCTAATGTCTTTCAATACAACCAGTGTATTGATTCTACTGTAAAGACTCTTCAGACTTGAACATTTTTCAGGATCACCAGGTAAAAAAAAAAATGGATGAGAACTAAAGTAGGTAATTGGAAGGTTTCTATTGGATTTAGTTTCCTTTGCTTACAAAGTAAGCTCATTGGTGTAAGGAAAGGGGAAGGTGGGGGGACGGAGCCAGTACAAACTCAGACGACTAAGGTTAGGGGTACAAAGAAAAAAATTATATTTTAAAGCTTGGCTGATAAAGGAATGGTACAGGGCTAACAGTTATAACAGTTATATCTCCCCTCAGGGGTTACTGTCACCACTGGACGGAGTCGGAAAAAGGATATGGGATATGACCCACTCTCTATCAAGAGTGGGATAGGATGAGGGGAGATATCTTTAATCAGGAGGAGAGCTAGAATGGAGTGTATATATGAACAGGGGCTATGGAAGGAGCACCCTGAGTAGCGTATATAGCAGCAAAATGTAAGCATATCTGACATAACTACCACCAGAATTATCAGAAGCTACTTTGTTATATAACATAAATGAGATGGTTAATATATTATTTAAATCAGCTCTAAATGGATAAATGAGAATTTATCTTTTGATAACTAGAGGTAACAAAGAACTAAAAGCAAAAACATAATTTATGCTTACCTGATAAATTTATTTCTCTTGTAGTGTATCCAGTCCACGGATCATCCATTACTTATGGAAAATATTCTCCTTCCCAACAGGAAGCTGCAAGAGTCCACCCACAGCAAAGCTGCTATATAGCTCCTCCCCTAACTGCCATATTCAGTCATTCGACCGAAAACATGCAGAGAAAGGAAAAACCATAGGGTGCAGTGGTGACTGTAGTTCAAATGAAAAAATTACCTGCCTTAAAGTGACAGGGCGGGCCGTGGACTGGATACACTACAAGAGAAATAAATTTATCAGGTAAGCATAAATTATGTTTTCTCTTGTTAAGTGTATCCAGTCCACGGATCATCCATTACTTATGGAATACCAATACCAAAGCTAAAGTACACGGATGATGGGAGGGACAAGGCAGGTACTTAAACGGAAGTTACCACTGCCTGTAAAAAACCCTTTCTCCCAAAAATAGCCTCCGAAGAAGCAAGGTATCAAATTTGTTAAATTTGAAAAGTATGAAGCGCAGACCAAGACTCCGTCTTGTAAATCTGTTCAACAGAAGCCACATTTAAAAAAGGCCCAAGTGAAAACCACAGCTCTAGTAGAATGAGCTGTAATCCCTTCAGGAGGCTGCTGTCCAGCAGTCTCATAAGCTAAATGAATTATGCTTTTTAACCAAAAAGACAGAGAGGCTGCCGAAGTCTTTTGACCTCTCCTCTGTCCAGAATAGACAACAAACAAGGTGAACGTTTGATGAAAACTGTAGTAGCTTGTAAGTAAAACTTTAAAGCACAAACCACGTCCAATATTGTGTAATAGACGTTCCTTCTTTGAGGAAGGATTAGGATACAAGCATGGAACAACTATCTCTTGAGTGATGTACTTGTTAGATACCACCTTAGGAAGAAAACCCAGGTTGGTACGCAGGACTACCTTATCCGTACGAAGGACCAGATAAGGAGAATCACATTGTAACACAGATAACTTGGAGACTCTACGAGTCGAGGAATTAGCTACCCAAAAGGAACTTTCCAAGATAAAGATTGATATCTATGGAACAAAAAAGGTTCAAACGGAACTTCTTGAAGAACCTTAAGAATCAGGTTTAAGCTCCATGGCGGAGCAACAGTTTTAAACACAGGCTTGGATCTAACCAAAGCCTGACCAAATGCCTGAACGTCTAGAATACCTGCCAGACGCTTGTGCAAAAAAATAGACAGAGTAAAAATCTGTCCCCTTTTAAGGAATTAGCTGACAACCCTTTTCTCAAAAACATCTTGGAGAAAAGATAATATTCTGGGAATCCAGACTTTACTCCATGAGTAACCCTTGGATTCGTAACAATCAGATATTTACACCATATCTATGTTCAATTTTCCTAGAGACAGGCTTTCATGTCTGTATTAAGGTATCAATGACTGACTCGGAGAAGCCATGCTTTGATAACATCAAGCGTTCAGTCTCCAGGCAGTCCATCTCAGATTGATTCTATTTAGATGGTTGAAAGGACCCTGAGGTAGAGGGACCTGTCTCTGAAGCAGAGACCGTGATGGAAAGGATGACATGTCCACCAGATCTGCATACCAGGTCCTGCGTGGCTACGCAGGCGCTTTCAAAAACACCAAAGCCCTCTCCTGCTTGGTCTTGACCTCCGGAGGAAATCCCACTCCCCCGGAAGAAAAGTCTGACGACTTAGAAAATCCACCTCCCAGTTCTCAACACCTGGGATATGGATAGCTGATAGACAAGAGTGAGTCTCTGTCCAGTAAATTATTGTAAGACTTCTAACATTGCTAGGGAACTTCTGTTCCCCCTTGATGGCTGATGTAAGCCACAGTCGTGTATATTGTCCGACTGAGTATGATGTACCTCAGAGTTGCTAACTGAGGCCAAGTCTGAAGAGCATGGAATATCACTCCCAGTTCCAGAATATTTATTAGAAGGAGGGTCTCCTCCTAAGTCCACTATCCCTGAGCCTTCAGGGAGTTCCAGACTGCATCCCAACCTAAAAGGCTGGCATCTATTGTAACAATTGTCCCATCTGACCTGCGGAAGGTCATACCCTTGGACAGATGGACCCGACATAGTCACCAGAGAAGAGAATCTCTGGTCTCTTGGTCCAGGTTTAACAGGGGGACAAATCTGTGTAATCCCCGTTCCTCTGACTGAGCATGCATAGTTGCAGCGGTCTGAAATGTAGACGTGCAAACGGTACTATGTCCCTTGCCGCTACCATTAAGCCGATTTCATTCATGTACTGAGCCACCGAAGGGCGCGGATGGGATGAAAAAAACACGGCAGAAATTTAGAAACTTTGACAACCTGGACTCCGTCAGGTAAATTTTCATTTCTACAGAATCTATCAGAGTCCCTAGGAGGGAAACCCTTGAGATTGGGGATAGAGAACTCTTTCCTTGTTCACTTTCCACCCATGTGATCTCAGAAATGCCAGTACTACGTCCGTATGAGACTGGGCAATTTGGATGTTTGACGCCTGTATCAGGATGTCGTCTAAATAAGGGGCCACTTCTATGCCCCGCGGTCTAAGGACCGCCAAAGCGACCCCAGAACCTCCATAAAGATTCTTGGGGCTGTAGATATCCCAAAGGAAAGAGCTACAAACTGGTAATGCCTGTCTAGAAAGGCAAACCTGAAAAACGATGGTGATCTTTATGCATCACAATGTGAGGATAAGCATCCTTCAAATCCATTGTAGTCCTCTATTGACTCTCCTGGATCATAGTTAAGATGGTACGAATAGTTTCCATCTTAAATGACGGAATTCTGAGGAATTTGTTTAAGATCTTTAGATCCAAAATAGGTCTGAAGGTTCCCTCTCCTTGGGAACCACAAACAGATTTGAGTAAAAACTCTGTCCCTGTTCCTCTCTTGGAACTGGATGGATCTCGTACACAATGTAAGAATGCCTCCTTCTTTATCTGGTTTGCAGATAATTGTGAAAGGCGAAATCTCCCCTTTTTTTGGGGGGGAATCTTTGAAATCCAGAAGATATCTCTGGGATATAAATTCCAATGCCTAGGGATCCTGGGCATCTCTTGCCCACGCCTGGGCAAAGAATGAAAGTCTGCCCCCTATAGGATCCGTTACCGGATAGGGGTCCGTTCCTTCATGCTGCCTTAGAGGCAGCAGCAGGCTCCTTGGCCTGCTTATCTTTGTTCCAGGTCCGATTGTCTCCAGACCGCCTTGGACTGAGCAAAAATTCCCTCTTGTTTTGCCTTAGAGGAAGAGGATGCCACACCTGCCCTGAAGTTTTTAAAAGGTACGAAAATTAGACTTTTTTTTTTTTTTTTTTGCCCTTGATTTAGACCTATCCTGAGGAAGGGCATGACCTTTTCCTCCAGTGATATAAGCAATAATCTCCTTCAAACCAGGCCCGAATAGGGTCTGCCCCTTGAAGGGAAGTTAAGTAGCTTATTTATTAAAGTCACGACAGCTGACCATGATATAAGCCATAGCGCTCTGCGCGCCAGTATAGTAAAAAACAGAATTCTTAGACGTTAGTCTAGTCAAATGAACAAGGCATCAGAAAACAAAGGAATTGGCTAGCATAAGCTTGTCAAATATATTCATCCAATGGAGTCGCTTAACTGTAAAGCCTCATCAAGAGACTCAACCCAGAACGCCGCAGCAGCAGTGACAGAAGCAATGTATGCAAGGGGCTGCAGGATAAAACCCTGTTGAATAAACATTTTTTATCCATTGGATCTAAAAAGCACAACTGTCCTCGTCAGAGGTAGTGGTACGCTTAGCTAGAGTAGAAACTCTTCTCTCCACCTTAGGAACTGTCTGCCAGAAGTCCCGTGTGGTGGTAACTATTAGAAAACATTCTTCTAAAAAAATAGGAGGGGAAGAGAACGGCACACCTGGTCTATCCCATTCCTTATTAAAAAAATTTTTTTTTTAGTAAACCTCTTTAGGTATTGGAAAAACATCAGTACACACCGGCACTGCATATTATTTATCCAGTCTACACAATTTCTCTGGCCCTGCGATTGTACACATTCATTCAGAGCAGCCAAAGCCTCCCTGAGCAACAAGTGGAGGTTCTCAAGCATAAATTTTAAATGTAGAAATATCAGAATCAGGTTAAATCATCTTCCCTGAGTCAAAAAAAAAAAAATCACCCACAGACTAAGCATATTGTGAGGTAGTATCATACATGGTTCTTAAAGCGTCTGTATGCTCTGTATCTACCCCCAGAGCTAACTGCTTTCCTTTAATTTCAGGTAGTCTGACTAATACTGCTGCCAGAATATTATTCACCACCTTTGCCATGTCTTGTAAAATAAACGCTATGGGCGCCCTTGATGTACTTGGCGCCATTTGAGCGTGAGTCCCTGAAGCGGGAGTCGAAGGGTCTGACACGTGGGGAGAGTTAGTCGGCATAACTTTCCCCTCGACAGAATCCCCTGGTAAAGAAACGCTATGGGTGCCCTTGATGTACTTGGCGCCATTTGAGCGTGAGTCCCTAAAGCGGGAGTCAAAAGGTCTGACACGTGGGGAGAGTTAGTCGGCATAACTACCCCCACGACAGAATCCTCTGGTGATAATGTTTTTAAAGACAAAAAATGATCTTTATTGTTTAACATGAAATCAGTACATCTGGTACACATTCTAAGATGGGGTTCCACCATGGCTTTAAAACATAATGAACACAGAGCTTCCTCTATGTCAGACATGTTAGAACAGACTAATAATGAGACTAGTAAGCTTGGAAAACACTTTAAATCAAGTTAACAAGCAAATATATAAAACGTTACTGTGCCTTTAAGAGAAACAAATTTTGCCAAAATTTGAAATAACAGTGAAAAAAAGGCAGTTAAACTAACAAAATTTTTACAGTGTATGTAACAAGTTAGCAGAGCATTGCACCCACTTGCAAATGGATGATTAACCCCTTAATACAAAAAACAGATTAACAAAACGAAAAATATGTTTTAAACAGTCATAACAGCTCCTACTTTTGAAGCCCTTTTGAGCCCTTCAGAGATGTCCTATAGCATGCAGGGGACTGCTGAGGGAAGCTGAATGTCACTGTATGTAATTTTAACTGCACCAACTGTAACTTTTATACTATAACAGTGGAAATTGTTTCTATGCAAAATTTAAGCCAGCCATGTGGAAAAAACTTAGGCCCCAATAAGTTTTATCACCAAACATATGTTAAAAACGATTAAACATGCCAGCAAACGTTTTAAAACACATTTTTACAAGAGTATGTATCTCTATTAATAAGCCTGATACCAGTCGCTATCGCTGCATTTAAGGCTTTACTTACATTACTTCGGTATCAGCAGTATTTTCTTAGTCAATTCCATTCCTAGAAAAATATTTTACTGCACATACCTTATCTGCAGGAAAACCTGCACGCCATTCCCCCTCTGAAGTACCTCACTCCTCAGAATGTGTGAGAACAGCAAATGGATCTTAGTTACGTCTGCTAAGATCATAGAAAAACGCAGGCAGATTCTTCTTCCAAATACTGCCTGAGATAAACAGCACACTCCGGTGCCATTTAAAAATAAAAAACTTTTGATTGAAGAATAAACTAAGTAGAAAGCACCACAGACTCTCACAACCTCCTATCTATGTTGAGGCTTGCAAGAGAATGACTGAATATGGCAGTTAGGGGAGGAGCTATATAGCAGCTTTGCTGTGGGTGGACTCTTGCAGCTTCCTGTTGGGAAGGAGAATATATTCCATAAGTAATGGATGATCCGTGGACTGGATACACTTAACAAGAGAAAAGTAATTTTAGTAAAGTAATGTTAACTATGTGGTGAAGATACACATAAAACTAACCTCAAATTTTTAGGTTTATAACATATAGGGTCTCTTTTGGGCCCTTGGGACTATAATTACACATACATATTAAGGGAGGGCTTATCAATAGCATCTATGGTTAAGCCCACATATATGTATTGTAGGACTTTAAACATGGGATCTGTGTCCCTTAGCTTAGCAGGTAAACTATGTGAGGGGGAACGGAGCCTGCGCTACCAAAAGGAGGCCTATAGCTCAAATATATTTTTATATCTTAAAGGGAGGGGTATCTTATATTATAGGGTCAACAGGCTTGGCTGCGCCATTGCTTCAAGACCTATGAAGAGAAACTGGTGTAGATGTGGAGGGTTTAGTAGTGCGCTGGTAAAAAAGGTAGTAACCAAACACCTAAAGGGTCGAAAGATCCTTCCGTCTTTCAAAAAACGATAGAGTGTGTAATTGGGAGTGATAGGTGCGCTACTTATAGCTAAAGGTATACTTAAAAACATAATTTATGCTTACCTGATAAATTCCTTTCTTCTGTAGTGTGATCAGTCCACGGGTCATCATTACTTGTGGGATATTAACTGCTCCCCTACAGGAAGTGCAAGAGGATTCACCCAGCAGAGTTGCTATATAGCTCCTCCCCTCTACGTCACCTCCAGTCATTCGACCAAGGACCAACGAGAAAGGAGAAGCCAAGGGTGTAGTGGTGACTGGAGTATAATTTAAAAAATATTTACCTGCCTTAAAAAACAGGGCGGGCCGTGGACTGATCACACTACAGAAGAAAGGAATTTATCAGGTAAGCATAAATTATGTTTTCTTCTGTTAAGTGTGATCAGTCCACGGGTCATCATTACTTGTGGGATACCAATACCAAAGCAAAAGTACACGGATGACGGGAGGGATAGGCAGGCTCTTTATACAGAAGGAACCACTGCCTAAAGAACCTTTCTCCCAAAAATAGCCTCCGAGGAAGCAAAAGTGTCAAATTTGTAAAATTTGGAAAAAGTATGAAGCGAAGACCAAGTTGCAGCCTTGCAAATCTGTTCAACAGAGGCCTCATTCTTAAAGGCCCAAGTGGAAGCCACAGCTCTATTGGAATGAGCTGTAATTCTTTCAGGAGGCTGCTGTCCAGCAGTCTCATAAGCTAAACGAATTATGCTACGAAGCCAAAAAGAGAGAGAGGTAGCAGAAGCTTTTTGACCTCTCCTCTGACCAGAGTAAACGACAAACAGGGAAGACGTTTGTCGAAAATCTTTAGTTGCCTGTAAATAAAATTTAAGGGCACGAACTACATCCAGATTGTGCAAAAGACGTTCCTTCCTCGAAGAAGGATTTGGGCACAAGGATGGAACAACAATCACCTGATTGATATTCCTGTTAGTGAC
The DNA here is from genome assembly GCF_027579735.1 of Bombina bombina. Taxonomy (NCBI): domain Eukaryota; kingdom Metazoa; phylum Chordata; class Amphibia; order Anura; family Bombinatoridae; genus Bombina; species Bombina bombina. The sequence continues at coordinate 840,646,934 of NC_069503.1, read as the reverse complement.
TACCTTAGGTAAGAACCCAGGTTTAGTACGCAGAACTACCTTATCCGAGTGAAAAATCAAATAAGGAGAATCACAATGTAAGGCTGATAACTCAGAGACTCTTCGAGCCGAGGAAATAGCCATTAAAAATAGAACTTTCCAAGATAACAACTTTATATCAATGGAATGAAGGGGTTCAAACGGAACACCCTGTAAAACGTTAAGAACAAGGTTTAAACTCCATGGTGGAGCCACAGCTTTAAACACAGGTTTAATCCTGGCCAAAGCCTGACAAAAAGCCTGAACGTCTGGAACTTCTGACAGACGCTTGTGTAACAGAATGGACAGAGCTGAGATCTGTCCCTTTAAGGAACTAGCGGATAACCCCTTTTCTAAACCTTCTTGTAGAAAAGACAATATCCTAGGAATCCTAACCTTACTCCAAGAGTAACCTTTGGATTCGCACCAATATAGGTATTTACGCCATATTTTATGGTAAATCTTTCTGGTAACAGGCTTCCTAGCCTGTATTAAGGTATCAATAACTGACTCAGAAAAACCACGCTTTGATAAGATCAAGCGTTCAATTTCCAAGCAGTCAGCTTCAGAGAAGTTAGATTTTGATGTTTGAAAGGACCCTGAATCAGAAGGTCCTGTTTCAGAGGTAACGACCAAGGTGGACAGAATGACATGTCCACCAGATCTGCATACCAAGTCCTGCGTGGCCATGCAGGCGCTATTAGAATCACTGATGCTTTCTCCTGTTTGATTCTGGCAATCAATCGAGGAAGCATCGGGAAAGGTGGAAACACATAAGCCATCCTGAAGGTCCATGGTGCTGTCAAGGCATCTATCAGGACCGCTCCCGGATCCCTGGATCTGGACCCGTAGCGCGGAAGCTTGGCGTTCTGTCGAGACGCCATGAGATCTATCTCTGGTTTGCCCCAACGTCGAAGTATTTGGGCAAAGACCTCTGGATGAAGTTCCCACTCCCCCGGATGAAAAGTCTGACGACTTAAGAAATCCGCCTCCCAGTTCTCCACTCCCGGGATGTGGATTGCAGACAGGTGGCAAGAGTGAGACTCTGCCCAGCGAATTATCTTCGATACTTCCATCATTGCTAGGGAGCTTCTTGTCCCTCCCTGATGGTTGATATAAGCTACAGTCGTGATGTTGTCCGACTGGAACCTGATGAACCCCCGAGTTGTTAACTGGGGCCCAGCCAGAAGAGCATTGAGGACTGCTCTCAATTCCAGAATGTTTATTGGAAGAAGACTCTCCTCCTGATTCCATAGTCCCTGAGCCTTCAGAGAATTCCAGACAGCGCCCCAACCTAGTAGGCTGGCGTCTGTTGTTACAATTGACCAGTCTGGCCTGCTGAATGGCATTCCCCTGGACAGATGTGGCCGATAAAGCCACCATAGAAGAGAATTTCTGGTCTCTTGATTCAGATTTAGAGTGTTGAATGGAATGAAGGACACGGCATGCATTTTGAAGTTTTGTTAACCTGTCCTCTGTCAGGTAAATCTTCATTTCTACAGAATCTATCAGAGTCCCCAGGAAGGGAACTCTTGTGAGTGGAAAGAGAGAACTTTTCTCTTCGTTCACTTTCCATCCATGCGACCTTAGAAATGCCAGTACTATCTCTGTATGAGATTTGGCAGTTTGAAAGCTTGAAGCTTGTATCAGTATGTCGTCTAAGTACGGAGCTACTGAAATTCCTCGCGGTCTTAGTACCGCCAGAAGAGTGCCCAGAACCTTTGTGAAGATTCTTGGAGCCGTAGCCAGTCCGAATGGAAGAGCTACAAACTGGTAATGCCTGTCTAAAAAGGCAAACCTTAGATACCGGTAATGACTTCTATGAATCGGTATGTGAAGGTAAGCATCCTTTAAATCCACTGTGGTCATGTACTGACCCTCTTGGATCATGGGCAAAATTGTTCGAATAGTTTCCATCTTGAACGATGGAACTCTTAGGAATTTGTTTAGGATCTTTAAATCCAAGATTGGCCTGAAGGTTCCCTCTTTTTTGGGAACTACAAACAGATTTGAGTAAAACCCTTGTCCTTGTTCCAACCGCGGAACTGGATGGATCACTCCCATTAATAAAAGATCTTGTACGCAGCGTAGAAACGCTTCCTTCTTTGTTAGGTTTGTTGACAACCTTGACAGATGAAATCTCCCTCTTGGGGGGAGGATTTGAAGTCCAGAAGGTATCCCTGAGATATGATCTCTAACGCCCAGGGATCCTGAACATCTCTTGCCCAAGCCTGGGCGAAGAGGGAAAGTCTGCCCCCCACTAGATCCGGTCCCGGATCGGGGGCCCTCAATTCATGCTGTCTTAGGGGCAGCAGCAGGTTTTCTGGCCTGTTTGCCCCTGTTCCAGGACTGGTTAGGTTTCCAGCCTTGTCTGTAGCGAGCAACAGCTCCTTCCTGTTTTGGTGCAGAGGAAGTTGATGCTGCTCCTGCTTTGAAATTACGAAAGGAACGAAAATTGGACTGTCTAGCCTTGGCTTTGGCCTTGTCCTGAGGCAGGGCATGACCTTTACCTCCTGTAATGTCAGCAATAATCTCTTTCAAGCCGGGCCCGAATAAGGTCTGCCCTTTGAAAGGAATATTAAGCAATTTAGATTTAGACGTAACATCAGCTGACCAGGATTTCAGCCACAGAGCTCTGCGTGCCTGAATGGCGAATCCTGAATTTTTAGCCGCAAGTTTAGTTAAATGTACTACGGCATCTGAAATAAATGAATTAGCTAACTTAAGGAATTTAAGTTTGTGTGTGATGTCATCTAGTGTGGATGATTGAAGTGTCTCTTCCAGAGACTCAAACCAAAATGCTGCTGCAGCCGTGACAGGCGCAATACATGCAAGAGGTTGCAATATAAATCCTTGTTGAACAAACATTTTCTTAAGGTAACCCTCTAATTTTTTATCCATTGGATCTGAAAAAGCACAGCTATCCTCCACTGGGATAGTGGTACGCTTAGCTAAAGTAGAAACTGCTCCCTCCACCTTAGGGACCATTTGCCATAAATCCCGTGTGGCGGCGTCTATTGGAAACATTTTTCTAAATATAGGAGGGGGTGAGAAAGGCACACCGGGTCTATCCCACTCCTTAGTAACAATGTCAGTAAGTCTCTTAGGTATAGGAAAAACGTCAGTACTCGTCGGTACCGCAAAATATTTATCCAACCTACACATTTTTTCTGGGATTGCAACTGTGTTACAATCATTCAGAGCCGCTAATACCTCCCCTAGTAACACACGGAGGTTCTCAAGCTTAAATTTAAAATTTGAAATGTCTGAGTCCAGTTTATTTGGATCAGAACCGTCACCCACAGAATGAAGCTCTCCGTCTTCACGTTCTGCAAACTGTGACGCAGTATCAGACATGGCCCTTGCATTATCAGCGCACTCTGTTCTCACCCCAGAGTGATCACGTTTACCTCTTAGTTCTGGTAGTTTAGCCAAAACTTCAGTCATAACAGTAGCCATATCTTGTAATGTGATTTGTAATGGCCGCCCAGATGTACTCGGCGCTACAATATCACGCACCTCCTGAGCGGGAGATGCAGGTACTGACACGTGAGGCGAGTTAGTCGGCATAACTCTCCCCTCGTTGTTTGGTGAAATATGTTCAATTTGTACAGATTGACTGTTTTTTAAAATAGCATCAATACATTTAGTACATAAATTTCTATTGGGCTCCACTTTGGCATTAACACATATAGCACAGAGATATTCCTCTGAATCAGACATGTTTAACACACTAGCAAATAAACAGCAACTTGGAAATACTTTACAAAGTAATTTACAAATAATATGAAAACGAACTGTGCCTTTAAGAAGCACAGAAAAATATTATAACAGTTAAAATAATTAAGTTATAGCATCAATCTTTGTCAGAATATACAGTTTTAGCAAAGGATTGTTCCCCTCAGCAAATGATAACTAACCCAGGCAGCAGAAAAAAAATACACAAATAAATGTTTTTTTTTGTTTTTTTTGTTGTTTTTTATCACAGTCAATACAATCAGCACAGCTCTGCTGTAATGATTACTTCCCTCAAAAAAGGCTTTGGAGATCCCTGAACTCTGTAGAGATGAACCGGATCATGCAGGAAGAAAATGAATCTCTGACTGAGTTTTTTCTGATGCATAGTGAAAGCACCAAAATGGCCCCTCCCCCACACACATAACAGTGAGAGGGATCAGTGAACTGCTCTAATTTAAATCAAAACTATTGCCAAGTGGAAAAATAGTGCCCAAAACATTTTTTCACCCAGTACCTCAGAGAAAAAAACGTTTTTACATGCCAGCAAAAAAACGTTTTACCTCAATAATTAATTGTCATTTAAAACCTATTGCAAGTCCCTGCAAATTAGGTTAAGTCTATGTATACAGTCTAAAAACCAGAGAAGTATAAAATATACATACATGACAGCCTGATATCAGCTACATCTACTGCATTCAAGGCTGGGTTTACATTATAACGGTATGGCAGGATTTTCTCATCAATTCCATGTCAGAAAATAATAAGCTGCTACATACCTCTTTGCAGATTAATCTGCCTGCTGTCCCCTGATCTGAAGTTTGCCTCTCCTCAGATGGCCGAGAAACAGCAATATGATCTTAACTACTCCGGCTAAAATCATAGAAAAAAACTAAGGTAGATTCTTCTTCAAATTCTACCAGAGAAGGAATAACACACTCCGGTGCTATTATAAAACAACAAACTTTTGATTGAAGATATAAAAACTAAATATATCACCATAGTCCTCTCACACATCCTATCTAGTCGTTGGGTGCAAGAGAATGACTGGAGGTGACGTAGAGGGGAGGAGCTATATAGCAACTCTGCTGGGTGAATCCTCTTGCACTTCCTGTAGGGGAGCAGTTAATATCCCACAAGTAATGATGACCCGTGGACTGATCACACTTAACAGAAGAAATATAATCGATATATATCGAAGAAGGATAAGTGAGCAATATAAGAATGTGAATACTAGATAAAACTAAGTAGTGTTCATTATTAAATAGTGTTCAATACTAAATTGCTATTTTATAGCACTTGGTGAGATGATAAAGACAATATGAGTCACTGTGAGTGGAAAATATATTTTATAGATTTTTTAAAAAAGCATATAAACAATATAATAGTTATACTAAAAACATCAATTTAAAGGGACGTCTCCCTTGTTATATAAAATTCTCAGATATAAAAACATGCATAGAATATTTGACACTTTGACACTTTAATAGTGTTTACATATGCTGCCCCATACATAAATTTATGCAGGTGTCCGTCTCTATTGAACGTATAGGCAAATAGTTGGTGTTTGTATATCCTGCTATATTCAGGTAGATAATAACAGCAGTGTAGTTCAGATTAGCATAACACTTTAGCCGATGTTACAAAAGTTACTTAATGACAGCGGTGCAGTTCAGATTTGCATAACACTTTAGCCGATGATACAAAAGTTACTTCTAGACAAGTATTTTCTCTGGGTGAGACAGGTTACTATACAATATTTTCTCAGTACCTGGTATTCTCCAAACCCGTCTGCAGCGTCCGAATCCCCTTCTCACCTGGTAACTGATCAGCGCCGCATGTGTCCTGGCGTCTGACGTCACAGCTTGGTATCTCGGGTGGGATTGGCTGGGATTTGACAAATTCTTTTGAATGATGAGAAGAAAACTTTTATAAAGTAACGATATTTGTAGATGGATCCTGCACTTAGTGCTAGATGCACGCAGGATATTAAAGGTTCCAATAGGAGTGTAATAGGCAACCCGGGTTGTTACAGCTTATAAACTGAAATCGTAAGGTATCCAGAAAAAGACAGTCTCTTTGTGTATTTATTTCACACAATTGCAGGGTCAGCAGTCACAAGGTCGACGCGTTTCGCTCAATAGAGCTTTATCAAGATCCTGGTGACTGTTGTATGATTATATTTAAAGGCATCAGTTCTTTCTGATTGGTCTTCCAGTAATTGGGCTCATTTAAGGTGGATTGTTTTGTTATCCATCTGGTTTGTATGTGTCAGTAAGGATTTAAGGTGGAAACTTTTTATGAGGCAGCATTCTACATGTTAAAAAGTTATAAACTATACCATACAGAACATAAACACAGAGTTTTTCTTATTGCATAATACTATTACAGATCAAAGTATTTTGGATATTAACTACATGGCTTCATTCAAAAAGAAAAGGTGATAGGTCCATTTCAGAGTTAAGTCCATTTGGATATAATGTTTTGTATTTGTAAATTAATTCAGCTTCTTTAATTAATAATTTCTTCTCTATATCTCCTCCCCTCCAGTTATTTTTTACTTTTTGTATTCCCCAATAGGAAAGATCTTTAGTGTTCCCTTTGTGGATAGTTTTGAAGTGTTTATATAGATGTGTATCTTCAGAGCCTCGTTCTATCTGGCAAATATGTTCTCTTATTCTGTCTCTTACCATTCTTTTGGTTTCACCAAAATAAAAGAGGTCACAAGAGCATTTGAGAATATAGATTATGTTCTTGTTGGTGCATCTTATTATCTCCTTAATATTAATTAATTTGTGAGAATTATTTATTTGTAAGTTTTTTTAACTTTTTACTGTGTGTGCAGGCTTTGCAGGTGTAGCATGGGAAAAAGCCACTAATGTTTTTTCCTGTCAGATCTTTCTGTCTCTTCATGTTTTGTTTTGATTTTTTTAGTTCACTGGGAGCTAGTGTTGTTTTTAGGTTTGTTGCTTTTTTAAAAACAAATTTTGGTTGTTCCACAATAGTTTTTCCCAGAATAGTATCCTCCTTTATGAGGTGCCAATGTTTTCTTATGATGCTTTTAATTATATTATAATCAGCATGATAATTAGTAATAAACGGAATATCAATAACATTTTCATTATCGTTTTCTTTTCTTTTCTCCTTATAAGTTAAGAGGGACTCTCTATCAGTGTTTTTAGCTCTATCAGTTGCCCTGTCTGTGATTAATTTATTATATCCTCTAGCCTGAAATCTCTCTGCTAGGACTTCTGATTGCTCTTCGAAATCTATGATTCTTGAACAGTTTTTTCTAATTCGAAGGTACTGACCTGTGGGAATATTAAGTTTCCAGGTGTTTAAATGGCAACTTTTTGAGTGTATATAACTACTACTATCAACCTTTTTAAAGTGGGTCTTTGTTTCAAGTTCTTTATTCATAATCATTATCTCTAGGTCTAGAAAGATAATTTTGTCTTTACTATAATTAGAAGTGAATTTTAGACCCCAGGTGTTAAGGTTCATTCTGTCGAACATAGATTTAAGATCTTGTTCAGTACCCTTCCATATTAATAAGAGATCATCTATGTATCTCTTATAGAGCACAAGGTTTGCACCATAGCTGCCGGAGCAAAAAAAATCATCTTCCCATGCTCCCATGAACAGATTGGCATAGCTAGGTGCAAACCTTGTGCCCATTGCTGTACCTTCGGTCTGTAGATAGAACTTTCCATCAAATGAAAAATAATTGTTTTCTAATATATACGTTATACTTTTTAGGATGAATGCTCTATGTTGGTCTGACATATTTATATCTTTTTTAAGAAAAAGATCCACTGATTTTATACCTTTAGAGTGATTGATCACAGTGTATAATGATGTGACATCACGTTACTAAAAACATATCATCTTCCCACTGTACTGTCTTTAAGGTGTTAAGGACTTGTGTAGAGTCTTTCAGATAAGATTTTAGGTTCTTTACATGTTTTTGTAAATAGTTATCTACGTATCTGGATAAGTTTGCAGATAGAGAGTTGATCCCAGAAATGATTGGTCTCCCTGGAGGGTTGACCAAACATTTATGTACTTTGGGAAGATAATAAAAGATGGGAATCACAGGGAATTTAGATGTTAGAAAGATAAATTCTTTTTCATTTAGTATTCCTGATATTTTCCCATCTGTTAGAATCTTATCAAGTCTTTTTTTAAAGAGATTTGTAGGATCGGAGTCTAATGGTTTATATGTTTTTATGTCTCCTAGTAATCTGTATGCCTCTTTTAGGTAGTCACTGGTGTTTAGAAGGACAATTCCACCTCCCTTGTCCGCTGGCTTTATTGTTATTTCTGCATTTGTTTGAAGGTTCTCAATGATAGACTTTTCTCTGATACTCATATTAAAAAATTTTATTTTAGGGAGGGAGCATTTTTGTATATCATTACAGACCAATTTTTCAAACGTTTCAAGAAAATTCCCTTTGGCAAAAACAGGATTAAATTTGGATTTATCCTTGAGATTAGTGTGTTGAATGTTATCTAAATTTTGTGTTTTTGTATTCATTTGTCTTTCAACTGGGTTTTTAAGAAAAAATCTTTTGATTGTGAGATTTCTTACAAATTTTTTAACATGGATGTGTGTATGAAATTTGCTTAATCTTGCTGTGGGGGCAAATGAGAGGCCTAGTTTTAAGATATTTTCTTCTTCCTTTTTTAAAATGTGATTACTGAGGTTGAAGATTCCCTGATGTTCTTTTTCTACCTCCATCTTTTTGCCTCGTTTAAGTAATCCTCTCCCTCTCTTTCCTCTAAACTTCTTTTCTTTCTTAAATTGGAATCTTGCTCCTTTTCTTTTGTATCTCTTGATGTGCCCTCCCTTAGAGGGCTCTTCTCTAAAAAAACTGGTTCCTCATTTTTGTGTTCATTACCTATAGGTCTATATTCCCTTAGATTTTCGAAACGATTTTGGACTGGGATTTTCCAATTATCTTCCTGTCTGTAGCTATTCTGTCTATTCTGTCCACTTTAAAAAGGTTGATAGTAGTAGTTATATACACTCAAAAAGTTGCCATTTAAACACCTGGAAACTTAATATTAACTTAATATTCCCACAGGTACCTTCGAATTAGAAAAAACTGTTCAAGAATCATAGATTTCGAAGAGCAATCAGAAGTCCTAGCAGAGAGATTTCAGGCTAGAGGATATAATAAATTAATCACAGACAGGGCAACTGATAGAGCTAAAAACACTGATAGAGAGTCCCTCTTAACTTATAAGGAGAAAAGAAAAGAAAACGATAATGAAAATGTTATTGATATTCCGTTTATTACTAATTATCATGCTGATTATAATATAATTAAAAGCATCATAAGAAAACATTGGCACCTCATAAAGGAGGATACTATTCTGGGAAAAACTATTGTGGAACAACCAAAATTTGTTTTTAAAAAAGCAACAAACCTAAAAACAATACTAGCTCCCAGTGAACTAAAAAAATCAAAACAAAACATGAAGAGACAGAAAGATCTGACAGGAAAAAACATTAGTGGCTTTTTCCCATGCTACACCTGCAAAGCCTGCACACACAGTAAAAAGTTAAAAAACTTACAAATAAATAATTCTGACAAATTAATTAATATTAAAGAGATAATAAGATGCACCAACAAGAACATAATCTATATTCTCAAATGCTCTTGTGACCTCTTTTATTTTGGTGAAACCAAAAGAATGGTAAGAGACAGAATAAGAGAACATCTTTGCCAGATAGAACGAGGCTCTGAAGATACACATCTATATAAACACTTCAAAACTGTCCACAAAGGGAACACTAAAGATCTTTCCTATTGGGGAATACAAAAAGTAAAAAATAACTGGAGGGGAGGAGATATAGAGAAGAAATTATTAATTAAAGAAGCTGAATTAATTTACAAATACAAAACATTATATCCAAATGGACTTAACTCTGAAATGGACCTATCACCTTTTCTTTTTGAATGAAGCCATGTAGTTAATATCCAAAATACTTTGATCTGTAATAGTATTATGCAATAAGAAAAACTCTGTGTTTATGTTCTGTATGGTATAGTTTATAACTTTTTAACATGTAGAATGCTGCCTCATAAAAAGTTTCCACCTTAAATCCTTACTGACACATACAAACCAGATGGATAACAAAACAATCCACCTTAAATTAGCCCAATTACTGGAAGACCAATCAGAAAGAACTGATGCCTTTAAATATAATCATACAACAGTCACCAGGATCTTGATAAAGCTCTATTGAGCGAAACGCGTCGACCTTGTGACTGCTGACCCTGCAATTGTGTGAAATAAATACACAAAGAGACTGTCTTTTTCTGGATACCTTACGATTTCAGTTTATAAGCTGTAACAACCCGGGTTGCCTATTACACTCCTATTGGAACCTTTAATATCCTGCGTGCATCTAGCACTAAGTGCAGGATCCATCTACAAATATCGTCACTTTATAAAAGTTTTCTTCTCATCATTCAAAAGAATTTGTCAAATCCCAGCCAATCCCACCCGAGATACCAAGCTGTGACGTCAGACGCCAGGACACATGCGGCGCTGATCAGTTACCAGGTGAGAAGGGGATTCGGACGCTGCAGACGGGTTTGGAGAATACCAGGTACTGAGAAAAACATAATTTATGCTTACCTGATAAATTCCTTTCTTCTGTAGTGTGATCAGTCCACGGGTCATCATTACTTCTGGGATATTACTCCTCCCCAACAGGAAGTGCAAGAGGATTCACCCAGCAGAGCTGCATATAGCTCCTCCCCTCTACGTCACTCCCAGTCATTCGACCAAGGACCAACGAGAAAGGAAAAGCCAAGGGTGAAGTGGTGACTGGAGTATAAATTAAAAAATATTTACCTGCCTTAAAAACAGGGCGGGCCGTGGACTGATCACACTACAGAAGAAAGGAATTTATCAGGTAAGCATAAATTATGTTTTCTTCTGTTAAGTGTGATCAGTCCACGGGTCATCATTACTTCTGGGATACCAATACCAAAGCAAAAGTACACGGATGACGGGAGGGATAAGCAGGCTCTTTATACAGAAGGAACCACTGCCTGAAGAACCTTTCTCCCAAAAATAGCCTCCGATGAAGCAAAAGTGTCAAATTTGTAAAATTTGGAAAAAGTATGAAGCGAAGACCAAGTTGCAGCCTTGCAAATCTGTTCAACAGAGGCCTCATTCTTGAAGGCCCAAGTGGAAGCCACAGCTCTAGTAGAATGAGCTGTAATTCTTTCAGGAGGCTGCTGTCCAGCAGTCTCATAAGCTAAACGAATTATGCTACGAAGCCAAAAAGAAAGAGAGGTAGCGGAAGCTTTTTGACCTCTCCTCTGCCCAGAGTAAATGACAAACAGAGAAGACGTTTGTCGAAATTCCTTAGTTGCCTGTAAGTAAAATTTTAGAGCACGGACTACATCCAGGTTGTGCAGTAGACGTTCCTTCTTTGAAGAAGGATTTGGGCATAAAGAAGGAACAACAATCTCTTGATTGATATTCCTGTTAGTAACTACCTTAGGTAAGAACCCAGGTTTAGTACGCAGGACTACCTTATCCGAATGAAAAATCAAATAAGGAGAATCACAATGTAAGGCTGATAATTCAGAGACTCTTCGAGCCGAGGAAATAGCCATTAAAAATAGAACTTTCCAAGATAACAACTTTATATCAATGGAATGAAGGGGTTCAAACGGAACGCCCTGTAAAACATTAAGAACAAGGTTTAAACTCCATGGTGGAGCAACAGTTTTAAACACAGGCTTAATTCTGGCCAAAGCCTGACAAAAAGCCTGGACGTCAGGAACTTCTGACAGACGTTTGTGTAACAGAATGGACAGAGCTGAGATCTGTCCCTTTAATGAACTAGCAGATAAACCCTTTTCTAAACCTTCTTGTAGAAAAGACAATATCCTAGGAATCCTAACCTTACTCCAAGAGTAACCTTTGGATTCACACCAATATAGGTATTTACGCCATATCTTATGGTAAATCTTTCTGGTAACAGGTTTCCTAGCCTGTATTAAGGTATCAATAACTGACTCAGAAAATCCACGTCTTGATAAAATCAAGCGTTCAATTTCCAAGCAGTCAGCTTCAGAGAAGTTAGATTTTGATGTTTGAAGGGACCCTGTATCAGAAGGTCCTGTTTCAGAGGTAGAGACCAAGGTGGACAGGATGACATGTCCACCAGGTCTGCATACCAAGTCCTGCGTGGCCACGCAGGTGCTATTAGAATCACTGATGCTCTCTCTTGTTTGATTCTGGCAATCAATCGAGGAAGCAACGGGAAGGGTGGAAACACGTAAGCCATCCTGAAGTCCCAAGGTGCTGTCAGAGCATCTATCAGGACTGCTCCTGGATCCCTGGATCTGGACCCGTAACGAGGAAGCTTGGCGTTCTGTCGAGACGCCATGAGATCTATCTCTGGTTTGCCCCAACGTCGAAGTATTTGGGCAAAGACCTTCGGATGAAGTTCCCACTCCCCCGGATGAAAAGTCTGACGACTTAAGAAATCCGCCTCCCAGTTCTCCACTCCCGGGATGTGGATTGCTGACAGGTGGCAAGAGTGAGACTCTGCCCAGCAAATTATCTTTGATACTTCCATCATAGCTAGGGAGCTTCTTGTCCCTCCCTGATGGTTGATGTAAGCTACAGTCGTGATGTTGTCCGACTGAAACCTGATGAACCCCCGAGTTGTCAACTGGGGCCAAGCCAGGAGGGCATTGAGAACTGCTCTCAATTCCAGAATGTTTATTGGCAGGAGACTCTCCTCCTGACTCCATTGTCCCTGAGCCTTCAGAGAATTCCAGACGGCACCCCAACCTAGAAGGCTGGCGTCTGTTGTTACAATTGTCCAGTCTGGTCTGCTGAATGGCATCCCCCTGGACAGATGTGGCCGAGAAAGCCACCATAGAAGAGAATTTCTGGTCTCTTGATCCAGATTCAGAGAAGGGGATAAGTCTGAGTAATCCCCATTCCACTGACTTAGCATGCACAGTTGCAGTGGTCTGAGGTGTAAGCGTGCAAAGGGTACTATGTCCATTGCCGCTACCATTAAGCCGATTACCTCCATGCATTGAGCCACTGACGGGTGTTGAATGGAATGAAGGGTGCGGCAAGCACTTTGAAGTCTTGTTAGCCTGTCCTCTGTCAGGTAAATCTTCATTTCTACAGAATCTATCAGAGTCCCCAGGAAGGGAACTCTTGTGAGTGGAACGAGTGAACTTTTCTTTTCGTTCACCTTCCATCCATGTGACCTTAGAAATGCCAGCACTAACTCTGTATGAGACTTGGCAGTTTGAAAGCTTGAAGCTTGTATCAGAATGTCGTCTAGGTATGGAGCTACCGAGATTCCCCGCGGTCTTAGTACCGCCAGAAGAGCACCCAGAACCTTTGTGAAGATTCTTGGAGCTGTAGCCAATCCGAATGGAAGACCCACAAACTGGTAATGCCTGTCTAGGAAGGCAAACCTTAGGTACCGATAATGATCTTTGTGAATCGGTATGTGAAGGTAAGCATCTTTTAAATCTACAGTGGTCATGTATTGACCCTCTTGGATCATAGGTAAAATTGTCCGAATAGTCTCCATCTTGAACGATGGAACTCTTAGGAATTTGTTTAGGATCTTTAAGTCCAGGATGGATTACTCCCATTAACAAGAGCTCTTGTACGCAGCGTAGAAACGCCTCTTTCTTTGTCTGGATTGTTGACAATCTTGACAGATGAAATCTCTCTCTTGGAGGAGAGTATTTGAAGTCCAGAAGGTATCCCTGAGATATTATCTCTAGCGCCCAGGGATCCTGAACATCTCTTGCCCAAGCCTGGGCGAAGAGAGAAAGTCTGCCCCCCACTAGATCCAATCCCGGATCGGGGGCCCTCAATTCATGCTGTTTTAGGGGCAGCAGCAGGTTTCCTAGTCTGCTTGCCCTTGTTCCAGGACTGGTTAGGTTTCCAGCCTTGTCTGTAGCGAGCAACAGCTCCTTCCTGTTTTGGTGCAGAGGAAGTTGATGCTGCTCCTGCTTTGAAATTACGAAAGGAACGAAAATTAGACTGTCTAGTCTTGGCTTTGGCTTTGTCCTGAGGCAGGGCATGGCCTTTACCTCCTGTAATGTCAGCGATAATCTCTTTCAACCCGGGCCCGAATAAGGTCTGCCCTTTGAAAGGTATATTAAGCAATTTAGACTTAGAAGTAACATCAGCTGACCAGGATTTTAGCCACAGCGCCCTGCGTGCCTGAATGGCGAATCCTGAATTCTTCGCCGTAAGTTTAGTAAGATGTACTACGGCCTCCGAAATGAATGAATTAGCTAGTTTAAGGACTCTAAGCCTGTCCGTAATGTCGTCCAGAGTAGCTGAACCAATGTTCTCTTCCAGAGACTCAATCCAGAATGCCGCTGCAGCCGTGATCGGCGCAATGCATGCAAGGGGTTGCAATATAAAACCTTGTTGTTTAACACACTAGCAAATAAACTTGCAACTTGGAAATACAATTCAATTAGAATAATATTAAAACGTACTGTGCCTTTAAGAAGCACAGAAGATCTATGACAGTTGAAAATTAATAAATTGAAACAGTTATAGCCTCAATCCTTGTAAACAACACAACTTTAGCAAAGGTTTAATCCCATTAGCAAAGATAACAAATTCTGAAAGCAGGAAACAAATTACAGAATAAACGTTTTTTATCTCAGTCAAACTATAATTCTCACAGCTCTGCTGAGAGAAATTACCTCCCTCAAAATAAGTTTTGAAGACCCCTGAGCTCTGTAGAGATGAACCGGATCATGCAGGGAATACAATGAGTTGCTGACTGAAATATTTGATGCATAGTAAAAGCGCCAAAAAACGGCCCCTCCCCCTCACACACAGCAGTGAGGGAGAACAGAAACTGTCAGAAAAACAGATTAAGCAACTGCCAAGTGGAAAAATAGTGCCCAAACATTTATTCACACAGTACCTCAGCAAATGAAAACGATTTTACATTCCAGCAAAAACGTTAAACATAATCTCTAGTTATTAAACAGCTTTATGTATTTCTTACAGTGTAATTCTAGTGAAGTACCATTCCCCAGAATACTGAAGTGTAAAGTATACATACATGACATTATATCGGTATGGCAGGATTTTCTCATCAATTCCATTGTCAGAAAATAAAAACTGCTACATACCTCTATGCAGATTCATCTGCCCGCTGTCCCCTGATCTGAAGTTTACCTCACTCCTCAGATGGCCGAGAACAGCAATATGATCTTAACTACTCCGGCTAAAATCATAGCAAAACTCTGGTAGATTCTTCTTCAAACTCTGCCAGAGAGGTAATAACACACTCCGGTGCTATTTTAAAATAACAAACTTTTGATTGAAGATATAAAACTAAGTATAATCACCATAGTCCTCTCACACATCCTATCTAGTCGTTGGGTGCAAGAGAATGACTGGGAGTGACGTAGAGGGGAGGAGCTATATGCAGCTCTGCTGGGTGAATCCTCTTGCACTTCCTGTTGGGGAGGAGTAATATCCCAGAAGTAATGATGACCCGTGGACTGATCACACTTAACAGAAGAAATATTGTATAGTAACCTGTCTCACCCAGAGAAAATACTTGTCTAGAAGTAACTTTTGTATCATCGGCTAAAGTGTTATGCAAATCTGAACTGCACCGCTGTCATTAAGTAACTTTTGTAACATCGGCTAAAGTGTTATGCAAATCTGAACTACACTGCTGTTATTATCTACCTGAATATAGCAGGATATACAAACACCAACTATTTGCCTATACGTTCAATAGAGACGGACACCTGCATAAATTTATGTATGGGGCAGCATATGTAAACACTATTAAAGTGTCAAAGTGTCAAATATTCTATGCATGTTTTTATATCTGAGAATTTTATATAACAAGGGAGACGTCCCTTTAAATTGATGTTTTTAGTATAACTATTATATTGTTTATATGCTTTTTTAAAAAATCTATAAAATATATTTTCCACTCACAGTGACTCATATTGTCTTTATCATCTCACCAAGTGCTATAAAATAGCAATTTAGTATTGAACACTATTTAATAATGAACACTACTTAGTTTTATCTAGTATTCACATTCTTATATTGCTCACTTATCCTTCTTCGATATATATCGATTATATTTTAAGTATACCTTTAGCTATAAGTAGCGCACCTATCACTCCCAATCACACACTCTATGAAGAGAAACCCCTACCACACATGAATCAGGAATAATGTTCAAAATATATAGCATTTGGGTCTACAAATTAAGGAGAAACTATGGGTCAAATATCTAGACATCCTAAGGTAGTCTAAAACATTCTCATACTGGGTGATTTCCCAGATCTGCAAAGTAAGTATCTGAAGTGAATGATTAGGCAGTCTAAGTAAATAATGTCCGTCTTATCTTAAAATAGGGGATCCTACATTAATGTATATCAGGTACTATGCTATCATGACTATTGTGGACCCTATCTATATGACACATTGACCCATAGCACCTCAAAGACAATATTTTCACTGTGCAATAAGATACAATACATTTTCAATATTGTGATTAGCTATGACAAGTTTAATGGGGTCCCAAATAGCTATTGTACAGTTTTACCTTGACTAGTGATATGTAATGAGGGAGAATATGGCAGAATTAAATCTGAATCTATAATCATTTAGTCCTGGTGTACTAGGTAAGAGGGATCTAAATTAGGTTTTATTATGACTACTTCGTGTCTCAATAGGAAGAGATACTATAAATCAGTATCACTCTGAGTCATAGGGATTAGAATAAGGACTATTATAAAAATAAAAC
This sequence comes from Bombina bombina, assembly GCF_027579735.1. NCBI lineage: Eukaryota > Metazoa > Chordata > Amphibia > Anura > Bombinatoridae > Bombina > Bombina bombina. Next base: position 840,630,358 of record NC_069503.1, on the reverse strand, counting down.
TACTACTAGTTGCTGGCTCCCCTTCAGTGGTAAGAATTGGTATTCAAAATGTATTTCCCAATATGTGTCATCAATTAAAACTACGTGCCCCACCATCCTGGCCACTGACAGCAGGACAGGCAATTATACTACCACAGTTAGGGAACACTCGGAGAGTCAATAACATGATAAAGTACATTCTCTCAACAGGTGGGTAGTGAATAGGTGTATTATTAGCAGCTAACTAGTCTCTTAAAACCCAATCTTCTAAGCTAAAGCCATTTTATATTAATATGATGTTATACTAGGGGCATCGTTAAGTACTTTAAGCAAAAATTACAACCCTATAAGATATAATTTATAATGTAACTAAACAAGTAGGCATCACATGCAATCCAAAGTCATAGCAAAAACAAAATTTATGCTTACCTGATAAATTTATTTCTCTTGTGGTGTATCCAGTCCACGGATTCATCCATTACTTGTGGCATATTCTCCTTCCCAACAGGAAGCTGCAAGAGGATCACCCACAGCAGAGCTGTCTATATAGCTCCTCCCCTAACTGCCACCTCCCAGTCATTCGACCGAAGACAAGCAAGAGAAAGGAGAAACTATAGGGTGCAGTGGTGACTGTATTTTAAAATTAAAAAACACTTGCCTTAAAATGACAGGGCGGGCCGTGGACTGGATACACCACAAGAGAAATAAATTTATCAGGTAAGCATAAATTTTGTTTTCTCTTGTAAGGTGTATCCAGTCCACGGATTAATCCATTACTTGTGGGATACCAATACCAAAGCTATAGGACACGGATGAAGGGAGGGACAAGGCAGGCGCTTAAACGGAAGGCACCACTGCCTGTAAGACCTTTCTTCCAAAAATAGCCTCCAAAGAAGCAAAAGTATCAAATTTGTAGAATTTAGAAAAAGTATGAAGCGAAGACCAAGTCGCCGCCTTACAAATCTATTCAACAGAAGCCTCATTTTTAAAAGCCCATGTGGAAGCCACCGCTCTAGTGGAATGAGCTGTAATTCTTTCAGGAGGCTGCTGGCCAGCAGTCTCATAAGTTAAGCGGATTATACTTCTTAACCAAAAAGAAAGAGAAGTTGCTGAAGCCTTTTGGCCTTTCCTCTGTCCAGAGTAGACCACAAACAATGCAGATGTTTTACAAAAATCTTTAGTAGCTTGTAAATAAAACTTTAAAGCACGAACCACGTCAAGATTGTGTAATAGACGTTCCTTCTTTGAAGAATGATTAGGACACAGTGACGGAACAACAATCTCCTGATTGATATTTTTATTAGATACCACCTTAGGAAGAAACCCAGGTTTGGTACGCAAAACTACCTTATCTGTATGGAAGATCAGATAAGGGGAATCACACTGCAAGGCAGATAATTCTGAAACTCTTCGAGCTGAAGAGATAGCTACCAAAAACAGAACTTTCCAAGATAAAAGCTTGATATCTATGGAATGCAGAGGTTCAAACGGAACCCCTTGAAGAACTTTAAGCACTAAATTTAAACTCCATGGCGGAGCAACAGGTTTAAACACAGGCTTGATTCTAACTAAAGCCTGACAAAACGCCTGAAATCTGTCCCTTTAAGGAACTAGCTGACAATCCCTTCTCCAATCCTTCTTGGAGAAAAGATAATATCCTGGGAATCCTGACTTTACTCCATGAGTAACCCTTGGATTCACACCAATGAAGATATTTACACCATATCTTATGATAGATTTTCCTGGTGACAGGCTTTCGAGTCTGAATTAAGGTATCAATGACCGACTTGGAGAAACCACGTTTTGATAAAATTAAGCGTTCAATCTCCAAGCAGTCAGACGCAGAGAAATTAGATTTGGATGGCTGAAAGGACCCTGAAGTAGAAGGTCCTGCCTCAGCGGTAGAGTCCATTGTGGACGGGATGACATGTCCACCAGATCTGCATACCAAGTCCTGCGTGGCCACGCAGGTGCTATCAAAATCACCGAAGCTCTCTCCTGCTTGATCTTGGCAATCAGACGAGGGAGCAGAGGAAACGGTGGAAACACATAAGCCAGGTTGAAAGACCAAGGCGCTGCTAGAGCATCTATCAGCGCTGCCTTGGGATCCCTGGACCTGGATCCGTAACAAGGAAGCTTGGCGTTCTGACGAGACGCCATGAGATCCAGTTCTGGATTGCCCCAAAGTTGAATCAACTGTGCAAAAACCTCCGGATGGAGCTCCCACTCCCCCGGATGAAAAGTCTGTCGACTTAGAAAATCCGCCTCCCAGTTCTCTACTCCTGGGATATGGATAGCTGATAGATGGCAAGAGTGAACCTCTGCCCATAAAATTATTTTTGAAACCTCCAACATTGCTAGGGAACTCCTTGTTCCCCCTTGATGGTTAATGTAGGCTACAGTCGTGATATTGTCCGACTGAAATCTGATGAACCTGACCGCAGCTAGCTGAGGCCAAGCCTGAAGAGCATTGAATATCGCTCTTAGTTCCAGAATATTTTATCGGAAGGAGTGTCTCCTCCTGAGTCCACAAGCCCTGAGCCTTCAGGGAGTTCCAGACTGCACCCCAGCCCAGAAGGCTGGCATCTGTCATTTCTATTGTCCAATCTGGCCTGCGGAAGGTCATACCCTTGGACAGATGGACCCGAAATAGCCACCAGAGAAGAGAATCCCTGGTCTCTTGATCCAGATTTAGTAGAGGGGACAAATCTGTGTAATCCCCATTCCACTGACTCAGCATGCAGAGTTGCAGCGGTCTGAGATGAAGGCGGGCAAACGTCACTATGTCCATTGCCGCTACCATTAAGCCGATTACTTCCATACACTGAGCCACTGAAGGGCAGTGACGTGCAGTGACGTCAGAGACTAGTGAGGCAGTGGCTAGGATACGCCTTCATTCTTTAGATATCCTTTGTTGAAGAAATAGCAATGCACATGGGTGAGCCAATCACATGAGGTATCTATGTGCAGCCACCAATCAGCAGCTACTGAGCATATTTAGATATGATTTTCAACAAAGGACATCAAAAGAATGAAGACAATTAGATATTAGATGTAAATTGGAAAGTTATTTAAATTTGCATATGGGTTTCATATGGGTTTCATGTCCCTTTAAATGGTGTCTTGGAAAACTGGTCAACTTAGTAAACATCTGATTTTAGTCTAAAAGGATTGTAACAGAAACTCTTGCCAGATAACACAATGCTTGCTCTGATTATGAGATCTAGAAATCCATGCCCATTAAAATATGTTTAAAACATACTTTTTACTTTAATGCTGCAAATTATGCTTATAGATTCTTTCATTACATAAGGGATGAGAGAGTCAGAGGGGGAGGAAGAGAGACAGAGAGAGAAAGAGACCATGGGGAGAACAACACATAAGGAGAGAGATGGATAGATAGAGAGAGATATACACACACACACACACACACACAAGGGGGGGGGGAGAGGGACCACTGCATTTTAAAGTAATAAAACAGCAGAGCTACAGAGAGTTCAGAAAGTAAGACTATACATTAGTACAGAGGCAAGCTGCTAAGTTAGTGGGTGTAAAGTTTGAGTAAACAAAATACAAAAACGACCCTGCTGTAAAAGAGTAAACAAACACTAAACCACATTCATTAAATTATCATTTTCACTAACAGAATCCCTTTTTAGTAAAATCTTACTTCAATAAGATGTGGCTAAAACAGTGTTCTCTGTGCCTCTCTCTTCCTGCTCTGTAAGGATTCAGGAAGTGACAGTGGCACATTCCACTGCACTTAGAGGGGAAGAACAGAACTCTCTTTTTCACTTTAGCAAAGCTAGCAGGTTCACAGGACAGCAACAAAATATATGAAAGTTTTTTCCGTTTTTTGTTTTGTTTTATATGATTTAACATCCAGCCCCAACCCTATGTTCCACTTACTAATGCCTCTCGCTGGATTGGTTCAGCCCAAATAGGACTGCCTCAAATAAGCAGTTAATGGGCCATGCAATGATCTTAACCACTTGCATCCAGTAGGTGGCGCAGCATGTTGTGTAATGGTGGGCAGACCTGATTGTGCCTCTTCATTGCACAACATATAGCTGTGAGAAAAAAAAATGCTGGGGAAAAAAAATACAATTTTTTTTTTAAAGCCAATAAAAAAATATATATTTTTGCCCATATGAGAGGTGAAGCACTGCCTCACCTGCCTCTAGTGACTGCACATCACTGCTGAAGGGTGAGAAGTAGAATAAAGAACACGGCAGGAATTTAGAAGTTTTGACAACCTGGCCTCTGTCAGGTAAATCTTCATTTCTACAGAATCTATCAGAGTTCCTAGGAAGGAAACTCTTGTGAGAGGGGATAGAGAACTCTTTTCTTCGTTCACTTTCCACCCACGCGACCTCAGGAATGCCAGAACAATGTCTGTATAGGACCTGGCGATTTGAAAATTTTTTGCCTGTATTAGAATGTCGTCTAGGTAAGGGGCTACTGCTATACCCTGCGGCCTTAGGACCGCTAGAAGTGACCCTAGAACCTTCGTAAAGATTCTTGGTGCCGTAGCTAACCCAAAGGGAAGAGCCACAAACTGGTAATGCCTGTCTAGGAAGGCGAACATGAGAAACCGATGATGATCTCTGTGTATCGGAATGTGCAGATAAGCATCCTTTAAGTCCACGGTAGTCATATAATGACCCTCCTGGATCATAGGTAGGATGGTTCGAATAGTCTGCATCTTGAAGGATGGGACTCTGAGAAATTTGTTTAGGATCTTGAAATCTAAGATTGGTCTGAAGGTTCCCTCTTTCTTGGGAACCACAAACAGATTTTGAATAAAAGCCTTGCCCCTGTTCCTCCTTTGTAACTGGGTGGATCACTCCCATAACTAGGAGGTCTTGAACACAATGTAAGAATGCCTCTCTCTTTATCTGGTTTGCAGATAATTGTGAGAGATGAAATCTTCCTTTTGGGGCAGAAGCTTTGAAGTCCAGAAGATATCCCTGGGATACAATTTCCAACGCCCAGGGATCCTGGACATCTCTTGCCCAAGCCTGGGCGAAGAGAGAAAGTCTGCCCCCTACTAGATCCGTTACCGGATCGGGGGCTGATCTTTCATGCTGTCTTAGAGGCAGCAGCAGGCTTTTTGGCCTGTTTTCCTTTGTTCCAAGCCTGGTTAGGTCTCCAGACTGGTTTGGACTGAGCAAAATTTCCCTCTTGTTTTGTATTAGAGGAAGTTGAAGCTGCGCCACTCTTGAAGTTTCGAAAGGCATGAAAATTAGGCTGTTTGGTCCTTAATTTGTTGGACCTATCCTGAGGAAGGGCGTGACCTTTTCCTACAGTAATATCAGAAATGATCTCCTTCAGTTCAGGCCCAAATAGGGTCTGCCCCTTGAAGGGAATGTTGAGAAGCTTAGACTTTGAAGTAACGTCAGCTGACCAGGATTTAAGCCATAGCGCCCGAATAGCAAAACCTGAGTTCTTAGCCATTAGTTTGGTTAAATGAACAACGGCGTCAGAAACAAATGAATTGGCTAGCTTAAGAGCTTTAAGCTTGTCAAGGATATCATCCAATGGGGTTTCAACCTGTAGAGCCTCTTCTAGAGACTCAAACCAGAAGGCCGCAGCAGCAGTGACAGGGGCAATGCATGCAAGGGGCTAGAGAATAAAACCTTGTCCCTTAGGGACCGTTTGCCACAAGTCCCGTGTAGCGGCATCTATGGGAAACATCTTTTTAAAAACAGGAGGGGGAGAGAACGGTACACCTGGTCTATCCCATTCCTTAGTAATAATTTCTGAAAACCTCTTAGGTATTGGAAAAACAGAATTTATGTTTACCTGATAAATTTCTTTCTCCAACGGTGTGTCCGGTCCACGGCGTCATCCTTACTTGTGGGATATTCTCTTCCCCAACAGGAAATGGCAAAGAGCCCAGCAAAGCTGGTCACATGATCCCTCCCAGGCTCCGCCTACCCCAGTCATTCGACCGACGTTAAGGAGGAATAATAGCATAGGAGAAACCATATGGTACCGTGGTGACTGTAGTTAAAGAAAATAAATTATCAGACCTGATTAAAAAACCAGGGCGGGCCGTGGACCGGACACACCGTTGGAGAAAGAAATTTATCAGGTAAACATAAATTCTGTTTTCTCCAACATAGGTGTGTCCGGTCCACGGCGTCATCCTTACTTGTGGGAACCAATACCAAAGCTTTAGGACACGGATGAAGGGAGGGAGCAAATCAGGTCACCTAAATGGAAGGCACCACGGCTTGCAAAACCTTTCTCCCAAAAATAGCCTCAGAAGAAGCAAAAGTATCAAACTTGTAAAATTTGGTAAAAGTGTGCAGTGAAGACCAAGTCGCTGCCCTACATATCTGATCAACAGAAGCCTCGTTCTTGAAGGCCCATGTGGAAGCCACAGCCCTAGTGGAATGAGCCGTGATTCTTTCGGGAGGCTGCCGTCCGGCAGTCTCGTAAGCCAATCTGATGATGCTTTTAATCCAAAAAGAGAGAGAGGTAGAAGTTGCTTTTTGACCTCTCCTTTTACCTGAATAAACAACAAACAGGGAAGATGTTTGTCTAAAATCCTTTGTAGCATCTAAATAGAATTTTAGAGCGCGAACAACATCCAAATTGTGCAACAAGCGTTCCTTCTTTGAAACTGGTTTCGGACACAGAGAAGGTACGATAATCTCCTGGTTAATGTTTTTGTTAGAAACAACTTTTGAAAGAAAACCAGGTTTAGTACGTAAAACCACCTTATCTGCATGGAACACCAGATAAGGAGGAGAACACTGCAGAGCAGATAATTCTGAAACTCTTCTAGCAGAAGAAATTGCAACTAAAAACAAAACTTTCCAAGATAATAACTTAATATCAACGGAATGTAAGGGTTCAAACGGAACCCCCTGAAGAACTGAAAGAACTAGATTGAGACTCCAAGGAGGAGTCAAAGGTTTGTAAACAGGCTTGATTCTAACCAGAGCCTGAACAAAGGCTTGAACATCTGGCACAGCTGCCAGTTTTTTGTGAAGTAACACCGACAAGGCAGAAATCTGTCCCTTCAGGGAACTTGCCGATAATCCTTTTTCCAATCCTTCTTGAAGGAAGGATAGAATCCTAGGAATCTTAACCTTGTCCCAAGGGAATCCTTTAGATTCACACCAACAGATATATTTTTTCCAAATTTTGTGGTAAATCCTTCTAGTTACAGGCTTTCTGGCCTGAACAAGAGTATCGATAACAGAATCTGAGAAACCTCGCTTCGATAAAATCAAGCGTTCAATCTCCAAGCAGTCAGCTGGAGTGAAACCAGATTCGGATGTTCGAACGGACCCTGAACAAGAAGGTCTCGTCTCAAAGGTAGCTTCCAAGGTGGAGCCGATGACATATTCACCAGATCTGCATACCAAGTCCTGCGTGGCCACGCAGGAGCTATCAAGATCACCGACGCCCTCTCCTGATTGATCCTGGCTACCAGCCTGGGGATGAGAGGAAACGGCGGGAACACATAAGCTAGTTTGAAGGTCCAAGGTGCTACTAGTGCATCCACTAGAGCCGCCTTGGGATCCCTGGATCTGGACCCGTAGCAAGGAACTTTGAAGTTCTGACGAGAGGCCATCAGATCCATGTCTGGAATGCCCCAAAGTTGAGTGACTTGGGCAAAGATTTCCGGATGGAGTTCCCACTCCCCCGGATGCAATGTCTGACGACTCAGAAAATCCGCTTCCCAATTTTCCACTCCCGGGATGTGGATAGCAGACAGGTGGCAGGAGTGAGACTCCGCCCATAGAATAATCTTGGTCACTTCTTCCATCGCTAGGGAACTCCTTGTTCCCCCCTGATGGTTGATGTACGCAACAGTCGTCATGTTGTCTGATTGAAACCGTATGAACTTGGTCCTCGCTAGCTGAGGCCAAGCCTTGAGAGCATTGAATATCGCTCTCAGTTCCAGAATATTTATCGGTAGAAGAGATTCTTCCCGAGACCAAAGACCCTGAGCTTTCAGGGATCCCCAGACCGCACCCCAGCCCATCAGACTGGCGTCGGTCGTGACAATGACCCACTCTGGTCTGTGGAATGTCATCCCTCGTGACAGGTTGTCCATGGACAGCCACCAACGGAGTGAGTCTCTGGTCCTCTGATTTACTTGTATCTTTGGAGACAAGTCTGTATAGTCCCCATTCCACTGACTGAGCATGCACAGTTGTAATGGTCTTAGATGAATGCGCGCAAAAGGAACTATGTCCATTGCCGCTACCATCAACCCGATCACTTCCATGCACTGAGCTACGGAAGGAAGAGGAACGGAATGAAGTATTCGACAAGAGTCCAGAAGCTTTGTCTTTCTGGCCTCTGTTAGAAAAATCCTCATTTCTGAGGAGTCTATAATTGTTCCCAAGAAGGGAACCCTTGTTGACGGGGATAGAGAACTCTTTTCCACGTTCACTTTCCATCCGTGCGATCTGAGAAAGGCCAGGACGATGTCCGTGTGAGCCTTTGCTCGAGGGAGGGACGACGCTTGAATCAGAATGTCGTCCAGGTAAGGTACTACTGCAATGCCCCTTGGTCTTAGCACAGCTAGAAGGGACCCTAGTACCTTTGTGAAAATCCTTGGAGCAGTGGCTAATCCGAAAGGAAGCGCCACGAACTGGTAATGTTTGTCCAGGAATGCAAACCTTAGGAACCGATGATGTTCCTTGTGGATAGGAATATGTAGATACGCATCCTTTAAATCCACCGTGGTCATGAATTGACCTTCCTGGATGGAAGGAAGGATAGTTCGAATGGTTTCCATCTTGAAAGATGGGACCTTGAGAAATTTGTTTAAGATCTTGAGATCTAGGATTGGTCTGAATGTTCCCTCTTTTTTGGGAACTATGAACAGATTGGAGTAGAACCCCATCCCTTGTTCTCTCAATGGAACAGGATGAATCACTCCCATTTTTAACAGGTCTTCTACACAATGTAAGAACGCCTGTCTTTTTATGTGGTCTGAAGACAACTGAGACCTGTGGAACCTTCCCCTTGGGGGAAGTCCCTTGAATTCCAGAAGATAACCCTGGGAGACTATTTCTAGCGCCCAAGGATCCAGAACATCTCTTGCCCAAGCCTGAGCGAAGAGAGAGAGTCTGCCCCCCACCAGATCCGGTCCCGGATCGGGGGCCGATATTTCATGCTGTCTTGGTAGCAGTGGCAGGTTTCTTTGCCTGCTTTCCCTTGTTCCAGCCTTGCATTGGTCTCCAAGCTGGCTTGGCCTGAGAAGTATTACCCTCTTGCTTAGAGGACGTAGCACCTTGGGCTGGTCCGTTTTTACGAAAGGGACGAAAATTAGGTCTATTTTTTGCCTTGAAAGGCCGATCCTGAGGAAGGGCATGGCCCTTACCCCCAGTGATATCAGAGATAATCTCTTTCAAGTCAGGACCAAACAGCGTTTTCCCCTTGAAAGGAATGTTTAGTAGCTTGTTCTTGGAAGACGCATCAGCCGACCAAGATTTCAACCAAAGCGCTCTGCGCGCCACAATAGCAAACCCAGAATTCTTAGCCGCTAACTTAGCCAATTGCAAAGAGGCGTCTAGAGTGAAAGAATTAGCCAATTTGAGAGCATTGACTCTGTCCATAATCTCCTCATAAGGAGGAGAGTCACTATCGAGCACCTTAATCAGTTCATCAAACCAGAAATATGCGGCTGTAGTGACAGGGACAATGCATGAAATGGGTTGTAGAAGGTAACCCTGCTGAACAAACATCTTTTTAAGCAAACCTTCTAATTTTTTATCCATAGGATCTTTGAAAGCACAACTATCCTCTATGGGAATAGTGGTGCGTTTGTTTAAAGTAGAAACCGCTCCCTCGACCTTGGGGACTGACTGCCATAAGTCCTTTCTGGGGTCGACCATAGGAAACAATTTTTTAAATATGGGGGGAGGGACGAAAGGAATACCGGGCCTTTCCCATTCTTTATTAACAATGTCCGCCACCCGCTTGGGTATAGGAAAAGCTTCTGGGAGCCCCGGCACCTCTAGGAACTTGTCCATTTTACATAGTTTCTCTGGGATGACCAAATTTTCACAATCATCCAGAGTGGATAATACCTCCTTAAGCAAAATGCAGAGATGTTCCAATTTAAATTTAAAAGTAATCACATCAGATTCAGCCTGCTGAGAAATGTTCCCTAAATCAGTAATTTCTCCCTCAGACAAAACCTCCCTGGCTCCCTCAGATTGGGTTAGGGGCCCTTCAGAGATATTAATATCAGCGTCGTCATGCTCTTCAGTAACTAAAACAGAGCATCCACGCTTACGCTGACAAGGGTTCATTTTGGCTAAAATGTTTTTGACAGAATTATCCATTACAGCCGTTAATTGTTGCATAGTAAGGAGTATTGGCGCGCTAGATGTACTAGGGGCCTCCTGAGTGGGCAAGACTCGTGTAGACGAAGGAGGGAATGATGCAGTACCATGCTTACTCCCCTCACTTGAGGAATCATCTTGGGCATCATTGTCATTATCACATAAATCACATTTATTTAAATGAATAGGAATTCTGGCTTCCCCACATTCAGAACACAGTCTATCTGGTAGTTCAGACATGTTAAACAGGCATAAACTTGATAAGAAAGTACAAAAAACGTTTTGAAATAAAACCGTTACTGTCACTTTAAATTTTAAACTGAACACACTTTATTACTGCAATTGCGAAAAAACATGAAGGAATTGTTCAAAATTCACCAAACTTTCACCACAGTGTCTTAAAGCCTTGAAACTATTGCACACCAATTTTGGAAGCTTTAACCCTTAAAATAACGGAACCGGAGCCGTTTTAAGCTTTAACCCCTTTACAGTCCCTGGTATCTGCTTTGCTGAGACCCAACCAAACCCAAGGGGAATACGATACCAAATGATGCCTTCAGAAGTCTTTTATCAGTATCAGAGCTCCTCTCACATGCGACTGCATGCCATGCCTCTCAAAAACAAGTGCGCAACACCGGCGCGAAAATGAGACTCTGCCTATGCTTTGGGAAAGCCCCTAAAGAATAAGGTGTCTAAAACAGTGCCTGCCGATATTATTATATCAAAATACCCAGAATAAATGATTCCTCAAGGCTAAATAAGTGTTAATATCAATCGATTTAGCCCAAAAAATGTCTACAGTCTAAATAAGCCCTTGTGAAGCCCTTATTTACAATCGTAATAAACATGGCTTACCGGATCCCATAGGGAAAATGACAGCTTCCAGCATTACATCGTCTTGTTAGAATGTGTCATACCTCAAGCAGCAAAGGACTGCAAACTGTTCCCCCAACTGAAGTTAATGCTCTCAACAGTCCTGTGTGGAACAGCCATGGATTTTAGTTACGGTTGCTAAAATCATTTTCCTCATACAAACAGAATTCTTCATCTCTTTTCTGTTTCTGAGTAAATAGTACGTACCAGCACTATTTGAAAATAACAAACTCTTGATTGAATAATGAAAAACTACAGTTAAACACTAAAAAACTCTAAGCCATCTCCGTGGAGATGTTGCCTGTACAACGGCAAAGAGAATGACTGGGGTAGGCGGAGCCTGGGAGGGATCATGTGACCAGCTTTGCTGGGCTCTTTGCCATTTCCTGTTGGGGAAGAGAATATCCCACAAGTAAGGATGACGCCGTGGACCGGACACACCTATGTTGGAGAAAACATCAGTGTAAACAGGCACTGCGTAGTATTTATCCAATCTACACAATTTCTCTGGGACCACAATGGTGTCACAGTCATCCAGAGTTGCTAAAACCTCCGTAAGCAACATGCGGAGGTGTTCAAGCTTAAATTTAAAAGTAGACATATCAGAATCAGGTTTAAGTGTCTTCCCTGAGTCAGAAAAATCACCCACAGATAGAAGCTCTCCTTCTTCGGCTTCTGCACATTGTGAGGGTATATCGGACATAGCTACTAAAGCGTCAGAGAGCTCTGTATTTGTTCTAACCCCAGAGCTGTCTCGCTTTCCTTGTAACCCTGGCAGTTTGGACAATACTTCTGTAAGAGTATGACTAATAACTGCCACCATGTCTTGTAAAGTATACGCAATGGGCGCGCTAGATGTACCTTGAGCGGGAGTTATAGGCTCAGACACGTGGGGAGAGTTAGTCGGCATAACTTCCCCCTTGTCCTCTGGTGATAAATCTTTTAAAGCCAGAATATGGTCTTTATAACTTATAGTAAGATCAGTGCATTTGGTACACATTCTAATAGGGGGTTCCACAATGGCTTCTAAACATAATGAACAAGGAGTTTCCTCTATGTCAGACATGTTTAACAGACTAGTAATGAGACCAGCAAGCTTTGAAAACACTTTAATTAATGTGAAAAAGCAGAATATAAAAAACGGTACTGTGCCTTTAAGGGAAAAAAACAAACACAAAAACTGCAAAACAGTGAAAAAAGCAGTTATCTTTATGAATTTTTTACAGTGTATATAATAGACTAAAATAGCATTGCACCCACTTACAAATGGATGATTAACCCCTCAAGTTAAAAAATGAAGCAAAAAAAAAAACGGTAAAAACCGTTATAACAGTCACAAGCAAACTGCCACAGCTCTACTGTGGCTCCTACCTTCCCATAAAACGACTTTTGTAGGCACAAAAACCCTTTACAGAGGTCCAATATGTCAGGGGACTCCTTCAGGGAAGCTGGATGTCTCAGAATGTAAAAACAACTGCGCAATTAGAGCGCGAAAATAGGCCCCTCCCACCATGTACTCAAAGTCAGAGGGCCTTAAAAAACTATTCCTAGTAGTAAAATAACAGCTATGTGGAAAACTAGGCCCCAATAAAGATTTATCATCTCAGTAAAAAACGTTCTTAATATGTGTGCAAACGTTTTACATACTAAGCCATAATAGAAAGTAATATGAAAATGACCCTTTACTGCAAGCATGATGCCAGTCGTTATTAAATCACTGCAATCAGGCTTACCTTAACTAAATCAGGCACTGTCAGCATTTTCTAGTTCTTATCATCCTCTAGAAAAAAATATACTGAACATACCTCAGAGCAGTTAATTCTGCAGGCCGTTCCCCTAGCTGAAGTTTCCCCATACTCTTCAGTTATGTGTGAGAACAGCAGTGGATCTTAGTTACAACCTGCTAAGATCATCAAAAACCTCAGGAAAATTCTTCTTCTAATTTCTGCCTGAGGTAAAAAAACAGTACAACGCCGGCACCGTTTAAAAATAACAAACTTTTGATTGAAGATAAACTACATTAATTCACCACATCTCTCTAGCTACTTCCATTGTCGAGAGCTGCAAGAGAATGACTGGGAGGTGGCAGTTAGGGGAGGAGCTATATAGACAGCTCTGCTGTGGGTGATCCTCTTGCAGCTTCCTGTTGGGAAGGAGAATATACCACAAGTAATGGATGAATCCGTGGACTGGATACACCTTACAAGAGAAATACCATTCTGTTACTTGGGATTCTATTTACTCCATAATATCTCCCCCACCCATTAGACCCAGGTCTGGATTCATTTATGTAGGTTGCTATATGGGGATGGGTGGGTATTTTGCATCTAAGCTATAACCTGAGCAACAGGCTTGTATTAAACAATGTAGAACATGAGCTGCTGAATAACCCATTTGACCATCATGTAGGGATAAACATCAAAGTAGTTTCAAACTAATATAATATAAATATAGCTAACGGAGAAAGGAAACATCTCACACAGTATCTTAGTCTCGCAGTAACAAGTAACTGTACATTTAACAATAAGTCTGTATACGTAATAACATGTAAAGGGCGGCCAGACTTCAGGCTCAATCGCCTTCATTAGAGCATAGTAGGTTGTGTAAGGGATATATTGTGAACCGGCTTACTGTCTTCTGGGAGCATTATGACCATCACGTCAACGAAAAATAAATAAATCTCCTAACAAGTAGCAGTTAATGAGCCGTGTGTGTCAGCATGCTGCCCGCCATACAGTTCATACTACTGGTGTTCACACTCTGCAAAAAAGTCATCCAACTCCATTTCTATCGGTCAGGTAAGAGAGTTCATGAACGGTAACAGTAGGTCTTGCATAATCCTGCCGTCTTGACGTCTTGCTGGGCAAATTACTTGTGACTTCAGTAACCTGATCTTTGCATTGAAGGAACAATCCTCCAATGTTGCTCCAATGCAGTTAGTGACCCAGAGAAGATCTTGTGCTTGTAAGTTAGAGCGGCAGACTGGCTCTTCATTCGCAGTAGGAAAGTCCGCCAATTTAACCACACATTTAAAAAAATCTCATATTAATGGCAGATCTGAAATATCCTCCATCGCCATCATCCACTTCAGTCTCATCTAGGGCCTCCACATGATCAAGCATGACTCTGAGTTCTGATGTCTGGCCACTCCTTGGTAAGGTGAGTAGTGATTGCCGGAGAGCCAAGGCCTCGCTGTCACCATACTGGAAGTAGGCATGGTCGTTTGGGAAAATTTGCTTTAGAGGGAATTCCAGGAGGTTTTTGCAGCCAAATGCTGTCCTTAGTGTCTCTTCAATGGCGGTCTGGCAGGTGTCTAATATGCGACAGAGCTCTTTTATAATATAGTCCTTTGACGCCATGTTGGTTTTGAGTATATAGCTTATATACTGTAGGCCTTCCCAGCTTGAATGCCGTCTCTCTGTCTCCTGCAGTAGCTGTAATAATGAATTAGCTCCTGGGTCTTCCAGTTAGGTTTTTAAAAGTGTTTTTTAGGACTTTTACCCTTGAAGCTGGATCTATGAGCCAGGAGCTACACAGAAACACGTCTAGCTGCTTCGGCAGTTGACTCCGCCCCCCGCAACGTTCTAATTTATTCCTATTATCAATTTTTCTTCGTTCTCTTGCTATCTTTATTTGAAAAATAAGACATCTAAGCTTTTTTAGTTCAGGAGTCTGGACAGCACTTTTTTATTGGTCGATTAATTGATCCACCAATCAGCAAGAACAACCCAGGTTGTTCCCCAAAAATGGGCCGGCATCTAAACTTACATTCTTGCATTTCAAATAAAGATACCAAGAGAATGAAGAAAATTTGATAATAGGAGTAAATTAGAAAGTAGTTTAAAATGTCATGCTCTATCTGAATTATGAAAGAAACAATTTGGGTTCAGTGTCCCTTTTAAGGGATTGTTAGTTTTAAGAGATTATCCTATGATTACAGCACAAGCCAAGATGTATCAGGACCACCCTTGTGGGAGCATGTTTGACTATTTGTTTCTGTTGTAAATGCCTTGTGTATCAAGTTTTTAACTTTTTACAAAATAAAGGAATGATTTTATTATTTCTAAACTGTGGATTTATAATTTTGTACCACAGTATGCTTTCATGGAAAACAGACAAATTCTAAAAAAATATATACCAATAAAATAGTTAAATTGGGGATATTATAAATCTATTAATATCTTGCGCTCTATTTGAGAAAGTTTAATTTTAATCTTCTTTGGCCACAGTCTAGTTTCTCTTAATTTGTGTTTTACTTTGTATAATAAATAAATAAAGCTACCAGGGTCTCTTTTTGTTAGTGTACTAGAACTTAATAGATGTTGAGGTTTTTAGAGTAGTGTGTGTGAAATTAAACTTTTATAACACACTGAAAGAGCAAATATACAATCAGTTGTCAATATTCTGCAACTCACATCCATTTATCTAGTTTGTTACAGCACCTGACAATTAAAGAGACCTAAGGTAAAACAAATGCTCAAGCACTTAGCTGTCAAAATATTCTCTTTATAGCATTTAAAAAAAAAAGCTGAATATCAAAGCTTCTGAAACAGCCATAACAAAATAAATAGATAATAAAAAAGAGAGTATCATTCCTTATGATTATGTTATTTTGCAATCAGTAAACTAATAATCATGTAATAGTGAACAATGAAAAGAAATGATTTAATTAAAGTGTGTGTTTTTTCCCCCCAGCAATTCCTGTGGAAAGTGCCAAACAAAATCCAAACGTTGCCTTGGTGCTAACAGCCTATGGAGGCCATATTGGTTTTCTTGAGGGAATTTGGCCAAGACAGCAAACCTACATGGACAGAATTTTTAAGCAGTTTGTACAAGCAATTGTTGAGCATGGCAAGGAAATTTCTGATCTGTAGCTGTTACATTTTTGTCTATAAATACATTGGTAGGTTCTGATCATGCAGATTAAGTTTATGCACAAGGTATCCCTTTAGTTGCCAGTGGCTCATCATAACATGAGACTTCCACGGCTTCTAAGGGATAAACAATTAGATCTTAGTATCTAGCATTCAAACTGTTGCAAAAATATTTACTATTTTATAGCAAGAATTTGCAGTCAAAAATGTTAGTATTTTCTATCTTTGTTTTTTTTTTTGTTACCAAGAATGACCTTAAACTTAATAAAGCACTCTGCATTTACTGAATTGCACTCAACCAAAACCATCATGTATACAGATAAACATTCCTCAGGGTTTTCATATATACCAGGTTCCTTGTCTAAACGTGCAAGCATTACTATATTACAATGTGAAGGATTAGCAATCCTGATTTGTTTAATGCAATGCATGCTCATGAAGGCAATGTACAAAGCAACACAAAACCAGAAACGTGCAGGAATGAAGACTACAGAACTGCACAAAGTCATTCGGTGAAACTGATTATAAAGCATGGATTGTAGCAGTGTTTGACTGATTCCTATAACTTATTATATGCACCCTGTGAGACTTAACAAGGGATAACCTAATTTATGTTATTCTAAACTGTGTCTCTCTCACATAATTTATTTTGTAAGAGTAACTGATTTAGAATGTATTCTAAAATATATATATATTTTTTCTGTTTATTCTGTTAAAATAAACTGCAATTTTAAACTACACAGTTGTGTTGTTCTGTGTAAAATATAATAAAATAATCTTATTTTGTATGTCAGGATATCTGAGTATTATTAAATAATATATATATATATATATGTATGTATTTTTATCTACACATAGATTTATGACAAAGACTAATTTTTTTTATTTGCTTTGTGAAACTGCCTATAAGACATTAGATGCCTGACAGGCCACAATTCAATCCTCCCCCACTCAATATGCAAAATTACAATGCATACAGGTGAGGACAAAGGGAAGACATTTGGTCCAGTTAAGTTCAGACAGTCATTTCAAAGAAAGGCAAATTACTTTAAAAAAAAAAATGGTCATCTATATTCTGTGTATTCCAGATCTTAGATCAGACATGAAGATCCCCTTTCCTGATTAACAGGACATCTGAGAACAAAGATTATCAGATAAATTACCTCATGCAGTAATACAGACACAATGTCTGAAAAATCACTGGATTTCTTTTTAAACTTAAACAGATTCGAAAAAACAGTTCTTAGCTGAACAAAATTTTTCAAAGGAAATAGTCTTATACACAGGTGCTAAATTGATACCTGCTGTGTATTGAATCCACAAATTCTAGACGGCATGTCTAGATGAAAAATTGCTAAACAGAGACAAATGTGGCATTGCAACTGAAATTCATTTTAAAATACAGCCTATATAATTTAAATACTGTATTAAATGTCTACATAGGGATCTGGGGAAATGCAATTCAGATTGTAATAAATTAAATGAATAACTGCATTAGTATATATAAAATGTTTGTTATTTCAAAATAAATACCGTTTCTCTGTGTTCCAGGAAGCTAATGGAAAATGACAGGAAGAACATTAATGGATATAAGATTGTCTATTTGTATAACATTAAACATGAATATATGTATATATATTCAGACAATATATTAAATATGAATATAAAAATCTGGGAGATTATCCAGGCCTAGAAAGTTGAAAACCTGAAAGTTAAGATTCCAGCATGTCTTAACCTAGGTATTTTTGGAAGCATAGAATGTTTTAAGCATTTAAAATGAACATTTTTAACAACATTATTTCTTTCATTTCAGACATCTAAATGACAAATTGGGATACATATGCTGAGTTAATAAATAACAATACAGTCAATTTAAGATATCCCATGAATGTTAGCCATGATTATGGATCTGTGTATTCAAAAATTGTTGGTAATGTGAAATATGCTATGTCTTTATATGAATATAAGGGAATAATCAAATACAATTTTAAATGGATTTTAAGATAATAATAAAATGATCAATAGAAACACACTGTTGTTTCATATTAAAATAATCAGGATGAATAGTATGACATGGTCCAATACACTTGGAACATGTGACTTGTTGATACTAAAAAAATATATGGTATATTGAATAAAAATATATATAAACTGTATTTACTGTTAGCAGTGGATTGAAACTGGTATAACAGCCAAATAAATTAACTATTGCAATCCATACAGAGCCAACCAGGGAGGCCTCTCCCAGATAACTAATGAGAGGGACAAGCACAGTGGGCATAACCAAAAAAAAAGATCACCAATGATTATATGTAAGAAAAGCTGAATGCAAGGAGAAGGAGTTTTTTTGGTTTCTTTGGTCTGCTTACACTGGTGATTGATAACTGGCTGCCATACTTGGGATACAGTCACTCTAAGCAAAAAGCTGAGACTAAACTTCTTGATCTATGCAATAACTTTTTCTTCATATGAGGTGATCTGAAAATACTTGAAAAAACATAATTTATGCTTACCTGATAAATTTATTTCTCTTGTAGTGTATCCAGTCCACGGATCATCCATTACTTATGGGATATTAACTCCTCCCCAACAGGAAGTGCAAGAGGATTCACCCAGCAGAGCTGCTATATAGCTCCTCCCCTAACTGCCATTACCAGTCATTCGACCGAAAACATGCAGAGAAAGGAAAACCATAGGGTGCAGTGGTGACTGTAGTTTAATGGAAAAATTACCTGCCTTAAAGTGACAGGGCGGGCCGTGGACTGGATACACTACAAGAGAAATAAATTTATCAGGTAAGCATAAATTATGTTTTCTCTTGTTAAGTGTATCCAGTCCACGGATCATCCATTACTTATGGGATACCAATACCAAAGCTAAAGTACACGGATGACGGGAGGGACAGGCAGGCTCTTTATACGGAAGGAACCACTGCCTGAAGAACCTTTCTCCCAAAAACAGCCTCCGAAGAAGCAAAAGTGTCAAATTTGTAAAATTTGGAAAAAGTATGAAGAGAAGACCAAGTTGCAGCCTTGCAAATCTGTTCAACAGAAGCCTCATTCTTAAAGGCCCAAGTGGAAGCCACAGCTCTAGTAGAATGTGCTGTAATTCTTTCAGGAGGCTGCTGTCCAGCAGTCTCATAGGCTAACCGTATTATGCTACGAAGCCAAAAGGAGAGAGAGGTAGCCGAAGCTTTTTGACCTCTCCTCTGACCAGAATAAACGACAAACAGGGAAGACGTTTGTCGAAAATCCTTAGTTGCCTGTAGATAAAATTTCAGGGCACGGACTACATCTAGATTGTGTAGCAGACGTTCCTTTTTCGAAGAAGGATTAGGACACAAAGATGGAACCACAATCTCTTGATTGATATTCCTGTTAGTGACCACCTTAGGTAGGAACCCAGGTTTAGTACGCAGAACTACCTTGTCTGAATGAAAAATCAGATAAGGAGAATCACAATGTAAGGCAGATAACTCAGAGACTCTTCGAGCCGAGGAAATCGCCATTAAAAACAGAACTTTCCAAAATAACAACTTGATATCAATGGAATGAAGGGGTTCAAACGGAACCCCCTGTAAAACATTAAGAACTAAGTTCAAACTCCATGGTGGAGCAACAGTTTTAAACACAGGCTTGATCCTAGCTAAAGCCTGACAAAAAGCTTGAACGTCCGGAACTTCTGACAGACGTTTGTGTAAAAGAATGGACAGAGCTGAAATCTGTCCCTTTAAGGAACTAGCGGATAAACCCTTTTCTAAACCTTCTTGTAGAAAAGACAATATCCTCGGAATCCTAACCTTACTCCATGAGTAACTCTTGGATTCGCACCAATATAAGTATTTGCGCCATATCTTATGGTAAATCTTTCTGGTAACAGGCTTCCTAGCCTGTATTAAGGTATCAATAACTGACTCAGAAAAACCACGTTTTGATAAAATCAAGCGTTCAATTTCCAAGCAGTCAGCTTCAGAGAAATTAGATTTTGATGTTTGAAGGGACCCTGGATCAGAAGGTCCTGTTTCAGAGGTAGCGACCAAGGTGGACAGGATGACATGTCCACTAGATCTGCATACCAAGTCCTGCGTGGCCATGCAGGCGCTATTAGAATCACTGATGCTCTCTCCTGTTTGATTCTGGCAATCAATCGAGGAAGCATCGGGAAGGGTGGAAACACATAAGCCATCCCGAAGGTCCAAGGTGCTGTCAAAGCATCTATCAGAACCGCTCCCGGATCCCTGGATCTGGACCCGTAACGAGGAAGCTTGGCGTTCTGTTGGAGACGCCATGAGATCTATCTCTGGTTTGCCCC
Organism: Bombina bombina; assembly: GCF_027579735.1. NCBI lineage: Eukaryota > Metazoa > Chordata > Amphibia > Anura > Bombinatoridae > Bombina > Bombina bombina. The sequence continues at coordinate 840,609,999 of NC_069503.1, read as the reverse complement.
AACGTCGAAGTATTTGGGCAAAGACCTCCGGATGAAGTTCCCACTCCCCCGGATGAAAAGTCTGACGACTTAAGAAATCCGCCTCCCAGTTCTCCACTCCCGGGATGTGGATTGCTGACAGGTGGCAAGAGTGAGACTCTGCCCAGCGAATTATCTTTGATACTTCCATCATTGCTAGGGAGCTTCTTGTCCCTCCCTGATGGTTGATGTAAGCTACAGTCGTGATGTTGTCCGACTGAAACCTGATGAACCCCCGAGTTGTTAACTGGGGCCAAGCCAGAAGGGCATTGAGAACTGCTCTCAATTCCAGAATGTTTATTGGTAGGAGACTCTCCTCCTGATTCCATTGTCCCTGAGCCTTCAGAGAATTCCAGACAGCGCCCCAACCTAGTAGGCTGGCGTCTGTTGTTACAATTGTCCAGTCCGGCCTGCTGAATGGCATCACCCTGGACAGATGTGGCCGAGAAAGCCACCATAGAAGAGAATTTCTGGTCTCTTGATCCAGATTCAGAGTAGGGGACAAGTCTGAGTAATCCCCATTCCACTGACTTAGCATGCACAATTGCAGCGGTCTGAGATGTAGGCGTGCAAAGGGTACTATGTCCATTGCTGCTACCATTAAGCCGATCACCTCCATGCATTGAGCTACTGACGGGTGTTGAATGGAATGAAGGACACGGCATGCATTTTGAAGCTTTGTTAACCTGTCTTCTGTCAGGTAAATCTTCATTTCTACAGAATCTATAAGAGTCCCCAAGAAGGGAACTCTTGTGAGTGGAAAGAGAGAACTCTTCTTTTCGTTCACCTTCCATCCATGCGACCTTAGAAATGCCAGTACTAACTCTGTATGAGACTTGGCAGTTTGAAAGCTTGAAGCTTGTATCAGAATGTCGTCTAGGTACGGAGCTACCGCAATTCCTCGCGGTCTTAGTACCGCCAGAAGAGCACCCAGAACCTTTGTGAAGATTCTCGGAGCCGTAGCCAATCCGAATGGAAGAGCTACAAACTGGTAATGCCTGTCTAGAAAGGCAAACCTTAGATACCGGTAATGATCTTTGTGAATCGGTATGTGAAGGTAAGCATCCTTTAAATCCACTGTGGTCATGTACTGACCCTTTTGGATCATGGGTAAAATTGTCCGAATAGTTTCCATTTTGAACGATGGAACTCTTAGGAATTTGTTTAGGATCTTTAAATCCAAGATTGGCCTGAAAGTTCCCTCTTTTTTGGGAACCACAAACAGATTTGAGTAAAACCCTTGTCCTTGTTCCGACCGCGGAACCGGATGGATCACTCCCATTAATAAAAGATCTTGTACGCAGCGTAGAAACGCCTCTTTCTTTATTTGGTTTGTTGACAACCTTGACAGATGAAATCTCCCTCTTGGGGGAGAGAATTTGAAGTCTAGAAGGTATCCCTGAGATATGATCTCTAACGCCCAGGGATCCTGGACATCTCTTGCCCAAGCCTGGGCGAAGAGAGAAAGTCTGCCCCCCACTAGATCCGTTCCCGGATCGGGGGCCCTCGATTCATGCTGTCTTAGGGGCAGCAGCAGGTTTCCTGGCCTGCTTGCCCTTGTTCCAGGACTGGTTAGGTCTCCAGCCTTGTCTGTAGCGAGCAACAGCTCCTTCCTGTTTTGGTGCAGAGGAAGTTGATGCTGCTCCTGCTTTGAAATTACAAAAGGAACGAAAATTAGACTGTCTAGCCTTAGGTTTGGCTCTGTCTTGAGGCAGGGCATGGCCTTTACCTCCTGTAATGTCAGCGATAATTTCTTTCAACCCGGGCCCGAATAAGGTCTGCCCTTTGAAAGGTATATTAAGCAATTTAGATTTAGAAGTAACGTCAGCTGACCAGGATTTTAGCCACAGTGCTCTGCGTGCCTGAATGGCGAATCCGGAATTCTTAGCCGTAAGTTTCGTTAAATGTACTACGGCATCTGAAATAAATGAGTTAGCTAACTTAAGGGCTTTAAGCTTGTGTGTAATGTCATCTAATGGAGCTGATTCAAGTGTCTCTTCCAGAGACTCAAACCAAAATGCTACTGCAGCCGTGACAGGCGCAATGCATGCGAGAGGTTGCAATATAAAACCTTGTTGAACAAACATTTTCTTAAGGTAACCCTCTAACTTTTTATCCATTGGATCTGAAAAGGCACAGCTATCCTCCACCGGGATAGTGGTACGCTTAGCTAAGGTAGAAACTGCTCCCTCCACCTTAGGGACCGTTTGCCATAAGTCCCGTGTGGTGGCGTCTATTGGAAACATCTTTCTAAATATCGGAGGGGGTGAGAACGGCACACCGGGTCTATCCCACTCCTTAGTAACAATTTCAGTAAGTCTCTTAGGTATAGGAAAAACGTCAGTACTCGCCGGTACCGCAAAATATTTATCCAACCTACACATTTTCTCTGGTATTGCAACTGTGTTACAATCATTCAGAGCCGCTAACACCTCCCCTAGTAATACACGGAGGTTTTCCAGCTTAAATTTAAAATTTGAAATATCTGAATCCAGTTTGTTTGGATCAGAACCGTCACCCGCAGAATGAAGCTCTCCGTCCTCATGTTCTGCAAATTGTGACGCAGTGTCTGACATGGCCCTAATATTATCAGCGCACTCTGTTCTCACCCCAGAGTGATCACGCTTACCTCTTAGTTCTGGTAATTTAGCCAAAACTTCAGTCATAACAGTAGCCATATCCTGTAATGTGATTTGTAATGGCCGCCCAGATGTACTCGGTGCTACAATATCACGCACCTCCCGAGCGGGAGATGCAGGTACTGACACGTGAGGCGAGTTAGTCGGCATAACTCTCCCCTCGTTGTTTGGTGAAATATGTTCAATTTGTACAGATTGACTTTTATTTAGAGTAGCATCAATACAGTTAGTACATAAATTTCTATTGGGCTCCACTTTGGCTTTAGCACATATAGCACAGATATCTTCCTCTGAATCAGACATGTTTAACACACTAGCAAATAAACTAGCAACTTGGAAATACTTTTCAAGTAATTTACTATAATATGAAAACGTACTGTGCCTATAAGAAGCACAGAAAAAGTTATGACAGTTGAAAATTAATAAACTGAAAAGTTATAGCATCAAATCTTTGTAAAAAAAACACAATTTTAGCAAAGGATTGCTCCCATTAGCAAAGGATAACTAACCCTGATAGCCTCCCCCTCACACATAACAGTAAGAGAGATCAGTAAACTGTCATAAATTAAATAAAACGACTGCCAAGTGGAAAAAAATAGTGCCCAAAACATTTTTTCACCCAGTACCTCAGAAAATTAAACGATTTTACATGCCAGCAAAAAACGTTTAACATTAATAAATTGAGTGTTATTAAAAAGCCTGTTGCTAGTCCCTGCAAATTAGGCTAAAGTTTTATGCATACAGTATAATTCCAGTGAAGTGCCATTCCCCAGAATACTGAAGTGTAAAATATACATACATGACAGCCTGATACCAGTTGCTGCTACTGCATTTAAGGCTGAGTTTACATTATATCGGTATGGCAGAATTTTCTCATCAATTCCATTGTCAGAAAATAATAAGCTGCTACATACCTCTTTGCAGATTAATTTGCCCGCTGTCCCCTGATCTGAAGTTTACCTCTCCTCAGATGGCCGAGAAACAGCAATATGATCTTAACTACTCCGGCTAAAATCATAGAAAAACTCAGGTAGATTCTTCTTCAAATTCTACCAGAGAAGGAATAACACACTCCGGTGCTATTATAAAATAACAAACTTTTGATTGAAGGTATGAAACTAAGTATAATCACCACAGTCCTCTCACACATCCTATCTATTCGTTGGGTGCAAGAGAATGACTGGTAATGGCAGTTAGGGGAGGAGCTATATAGCAGCTCTGCTGGGTGAATCCTCTTGCACTTCCTGTTGGGGAGGAGTTAATATCCCATAAGTAATGGATGATCCGTGGACTGGATACACTTAACAAGAGAAAGATTGGAATACTAAAATTGGCTCATGTTGGTAATGTGTGACTGTTGTTTGTCTTTAATATTTTAAATCAAAGGTATTCTAAGACTATGGTCATAATGCAGTTAGTAATTTTAAAAGGGCACTTAGTAATTTAAGCTTGTGTTTCATAGTCCTGTGCAATATTAACTAGTCATTATTGCTAAATAATTTATTTATTAGACAGGGTTTTATACTACAGATTTATAAGTCAGTTATTATAGTGAACTATTTCAGAACTGTACATAAACTGGTTATTGTCATTATATCCCTGGTAGTTATTGATTAAGCATAGTAAGTGGGTAATCCATATTGAGCATTGAACTAGAGTTATTGGTTAACTCTAGTTCACAACCTAACTCTTTGTTGACAACCATGAGTAGTATGAGGTCAGCAGCATTATTGACTATCGTATGTCCAGGGGTCGTGTACAGTATTTGGTTCACTGGAGGGGCTACGGTCCGGAGGAGCGTTCTTGAGTTCCCTCCTCTGATGTTCATGCTCCCGCCCTCCTCCGTGCCTTCCATGCCCATTTCCCCAATAAGCCTTTTGTCCTCCCGCGGGGGAGGGGTCGTTGAGGGGAGGGTACTGTCAGGGTTTTTTCCCTGATCTGTTTGCCATGTGCTGCTGGCAGCCATTTTACTCACCTCTCTTCCTGACTATGGAGCATTGTGGGGGATGCTGCTCATTTCCTGCACTTCCTTTTATGGCCTGACTGGTGTGCATCATCCGTGTGAGACAGGATGCAGTCTCAGAATTGTGATGTCATCACTTATTTAAAGGGCCCTCTGTTCAGTATGCTTTGCCTTTGCGTTGTCTCTTACCTGTTTGTGAGAGTTCCTGTGTATTACCTGGCTGCCTGACGTCCTTCCTGGTTCCTGATCTCTGGCTTGTTCCTGACTCTGCTGTTTTCCTTGTTCCTGATTCCAGCTCGTCTGACTATTCGCTTTGGCTCCTGACTCGGCTTGTCTGACTACCAGCTCTGGTTTTGACTCCTGGCTTGTTATTTGATGTGTGGACTTTTTATTATTTTTTGCTATTAATAAAGGTGTGATTATTTTTGCACTTCTCGTCTCAGTCTAATTCCTGGCACCCTGACACAGGGTTCTCCATGGAACCTGACAAGTTATCTGCAGTTCTGCAGTGGCCTCACCCAGTTGGTCTTCAGTCTATTCAACGTTTTTTGGGGTTCACAACAATTACTATAGAAAGTTTATTAAAAACTTTTCTTCCTTGGTCAAACCTATCACAGACATGACCCGTAAAGAGAATGATCCACTCCATTGGTCACCTACTGCCATTAAGGACTTTGATAGTCTTAAGATTGCCTTTGCTGCCGTTCCAGTTGTGGCTCATCCTAACCCTGTCCTGCCTTTCGTTCTTGAGGTCGATGTGTCTGAGACTGGAGTAGGTGCCCTCTTGCCTCAACGTCTTACGCCTGACGGTTCCTTGCATCCGTGTGGTTTCTTCTCTAAGAAATTGTCTCCAGCGGAGTGTAATTATGAAATTGGCGACAGGGAATTACTGGCCATAATTTTGGCACTTAATGAATGGAGGCATCTTTTCTAGGGTACTAGCGTGCCAGTGCTCATTCTTACTGACCACAAGAATTTAACTTATCTATCTGAAGCAAAACGTTTGTCGCCCCGACAGGCCAGATAGGCACTATTTTTGTCTCGGTTTAATTATGTGGTCTCCTACCTGCCTGGTAGTAAGAATGTTAGGGCTGATGCCCTCTCTCGACAATTTTCCCCTCTGTCCAAGGAGGAGTCTGTACCTACTCCAGTTATACCTCCTGACCATATTTTGGCTACCATATGTACTAATTTGTCTTCTCTCTTGGGGGAGGAGATCCTGGCTACACAAACCTACGCACCTCCTGAGAAACCTAGTGGTAAGTGTTTTGTTCCTGAGAATCTTCCAACTAAACTTTTGCACACTTACCACTATCCTAAAGACGCAGGTCACCCAGGCAAGAACAAAATAATTTGGTCTGTCACTCGACAATTCTGGTGGCCAGCTCTTCGTTCTGATGTTGCTGCGTATGTTGCCTCCTGATCAGTTTGTGCACAGAATAAGACTCCTCGACGTCTTCCTGTGGGTCTTCTTCAACCTATTGCTAATGGTGAGCATCCTTGGACACATCTTTCCATGGACTTCATTGTCAAGCTCCCTGTTTCCAATGGCAATACTGTTATCCTTATGGTGGTTGACCGTTTTTCTAAAATGTCACATTGCATTCCCTTGAAGAAGTTGCCTACCGCTCAGAAGCTTGCTTCAATTTTTGCCCGGGAGGTCTTCCGTTTACATGGGTTACCCAAGGAGATAGTGTCGGACTGGGGGAGCCAGTTTGTCTCCAGATTTTGGCGTTCCTTTTGTGCTCAAATGGGAATCCAGCTTTCCTTCTCCTCGGCATATCACCCTCAATTCAATGGGGCTGCGGAACGGTCTAATCAAGCTCTGGAACAGTCCCTCCATTGCTATGTCTCAGATCACCACAATAATTGATCTGAACTGTTACCTTGGGCAGAGTTTGCTTGTAATAGTTCTATTAATGCTTCCTCCAAGTTATCCCCGTTCATGGCGAATTATGGGTTTCAACCTTCTTTTATGCCCGATTCATTCATGTCTCAAGGTATTCCGGCTTTGGAGGAGCATCTCCGGCAACTCCGTTCCACGTGGGTGCAGATTCAGGATTGCTTTCCTCGTTCTATGCAGCGCCAAAAGTTCCAGGATGATCGTAGGCGTCTGCCTGCGCCTTCCTACCAGGTTGGTGAGAGAGTTTGGCTGTCCTCCCGCAACTTGAATCTTCGTGTGCCTTCCAATAAACTGGCTCCCCGTTATGTTGGTCTTTTTCGAATACTCCGACAGGTCAATCCTGTGGCCTACACTCTTGACGTTCCTCCTGCAATGCGCATCTCTAATGTTTTTCATGTCTCCCTCTTGAAACCATTGGTTTGTAATCGGTTTAACACTGTGTTGCCTGTTACCAAATTGTGGTACATCATCCGTGTGAGACAGGTTGCAGTCTCAGAATTGTGATGTTATCACTTATTATTTAAAGGGCCTCTGTTTAGTATGCTTTGCCCTTGCGTTGTCTCAGACCTTTTTGTGAGTTCCAGTTCCTGTGTATTACCTGGCTGTCTGATGTCCCTCCTGGTTCCTGATCCCTGGCTTGTTCCTGACTCTGCTGTTCTCCTTGTTCCTGATTCCGGTTCGTCTGACTACTCACTTTGATTCCTGACTCGGCTTGTCTGACTATTCGCTTTGGCTCCTGACTCGGCTCATCTGACCAGCTCTGGCTTTGACTCCTGGCTTGTTATTTGACTTGTGGACTTTTTATTATTTTTTTGTTATTAATAAAGGTATGAATATTTTTGCACTTCTCGTCTCAGTCTGATTCCTGGCACCCTGACACTTGCAGGGAAAAGTACCCGAAAAAGAAATGTATTTCTTCAGACACCAAACTTCACCTCCTCCATTAACAGAGGCAAAGAGAATTACTGGGGATTATGAGTAGGGGAGTGACACTTAACAGATTTGCTGGGGTGCTCTTTGCCTCATCCTGCTGGCCAGGAGTGATATTCCCACTAGTAATTAAATGATGTTGTGGACTCTCCATATCTTAGGAAAGAAAAATGGGTTTAACTTTATGCAATCTATGAGATGCCAAAAAACACCTCATCAGTGCCTTTTTACATTAGATTTTAAAACTTTAAATTGAGTAGGATGGTGTTTTAGTATTTGCTACTTTTTAAAATGATTTTCCTTTTAGCATATGCAGATGTGCACACACAAGCACATACACACACAGATGCACATTTAGACACACACACACATCCAAATGCACATTCGCAAACAGATGCACAATCACACACTCATCTAAATGCACATTCACACACAAAGATGCACATTCACACACAAAGATGCACATTCACACACAGAGATGCACATACACACACACACAGATGCACATACACACACACAAAGAGGCATATTCAAACACACAGATGCACATACACACAGATGCACATACACACACACACAGATGCGCACACACACACATGCACATACACACACACACAAAGAGACACATTCACATACACACACACACACACACACACACAAAGAGGCACATTCACACACACCAACACACAAAGAGGCACATTCACACACACACACACACACAAAGAGGCACATTCACACACACACACACACACACACACACACACACACACACACACACACACACACACAAAGAGGCACATTCACACACACCAATACACAAAGAGACACATTCACACACACACACAACACAGATAGGCACATTTAAACACCCAGATGCACATACACACACACAAAGATGCACATTCAAACACACTGATGCACATACACACACACAAAGATGGAAATTCAAAAAAACACACAGATGCACACACACACAGAGATGCACATACACAGCATTCATACATTATAGTGATTTTTTAATAAAAGAAACATTTAATAGATTACATTTTTATTTAAACATTCTTAATAGGTATTATTTTTTAGTTTTAAGTCTTTTTTTTTTCTGATATTCACTTAATCCTAGAAAATATTATGCCTTCCACTTCCCACTGAAACTGTCCTTTTACATACATTGCTTGAGCTGTGTGTTTATTGTTTTTTTTTAATCTTTAGCATGTATTCTTACTTGGCGGGATCAGACTGATATACTTCAGGAAAGTTTTCCTCTGTGAAAAGCACACTGATCTAAAAGAGGCTGCTTCCGGGTGGTAAATCGCCATAGAACTAGCTAATGAGCTGTTGTTCGTCGTTCCTGGTAGAGCGCTTCTCTCTTTGTATGCAAATTAATATGACCCTGGGGAAGTCTCCCTATGGGTGATGGGGGAAACCAGACGTGGACTCATTGCCCAGTGTGCTTAGAGGAATGTGGCTGCACCTCACTGACGAGACCCATAGAAGGCCGAAATGGTCGTCTGGGGTTGTCATGTTCCTTGTTCAGAGGAGAATTGCCTGGTATTTCGGGGCTGGACTGACCTTACTTGGCGGGATCAGACTGATATACTTCAGGAAAGTTTTCCTCTGTGAAAAGCACACTGGTCTAAAAGAGGCTGCCTCCGGGTGGTAAATCGCCATAGAACTAGCTAATGAGCTGTTGTTCGTCGTTCCTGGTAGAGCGCTTCTCTCTTCGTATGCAAATTAATATGACCCTGGGGAAGTCTCCCTATGGGTGATGGGGGAAACCAGATGTGGACTCCTTGCCCAGTGTGCTTAGAGGAATGTGGCTCCACCTCACTGATGAGGCCCATAGAAGGCCGAAACAATTGTCTGGGGTTGTCATGTTCCTTGTTCAGAGGACAATTGCCTGGTATTTCGGGGCTGGACTGACCTTACTTGGCGGGATCAGACTGATATACTTCAGGAAAGTTTTTTTCTGTAAAAAGCACACTGGTCTAAAAGAGGCTGCTTCCGGGTGGTAAATCGCCATAGAACTAGCTAATGAGCTGTTGTTCATTCCTGGTAGAGCGCTTCTCTCTTCGTATGCAAATTAATATGACCCTGGGGAAGTCTACCTATGGGTGATGGGGGAAACCAAACGTGGACTCCTTGCCCAGTGTGCTTAGAGGAATGTGGCTGCACCTCACTGACGAGGCCCATAGAAGGCTGAAATGATCATCTGGGGTTGTCATGTTC